>NC_044006.1:10974249-11675937 GCF_900496995.4 Aquila chrysaetos chrysaetos | reverse complement strand
GACGACCTTCTTGTCCCCCGCTCCCGACGCAGCCCTTCTGCCCTGCTCCCAGCCCAGCCCTTCTCCTGTGCCCCCGGTGCCTCGGAGTCATGAGCCAGCCCTTCTCGCCTCTCCCAGCGCCTCGCTCCCCATCTTGGTGCCGCCACCTCGGTGGCACGGTGAAGGCCCGGAGGAGGAGGACGCTTGTGCCGCTGGAGGTACAGCCCCGCTCCACGGAGGCGGGCAGCCCCGCACTGCCCGGGCAGGCTGGAGCAGGCACCGCGGGGGTGGCGTGGGCTGGGGACCCCGCTGGGGGAAGCTCGGGGGGCCGGGAGCTTGGCTTGCCCTTGCCACCCCTCCCTGCAAGGCCGAGGGCTGGGAGAAGTCCTTCTGGGCCGCTCGTGCCCTGCTGAAATCGTCGAGCATCCCTGCCTGGGGGGACATGTCAGCAGGGGAAGCCCGAGCGCCCTGGGCTGCTGCCGGAGGGAGAGATGCTCGCCGGGAGCAGCCGGGTCCTGCCCGGAGCCTGAGCCGGTGCCTCCTCTGCCCCTTTCCAGGCTGGAGCCAAGGGAGCTCAGCCCTGCCCGTGGAGCGGCACGGAGCCGAAAAGCCGCCTGCGCCGAGTAAGGAGCTTCTGGGTGCCGAGGCAGGCACGGGGTGTGCGCCTGGCGGGGCCGGGGTCTGTGCCCGGGGCCCCGCGGGGCAGGGAGCGGGGAGCGGGGAGCGGGGCCGCTCACCCCTGCCCTCTCTGCTCCGGCAGATCCGGAGGACGTTGCCGCTTCCCAAGCTGCTGAAGGGCGTGAGGCGCAGGATGGTCCGGCTGCGGGCGCTGGCCCGTCAGTGCTGGTGGGTGCTGGTGGCGAAGGAGCTGCCCAGCCTCCAGCCAGCTCCCGCTGGGGACGTGCCCAGGGGCCCCATCGCCCCACGGCTCTCCCCAGGCGGTGAGAGGGGGCAGGGGTGCCGAGAGCCCCGTCCCACAGGTCCGCTCGGCTGGCCAGGGCAGGACCAACGCACTTTTCCGCTGGGCTTTCGCCTTAGGGTTTTCCGCCTCGCGCTGGAGGCTCTGGAGCCGGCTGCCAGCAGCGTGGAAGCGGAGCCAGAGATGGAGGAGGAGATGGAGTGGGAGGCAGCGACGGACCCACCAGCAGCAGGACAGGCACCTGCTCCCCACCCACTGCCCGCAGTCACCGGGGGCTGCCTGCCGCCGGGCTGGGGCTGGGGCTGGGGCTGGGGCTGGGGCTGGGGGGCCCCGCTGCAGGGACTCGGCGCCTGGTCCCCTTGTCCCGGCGGCACAGCCGCCACCACCGCACTGCCCTGCGCTTTCTTTGGGCCGGGCAGCCCAAGCCTCACCGGGTAGTGCCCGGCCCCCAGCCCCAGCCAGGGCTTAACCCTGGCGGCAGAGTCCCGCTCTCCCCGACGGAGATGTGGGGCTTGGCGGGGCTGGAGGGGAGCTTGCCAGAAAAAGATTCGTAGTTAGTCGTAGTTAGCCATTGTTTTGTCAATAAAGAGGTTTACTTAGGTCTTTCGGACCCCAGCTCCCTTTGCCTTTCTTTGCTTTGGGCACAGGTGGCATTTGCCGAGCTGTAGTTTCCACTTGCTCGGGGTTCCCAGGGCTGGAGGCGGCTGGGGCTGCTGGCACGGCCACCCCGGGGGCAGGGGGTCCCTCCCACTCACGGGGGTCACGGCACTGGGCACCAGGGAGGTTCAGGGGCTGGTGGAGAGCGGTGTCCCCAGCAAACAGCAAAGCTGTCCCCAGCAAAGAGTGAGCTCGGAGGTGACCGACCCGTGCAGCGATGCCACCAAAGCAGGCGGGAGCCCTTCTGCTCCCCTTCCTGCCGGAGGAAAAGAAAAGGGACTCCCGGGGGAAGAGCCAGGGTCAGGCCGTAAAGTGCAAGATCTCGGAGGCTTTGAATGAACCTACACCCGCGCAGGGCTTTGTTCCGCGTCCCGCTTCGCTCTGCCCCGCGCCGTCGGGAGCGTGGAAAGCGTGGGTGCACGGAGAGAGACCAGACGGGGAGCAGAGCAATCCTTGCCCTGCCGGCTTGCTGCTGCTGCCCCGCGGGCCCGCACCGGTCCTGTTCCCCACCGGGGCTCGCACGAGTGGGCAGGCAGCGCAGCCTGCGCGGGGAGGGCGTGGGGGGCTTTCGGCCCTGCCCGAGGGGCTGTGGGCACGCGTGGGTGGGTGGGTGGGTGGGTGCCGGGGTGGGCTGCCCAGCAGGCGGAGGCGAGCCCTGCCGATGGCACTGGGGTTGCAGGTGCAGGACTGGTGGGAAGGGCTGGGGGCAGCAGTTTGGGAATCCTGGAAAGGGGCAGGACCGCAGGAGTTTGGGAACCCTGGAAAGGGGCCACGACTGCAGGAGTTTGGGAACCCTGGAAAGGGGGCAGGACCGCAGGAGTTTGGGAACCCTGGCAAGAAGCAGGACCGCAGAGGCAGAGCGCTGTGGCGAGCAGCAGGCTTGCACGACGACTTTGGGCGCGTTGGAAGGGGAGAGGCTGGGCTGCGGGACACAGGCGTGCGTGTCCTACGCGCTCCTGGCACAGCCCGCTTTGGGGCTGGGGAAGGGGTGCCACGGGGCCCACGCGTGCAGGGTCCTTGGATGGGGGGTGCGGGGGGTGGGGAGCCGTGGGTACTGGCAGAGGGGCCCGAGGGGACGCGATGCCGTGTGGTCCAGGGGTGCAGGATGCCGCGGGGCGCGATGGGGCCGGGGCTGGGGGGTGCGGGAACGGGGCTGCCCCCGGGGTGCTCGTTAGCCGCAGCCCAGCCCCCTCCTTAATTAGCCGCGGCCAAACCCGCTCATTAGCGTCGGCTGGGGCCGGGTGCCCTCCCCGCATAGGCGGGCGGGAGCGGGCGGGGAGTGCTGCCGGCCATGGGAGTACGGGCAGCGGTACCGGCAGCCGCAGCGGGGCTGGAGGCCGAGCTCGGACGGAGCCGCGGAGCCGGCGGCGGGATGGGGCAGCAGCGTGGCACGGCCGTGCTGCTCCTCGCCCTGGGTAAGGATGCCTGGGCGGAGGTTTGGGGTGTCCCCGGGCGGGGGTTTGAGGTGTGCGGGCTTGGGAGGGCCGCTTCCCCGGTAGTACCGGGGTGGGGGGGGGGGGGGGGGCGATGGGGTGTCCCCTACCTCCTCCCCGGGTCGGTGCCGTGCGTCTCTCCCCGGCGGGTCCTGGCTGCCGGTGCTGAGCTGGTCGTGCCCCCCGGCTGTCCCTGCCCTTGGCCCCGGGCCGGGGCTGCTGGTACTGGGTGCAGGTGAGTAGCCAGGGCAGGCTGGGAGCGGGGTGCCCCGACTGTCCCCGTACCGGCTCCCTGCCCCAGCAGAGCAGCACTTTCAGGCTCTCTGCAAACGCAGACAGGGCTGGGCACGGGTGAGGGATGGCGCGAGGTTCCCGTACATGCTGCGTGCAAGGGAGAGCTCGCCTTGCCCGGGTGGCACTGGCACTGTGATGCCCCCGGGGCGCTCAGGTCTCGCTGGGAAGGAGGTGGGCTCCATTCCCAAAGGGACGGGCTCACGCCGACCCCTTTGACGGCTGGTAGGGCACCTGGCCGGGCTGCTGGCATCGGGTACCACCTGTGCCAACATTTACCAAGGCTTCTCGGACTGCGTCCTCAAGCTGGGGGAAAACATGGCCACGTATGAAGAGACGGATGGCATGGAGCTGCAGGGATTGCACCGAGTCTGTGGGTGAGTGTGGCCCCAGGCCAGGACCTCCTGCATGTCCCACCCTGTGGGGCCGGTTCCGGACGAGGGAGGGTTGGGGGGTTATCTGTGGTGCGCAGCCAGTGTGGCTTTTTGGATTTGCCCCTGTGTTGGGTGCTGCTGTGTGAACTCTTCTCCTGCACTCGTGAATCTTGCCAGTGTGTGCACACACACATGTGCTCCCCACCTTACTCCAATTCCAGACAGGAGCTCCCTCCCTCCATCCATCTGTCCGTTTGGCTCCAGCCAGAGTTTGCATCCCTGTCCCTTAGCAATAGCTCCAGCCACCAGGACTTGTCGCATGCCTGCAGCCAGGAGGAGCGGGGCTGGAGGGACCTGACCCCCTCTGCCCCCTGGGAAAGGCTCCTCTGGACACCTGGGTTTCAGGCAGTGACTTCCATGTGGCTGGGCTGCCCCAGGGTGCAGGGCTGCAGGGAGCAGCCTGCACCTGGCCTCAAACTGGATCCTGTTGCCCAAAGGAAGCCTTCTCCCTCCCTTCCTCCCTGCTGAGACCCTTCGTCATTCTGGCTTGAATTTGCCCCATCCCTGGTTTTTGCCAGTTTGTAGCAAATGCCCCAAGATGATGGTGTAGGGGGGACGTTAACTTCAGCAGAACTGAAATAATAGTAAAAGAGTTGGGTAATGAGGGGTGGTGTTGGGCAGGTTTGGGGAAAGGTCAGCTTAAAAAGCAAATGAACAGAAGCAGCGGGGGGGGGGGGGGGGGGGGGGGTGGGGGGGGGGGGGGCAAGTGAAAGGTGGAAATAAAATGTTTGTGGGAGATAAATGGAAGCAGCTTTGTGTCCCTAGCAGTGAGTTGTGGGGAGTGAAAAGGAGCTATGAGGAAATGCAGGCAGCAGTTAAGGGAAAATCCATGTGCCTTGGGGTGGTAGAAACCTGCCGGGGCGAGGCAGAGGGCTGAGTGCCCTGCAGGTCAGGCTCTCCAAGCTGCTGAAAACCAGCCCATGGGCTGGGAGGAGAAGGCATCACCCTTAGCAATGGGGTGGAGGCTCTGGGACCTGCTCTGCGGTGCCAGCACAGCTGGCTGGCAATGGATGGGTCTGTGGCAGGGCAGGGGGCAGCCAGGATGGGGCAGTTGGTGGAGGCAGGTCGGGCTCTCAGAGAGCTGGGACAAGGAGCCGGTGCTCTGCAGAGGCAAGCAGAGGGTCCCCAGCCCTCTCGCCTGCCCCAGCTGAAATATCTAACTTTGCTTGTTGTCAGGAGCGGAAAACACTTCAGCAAAACTCTTTTGCTCAAGGAGAATAGAAAACTGCCTACCTCCCATTTTGTAAAAAAAATTATTTATATTGTCCCTGCATTCCTCTGCCAGCAAACATGCCAATGGGAGGTTGGCTGTGACCTGTTCTTTATTCCCCCTTCTCCATGGGACAGCCTAGCTCAGGACGAACAGCCTCTCTGGGACATGGCTGATGGCTGGGTTGAAACGGGAACTGCTCTGGTTTGGTCTGCAATATATACTTTATTTTTGAAAATGTGGCTTCTTGGTATTAGAAAACAACCGAGCATGCAGCCTAGCATGTGCTGTGGTTGACTGCTGGAGGAGCGATTCCTTTGCTGAAACTCACGTGAAATGTGTGAGTTGAGGTTTGGGGTTTTTTTACATGCTCTGGGGCACTAACCATCACAGAACAGGTCCTGGGATCTTCCCTACCGGCAGGGCCAGGGCTCTGCACCTTCTGGGACATGCCAGCTTCTCCTCCTGGTGCCGGTGCACAGCTTGGGCTTGCCGTGGCTGGAGGAAAAAGTTGGTCATGTCTCAGCTTCTTGCCGGGAAATAATTCTGAATTATTGGCCTTTAACCCTCAGCCTTCTCCACTGCTGTCTGCTTTCCTGGTGCCATGGTCCACTCTCTGGGAGCATGGGTGAGGTATGGATGTGGAGCTGGGAGCCAGCATGGGGCTGATGGCATCTCAGCTCTGTGTGCGTGGTGCTGCCCCAGAGCCAGCCTGGGCAAGCTGCTTGACAGCAACCTGCCTGGCTGAGCAGATGGAGGCTGTGGAGGGTGAAACACTGGGAATTGCCATCCTGGCTGAAAGCAGAACGACATCCCCCTCCACCTTCCCCCAGCCACCCTTTGCCTGAAGACATGGGCCAGGTTTAACTCTCACCCGGCAGAGCTGCCTTCTGCTGCTGCCGCAGCTTGGGAGCGAGCGCGGGAGGTTACTTGCGTTGGCATCAGCTTTTCTCATTATCTGGGGACATTTGTTCTGCCAGAGTGACTCGGTTTAATGAACTTCCTCACAGCTGGCATTCTGACGTAAGCCCCGGTAGGAAAACTAAGTAGAGTGCTCGGGTCTGTGTGTCTGCACAAGGTGTCGTCTCCAGCACAGGGCACTTGGACAAAACCAAGCTGTCCCCTTCCCATGCACAGGGTCCCTGCTTGGCCGGGCTGCATGTCCTTCCCAAGGGGTGGCACGTGTGCCTGGTGTCCTGGCGGGACGGGGAATGTGACAGAGCCAATTGCTCCTGTCCTCTAGGCAGTCACCAGCTTGCAGGTGAATTATGGCCTGGAGACGGTGCCCAGCCCCAGCTAACGTGGGACAGCAAAACTGAGGGGGAGAGGAGGGCAGGAGGGTGTCTTGGGCTGCGAGTTGCTCGCTCAGTGCTGTGGACTGGGGGAGCCAGCTGGGACCCAGGGGGGTGCTGCCTGTGGCTGGTCCCTGCCTTGCCCTGGCATTGGGTGCCAGGACATGCATTGCTCCAAAGAAGCTGCAATACAAAATGCTTTTCTGAAACTCTTTTCAGGTAAAAGAAACTATCTTTGAAAGAAGTCATGGGGGGAAGGTCAGTGGCAAGTGTGGCATAGAGCCTTATCTGTCCCTTGGGGAAGTTTTTGTTTTGGAGAGGAGCCACTTCCAGGAGACAGGATGGCCCATGGCATTTGCTGAGACTTTCGGGCTCCTGCTGTTTTATTTTGTGGGTTTGTACCTACAAAACAGACCTCACCTGTGAATTCAGCTGTCAGGACTAGTGTGTGTGCAGCAACCTGCCAGGCTGTGGGTGCCCTCCCCATCGCAGCACCTACAGCAGCCTTTGGGGAGTCTGATACAGAGTCTAATGCCCCACTATCCTGAGATACTCAGCAGCAAAAAAAAAAAAAAAAAAACATCAGGGATGCCCATTCTTGTCCTCCCCACCCTGGTACCTGCTGTCCTTGTCCCCAGACAGCTGGAGCCCACCCTTCCCTGTTCAGCTTGACACCTGTGGGCAGGGAGCTCGTTGGAAACCAGCTGCTCCAGAGCCACTGTGCTGCTTCACAAGAGGTAAGGAAGGAGCTCAGGGAGGGGATAAAGCCTTGGTAGGCTGGATACTGCTCTGGATAAAGGCAGTGTGGGGTCATCCCACATGCTGCTGGCCCCAGCGTGTCAGACCAGTGAGGTGGTGTCCACTGTGCCGTTCCGGGGACAGTCTTCTTGGGGGCTATTGTTTTCAGCCCTATTTCTGCTGGGGTTTTTCCCTGCTTGGTTCTAGCTCTGGATCTGAAAAAAAATAATCCAAGTTGCCATCCCCAGGGGAGGCAGCCAAGGGGGTCTTCAGTGAGCACATTAGTCATTAGCAGAGGCTAATACCCAGCAGATAAATGGAGATGTGCCTAATAAGAACACAGTGAATAACTCCTCCTGCCCCTGCCCATACCTTAGTTATAATGCTGTGACGGTCTGTGGGAGCCGTTGTCCTTCTCCTTGCTTTGTGCTCGCATTTGGCCCTTGACTCAGCTTGGAGAAAGCTGAATCAAAAGTGCTGGGCCTTTGTTTGCAGCCTGTTTTAGATACTCAGGGTGCTCAGTGCTGAAGGGAAACACTTGTTGATGGAAAATAATGGATTTTATTGACTTCCAGAGAAAGAAGGAGAGAAAAAAAAAAAAAGAAATAATTTCATTGTGTTTGGGAGTTTGGAGTTTTAGCCAAGATGCTCTGGGAGATGATGGAGGGGATGAATAGTCTGGGCAACTTGCACAAAGTACAGAGGTTGTCACTGCTTGAAGGGCAGGCTCGGGGCAGCAAGGCTCTGCCTGGCATCTTGGTGCTGTGCTGCTGCAAAAGGACTGATGGTGTGGTGTCTCCCTGGCCGCAGGTACTGGGATGAATTTCACACGTGTGCCCTGGCAGCGCTCTGGGAGTGCCAGAAGGAAGCAGCAGCAGTCTGGGAGATGCTGAGAAGAGAGTCTCGAAAAATCAAGTTTCAAGGCAGCTTGTTTGACCTCTGCAGCCCTAGCACGGCCCAAAGCTTTGCCTGGACCCATGTTCCCAATGTTTCCATCCTCAGTATCCCCCTCATCGTGACTTGGCTGAACTCATAAACTGCAGCTCTGTATCGCAACAAAGGTGGTGGCAGTGTGTGTGAGGTGCCATCTTTCTGATGATTTTTCCAAACCTTTGAGCAACACACTGTGTGGCGCTTGGCGAACACTTGGCTCCGTCCTGCACCTATGAGATGTGGAAGAGCTCGGCAGCATCTCCTGAGTTTTGCTATTTCTCTGTAATTTGGGATAACGCCTGTCCCCTTCTGCCTCAAGGCACAGGCACGGATCTGGCTGACTGCAGAATTTGGGAACTTGTAGGTATGGGGCAGAGGATTTGGGGAAAAGTGATAAATTGGTCGTGAATGCTGGATTCTTTTGCATTCTTCTATGGCCACTGGAAGGAAGCCTGTTTACTTTGCTGATTCTTTCCACCAGATCAGCTCTCCAGATTTTTGATTTGGGCACTGAAAACAAGATGGGCATTATTACAACTGATTTGTGACATGCAGGGGACTGTGTATGTCCTGTCAAAGGCAGAAAGGAGACCTTACTGCCCTGTACTGGCCTTTTTTAATTTGAGGACATGGCTGAAGAATAATCATAGGTGCATGACCTCTTCTCTTGCACACACCTGGATTCCTGAGTAACTCCTGTTTTATGTGTAAATCCCTTCTCTACAGAAGGAGAGGGCAAAAATATTTGGAGAGAGTGTCAAGCTAGCATGGCAAAAAGTATTTATAGCAACTCTTTTGCTTTAAAGGTTTCTCCAAAGGTACCTGTAAGCAACTCTGTGGGTGGCAGTGTGTAATTCCAGAGCATTAAAGTTTGTTGTAGAGCCTACAGCACAGTAGAAGTTATTTGTCCTGCCTCCTGTTCAATAGCACAGTCTTTTATTGCCCTCTTTGTGGCTCAGTGTTGTTTAGTTTTGCAGCTTCAGTACAAGCATGAAACTACTTGCAACAGAGAGGTGCTTGCAAGTGATTTCTGGGTATGTTAGAAAAACTCAGCAGTGTTTTTGGGCAGTATGATGCAATTCTGTGTTTTAAGGATGCTAATGAAGCTCTGCACCCTGCCTGGCTGCACAGGGCCAAAGAAGCCATGGTGACACAGCGTGGGTCTGTAACCTGTTCCTGTGAGGGTCTCGGGGCAGTTCCTCACTAAGAGGAAGCACAATGAGTCCTGATAGGACCTTCTACTGCTTCCAATGTGTTCCCCACATGGTCCTGCCACTCTGGAATGGGGAAGGAGCTGGTCGTCTTCATGCTCTAAACTAGGGCTCAACTGCTGGATGTGGTGGTAAACTCCATGTTCTAATAATGGGACTCAGCTGTCTTTCATCAGATCTGAAATTTCCATGTTCAACTAATGAGGTATTTCAGCCTGACTTTCCTAGATCTGTCACGCATCACTTTGGCTGCTGCCACAGATTGTCGGCCCCTTAACAGGGCACGTGCTTTGTCTTCAGCAGGGGCAGGCAGCTGCTAACAGCGAAGGATAGCCCTGTGTGGGGCTGGGGAAGCTCAAGGCTCCTCATAGTCCTGAGAAGCATTGAACAAGGACCTCACGCTGATGGTTTGAGCGCTGTCTACTGTGAGAGTAGGCACAGCAGTAGATACCACCAGCCATAAATGGATCAGTAGGTTCTGAAATAGTGTCCCCAAACCTGAAAATGTGCTTTACAGTGTGAGCAGGGGATGTGGGGCCCTGCTAGCCCCAGAGATCCCACTGGATGCATTACAGGCACGTGGAAAAGCTTCTCCTACAGTGAAGGATCTTTTTACCAACAGTGGTGTTGGGCTTTTTAATGATGGGTCATGTGGCTCTCCTTTGGCGTTCACGTGTTCTTCCTCTTACCTTCTGTATCACTTAACGCTCTGTTCCTGCAGCAGCAGGAGGGGAACAAATAAATTGAGGCAAATTCCAAGAAATAAGTCGGGGAGGAGCAGCTGGTGTTCAGACAGCACTTCAGTGCAAGGTACCTAGGCTTTCAACAGACAACAGGGTTGGTACTTACGTACTTGGCATCTTGGGCACAAAGCCTTAACATAAGTAGTGGAGAAAGGGTAAAACAGAGCACTGCAGAACCTGGAGTGAACTACTCAGCTGCTTTGTTTTTTCTTCTTATCCTGCTGCAACAGCAGCATATGCTGTTTGATTCTGTTCCCCCCTCCCCTGCATGTGGTTTGTAGCTGGGGAAAGCTGAAGCAAGTGGGTATCATGTACAACCAAGGCTGGAGTCTTTTTGGATCTAAATCCTGTACCTGTTCTTCATTTAGGTTAGGTGTTTAATGTCTTTAGGAAAACAAATAAGCACAGTCCCCCAAAATCCCACAACCCTTAGCTTGTCTTTGGATTTGGCATGTTAAAATTTTCTACTTTTAAATAGCTTTGGGAAGGGGAATGTAAAAGTCTCAGCAGAGATCTCCAAGAAGTCTTCTTTTTGCAAAACCATGTATGCAAATAGCTAGCTGACACTACCACTGTCTCTAAGAAGAGCAGGTGTTGAGGCATATCTTCCCTGGAAGCAAATCCCTCAACTCTACTGAACACAAAACCCAAAGAGTCATTAAGAAACAATGACCATCTGCCACCATTCTGGTATGGAGCAGCAGATTTCTTTAAAGCCAAAGGTGCTCCTAAATCTGACTGAAAGCATGTGAGTGAAAATTAGGTCTCACAGTATGGGAGTGATGAGTTTCAGAAGTTCCCTCCTCAATCAATATTTCATTTTTAGCAGAACTTTCCCTATGACTAGGACAATTACAGTAGTTTTCCTTTAAAAAAGAAAAAAGTAATATACAAATTCAGTCCTCAAAGGCAAAGTCAGCAGACCTTCAGACAGAATTTCTAATCCTACAGCATACTTCATGCTGATGCAGTGCAGCTTGCTGGATGTCCCACAGACTCTGTGTTAAGTCCACATTTGTCAAGGATTCTTGTCGTGGCCTTGCTGAGTGTCTGCAGACACAAAGCTGTACCTGGACTTCACACACGCACACACGCTGCCCCCCTGCTCCTGCAAGGGAGGCTGCTGAAGCAGTTACAGCATATCTCAGGTATTCAGAAAGGAAGGAGGTAAGTGTTCCTCAGTCCAAAGTTTTCATCCCTGTTCTTACAGGGGAACAAAGCACCTCTTTAATATGGTCTCACAGCAACTCTGGGATCAGCTGCCCATTCTCCTTTAAGAAATAGGATGAATGTGGCTTTCCCTCTGCTCTCTCATATTCACTGTAATTAGTCTTCTAGCTCACATTTGCCTTAAGACCACCCCTGAAGAACACAGGAGTTCACACTGTGCTTTGGTGTGGTGTTAAGCCTTGAATTAAACCTGCAAGCTTTCCCCGTGCAGGTTTGGGATGTTCTTTCTCAATAATAGCAACAAAAAGCAGTAGAGGACAAAATGACCCTGAAACAGTCTTAAAATATGACTGCCATCAAGCCAGTGTTTATCAGCCCCGAGGCAGAGCATGCCTTCTGCTGCGTAGCCTGATCCCAACTACATGCACGCTCGCTGCCCTTTTCTGAAGGGAGATACTGGCACCTACTGGAAGACCAGTTTATATCTAGGCTGAAGGTGACTGGAAGAAAGGCAAATGTCCTTATATATAAGAAATGAGCAGATTTTGAGAAGGGATGAACTATGTTGCTGACTGCACAGCAGAGTTGCAGGGGAAGCCCTAGGAAGTGACCTCTGGGTGGCCCTCCAGCAAATGTTGGCTCCTGCCCAGAAAAAACTTCAGTAAACTCTTCCCTCTGAAAGACTGCTGCTGTTTAAAACTGTGCTTAAAGGGGTTTTTGGTCAGGAAGAGGTCCTGGCAAAATCTCAGAATATAAAAAGTTCTGTCTAAACAAACGTAACTGGCAATCCTCCTCTGCAGCAGACTGGCCAAGTATTTAAAACATCAGGATGTTATCCTGCCTCAATTTATAGTATCTGAATGTGAGAGCAGGAATTGAAATACAGCTCCCCCAGCAACAACAGAACAGCTTCAAAGAGTTTATCAACTTCTGCATCTCAAATCATCCCACCACTTTTCAACAAGCTGAATTAGCAAATAATTTATGCAAATTAACACTTACAAATATTAACATACAAAGGAAAATTACTGCAGCAAGATGCTGCACAGGAGAAAAATCTGTCTTCAGAACCGGCTCTGCCCTTGTTTGGGCTCACACAAACTGGCCATCCCTCAGCAGAAACCAGGCAGGATGCAGGTCTGCTTGCTTGGACTGTGGGGTCTGGTGGAACCATCCAGCTTTGGCCCTGTAGCAGTAAGGTGTTGTCCCTGCCTGCCCACAGGTGACGTTTATTTAAAGTGCCTCTAAATAAAGGCACATCCTGTTACTTTGAGAAACAAGCAGCAGTCTCGCACTTAACTAAACATCACCTCTACCAGACCAGATCTGTTGCTAGACTTCTGAAGCAGGGAAGACCCAGACAAGTGGGAAGGGCAGTGTGGCTCCAGGACACCTTTGCAAGCTTCCCCAGGACAGCTCCAGCCTCGGGCTGAACACGTGGAGACCCTGGATTGCTAACACTCCTCCTGAAGCAAGGATTATGCTGGCTGACTTCCTAAGACAGCACTCACTGATGCCTTCATTTCAGAGCAGAGGTATGAAATACTTATTGTAGGAAATTTTACATGCCCTAGACAGTGGACATCTTCCAGCCATGTGTCCTCTGGCTGTATCCTTCTGGTGCCATGATACAGACACTCATGGTATTTCTGGAAGTGCTCAGCTCAGTCCCAGGAGAACTATAACACACTCACAGCAACATAATATTTTTATTATTACAAAAGATTTCTTCAGCAAACTGCTGTCTGACATCTGTGTATTAAACATGGAAACAGCAAACAAACCCATCTAACGTTATAGGTTATTGAGAGTCTCAGCTGGTGATTCAGGTAAGTACAACTACTTTCTTTCTCCCCATCCATTCACTTCCTCGACTTTTTTTCCAACCAAAGCCTAAACAAGTTACAGATCGGAAGCAGCAGCTCCCAGCCCCACTGCTCACTGTGCCAGCTCCTGCAAGAAGAGCTGACCACTGCATTACCCACATAGGGCACTCCCACATTTGTTAAATTCCAGATGCTCCTCACGCGTCAAATCTTGCTACCTGGCTTTTAACAGTCTCATGAGTGAAGAGTGGAAGAGCACACTCGCCATACAGTCATATTAAATGCTTTGTGTTAACAAAATAAACATCTGCTCCTCCCCCGTTGTTGGCTGATGCCAGAGGAGATGCTCACACTCATGCAGTCACCAAGGTCCAAAAAAAAAAAAAAAAAAAGTCTAAACAGACCTGCTGTGCTTCTTCAGTGATGATTCTCCGGCATTAGATGCACTTGTGCTGGAAACAATGACATAATGCAGCATGTTGTTGCCAGAGCAAGTCTATACGTTGGATTTGGGGGCAGAATTGAGGGGGATTTCTCTGAGTTCTATCCTCATGCAGAGGTACTCCCCGATGGCAGCCATCAGCGCGGTGCACACGATGTGCACCAGCCACCACGTCAGGGTTGAGGGAAAGTGCGAATTATAAATCCAGCAGCCCAGAAGGTGGAAGAAGTGAACGGTGACTGTGAAATCCAGGCACTGCTTTCCTCGGCGGATGAAGTACAGCAAGCCCAGAGCACTGCAACATAAAGAGAGGGATTAATAAACAAACTGTGCCAAGCCTATGGGAAAGGGGATACAGCAAGAACTATCAGCAGTTGTCAGTGCTGATTACTTAGTTGGTTTAAGATGTCTTAAATGTTTTAAAGATAGGTTGTTTCTGACCTCTCTCCTGGCTGCTGCAGCAAGACTTACATGCTTACAGCTTTTTAATTATATGATCGCAGGGAAATGAGCTTTTAGTGCAGAGAGCCAGGCAGGAATTTTTAAACTATCTCCCCCAGTAATCTTTGCCCAGTAGCAGGGGCAAAATACATTCTTATTTATAGATCAGTGTTTGCTGAGATCCATTAATTCTAACTTTCAGTACAATCTCTCACAGAAGCAAATCTCATTCCCAGCTGGGAAACTGAGGCAGGGAAGTAAAATGACTTATCCAGGCTCTAGAAAGTCAGGAGTCAGCAGTTCCCAACTGCCCTCAGCAGACAAGCTCAACCAGGCACAGGGCTTTTGGGAGATGTTTTGAGAGAGGCAGTACATCATGCTGAATTCTCTTAAAGTTTAATGTTAAGGAAGAACGAGACATGGGTGCTCCAGCTAGTTGCCGACTTACCAGGTGAGCGCATTGAGGATGAAAGCCATCATGGAGAGCCTCCCCGGCGGGGTTGAGAAGCCTAAAATCTACACGGGACTATTAGTAGGAAACCATGGCACAAATCACAGCCCACAGCACGTAATCTCCTCCCGTGGCCCAGCCGCATCGGCGCGGCCCTGCGCTGATTGTGAGCTATAAGAGGAGCCTGAGCAGTTACGGCAGTCCTTCTAAGAGGTCCATCTCTCTGTCTGGGGGTACCTATAGAAAAGGGACAGGTCTGTTTCTCTACTGAGGGAGGGTGTGGAGCGTCCGTGTCTCCGTACTGGGGCTACCTATATGGGGGGAGTTCTTTATACTGGGGGTACCTATACAGGGTGTCTGTCTCTATACTGGGGGTACCACCTATACAGCGAGGTGCTGTCTCTACACCTGCGGTACCACCTATTCAAAGGGAGGGGTCTGCCGCCACACTGGGGGCACCTACACAGGCAGCGGGTCTGTCTTTATACCGGGGGGGCAGCTACGTGGGGTGGGGGAGGTCTGCCTCTGTACCGGCGTGCTACCGACGGCGGGGGGGGGCTCTCTCTAACACTGGGGAACGCCTACACGGGGAGGGGGGGTCTGTCTCCCCCAGGGGAGCCTTCGAGCAAGGCCCCCCCGCCCGCCCCAGGAGCCCCTGCCCACGGCGGCTCCGCCGGGGCCCGGGCGGGCCGGCGCCCTCACCTCGTCGCTGAAGACCTGGTGGAGGGAGGGCCCGGTCCTGCCCAGGGTGCCGAGGAGGGCGAGCCAGAGCCCGAGCGAGCTGTAGTAGCCCGCCTGCAGCAGCACCATCTGCGCCACGATCAGCGCCGGGTCCCACACGTAGCTGCGGAACTGCGCCGCCATCGCCCGCCCGCCACAGCGCGCCGGAAGTGGCGGCGGCCGCCGCCGGGCGGCAGCGCCCCCTAGCGCGGCGGAGGCCGCGGCGCTGCCTCTCGGGACCGCGGGCTTGGCCCCTGACCCCGACCCCCGCCCTCTGACCCCGCGCTGGCCGCGACATGGCGGGCGGCGGGCCCGGGCCCGGCCCCGCGGCCGGGGCTTACCGCTGCTTTCCGCCCCCGCTGCAAGGCAGGTAAGCGCCCGGCCGCGGGCCGCAGGTCGGCCCCGGGGAGCGGAGCCCGCCGGTTAACGCGGCCCGGCTCCGTCCCAGGGCCGGCGGTAGCGCCCGGGAGCACTCGGGCCTTGGGCGAGGGCTGAGGTATCGCCCCTGAGCGCAGACCGGGCGGCCGGCGGAGGGGAAGCGGTCACCCCGGGAGGCCACGACCAAATATTTGGTGATTTATACGGGAGAGGTTTGTCGGCAGCGGGTTTGGGCTGTGCGCCGTCTGCCCGGGGACCAGCACCCGGCCCCTTCTCATGCTGGCGTGCTTTGGACTTTCCCCATCTCCTGCACGGTGCCGATCGGGGTCTGTTTCCGTGGATTCAATAGTTTGGCTGAGCAGCCCTTGCTAAAAAGACACAGATACCAAACATAAAAGAAATTACTGTCTTGGGATATTTCCTTTCATCTTTAGGCCAATTCCCATAGGCGCCGAGACTGTTGGTAGCTGCTGCCCAGCTGTACTCACTTTAGCTTTAGGCCATAGGGCACCGAGATGTCGTTACGCATCCTGGTATGCCCTGGCAGCACCTTTCCGTTACAGGGCTGGGCATGTGTAGGGCTTGGTTTCTTTTGGGAGGTTTCTTCTAGTACATGGTGGTTTCTTCTTTTTATGCCTCGTGAAACGGCCAGGTGCCAGAGTCCCTCATGTTCAGCCGTACCCCCTCTGTGACCTGCTCGTGGCTGCTGGAGCTCGTTTTAGTGGCCTCAATGAGCTGTCCTGCTTGTTTGGCTTCAGATACAAGAATTGTCGCTATCTGAATACTAAAATCCCCAAGGCTGCGTGGGACAACAGAGCGTTTTGGAGATATGTTCTCTGCTGGAAAAAGGAGAGGAGGCACCCCCGGGCTGTGCCGGTGGACAGGGGAGTTGTCCCACAGCTCTTGTCACCTGGAAAAGAGAGGAGGAGGACAAAAGGGGAACACAGCTTTTATGGGAGGTGGTAGACTCACATCAGTTGTGGGTGTGGATTATTTCTTGCTATCGGAACTCAGATTATGATCTCTGACATTCTCGCATGACGTTTTTTCCATGTCCCCACAGGGGAAGTTCCCTATGTAGCTTTGCTGCATGTTTTCCCTTCCTCGTTCTGTGGATGTTACTGCGCCGAGGCAGGTTTGACACATTTTCCTCCTTGTACCTGGACCTGCCGTTCCTAGAAAGGATTGTGGGCCACCGCTGCTGAGTTCTGACTTGGGCCTTTGGAGAATGTATCTTTGCAGAAGCTTACCAGCCTTAGCCAGTGCAGAAATAAACACAGGAAAATCCCAGCCTTATCAGGGCTCTCTGCTGCCAGCACATTGCTGAGCATAAATTGTGAGACTCAACACTTCCTCTGTTAACTCTTGGTAGAAATTGGTTTCCTTTCCCGAAATCTGCTGTGCTTGGCTCTCTGAGACGTGCAAGCCACTGCTTAGATATTAATTTTCACTTCCCTCTTTCCTTTTCAAGCTTTATAGGACTGACTTTCCTTTGCCAGCAAAAATTTTGGTTGTTTAGTCATAGCCGGCTAAAACTCCAATCTAGCGTAAGGCAGGACTGTTGGTATAATTGCTGGGTGTCTTTCCACAGCCAAAGTCATCAGCAACAATATTTCTGATTTATCCAATAGTCCCTGGGATCACAAGATATGAGCTGGTGTGTTGGGAAGTGCCGACTTGAATTCCTTCCGAATTTGAGACTCCTCCCTGCTTGATTGCTGCCCCGTAATTGAAGGCATCGGCATGGCAGCAGTTGCATCAAACATGTAAGTGGAGGCTCCCTCCCGCCTTGGGCAGGCAGTGTAGCAGTATGGACGCAGTGAAGCGCTGTGGCACAAAGACATTTGTGCTGCAACTCAGCAGCGGCCCGGTTTGTGAATTCATTTCCTGGCTGACTTCACGACAGCATGTTGCGTGGTCACGTCTGTTCGTCTGCGGTCCTGAATTAGGCTCTCCCTCCTCTCCAGGCTGCTCCAGCTTAGGGGACCATGTCCTTCTCCTGGAAGAGAGGGTATTCTCCCCATGGGGAGCCTTGCCCCACACCTCTGCTGTGTGGGAAGTTTAAAGTGAACCTGGAAAGCAAACATTATTGGGGAATTAAGTGGCATTCTCCGTTTTCCTTTTCTTCTTCTTTAGTTCAAATGAAAGTCAGAGACAGCTGTGAAGGAAAGAGGCGTTAAAGGGGAAAAGGATGTCGAAACACAGAGATTGTGCTTTCTAGCATGCTGCTCGCCTGGCTTCTGGTTAGAATGTCCTTTTTTAACCAGTTGACTGTTTTGTATATGACACCTGTGTGTCGTGAAGAGCAGCAGGTGGAAGAAGAAGTGGCTATATGCCCAGGACATAGCAGATGCCCTGAGAATGTACCCAGATCACGTGCCGCTATCGTGGTCGCTTATCAGGAGCGTGGAAAAAGAATGCCCTATTTAGCCAGAGATTCTTTCCATAAGAAATAGCTGTTTAGGGTGGTATTGTTTTTCCTTCTCAGGAACCATTGCCTAAAACAGGAAGCTGTTTATTTAGGTGATCCGTATTTTACCAGCTGGTGTACAAAGGGAGGGCAGAGCTATCTGAACTGACCTTTGCTGGGGTTTGTTTCCCTCTTGCCAGGCAGGTAGGATTTGTGCTAAGGTGACCTTTGCTAAAGGGACAGTAAGGTTAAGATTATACATTTCCAGAATAACTCAGCATTAGGTAGCTCAAAATGTGGGATGAGAGTTTTCAGTCGCTCCTCTTCCTCTACCCATGCAGTGTGCAGGTGTGTTTTTCCAAAGAGCTCAGTGTACTGAACTGACTTTGGGAGTTGAGATTTTTTAAAACTCTATTTAAGGGTTCTTTGTGCTTGAGAATACTGCTCTAAGCTCGTTTTGAAATCTGCCTGTAGGAACTGTGCTGAGCTTGGCTGAAGAATCTCTTCTCCTGGCCAGTGCAGTAGCATTTATGATCTAGAATTGTCTAAAGGGCTCTGCGTGTGGCCTTCTCAAGATTATCTAGACATTTCTTGATGTGTCACGTAGAAATGTGATTCCCTTCACCCTCCAAATGCATTGTATTTGAATGCTCCATTCCACTTCCAGCATGTTTGTGTCGTGTATTTGGAACTGGCAGGTGATTATGTTTTATTTTCAATGCAAGAGTTAGGTAACTGTTCACTGTTGAACACTGGGTTAGGAACAATGGTGGCCAGCCTATGTTATTTCTCTGCCAAATGTAATTTTTCAATGGAGAAGGGAATTGACACACCTTGAATATGAGAATTTATTGCCCAGAACAAATGTGTGGCTAAAGATGTGTTTTATTTTTCTTCTGCTTCTCTCACTTGTAGTGAGGTTTTGGGAAAGTATATTTCAGTTGTGCATTTTTTCTCTCTGGGCCCGTTTGTCCTGTCACTCTCGGTGAGTGTCATATACCCAATGCATTTCTGCATTATTCCAGAGAGAGGAGAATGTCAACATTTTGAGAGGGGACATTTGAAGGGCAAAATGAAGCAGGCTATTTTATGTCATGGGTTTACAGAACCATATTATGATTTTTGTGGCTGCATTTCCTCTCATATGAATTGTCTTGAGATACGGTCGCAGAAAGTGTGTGTGTGTATGTGTGAGGGAGGTGGATCTACACAATGCACTTTGAGAATCTCATTGGTAAAGTTAGGTAAATTTGTTCTCAAGGTTGGAAAATACATTAGGGTTGAGTTTCATTTTCTCTTATCTTTCCAGAAGCCCAAGATTTCTTTCAGTTTGCTTGAAGGATTGTGTGTGCAGGTGCGTCTTTGATGGACAATGTGTGTGGTCCCTGGGCCAGGTAGGCAGACTGGCTCCTCTCCATTCCGTCAAAGCAGAACTTCCCTAGGAGGGAAAATGGTGCCCTGTGCCATGCAGGGGGACTTTCTTGGTGGAGGGGATGTGTGTTGAGGGGTATGACAACCAGGAAGAGTATGGTGTATTGTGCTTGTTTGAAGAGGAAGTTAACAGGCAAGTTAGCAGTGTTTGTAGCCACAATACAGACAGCTGGTTTTGAAGGCATCTTTGTGGTGGATGCTTTACCTGGAAGGAGGTGTAGAGGGGTCATGGCCACAGGCACACAAATACAGGTGCCATTTAGAGGGTTAGGGAGGATTGGAGGGCTTCTGGCCACCTTGTGCTGTTGAGGCTGTCTCCTGTCTGGCAGGTGTTGTCATGGTGTGGACCAGTCTTTGCACATTCGACCCAGCCCATGTGCTCTTGTGGCTCTCCATCTTCTGCTGCCCACCTCTGCTGGGTGTCCAGAGCTGGAGACTCACTGGAGCTGGGCTCCCTGGCTGCACCAGGAGTGACTTTCATCAGCTCCTCTGTGTGACGAAGTAAGGGTAATAAGGAAGGACAGTAACCCAGCACACGGCGGAGATCCCTCCCTCGTGTCCTTGGTGGCCTTGGATGCTGAGGTGAACTAGAGGGTTAGTGATACATCACTGTCCTGAGCACAGAGGGTCACGTGCTACAGGAAACTCCACCACAGCCTCGTCCAGGCTGGTTCCTACCCTTACCTGGATGTATGCTGTCTTCAGATCTTATTTTTTTAAACTCCAAGCAGTGCTCCTTGTTACTTCATGTTATGCCAACGGGCTCCACAGCCAGTTCAGCACGGTGTTGCCAGGAGATTCTCCTGCCAGTGGTCGTGTACAAGCACGGTCCTAACAAACATTGCAGAGGCCTTGACCTCAGCTCACACGCTCTGTACCTATTTATTCCCAAAGGAACAGCCAGTTGGGAAGGCTGCTTCACCTTAGGGATCTTTTTGGTTTGAGGGTTAGCATGCTAAGGTGGGACGGGGGAAGGCTACACGTTCTCTTGGTGTGGCTTTGTAGTGCTGGAGCGGGCCAAGATCCAGATCTAGCAGTTTGCATCCATACTTGGCAGATGGGATCATGGTACGCACGCTTTGTAGTCTGTGCATTGCTTCCCCGTTAAGAAAATATTATTCTCTGCAAACTAGAGACCAAGCACAGACTGATGTAACTGCAGTGTGAACGAGGGACTGACACAGAGGGTGTACCGGTATGGTAGCTCAGGTGCACCTTGGGTTGTTAAGGGGCTCAAAACAGATGCTTTTAAGCAAATTCTCATGGTCAGGCAAAGTTATTAATGAGAGAATTAAAACTGAACTAGTTAAACTGTGCTGTTGGCATTTTTCCTTTATTAATCTGTGTGGGTTTCTTGTGCTTGCCACTTACGGATAAAACAGAAGAAGTGGTTTCGTTTTCCATCTCCAACAAGAACTGTGTGATGTAACACCCTGCCTGATAACCGCAGCGATGACACGCTGCGAGAGAGTCGTTCTGTTTTCTGTAAATGTGAGACTGTCACTTGTGGAATGCTGCGAAAGCGGATGCTGCATGCCTGCTCCCCCCAACTTTCCCTTCCCCCCCTTCCCCCCCTTTTTCCCCCCTTCCCCCCCTTTCCCCCCCTTTCCTTTCTCTTCCCCCCCTTCCCTTTCCCCACAAGTTAGTGGCTGTCGCCACGCCGGCTGGAAGCGGGGGGACACACAAGCCGTGCAGAGCAGGCTCCGCACCCGCACAGTCACAGCCGGCCCCTCCCGGGTTTCGCTGCAGGGCTGAAGTGCTTCCGAACCGCCCCCCCGCCCCCGGCAGTGTCCCCAGGTGCCTCCCGCCTCCGCCAGCCGAGCCGCCCGGTGCCCGGGCTCCCGCGGCGAGGCCGGCGCCGCTCGCCCGGGGATGCCCGGTGCCGGTGCGGGGCAGCCCCCGCCGGGGCGCCGGTGCCGGGGATGCGGGGCGGAGGCCGCGGGCATTCCCGGCGGGGCGGGCGGCAGCGGCGCTCCGCCCCCGCGGGGGCTGCACCGCCCCTATAAGTTCGGCGGCGGCGGCGGGGAGCGGCCAGAGCTCTGTTCAGCTCCGCCGTGTCTAGCCCAGCCATGCCGCTGCCCCGCGTCCCGCCGGTGCTCCGCGCCGCCCTGCTGCTCGGCCTCCTCCTGCAAGCTGTCGCCGCCGAGTCGGTGAGTCTTGCCGGGCCGTGGGAGAGGAGAGGAGAGGGTCTCCTCCGCCTGCGAGCCCCGGGAGGGAAGGGTGCTCCCGGTGCCGGGGGGCGGGTGACCCGGCTGCTCCGCGCCGGGCCGGGGCTCTCGGCCGGGGCTGCGCTTGGCGGCAGGTCCCGCTCGCCGGTAGCCTGAGAGCTAATGCCCCCGCTGCCCGCCCGGGGATCTGTCCCCAGCCATTTGTCCTTCTCCGGGGAAGGGGGGGCCAAAATGGGTTAATGGCAATAGGGCAGCTCCCAGTCCTTCCTCCGGTTCCCCTGCCTCCTTCCGGGCTTGCACGCCTCTGTCTGATGCCAAAGCAGCGTTGTCCCGGCCCAGTCGTGCCAGGACTCCTGCCCTGTCAGTTATCAGTCCCTTTCTCCCCCCTACGCAGTGGTGAGCCTCATCTTGCTCTTCTGTAATCGGGGCTGGTGGAATTAGAGCAGTACAGGGTACAAGGGTATGTGATAGAAATGAGTTGCTCTCCATTACAGCTTTGATCTCCAACTGCTGGTCATGGACTTAAGCCCTTTAATCCCTCTTTTATTGTGCGTTTGTGATGGGTTAGATATGCTCAATGCATTACAGCACCTGGGTAGACTTTCCAGTCTTACCTGAGTTTGGTTGTGCCGGTACCTGGTGTCCTTCTCAGTGTGTCAAACCGTCCTCGCTTCCACATGGGAGTGAAAAATGATGTATTTCCATGGAGAGTTTAAGATTCTCTTAAATATATAATGAGGTGAAACAGTTTGGATGCTTCAAGCTGGGTACACGTGGGATCTTCATGGTGAAGCAGAGGTTTTGGAATTCTGCCTTCCCTGCTGTTTGTTTGTTTTCGTTTGTGTGTGTCCGTCTTGCTGATAGTGTAGACAGGGCAGATTCCTCTGCTAGTCTGAAAGAGCTGCTGAGATTAAAGTAACTGCAGGAGATCAGGGGTTCTCAAAACGAGGTTTAATCATCCACACTGTTTCCTTCTGGACTGAAGGCTGGGTGGGCAGATCAGAACTGATAAGGCTCTGCTGCTGCCTCTAATAGGGACACAGGATTGGGGGGTTGCTGGTTGTAGAGTAGGAAACTCCCACAGAGAGCATCTGTAGTAATTGGCAGCTACTCTGTGCTAAGACCCACCAGCCCAAATCCACTTTACTCTAATCTGGTGTCTTTATCCCTTCTATTAAGCACGTGAATTGCTCATTTGAGAACTGGCCCAAACTAGTAGGGCAAAACTTTGGGGCAGATAGCATCTGGAAGTTGCACTGACCATGTTTGGTATGAAATGTAACTTGGTGTCCCTGGGGAACCGAGTGGTCTGCAAGCATCGGATTTCTGCAAAGACAACAAATTTTGCACAGATGTATTCTGTAAATCCTTATATAGAACTTGTACGGAGTATTTGTCCGTATCTTTTAAGCTACTTAAGATGGAGTGTATGCTTGAGAAGTAACACTGCCCTACTATAAAGCCTTATCCAAACAAATTGTTTGGGTTACAGGTTGCTGGGGAGGAGAGGAGGATGACACACTGTTTGGGAGAGTTCTGCTGGTGCTCCTCCCATATTTTTTTATTTTTTTTTTAATAGCACTGCCAAAACGTGCAGAGCTGCGCAGCACGTGGCCCTTAGTTTTTCTGTGCGGGCAGGGTGAAGACAGGTAGCCGTTTCTTAACAAGACGGGGATTGTATTTCTTGTGCTTATGTAAGAGCATGGCTTTTGAGAGTGATTCGGTGCTTGAATATTTCCCTGAGCCTGTACAAACAAAAATGCCTTGGCTCCTTTCCCCTTGCATGGCTTTCTGGTCTAGATGAGACTTCTCCACGTGAAGCAATCTTGGATGTGTAAGAGGGTGGGGAATATTACTGAAGTGCTGAAGTGTGACGTTGGTGCTTAGGCTGTGGGTGGGTTGTGTTACAACAGCCCAGCAGCCTTGTGTGAGAACATCATCTTGTTCCTGGGGGTGGGGGGGTGGAGGCTGGAGCTGAAGCCTGACATCTCCCAGTGGTCCCCAGCCCTCTCTGGTTGAGTGCTTTAGAAAGCAAAGGCTGTGCAGGCAGGGTGCTCCCCTCTGCTTGTGCTGTGCGAGGATAGGGTTCCTGCAGAAGATGCTTTAGGGGCCTGCTGCTGGGGATGAGCAGAAAGCCACCAATGCAGCCAAGACATGGGATCAGTGGAGTTGACGAAGGACTTGAAGTCTGCCTTGCTTGGGCAGAGCAGTGTTATTGCACTCTCCCTGTGCTTTTAGCATCTAGAAGTGCCCCTGGCAGCACAGGAGGGAAGCAGGGGGTATTCCCCTGCAGCAGAGGTGTCTGCCTGCTGCAGGCTTGGGCTGCTCTTACGTTTGACTGAGCTGCAAGAAGGCTCTGAGTGCCCTGAGCTCAGCAGGGCCTTAGCAGTGCTAATGGGCTTCAAGGTCGTTGCAGCCGTCCTACTTTTCTGCCTTGCAGTATGCAGAAAAAGTCTCTGTGCAGCACAGTGTTGTGTTTGTGTGTTCCTAGCAGTATAGACAAACAGAAATCCCAACGCAGAAGCTGCTGGCAGAGGGTTGCTCAGGGAGAGGGGGGAGGCTTCATGCTGTTTGTGGTCTCTGTTTGCTGGTTTAAAGCAATCATGCTTGGAGGCCTCCTGATTGGCAAAGCTGGTGTCTTGTTGATGATAGCTGTGTTTGGAAAGTAGTGCAGCATTATTAATGTTAAAACCGGTTTGGCTTGTCCTGCTGCCATTGATCCCCGAGGCCTGTTCTTTCAGCTCTTTGCCCAGTTTCTCATCTGTCCCTCCCAATCAAATCAAGACATTGCTATCTGCACGTTTTACTTTATTTTACCTTCTGACTTGGCAAACACACGAGGCAGCTGAACATGTGGAGCAAATCCTTGCTTTGCTTCAGCCTCCCTAAAACACAGAGCAGCAAAATTACAGTGTCTAAGGTGATGTCCCTTAGTCCTGAAAGGAAGGAGCCCATGACTTCTAGTAGCCGAACCTAGAGCTGGCTGTGGGGATGAAAGGCCTGTAACGTGTAGAAAGAAATAGCCTCTCTAGTAGCTTGCACCTTGTCAAACTGCATACACAGCTCCTGGGGTGGGAGTTCAGGGATGCAGGGTCCCTCTGCAGCCCAGGACCTTGTCCATACTAGACATGGAGGTACCCACATGGGTGGGAGCAGTCGCCCCTGCAGTGCTTGGGGCACAGTCAGGGAAACAGCCCTGCTGCCCAGTTCTCATCTGTCTTAAGTGCCTGCCAGCTCCCATGCTGGAGAGCACTTCCTTGGGGTTCAGTTTTCCAAACAGCTTATGCAAGAGGCAAATCGCGGCTGAACTTGGTAGTTTCCAGACTCACGATACCAGAGACTCATTCACTCTAGGAAGTTAAGGCTGTTAGCCAACATGATTGCTCTCTTCCCTGCCCCTCCTGTTGTTGTCTCCCCAGGCTTTGGCACTTTGAGGTCCTGCAAAAGCCTGGATCCAGTCCAACAACAGTGAAAATGTTTTTTGCTGTGTGTCTTCCCCTCTCCCCTCCAAGCCTCTGTTAATGGCTTTACTATTGCTTTGAGCTGTATGAATGGTAGGGGTGGGGAGGCTATTTGCTGGTCTCAAATGCCTGAAGTGGAGCCTAATGGGTCCTTGTCATGGTTTCCTGTGGTGGCTTACTGCCTTCTTGATACACTTGTGTCCCACTTCTACCACAAGCTGGAAGCTGCTAACTTGACTTTCAGAGTGATGATGGAGAGGAGGGACTCGGGCTCGCTGCTTGGCATGCAGACATCAGCACAACTCCTGCAGCTACTTTTCCCTCCCCTCTGACTCCTGGTGCTGGGAAACGCTCCGTTGAAAACATGCTGGCTGCTTGAATCCACTTGGCTATAAGTTCACACTGCATTGTGTTGCATTTTGTGTGTGTTAAGTTCTCTCTCAAATGGACAGATTGATGGACCTTGTCTTTAAAACCAACTTTTTTTTTTTTTAATTCAGTGATAGTAACTGTACCAATAAAGGAGGCATGATAACTGTGGTTCTATGGTCTGCAATATAAATGACTTAAGTTGACTCATAAGATTACTTGATTAAGTTACTGTGGCTCACTGATGCTGCAGAACTCCCCAGCTATTGCTTTCGCTAGACAGAACGGAGTGTCCATCCTTCAAAACACTTCCTTCCTCTTGAGTTAACATTTATCCTCTTCAGCCTGCTCTTAGATCCTTGCAGCTGCATTCTCCCCCTCCACTCATTACAGCTTGTTCCTTTATGCTCTGTAACAACAGCAGGGTTGTGCTGCTTTTGCAACCTCTAACTAGAAGCTAATGCCGTTGAAGCACTACAAAACCAGTGGGGACAAACCCTGCGCACGCCTGACCTCCGGGCTGCTGTTGCAGAGCATATGTGGCTGTTTGTTTGAGACTTGGTGGAATGCAAATGCTTTAAATTAAGGATTCAGATGATTTGCACTAGAATGAGACTCTTGTGATGAGACTGGGCTTGGTGGCTCTGAATAGACAGGGCAGCCTAGTTAAATTCTTTAACTTGTAATAAGCTACTGCTCTGAGGGGCTGTAAAAGATCCTACATTAATGAGCTGTTAGGGCTTCACTTCTGGATTAGTTCAGACTTCTATTTTTTTTTTTTTTTTTCTTTAAGCGTGTGCCTGAATGGTCGTCCAGCAAATGCTGCTGCCTCTGACCAGCTCTGCTGTGTGTCACCATCAGCCCTGACTCGCAGCAGTCATGCTCTCTTGACTCAGGGTTTCTGGCACTTGCCTGGCCTCGCAGCTCCCAGACACTCTGCTGTCACCCTCTGAGTAACAGCCCTGGCCCCTTACCCAAAGCAATGACTCAGAATTCCGAGGTGCTGCAGCACGGAGGTGGATCTCTTCTTATGGGGTTAGAAAAGGGGTGACAAGCAAAACTAGTGCTGCTTGGCAGATGGTCTGTGCTGCCCTCAGCACTGAGCACCTTTGCTGCTGCCTCTTGTCTAATCTGCCTCGCATTGTGGCTATGGTGGGCAAAAAAGCTATTGGGGCTCTGACATATGACTGCTGCCAGTAGCTGAGCTAGTGTTGGCACAGGCAGATCAGAAAATGGCCTTGTCTTGAGCAACCACTAACTTGCTCTGGCAGCTCTGTGGTTGCTGCGTTTTCAGACAGATACAGTTGGAAACCAGAGTTGCGTGGGGGAGAGGGGAAGGCAGTAGTATTATCTGAAATGACTGAAAGCATTCAAAGCAAGCTGAAGGAGTGGAAAGTCTCAAAGGAGAGGGTTAAATACTTAATCCTGAATCTGGAGAAAATGTCAGTGTAGGAGGGGAAAACACGCAAGATGTAGCTGCGTCCCTCTCAGTTTCTGAAGGCTGGCTGACTTCAAAAATACACTTCTTGTAAAAGTCTTATTTTTGCTGGAAATATGCACTCCTGTCACTTTTATTCTTAAATCCTTTGAGGCTGAGACTCTGCTTATAAAATGCCAAGAGGCTGTTGTTAGACAAATTATTGGGATAACTTAAAAATCAAAGCAGTTAATTAAAATCTTAGAGAGACACTCCTTGGGGTGGGAGGGAGACTGGGAGACCCGTAGCACTGTTACCCAAGCAGCTAGTGTCGTGTCAAACAAAAACGACGTTTCTTCTTGCTTAAACAAATTGTGTTCTGTCAGGGAAAGCAAAGCCTGCCATGGGAAGGATTTCTATCTTCTGATGTTGTTCTGCCTTAGCTGCTGAAGGGGAAAAGGTGTCTCCACCACAGTTCAGCTAAAACTGTGCTGCTGTCTGCTGTAGAACTTGAATACAAAGTGATGCGGCCATGCCCCGTTTACCTTGCTGCGAGGCTAACCCTGCCTCCTGCCCTTTAACTGCCATTACAGTCAAACTGTAGCAATAAAATGTTAACGTGCATTAGTGGCTGTGAAAGTGCCTGCCTTGGACTTGCACTGAAATGGCCTGCGTGGCACAGTAGCCAGGAATCTCGGCGCTTAAGGTGAGGTGACTGAGGGGAGCATGGCTGGAAGGAGGACTCCTGGCGTGATGGGGTGCTGCCAGGCTGGCTTGGAGAGGAGTGGGACCCATGGGTGGAGGGATGGATCCTGGCCAGCATGGTGCCAGGAGGGTGGTAGAAGCTTCTTTTGTGGGCTAGTGTGCCCCTGTAAAAACAGAGAAAGTTCTACTCTTCCCCAAATGGAAATACAGTCCGTACTGATGTCAGGAGCTTTTGCTTGGAAGACGCTGTTCCCAGCAAGATAAATATTTATTGCAAATCCACAGTGTGCAGTGGAGCAGATTCTGGAGCCAGGATCTTGCAGGAGACTGTTTATGTGCGGGCTGTTCTTGGCGCTAATTCTAAATTTCCCGAGGCTGAGTATGAGGAGCTGGTCCTGCGTGTTGGTTACTAAACGACTTGCTAGTCCAGCCAAGCACAGGCTTTGCAGAGCCAAGGAAGGAGTGACCAAAACAATAGCTGGGTCCCTCTGCTCCTGGCTGTGACAGTGTGGGTGCAGAGATGTGGTCAGGGAGGGCTGGAAAACTTCTGCCAGCTGCTCACCCCCTGCTCGGAAAGGGGCGGAAGCCTGGCTGGGAGTCCAGAGCTCTCCAAGAGAGGAAAATGCTCCCGGGTGTGACAGGTTTCCCAAAGTACAGCTGCACGATCCCCAATAGCACATGCTGTGTCTGCTGCTTTCTGGGCTGAAGCCAAGGCAACCTCTGCACAAGTTGGGAATGTCTCTATTAAAAAACAAAACAAGAAAAAACCCCACGCACTGAAACCCTGTCTCTGCTGCTGTAGCTAACTAGGAAAATCCCTGTTGTTGAAATGCTTGTTTGTATAAATGCTTACATGGGTATAGCCTGATAGCAGAGTGGTACGGCTACGCTGTGTCAAGTGCTTTCGTGCTGATAACTTCCTCTGCTACAATTTTTTGCTGGTATCTTTGCCAACAGAGCAAAACTTAAAATAGTGTAACTGTGCTGGCAGAGCTCAACTGCCTGGGCTAAGCCTAAAGCTTTGGGCTACTACTTCTGATTAGATTAAAACAGATTGTGGGAGGGGAAGCATTTGTAGGGTGCAGCATTGGGAATCTTGACTGTACAAACAAGCTGAGATTAGCTGCATGGTGAGCCCGCTAGGAAAGGCACCCTTTGAAGTTGGGTGTCTGCCTGGCTTAATTTTGCTAACACTCTGGCATGAGGGAGCATAAAGATCCCGAAAATGCATGTCACGCATTTCTTGCCAAGTGGAAATTCTCCTTATATGTGTGTCCAGGGAAGTATTGGGGTGTAGCTGTATTCTAGGAAAGGGCAATGAGGGCAGGCCTATCCCCAGCATGAGGGGGAAATATGATATATGAAATATCCCAAGCCTGAAGTGTCAGCATGAGAAATCATCCTTGATGGAAAAGCTGCCTTGCTGGGGCCTTTATATCCTTGGTTTTTTCCACAGGCAAGGATGCAATAGGAGCTTCCTGGTATAGAGTAGGGCAACTCAGAGTGAGTCGTGAGCCAGAAAAACTTCCTTTTTTAACCTTGACTAGATTTCTCCAACTTAGGAACTGAGCCCTGGGCAGTGAAGTATATGAAATACCTATGATCAGGTTTGTAAATACCATAAAAAATAGAATCTCTTTATGAACTAGGCGCGTATCACTGCCCATGACCTGGAGAACCTTTCAGGGTCGTGAAATGTCTCTGCCGCAGTTGTTTTCCTCCTGAGTCACATGAGAGCTCCTGCTTTCCCCTCCTGCAGTTTTCCTCTGAACCTTATCTTTATTTGCTTCAGGGCAAGTGATTGACCCACAGCTATCTGCAACTGCCTGCTGAGCATTATCTCCTCTAGCTGAAGGCGGGAAGCAGTCATCTTCTTCCCGCTCTGGCTCTTGTAGGTCTCCCGGAGCTGGGCATTGACTATTTAGAGCAGCTGTTTTGCCACCGTTGCAATAAACAGATCCCAGCATGTGCCTGTCTGGTAAAGGACTCAATCTTTATGGCTTTGCTCTTGGTTGATAGTCAGGCAAGAGCGGTTAAACAAGAATTCATTCCTTTGTAATCTCTACGTCCTCCTCCTGCTTGCTTCTATGGCATGGCCTGAAAGGCACACGCATACCTTGTGGTCTGAAGAGAGCAGGCTGCGTGTAAGCAAACGCACGCGAGTTAAAAGGTAACTGAGGTTTGACTTTGTAAGTGCAGGGAAGCCTATTTTGAGCAAGCAGAGCCCGGGAGGATTCATCCCTCTTGCAGGGGAGGCACCCGTGACAGCGGGTCGCTCTCCAGAGCCTGGGATTATGGTGTAATTGTCACGGGGGATTATGCCTCTGCTGCCACATGAGCCCCCAGGAGAGCTGCTTGTGGCGACACAGCTTAAAGAATCACACGGGGAGCGGGGGCAAGTGGGGGAGTGACCCAGGCTGAGGCCGTGTTAGTGCTGGACGTGTGTTACTGCACTCTGCCACCACATAGCACGTGGGCTGCTGAGTGTGAGCACACAGGACTGGTTATGTGGCTGCAGGGAGATGGATACCTGGTTGGACAGGGACTGGGGATGCTTCTCTTAAGTCACCTTGAATGAGTGACACTTTTACCAGCTGAACAGCCTGCATGTTGCTCTTGCTTTGTCTTATTAAGCAAGACCCTGCTCCTTGCTTGTATTCCTGAGCACAATTCAAAAAATAAATACATTTTTTCCCTCTTTGGTAAGAGGCACAAAGAGACAGCATGCAACAACTGGTCTGGGGTACTAGAGATGCAATGCTATACCCTGCTGCCAGCCAAGAGCTGCCTGCAAGCCCTGATCTATACTTCTGTTTTTGATTTCCCCCTTAGTCCTCAGAGACATTGCAGATTTACCTTTATGGCTCACTGTGGTGCGATTGCACCTGTACAATGGCTGTTGGAGAGGACATGGGCAAGGCTGGCTTTGCCCAAAGCCACTGTGTCTGTGGTCCTGCTCTAGGACTGCTTGAAAAGTGTTGAGCAAAGGCACAGTAGTATTTAACCATGTCTGGAAGCCTTGGGGTGAGCCTGTCATGCAACTAAATACACGTGTGCCTGGATGGGAGTTGTTCAACTTCTGTCCCTTGGTACAGAGGCCAGTGCGGGCCATGTGTGCTGCGAATTATGTGGGACAGACTGACCAGGAACAAGAGGTAAAATGGTACTCTCCAAGCATGGGCACAAGGAGTTGGCACAAGTGGATTTTTTTTTTTTTTTTTTTTTTTTTTCACTGCGGCTGATGTGTTGAAGGAGTTAGGTGTGACCTAGATTGAAATACTGATATTTGCTTTCCTCTCAGGACAAAAGTGACTTTTGTTTTGGTTTTTTTTTTTCCCCCCTACATAGAGCTGGAGCATAGAGGGAGGGGAGGGGAGGGAGTAAAGGGTCTTTTGGGAGAAATATAGACCCTTCCCTTACTAGTCTGGCAGGAGCTGCCTCTGCCGGAAGCTCATGTCGCTTCTAATAACTTTCTTTTAATGTTTATTAAGATGGGAAGATAGAGCTGTCTTTGCCTGTTACCTCACTGTACGCCTACCTCCCTTGGAGGTCAGCTCTATTTGGCTGACTCGCACCGATCTGAGCCACCCCGTTTCCAGCACTGTGGCTCTTCAGCTTTCCTGCTTTTGGGGAGCTTGCGTGCTTCAAGGGGATGAGCTCAGCTCCTAACCCCTGCTCCTTTGCATGCTTTGTGTGAGCTTTAAAACCTTCCTGGTTTGCGTGCTTCTGCAAGAGCTTGGTGGAAGTGAACCATACGGAAATCCCTTCTCTTGGGCTCTGTGGTTTACAGAGCTTTGCATCCTTGCACTGGAAAGGCCCCATTGGATTCGGTGCTCTTTGGTTCATGATGCAGGACAGCACGAGGGCCAGGGTGGTGGCTTTGCAGGAACACTCTCTTAATAATCAGGCTCCAAGGCTGGGGCATGTGGCCTGTTGCTCGTGTCATCCAGGAGCCCTTTCTTGTTGAGCTGATCTAGATATGCATTGTGGTGGTGAGGTGACATCTGTCCCTGACAGCACAGGTCTGGGAAAGATACATTGTGTAATACTGCTCGCTGAAGTGAAACGAGGTGATCTGTACCACTGTCCCCTAGTACAGAGCACCTGAGAAAAGCCCCAGCAGCAGTTTACATTTATCTGTCCCTACAGGCTACAAAGAGTTAACAGGTCTGCACCTCTGCCCTCTCTTCTGCCACCTCCCAGGCTGGCCCAGCTCCATGTGCTTTTGTCTAAGAAAGATTGACTTTCACCTTGCTCCTGTTTACTGCTAGACTTGTGTACACAGTGCTGGGGAGGGAGATGCAGGAGTGAGCGCTGGGTCTCCGTGCCAAAGTTATAAACTTGATAAAAAGCTCCCTGCACTTCAGATGCCTGAGTCTCTGCAGATCTGACTCCCTTTGCAGCTTGCTGGCTGTGACCCTTCTAAGAAGCTTTTAATGAACTCTGTTGTGTTTGATCAGAGACAAGGACCAGCCGTAAAACCCCGTTCCATGTCTGGGAACCTTTGTCTCTGCCCCAAAACATCATTTTGGTTTTTTTGAAGCGGTTTGCAAAGGCTGTGGTGAGGACGTGTGGGCTGTGGCAGGCGAGCTGCCTGTGTTTGATATTTCCCAGAACTAGCCAGCGGCTGGGGAAATTCACACATCGGACAGAAACTTTGCTTGCTCCCTCAATAAATAGATGTTCTTGCTTTGAGAAGAGGCTAGTGGTATGCTAGGGCTGTAAGTGAAGGCCCCAGGAGCACAGAATGGAGCGGGGTGGGCTAGGGATGGAGCACAGCAGAGCTGCAAGCCCCTGCCTGGGGTACCAGGGGTGTGATTCCTGTGCCTCAACTGAGCAAACAGTGTCTGGCTTCATCCAGTAGTGCAGCCTGTCTCAGGCTCAAACATAAGACCTCTGTGCCTGGCTTTTCCAGGAATGATGCTCATAGTTCACGTGCCTGACATGCTGGTTGTCTGGCAGGGAATAAACTTATTTTTTTGCCACTGGGAGGGAGGAAAAGCTTCTGCTCCCAGCATGTTGGTTAATCCCCCTTGGTGCTTACTGGGGATAAAGCTGCTTAACATGAGGAGGAAATCCTGGAACTAGACTCCTGCAGAAAAGGTTGATTTTTGTACAGACCACTCCTAGAGAGGAGCATATTAATAGTAGGGCTCGACTTCAGCTGCTGAGGTGAGGTGGGGCTGTGCAGCCGCCCAGTCCGACTCTCCCAGCAAGTCCCTGGCCTGGCTCCAGTGCTGCAATAACAGGTGGTGGAAAGCAGACTCCGAGCAGTGCTGGTGCCCTTCTCCAGCTGGCAGTTGCAGAAGGTGTTAAGCTGAATGCAGCCAGAGACAACTTGGCAAGGGCTGACCATCATCCTGTGGCAGTCTCCTAGCTTTTTCTTCTTGGCTGCGGCCTGCCAGCCGAGGGGAAGCATGGGCACCTTCCATGGGGCCTGTTCACCTGGTAGCGGAGCTGTAGGGAGGACTGAGTCCTCTTGGAAAGAGATGCACTTTTTAAGCAATACTCCAGGGAGCTCTTTATGTGGCACTTGGGAAGCCTGAAGCCCTTGCTTTTAAGCCTGTGAAAGTGCCTGTCTGCCTTCTCACAGGTGTGTATGCGAGGAATGTGCCTGCTCCAGACCTGCCCCGTGAGCACAGCACTCCAGTGTTAACTCTTCCTGGGCTGCCCATGCCCCAGGTCCCCGTGGGAGCCTGCTCCCTAGGAGAGCATGTCTTGAAACCTGGACTGTAAGTGTGGAGGTGCCCAGCAGCCCTCTAACTTCCCTGGCAGATGAATCTGTAAAATGAGGCTCGCTGCCCACAAGAAAAGTTTCCAGTATGGTTTGAGAAGCTCTCATGGCTTCCAGGAACTGCCCTGTCCTTGCTCAAGAGGATGATGAAGAGTGAGTTCAGGGAACGCTCCCATATAATCTTATTTAAGCTTGTGAGTCAGTAATTTCCTTGTTATGTCCTCTGGCTTGTAAACACTGTCTGTCCTGATTTAAATAGGTTTTTCTGATAGCCGAACCTGGTGCGTTCCACTGTATGTACTAATCACCGTGACTGTCTGCCACTGCTTTGCTCACGGCTGGGCTGATCTGATAAGGCCAGCCTGCTGTCCAGCCACTTGGTGGCTTAAACGCAGGTTTTTCTTGAGCTGCCCTCATTAGGACATTAGCTAGCTGTGACTCATAACAAAGTATGGCATGAGCTGGCACAGGGGTGCGGCACAGCGCTTTTGCCAACATTGGTCTGCCCTGGCGCAGCCAAGTTATACAGATCTGCAGCAAACGTGTTCCCCAGTGCCCTATCTCGGGCAGATGGGAATTGGGCTCTTCCTGCCCCTTGATGAAATGGCCAGAAGCTGTCCTGGGAACAGCTACTGCATGCTGGCAGCAGTTTCCATTGCAGGTCTGGCTTTGGCTGGGTTTCACATATCTTGAAATGAATTTGCCTTGGAGCGAGTGATCCATAATGTTAGGAATGCCCGGTTCCAGGCCGGGAGGGGATTTCTTCCCAGCTGGCCGCCTTCCCCAGCCCCCTTCCCATCACCTAATGCCAAGCTCAGGCAGAGTGGAGACAGGGGGTCTAGGAGGAGAGCTGGCCTCAGCACTTCATGCCCTCTAGGCTGTTCATTTGGTTATCTTCCAGCAGAGCTGCTGGGGAAACCAAAGATGCCTCAATAAGCTAATGAAAAGCACATCTAGTAGCCACTGCTCCTTATGCAAAATGAGAAACATCTTGTCCTAACCACAAGGTCTTGTTTGTGGCAAAACCGGTACGCTAATGGGCAGGGAAGTCTGGGCTGGAAGCAGGGCTGGGGCTGTGGACAGAGGAAGCTGACACATGGGTTGTGGCTGATTGTTGGTCTTTGCTTGTGAGTGGACGTAATTCATCAGTCAGTGTCACCGCTGGGCTGTAGGATGGGCCACACCTGGCTGGGCAAGCAGGAAGGCTGGTGCCAGCTGGTCAGGGTCTCTTTGCTGCCCCGATGAAGCAGCAAGTGCTGGGGCTCCAGTGGTGCCACCCAGCTCTAACTGTCCCCACGAGTCTCTGATCCTCACCCCTGTGAGGCTGTAGCTCGTGGTAAACCGGTACATTAAGAAGAGCCGTTGGATGTGCAGGACTATGGAGTAAAGGGATGTTTTAAAAATGCTCTCCTGGGTAGACAAACCTTCAGAAAGACTTGCCAATTTTTCTGTGGGGACAGCATGAAAAAATGTTGACAGCTTAGCCCCTAGCTATGGGACTTCTTGCCGTAGGGGAAGGGGTCAAGTTCCCCACACCCATGACTTCATGGCTGTGGAAGCATCTGGAGCTGCTGGAATCTGCAGGCTGGTGTTAAGCAACCTGAGAGCTCATACCTGTGGTGCCCTCACCAGGGCTGGCCCCAGGGCTGTGGGGCAAGGAGAAATAGTTCTGGGGAAATTGCATAACCTTGGTGAGGGCAGGAGGTTTGTGCTTGCGGCTCCTCGAAGGTCCAAGTGCAAACAAGCTCTGGTGTGTAAATTGCCATTGTGGCCAAACAGCTGATTCTCTGGGAGGCTCTCCTGCCATTTTGCTAAGGTGTGTCTGTAACTGATCTGGCCATAGGATCGTGGACTTCATTTTACAGACTTGTTTGTTTACATGCCTTTTAAGAAGTGAGGCAGGGGAAGCTCTTCCTTCAGGCAAGTCATTACCGATAGCAAGTGCTCTTGAATGTCATACTATATTGCACTCCAATTCAGCTGAACTGACAGACCAGTTTCTAACCCTTGGGTGATAAAATAGGTTTGTTCTCAGTACAAGGAGCAACGAATTGCCTCGGCATGAGGCTTTGGTGCTATGCAAAAAACTGACCTATAGGTGCCAGGCTTTTTCTCTGGGAGTAGCAAGTCCTTCCAAATCCTCCCTTATCACAAACTGAAGGTATTGCTTTTCCAAATGTTTTTGCTACAAACTCCTGACCAAGATCTTGTGTTATTTTTACCCTGTGTGTTCAAGTGAACCTCCTGAATCTGTAGCCCTCGGGAAATTCCCCTCCCAGGCTGGCTCTCACTTCTGTTCTGAGAAACTCTAGGGGAATTTGGCTATTTCCAGGCTGATGAAGATAATGCTCTTGGTGGAGAGGAAGTTCAGCATTTAATGTTCTTCTGATGGAATTGATGTGCTCAGCACAGGCTCTGAACTCCTGACCTTTTGTGAAATGCTTCTGAGGAGTTGCCTGATACTTAACACTTTTCCACTCCCCTTTACAGGTGAGAGAAACAGAGACCATGGATGCCCGATGGCTTGACTACCCTGCCTCCGGAGACTTGCCAGATGATGAAGACATTGGCGAATTCAGGCCTCACTTAACTTCTGATGGATTAGATATAGATGAGGCATCTGGGTCTGGAGGTACGCAGGGAAGGGGGGGGAAACGGATCTCCCTCAGTTGATGCTGTGAAATTCCTTCTGGCACCAGCCCATGAGTGATGGGCTCAGTGCAGAGCCAGAGCTCCGGAGGGAACTAGTGTCAGGTGGAGATGAGAAAGCTGTGTGAATCGTAGTCACTCACAGATGAGAACAGTGAAAGTGGTTGTACCGTGATGTTGAATCACTCGGGGAGGACAGATGGAGTCCAGCCAGGCTTGTCTTGCTGCAAGTGAAAAGGCATTGCAGTGGCTGGATCTCTTTCCTATTGAACTCCAAAGAACTTCTGAGAAACTTTAAAAAAATGTAAAAATAATAATTAAAAAAAAATCTGTTGTTGAGGCAGTGTTAAAAGGCTTAAAGTTAGTATCTCAGCTGAGGCCAAACAAGGTAAAGGACTAACTGATGTTCAAGTGAACTCTGTGACATGCAAAGTTCCCTGCCCAAACCAGTTTCTGTAGCTCCGTGTCCCCTTTATGTGAACATTTGTTCTCTAAAGGGGAAAGAACAAGTGCTGAAATCGGTGCCCAACATGTTTAGGCAGATCCAGTAACTAGAGGTTTGGCGAACTATCCTTTAGGGATGGGTGGTGAGAGCGTTGCCTTCCGTTGGCATTAGTTTAGCAAGCTATAGCAGACCTGCTTTGCAGGGTAACTCCTGATAATCTGCAGCGGGGGCCAGTGGATCCAGCTGAAGACCCCTCCCATGCAAGAGCTGTTGGTTTTAAGATTATGTCTCATCGTCTTATGCAATCAAAGCCATTAAATGGCAAAAGTACTAGTAGGTAAGGGGGAACTGTAGTCAGCAGAGAACAAGAGTCCTAGTTTGTCTGCACTTGCTGGCATTGCGGGAATTGTCTGAATTCTGGAAAAATAATGAGAGGAAAACTTAGTGTCTTTTTTTTTTTTTTTTTTTTTTTTTTTTTACTCTTCCCCCCCACCCCTCCCCCCCCCCGCCCCCTGCAGACTACTCAGACTCTGAAGATGCCATATATCTGACCACCATGGATACTCCTGTGGTAGGTATTGCCTCTGCATGTTATAAGCAACACATAGCTACTCCGGTCTGTCTGTGAAGCTTTCTGAATACCCTTCCCCTGCAAGATGTGGCATCAAGATGAATCTACCTGCATGAGCAGGAACAGTGTACTCGTAATGCACTAATCAAACTTCCTTTTCCCTGCACACCTTCCTACTTTCAATTGTAGGTAGGCTGGGTGCTACTGGGTGTTACCACTGATGGGTGTGGTTTGTCTATATTCTGTAGGTATCTGACAACTATATCCCTGGAGATACTGAGAGAAAGATAGAAGGTGAGAAGAAAAATACAATGGTGGACAATGAAATCATTCCAGACAAAGCTGTACCTGTTGAAGAGAACCTGTCCAACAAGATCTCCATGGCAAGCACAGCCAACAGCAGCATTTTTGAAAGAACAGAAGTCCTTACAGGTAATACTCCACCTTGTCCTGATAAATCATTAATACTGTAAATCAAAATAGTTTCTATTGTTCCCTGTTTTTCTGAGGAGCAGTTCCCTGCTGACAAGGGGAGTGAGATGCATTACCTCTGTGAGTACCTGTAGCAAGGTCACTTCTGCCTTCTAGTCCTTAAACAGCAGAAGAGCCTACTGCTTGCCTTGCTGGGGTAAACAGATTGGTTTTGAGCCTGCCAGCTGAGTGTTGGCTTAAGTGCCACTTAAGTCATGCAGCAGCTGCTCTGCTCTCGGTTACGACCTCAACAAGAGGCGTATCTAGCCATAAATCAATGACATCATAGACTTTCATATCAAGTGGAGGCATTTTCCTTCTAACCTTTGCCCAAGTCCTGCCTTTTTGTGAGCCTTGCCAAGAACCAAACAACCCCTCTAAGGGATTTGAACACCTAGTCAACTGTTACAAATCTAAGTACCTCTGTCTAGAGCAAAACCAAGTGACTGGCTTCGCCTCAGCATGTGGGACAGATCTGTCTCAAGGCATGCTTCATCAAGCACTTGGCCTGATGGTCCAAGTACAAACCTTGGCACATATTGCTGATCTGCAGCCATCCTTCCAGTTGGAGGAGTGACTGGAAGAGTGGATTGCAAAGCCACCTAACAGAGAAGCTGATGGAGTGCAACAAGTAGGTGCACAGCAAAGGATAAACTTCACTGAAGTCTTGTGGCTACCCTTGGTGTGAGGAGAGAGAAAATCTTGGTGGGTTTTTGTGGGTTTGTGGTTTTTGGTTGTTGGAGTGTTCTTTGGAGGGAGGTGGTGGTAGTGGGATGTTGCTGTTTAATTGAAATGCAGACTCCCCAGAGTGTGCTCACACAGATAGTTAACAAAGCATTCGAATCGGAGCTATACCATTTTCCTGGACTTGACGCTGTTTGTGGGTTGTGGTGGGGCTTTTTTGGGTGGTTTTTTTTGTTTTGTCTCCACGCAGGGAGGATGTCTTTTTGTCACAATTTTTCTTGCACTAAACCGGAAGATTAACACGAACTGGTTGATGTGGAACATGTGATTATTCTGTGGTTGGATTGAAAGCAATTTATGGCATTTTCCAATAGCATCTGCTGTTGCTGAAAATGCCAGCATGTATGGTGACAGACACAAGGACAACGCTGACACTGGAGGCAGTTCTGGGGGCTGGTATCCTTAAGCAGATTTTGAGATGTAGCTGATCATTTGGAGTTGTCCAGAAGTTTAGACTTATTCCGTGCTCTTTTTTCCTCCTCAGCTCTCATTGCAGGAGGGGCGGTGGGCCTCCTGTTTGCTGTCTTCCTGATCCTCCTTTTAGTCTATCGCATGAAGAAAAAGGATGAAGGCAGTTACGACCTTGGGAAGAAACCGATCTACAAGAAAGCCCCTACAAATGAGTTCTATGCTTAAAGCTCGGCAGCACCTTGTGCCCATCAAGGGATGAACAGACTGTATGGAAACACTGTGCCCTCAGCTGAGATGTGCTGAACAAATGCTCTTTTGGGATTGAATTTCAAAGCAACTTTGAGAAAAAACAAACTTCCTACATGATCCTTCCCATCCTGCTCAGCTAACAAGGGCCCAATGAAATACAAAGAGTCTGAAAAAACCCTCAGTGTATTTTTTTTCTAAAGCTAGTGTGAAAAGAATAAAGATGCCAAATTTTCTGCTTGGTTTTATAGAGGGTATATAAACACAAAACAGACTGTATGGAAGCAAACACCATGTGTTTGCATCCAGTGTGCTGTGCTCAGATTGGCTGCTTCTATAGAAGATGGCTTTTTTTATAAACCTTGCTAATAGATGTCTTGCAGCAGGCTGTTGATGTGAAGCATTTTTGTGGAGAACTATTTATGTATCTCTTACACTACAGATAATGTTGCCTTATCAGGGAGTAAAAGGCCCATAGGGGCTAAAAATCCCTGAATGCCATAAAGGGCCTATGGGAATGTTTTCCCCAGGAGACTTCTGTCTCTTCCTGTCAGCCCCAGGCAAGGGTCGTTAGTCCATGAAATCCCAACAGCCAGTTTTGTTTGGCTATGACGACACCCTTTCCTTGCCTTCAGTCTCTTTAACTTTTTTGAGGATTGTTTGTAGGATATTTTTATAACAAAATTTTAAAGAAAATAGCCTAATGTTTATATAAAAGTTTGTAGAAATTGTTTTGAAAGAATAAAAAAAAAATACTTTTTTAATTTCCTCAGATTTATTTTTTCAATCCCTTTGTGTTTCCTTTGGCTGGGCATTTCTCTAGAGATGTTGTTTTATATGATTCATATTCTGAACTGAAGCAGAGTTAGCTACAGTGTGTTACAGGTTTCTTGTAGTTCTATAGCAGCTACTGTAGAGGGTAAAGATATTTATGGTTTTCCCATAACTTTTTTAGGATTTGATTTTTTTAAAAATAGAATTATTTATAGTTTCTGAAATGGCTGCTCTTCTCATTTGGTAACTTCTGTCCTTTTTATGTAAAACACTAATATAATGAGTCTCTGTGAAAACTATTTAAGCTTTATCCTGTGAATTTTAATTATAAATTCAAGGCAATAACTTCTAGGATTAATCTGTATGCAAAATTGGATTCATAATATGATTGAAGTAGGGAAAAGATGAGAGTATTTCTAGCCTGTAATATATTATAATCAGTACTATAGAGCTATATATTATATGTTTTACTGAGAAATATACAGTTAAGAGTGAGAAGGCTGGAGTTAATTCTTCAGCAGCTTTACTGTATGTAAGAGGCTTGATCTCGTTTGTACTGCTGTTTGTCCAGTGTCTTATCTAGAGGACAGGTGGGCTTGTGCTAGGGAAGGCAACTGGGAGCAGCCTGAGCCCTGTGGGCTCTGTTGCTGTGTCCCAGGCTGTGCCTGGAAGCAGGCTGCAGTCAGTGATGGGTTGGGTTTGATCCTCGGAGTTGGAGCAGAGATCCCTATCTGGAGTTGCTCTTTGAAGCAAGCATTGGAAGCTCGCAGTACAGAGAAAATAACTTTTTGTTTTGGGGGCTGGCTGTGCTGCAGAGTCCCCTGCGGTACTGTGCTGAGTACCTGCCTCTTGCAGAAGGCTGGCTTTGGTAGCTAGAAGTCTGTCTTGGCAGCATCTCCTACCTGGGAGCACTGAGCTTTCATAGATGGCTAGCTCTGAACCTCCTGCGGTGGGTCTTTCTTAATATATCATGTACATAGCTCCTACCTCTGCTGAGAGTTAGACCAATTCCCCCAGGGCTCCTAGAGTGGAGGGTAACGTGTGTGTCCGATGCCTCTGTTGCAGGAAGCAGGAAGGTGTTACAGAACTACTTTGCACAAGTCGTGTCCTCCTGCAGCTCTTTGAATCTGGTGTGGTTTAAGACAAAATCTGAGTGTGGGTCTCCAGATTAAGTAACTGGGTAGGCTGCACAAAACCAGATGGTTGCGAAGGCTCTTTAGAGAGCTTATTGACTCCTGAAGCCTCCTTACTGAGGCTTTGTTGTAGGCTTTAGGCCAAATTCAGAGGCGATGGAACAAAACTTCAGCTGCCACTAGCTGAACCTGCTTCTCAGAGCTAGGCAGGCAAAGTGAGGAACGCAGGGGAGCCATGTATTGAGACATCAGTGCAAGAGGACTTTTCCCAAGGGTCCTCCTCCAGTTTGACTCACTCACTTGGTCGCAGTACAAGTGTGTTCGGGGAAACTGTGGGCTCTGGGAGGCTCTAAAATCCACACAGAGTTCACTGTAGACTGGGAAGGAGAGTGAGAACTTTACTGCCTACGGACAGCATTACCAGAAAGGCAGGAGTGGTGCTGCATCTCGGGATATTTAGATTCTCTTGTGTAATTGCTCTGGGGATTTTCCACTGTTACTGATTTTTATTTTATTTTTTTTCCTCAAATAAACTGGTACTTTCTAAAATTGGCTTTTTGGACTGTTTCTGATCTGAAATTACTTTTGGGAGCTGGGTAACAGGGAGCTCTGCAGCTCAAAGGAGCTTTGTCAGCTGGTCCCGAGCTCCCTTCAGCATCTGACCCACAAGTGACTCCTGTGGGACCAGCGTCACTGGGTTTCTGGAGCTAGTGAAGCTCCTCCAGGCAAGTAAAGCAGATGCGGTATGGCACAATGAGGTGAGTCCATCCCTTCTCTGGTGATCAGTTTTGTGACAGCACTTTGAGAGGGCTGTCCCCTTGCAGCCGGAAGGCACAGAGGGAGGTAGAGATGGGCTTGTGCATGTCCCCTGATGACAGCAGCACATTCGTGTGCCCTCAAACATAGGAGAGCAATGTGCGGAGAGTCTTGCTCAACCAAGTTTCAAGCCAACCCTGTTTAACTGATGTGGGTCTTCAAGTGGGTGTAGAGCTGTTTCAGCTTCCCTGGGATCAGCTGCTCTGGGAGCAACTCCACAGGTGACTTCATGCCATTTTGGACTAAAGCAGCTCTTCTCTTAAGCAAGACTTGGAGGAAGCTGCTGCTTCTCCACTCCAAGCTCCTCTGCTCTGGCAGCTTGGTGGTCTTGAGGGATGGGACCCATCTCTGTCTCCCCGGGCACATGGGAGAGGGCAGGCTGTGCGGAGAGCAGGGCTGCTTGCTGGGAAAAGTGCTGAGTCTCCCAGGAAGTGCTGTATTTAAATGGATTATTGTCCCTGAGAAAATCTAATTCCCTCCTCCCTGGTGGGAACTCCTACTCTGGGTGGTTAGGATTAGCAGGGATGGAGGAAACAAATTAGGACTAGTACACAGGCTCCCTCAGGGGTGAGGGAGTAGCAAACAATTCTGCTCCTTGTTGCCTGGTTTGTCACCGGTGTGCTCTCGAAGGTCCTCTGAGAATCTGCTTCTAGTACCTAGTAAAGCAGAGCCATTGTTCCCAGGGCTGACCTTTGGTCCGTGGGAGCTGCTGTTTGTCAGTAAATTGGTGACGTATGCCTGTGATCTTCATGTTCTTGTGCCTCGTGCGGCTGTGACAGGTTCTTGGACGTGCTTCTTGGAACAACGTATGTTTGTCTCTCTCTCTCTATTTTTTTTTTTTTTTTTTTTTCCTCCAGGGCTTCATCTCTTGGTTGTAAGAATCCCGTGTACTTTCCAAAACTGCCCTCAGCGTAAAAGTGCCTTGTTTTTGCAATGTGATCTGGACAAGTACTCTGCGAATCCCCGGAGCGCAAGCCTGGCTGCCTGCCTGTCCTTGCAGAGCTGCAGTTCTGGGATGGAGTTGTCACCATTCCCTCCTTCGGCCTTTCTGCCTTCCCTGGCCAGCCTGCCTGTATCCGCTGTTAGCTGAGGGGCAACTCACACTAACACTTCGCAAATTCCTGGTCTTCAGCTCTGCCCCCTGAGATGATACTCTGTTGTTTTTCCTCCTCGCGCTGCTCTGGTTTTAAAATCAAAACCACGAGGACCTGCTTCATCTGGCTTGAAAATAGCTGGATCCTTCCCAGGTACTGATGTGATCGAGTGGCCACTGGCAGGTCTGCCCTTCCCAAATGCTCCCTGGCAGGAGGGGCTCAGGGGAACGAGTGGAGGAGCTGGGAGATGAAGCGTAACCTTGCTCATCCCCTTTATTTTATGGCTCCTGGGGGGGTTTGAGGTGAAGTTCATGGGTGTTTGGGTCCCTTGTTTTGCAGGCTGAGCCATGGTGCTGGGCTGAATGCTGTGCCATGCTGCGTGCCAGAGAGGTGCCGAAATGAGTCACGGAGATGGTGTGCAAGAGTGTTAGTGAGAGCGGTGCCTGTCCTTTCTACCTCTAACCCGCCAGAGGGGTGCAGGGCACCCACCTTTCTGAGCAGGACACCCAGGCAGGCTGCCCACAGAGACCATGGAGTCTGGGGGCACAATTCCTGCACCCTGGAGACATGGTGTTTCCCACAAGTATCCCCCAGCCCCCCGGGTGCTGAGTGGGGTGCACAGCTGGGCTTCCCATGGCTGCAGTCAGAGGACAGGGAGAGCCCATGGGATGGGGGTCCTAGTACAGCCCTCCTCTGCCCACTGGGGCTGGAGGGCACCAGTGGGGGTCACTGGGCTCCCAGTTGGCCAGACGAGCCGGGACTGTGCAGGAGGTAACAGGATGGGTTGTCCTCGGGCCTGTCAGGTGAAAACCTTCCTTCCTTGTTATTGCTGGGCGCAGATGACCCTTTGCTGCAGGGATGGTCCGATCGTTGGGGCTAAAGCCTTTCAGCTCCTCCTTCACCCTCCTCTGTCCCATCTTGCTCGGTGCCAGCTCCGGTGCAGGCAATGCTGCCCAAAGGTTGGGTGTCTTTGGGGTGCCCAGTCTGTCACACGTACCAGAGTGGCTCCTTGAGGGTTGCGTTTCGGGCAGACTCGGAGGAACAGGAGGGCTGGGATGCTCGCTGCCGTGTGATGGAGCAGCAGTGCCCACGCAGGCTAACAAGAAACACACCGTGGATGAGAAGGGTGGGTTGGTTTTTTTTTTGGCCTTTTTTTTTTTTTTTTCCACCAGCAGTTGCACCCTTGGGTGTAGCTGTGCTGTTCTGGGTTTCGGCTGCAAACTCTGGACTGCCGCTGCCTGCCTGGTTTCCCTGCCCATGCCCCCCTGCCTGCCCACCGGCCCCGTTTTCCTGGGTGCCCTCGCAGAGCCCCGCGGCCGAGCACCCCGGGCCCACCCGTGACATCCCTCCCGGGGCCCGTTCCCTCCCGCTCGCCTTGTCTCTGCTGCCATCTCCCGGGCAAAGCCCTCCCGGAACGGCCGGGCCCCTGCCCGCTGCTCCCATCGGGGAGCGGATTTTTTTTTTTTTTCGGGGGGCAACTCTGCTAATTACAGGCTGTCCGGCCGTGGCACCCCGCCGCGGGTGGGAATTCCTCGGCAAGCAGCGGTCTCGGACACAGGACTGTGAACTGCAATCATGCTGATAGAGTTAGTAAATCCAGCTGGCTGCTAAGAGTTTCTCTTCCTCCCCCCCCCCCCCCCTTTTTTTACCCCTTTCCCCCTCCCCTTTTTTCCCCCTATTTTCTTTTTTTTTTTTTTTTTTTTTTTTTTTTCCAGTGCGTTGTAAGAGCCTCAATGCAGCTAAAGGCCCTGAGCACTTGGCGGGGCATGGGGAGAAGGGACTGAAACAGCTTCTCACCTGAAGTACCACCAGCTTCTGAATTCTCAGATGGGAGCAAGCGCTTCCCAGGGTGCTCCCCAGCCCAAGTTTGTGCTCCTTACAGGGAGGATTCAGAGAAAGCATTATCAAGGCTTAGCTACGTCGCTTTTTGTCACAGCTATTGCAGCCAAAGCTTGTGAGCAGCTTTACAGAGGTGGCCTGGGCTCTGAAAGGCATCTGGGACCCACAGGGAAACATAATTTCCCTGCAAAATGTGTTAAAAGAGCCTTTGTGGGGCTTTGCTGTGGGGACGAGCAGCACACAGCCAGACACCCCAGCAAACCAAGGATGGTCACCCATAGTGGCTGGTTAGCTGGGGAGGGTGGGGGATGCGGTGTGAATCCGGGAGAAGGGGAAACCCCCAGAGTGGCCGTGTGGCAAGAGGTGCTCAGGCTGAGCAAGGGCTGGTGAGGTGCTGACCTGGTTTCCCCATGCGTGTGGGCTGCGTGTTTCAGGAGCTCAGGGCTACGTCCCAGGATCTCACCCCATGCCCGAGTCACCGCTGAGCTGTGGTGGATGAGCAGGACTGGGAAAAGCTGCACCTCCCTGACAGCACCCACCTCACCCACCAATGTAAGGATCTGCTTCTTTTTGTGCCTGGAGACGATCAGACTGTGCTGTGCCTCATGCTGCAGCCTGCGCAGGGAGAGCCCCCCAGCTCACCAGCACCCCCCTCCTGCCCCAGCGACACGGGGACGGGCCCTTCCCCTCTCCCTTTCCCCGGCACAGCAGATGGAGACGCAGATCCCCTGGCCCCACATGGAAACCAGAAGGGGCAGGTATTTCTCCTGCCATCCTAAAATATTGGTGGCTTGGGAAAAGTGTGGGTGGGAAAAGGTGTACTGATGCATTTGTCCTGGGAACAGATTAAACTTAATAACATGGGGTCACTGCGGTGAAGGTGTGTCCGATTGATGCAGTGAGACGAGGCAGAGCTCGATGATGGGTAACGGACCCTGAGGGAGCAGGTCCTGCATGTCTGGTCTGACCCCATGGTGCTGGGAGCTCACCTGAGAAAATCCACCTGCAGCTGTGCCAAGCATGGGGTGGCCAGGGCTGCCGTGCCTAGAGAGGGGCTTGGGGGTGCCAGATAGTCTGCTTCATGGAGGAACCCACCACCCAGCATGGGGCTCCCCCGGGACAGTGGGTGCCGGCAGCCCCAGCAGCATCCCCAAGCCCCCCGGGCTTGTCCTAGCCTGGGACCAGCACACTGCAACGAGCTGCCGTGTTCGCAGCTCTGGGAGCCGTGTCCGCAGAGACACCGGCAAGCCCAGACCTGCGAGGGCTGTGTCAAGCATTGCGGAGGGTGTGGTGGAGCCAGCCTGGCTCCCAGCGGCACCCCCAGCCTCGGGGCAGGGGGCGGTGGTGGCTCGGTGCAGAGCCCGAACTGCTGGGGATCTCTGGGGCAGGGATGCTGGCTCAGCTCAGCCTCCCCATCTCGTGCTTTGCCACGGGAGAGAAGCTGAGTGGGGCCATCCTGAGCCCTGTGGGTGCATCTCCATTCAGCTGCAGGGATGGGATGCTCGCCTGGGACTGGTGGCCCCTTGTCCCAGGTGCTCACCTGTGTGGCCAAGACAACCAGATATGTGGGGTGCTGAGCGTCTGCCGGCAGCCTGTCCTTGGTCTGGGTGGTGCTTGTGCAGGATCTGGCCACCAAGGCTACTGACGCTGTTGGGGTCATTGCAGGTTTGTTTTGCAAGCCCATCCTTGGCAAAGGTGATCCAAGAACCCTGGTCCTCCTGTTGAGCCTTTCCTGGGACAACCAGGATGATGATGGCTGGGGCCATTTTGCACATATCTCCTTGCAGCAGGCTCGGGAAGAAGCAAGGCCTGAAAGCAGAGCCAGAGCTTGCGGCTGCCTAATTTCGAAGGCAACCTGCCAGGACCAGCATGAGGGCCAGGCTGGCCTGCTATCCCCTGCCGCTGCCCCAGTGAGCAGCCGTACCACCAATGACCAGTTCATTGTTGGAAACCAGTTTGCTGCAGCCACAAGTCCATTGCTCCTCTGCATCCCAAGGGTGGGAGTGTTTCTGCATGGGTAGGGGAAGGTCTGGGTGTCCCCGGATCTCCGTGATGTTTGGCAGAGGCAGGCATGGACATGAGTGTGGATGTCCCCATGGCACTGCCCAGCTGGCCTTGTATGAGGGCCTGGGGTGTTGGGGGTGCTCCCAGTGCCAAAAGACACCGTCTCACCTCCGGGTACTGCCTTTGCTGCCGCAACGTTGCCCTGCTGGCCCTGGCCACGGGGGAGGCTCAGGGCATTTTGCCCAGTATTGATGTTATGGAGGGAAAAGACCTGGTTTTTAATCATGGCCCTGTTATTTCGGGAAAGTCGGGGGTGCAGGAGGTGGGACGTGGGCTGGCTGCCCCAGGCGTGTGGGAGGGAACAATGGGGCCAGTGTGCAGCTGAACGCCCCAGCTCCTGTCAGAAAGGTCCAGCGAGGGGTTTTCAGCACGTTTCTATTCCCCCGCTCGGGTATAATTACACAGGGGAACAAAGAGCCCTTCAAACCTGCCCGCTCCCCCCAGCACAGCCCCGGGGGGCTGTGTGCACGCACACGTGTCAGCTCTTGGCGGGGTGCAAGGGGATGGTGACCATGTCCCCCCGCAAAGGCAGCCCGGCGGGGCTGGTGACCCTGGGCAGTGGTGTGGGGACAAACCCCGGGTGCGTCCCCAGGTTCCCTGGGAGCCGTGGCCAGGGTGGGGGGGCTCCTCTCCCAGAGCCACGCTCCCGGTTGTGCACCCCAGGGCAGAAAGCAAACCAGCAAATCTTGCCCCACCTTCTCAGCACTGATCCTGCTCTTGTTGTCGTTAATTTAGTTGTACGCTAGAGCGGGTTTAATAAAGTGTCTTTTCTTCTGCCCCTGTGGTGCCTCATCCTGTGCGTGGGAGACCCTGCAAGCTCCTTTGCTGGGTGCTGGTTTGGGGCTTGGCGGGGGGGCAGCGGCTGCTCCCTTTGCTGCTGTTCAGGCAGGCAGCCCCTCCGTGCAGGGTTGGGATGGACAGCCCCCCACAAGCGGTGTGCCAGGGGCCTCGCATCAGCCCCACATAGGTCTGGCAGGCGAGGACCACGCTGAGCATCCCTGTGCGGAGTGGGTGTGTGAAGGGCTAAAGCCCCTGCGCCGTGTTGCCTGGCCCTGGCAGGGCTGAGCCCCTCTCGCAGGGACCTGCTGCAGCCCGGCTCAGGCAGGGACTGTCAGGCAGCAGTGCAGGCAGGCAGGGTCTGGCTGGGGCAGGTAGCTCCGCTCACTCCTGGCCCCGCTCCCCAGGGACATTCCCAGGGCCTGCTCCCTCTCTGGGAATGGGTTTGTGCTGGATGGAGCTGTGCTCACACATCAAAACTGTAGCAATTCATTCCCCCTGACTTTTTTTTCCAGCCTGTGTCCGTCGCTCAGCCCACACCCCAAAATCCCTGTGCTGCCCAGGGCCGCGGCCAGGGCTAGGTCCCTGTTTTGGCTGCAGGGAGCAATGGCACATCACTGCGGGGTCGAAGCCCTCCAGCTGCTGCTTCTCCTTCCAGCCGCTCTCCTGGCAGAGCCTGGTGCCCATCTCAACATCCCTGTCTCTTCACAGAGACCAGTTGGAGCAGGCTGTCCTGGCCAGGCCTGATGCAGAGGTGAGGGGCACCAGTGGGGGAGTTTGGGGCTTCATTCCCAAGCTGTCCCAGCCCAAACCAGCCAGGGCAGGAGGCCAGATTTAACAGGGCAGGGGGCACTTGCAGCCAGCACGACCATGCAGCCAGGCTGCCAGCACGTTCTGTGCACAGTGCTGTATGGTACTATAGTACTGTCTGCTCCCCGCGGTGCTCTGAGCAAAGCCGTGCTGGGGTAGCACCCAGCCCGACAGCCCTGGGGCTGTGGACAAGCACCCAGGGGTGCTGCTCAGCTCCTCTGCTGGCGGCTCCACAGACGCCGCGTCCTTGCTGGGTTCACGGGGAGGGAACTGCACCCAGTCATTTCTTTCTCAGTGCTGATCTGTAACTGTCTGCCTGGTTTGCATGCCTAATTACAGCAACGGTGCATGGAAATCAGGCCGGTGTTTTTCAAGCCCATTTGTTTATTTAAGCTGTTTAAAAATTTACTTTGCCTCCCCAGCAAACCCTGAGAAAACTACCCATGTGTTTCTTTTGAGAGCGGGATGAAAGCAGATTGCCAGCTCCCTCCATCTTGCCCCTGCTAGCGAGGCTCCCTGGACCCCCCAGCAGCGCTGCAGCATGGGGTCAGTTGTGGGGAGCCATGTCCAGCACTAACCCCACACCCCTAATCCAGACACAAAGCCCCAGCTGCAGCCTTTGGGCAGTGGTCCAGCCCTGCATCCCAGAGGGATGCTGCCAGCCCCCGTGCTCAGTCCTTCCCTGGGCTGCAGGGAGTCCAGAGTTTGCCAGGAGTAAGCTTGTTTTCAACTTGGTTTTCTTGTTTTAAAGAAAAAAAAAACACAAAAAAAAACAAAAAAAGGAAACTCAATTTTTCACAGGCTTTTTGGCTGCATGGGCAGGGCTGAGGGCCCAGAGCTGTGGGCATAGAAGTGTGGTAGTCTCTGCCCCCAAACAGCCCGTCTCAGGACAGAGGCTAATAATACCCACTCCTGGTGTGATTGGTGATGTGGGCACCCATGGGTGTCTCCAGCTCACTCTGTCCTTAGTGCTATTTGGGTTTTTTTTAGAGTTTGGCCAGTGGGGCCACACACCTGGGCAGTTCCCAATGCGCTTGGAGTCTCTTGAGCAGGTAATTGTAATTCCTCAGTGACCCAACTCAGCTTATTTTGGCCCTGGTGTAGTTTTGCATGCAGCTGCCCAGCTGGGTTATTTATAGCTCTGTCAGAAAAAGGATAAAGTCAGCACAGGTTTTCTGGGCACTGCCGAAACTTATGGCCCCGTGTGCTGGGCTGGGGCCAGTGGTGCCCTTGGAAGGATGCTTGGGGTAATGGGACCCCACTGGTGTCTGCAGGTAGGGCTGGGGCCAGTGCAGGGGCTTGGTAGGGAGGGGGATTTTTTTGGCTCATGATGCAGTAACAGGCCCCTTGGTTCAGTCTTGTTGGCTGAGCCCCATTCGTGCACTGCACCAGCCCTGGGTGTCAGTCCCAGGGGCACCATGTTTCCAAGAAAGGGATTTTTCTCTGCAGCTTCCCCCTGGCTGGTGGGCAGAGCAGCATCCCGACATCCCCCATGCTCGAGGGCCAGCGATACAGGCATTGATACCAAGCAGCGTGGGCCATGGGCCCGCTGGACCACCTGGAGGCTCTGCCCAGGGGTGCGAGGCAGGGACAGCCCCAGGGGAAGGGCTTAGGGCTGGGGGGACAGGCTGCTCTGGGGGGGGTGGCCCCGCTTGCCCCATGTCTCCAGCACCGGCTGCATCAGCTCGTCCTGACGCGGGGTCCCCAGCGATGCTTGCCTGCAGCCCCGTGCTCCTCTGCAGGGGACGGGCAGGGACCTGGGAGCGCTGCCACCACCCTGGTCCCTGGGGGAGCTGGGGGCCACCAGGTCCCCTCAGGAGGGGTGAACCGCCCCAGGTGAGAGACAGAGCAGGTCAAAACTCCTGTGCTGATCAGTAGTGGGATTGCGCCTGTAAACAGTCCCTGTAGCACAGCCTGGACGAGAGAGCAGGACCCAATTTCCTCTTTCCCTGTCTTTCAGAGAGATAGATAGATGTACACCCACACACAAATAGCGTTCCCTTAGTCTATGGGCCATCCTTCTAACGTGTCCATCGATTTTATTCAATCCATGACTTTGGGGGTCCACCTATCATAGCAGTCCTTCAGGGTAGGAGAGATGGTGTGTGGCGTTGGATTGTTGTGTGCTGCCTCCGGAACTTGCAGCTGGTGTATTTGGCACAAACCCATGCCCATGGTCTGCAGGTTGAAGATATCGATCTTGAGGAAATTGCTGGGTGTCAGTTCAAGTTCCATCACTGCTGCACTTCGCTCGGTTTCAAAGTCCATCCTTCAGTCGTTTGGGTAATTCTTACTGTAATACCCTTGATATGGCACATAGCCACTGTAGATATAATGACATACAGTGGCAGGTTATTTAGCAATAAACATCATACAGCCTGATTCACTGGCTATTCTCTCCCAAAATCAAATCTCCTTGAGGTACACATTGAACTTCCCAATCCTTCCGCATCACCCACTGGCTCGTGTCGGGGAGGTGACAAAGACACAGCGCAGCAGAGGGACTTGCCCTGGGCTGCCTCTTGCCAAGGCAAACACCTCGCTGGCACAGAACAGCCCCACTCCTTACAGACCCCTGGCCAGCTGCCCCCTCTCTGCCCACACCTCATGCTCAGGGAGGTGCAAAAACCCCCTTTAACTGGAGTTTTTCTGGCCTTTCTGCAGGTATGGTTGCAAATTGCCCTACAAGCAAGCCAGCCCACCGGCTGCCTCGGTGCCAAGAATGGTGTCACCAGGCTGGATTTGGGCTGGGTGAGCAGGGAAGGGACATTCCCCTCACCCTCTGTGTGCCATGGCTGCCCCCCACCCTGAAAAAAACATTCAACCAACACAACTAGAAACCTGCTGCATGCTTGGTGCAAAATGCAATGCAATGGCTGTTTAAAAATACCAGGCAAACCCTCTGAGTTGGACAGAAAAATGTCCCCTGGGGATGGCCAGAGATGCCCAGGTGATCCCCAGCACTCAGTGCGGTTCCTGGGCTGGCCTGAGCCACTGCACAGCATGGGCACAGGCAGTGTGACGAGTGTGGCGGTGCTCAGCAGGCAGGGTGCTGGTGCCTGGGCTCACTAGATGGCAGTAAGTCTTCTTCCAAACGGCCAGGACAGTCCCGCACAGCCCAGGCAGAAAGGGAGGCAGACCAAGACCAGACTTCATGTTCCTCTGGGATATTTTTCATGGAGACAAAGCCAGGATTTTATTTTCTTCTTGATGTTTTTGAAGGTACACTCACCTCTGGGACCTGAAATGGCTTCTTGACGTGGTGGGGCTCCGGGCAGCCCCAGCTGCACCCTGGCCTGGTGGGAGCAGGGGATCCCCATTGCCTTCAAGCCTCGCCATTGCCCGGGGATGCTCATGCAACGCCACAGCTGCACACAGCGTAAGTTATCCTGAGCATCCCTAAAGCTTTTGATGCTTTTTCTAAACCCCCAGCTCTTGGAGTGATGTGAAGGTTTTTTCATGCTCCATTTTATACCCATGTTTCTGGCTGCCTTGGGGATGGGGCAAAGCTCCATGTACAATTCAGGAGCACAGAAAAGAGCTGCCAGATGGGCTCCGCCAGGCAGCCCAGCTCTGAGCAGGCAGCCCAGCTCGCCAGAGCCGGAGGGACGTTCTGTGCGTATTTCCCGGACACGTGCTGGGTTATTGTACAATCTGGCGGAGACTGGCGCTGCCGACTCGCGAGCGAGTGAGAACATACAACTGGATGGCTGGCACCTCTCCGAGACATTTGTGTTAATTGGTGATTATGCAAATAAACAGCTCTGCCGATGCTACCAGCTCCTCCGCTGAGACATGGAGCATATGCTCCCTATGGCAGGGAAGTGTCTCCTCCAGAAGCTGCAAAGCTCCTCCTCTGCATTTGTGGGACCTGCTGTGAAAAGCAGATTAAATGCAGCCTGTGGCTGGTCGGAGGAAAGCAGGAGCCCCTCGAGGCCCCCCCAGCCCGCCTGCCGCCGCCTCTCCCCTTTCCCCATGTGGCTTGAATTACTGCGGCCGTTTGCTTAATCCATCAGTCTTCAAGAATGAGCCACTCGGTGCTTTCTTGGCCTCTCCAGCAAAGCGCTGCACCGTAAACATAACAAGGCAGGCTTGTTCCAAGCCCTTGAAGTCAACAAGCAGTGCTCCTCCTGCCCTTCGGGACCAGGCTGCTGCTAAATATAGCAGAGGGTGCTTTCCATTCATAAAATGAGAATTATGCCTGGGCCTCCAAGGGAGGGGAGCGGGCTGAGAAGCCCCCAGCATCCAGACACTCCTGTGTGCGATGCAGGCAGAAACTGAAAGGCTTGGCCCCATCCTTTCACTGCCCTTCAGCTTGTCCCTGAGGAGACGGGAGGAAATACTTTTGGGGGAGATATGAGGGATCCTCTGTTCAGGTTGATTAAAGGATTTTCTTGCATCTCGCCCTCAGTTACATTAGGGCAGGGGTGGATTTTCTGGGGATGTGAGCGTAGGGGACGGTAAGCATGGGCCGATGGGGTGGCCACGCAGGGTAAGCAGCTGTCACACAGGGGAAGCCCCCGTGGCCCCCAGCACCTGTACAAGATGCTCGAGCCTTTGCCAGGAACAGGAGCAGTAAGGTCTTGTACCAACTGCTCCTGACACCTAATGAGCACATCGGGACCTGCCTCCTGCTCGAGGGACTTGCTTCATTTTGAAACCCCCTGCGGATCTCCACATGGCTACCCTTCCTCTGTCCTCCAGCCCTTTCCTCCACAAGCCCTTGGCTGTTGGCATGCGCTGTAATATTCTCCCCGAGTTTTTCCTCCAGCAGCTGCAGCTCCAGATGCACACAGATGTGTCTGCCAACAGCTTTTCACCTTCTCTGAGGTTCCTGTTTTGGGGAAGAAGGAATCCCATCTCCTGGTGGAGTTTAGGGAGGTGCTGCCCCCGGGAAGCCCCGGGTTAGGACTCCGGAGACCCAAGCTCTTGTGCTCCCGTGGGAGCCAGGGCCATGCACAAGCTGCAGAGGGAGGAGGCCCAGATACCAGGCATCACTGTGCACCTCCATGCTGGGTGGTGTGAGGCTGTGAGCCCCTGCAGCCCCAAATTCAGCATCTGGAGCCACAGCATGGCAGGGAATGCACACAGCGAGGCTGAGGACGGGCTGCATGCTGGTGCTGTCGGTCTGTGCAGTGCCGGCATCCAAAATGTGCTGGATCGCACAAAACACACGGGTAAGCCGGGCGATGAGCCAGTGATGGATGTCGATGTGCAGGGCCAGGCACCCCACACTCCTGGGGTGCTGCAGGTCGTGGGGCACCATGCCTTCCCTGTTCCCCTGCCCGCTGCCGCTGAGTTCAGTGTGGGTTAAACACCTCCATAGGTCTGGCAGTTGGGTTGTTTCAAAACCCAGCTCAGGACTGCCAAACCAGCAGGTTTCCATGTACACCATGGGCCTTTTGATGCTACGGAGAGCTGAAGACTAAATAAAGCTGTAAGACCCACTCTGCGTAACGCTCGGGTCCAGCTCCAAGAAACCTGGCTTCTTTTTATGGCATATTTAGATCAGCAGTTTCCTGCTGATGCCAGCACTGCAGTTTCTGTGTGTGTATAAATGTGTAAAACAATGGAGCTCGGCAGAGCCACACCAGCTAGGAAGGGGCTGGGTTTTGCACTGAAGTTTTTTTTCTCTCTTTTTCCCTTTTCCTTTTGAAATAACCCCATTTGGGCCTCCAGTGAAAAACCAAAACATCTGGTGCCGGGTATTTGGCTGCTGGAAATCAGCTCCTCATTACTGAAAAGCACAGAAGCAATGCAGGGATTCCCGGTATAGATCAATAACACTTAAGGTCATGTTCATGCATCATCCCTGTCCCTCCTGGCCTTTGAATATATGGACTGAGGACATGAAGAGAGCTGTGATTCTCTGTGCTAGCACAGGAGGTAAATCGTGAAGGTTAGTAAAGAAGCAATTGAATCAGTAAAGAAGTCCTTCAAGCCTGATTTATTGACGCTTTCATGTGAGATCTCAGCAGGGTAAGACGCTGCCGTGAAGAACAGACAAGTCAGCAAATGACAGTAACATGGCGGGCATTCGATGTGTGGGGAGGACCCTTTGGCAGGGCCACCTTGAGCCCTGGATGGGGAACCCTGGGGCCAGGGGTGAGGCCGAGCCTCTGCCCGCCCAGCTTGCTAGCTCTGCATGAAGAGGTGGAAGTTGGTCCTGGTGAACTCCTGATGGATGCTGTCAAGTAATTTGTCCGAGTCCTGGGGGACATCTGAGAGGACCTGCTGCCCTGGGATGAAGCTCTGCTCCGGGGTGTAGGTGAACGTGAATGAGCTGGAGTAGATGAGGCCATCATCCCTGATCAGCAGGAGTGGGACTGTGATGGGGTATCGCAGCCACCTCCAGTCACTGCCAAAGGCAGAGACATCAGGGACGACGCAAACGAGGGACTTGGGGCTCCTGGGAACAGGAGAGGAAAACATGCATTAACAGATGAGGGTCCCATGCAGAAGCGGCTGGCAGCGAGTGCTGGCACATCTCCTCCAGCCTGGAGCTCAGCGTGAAGCCTCTGGCCAGTTTCCCCTCTCCTCGCTGGTGTTTCATTCCTCTCTGCCAGGGCTGCTTGCTTGTTTGCAGCCCCCTAAGTTCCCTGTTGTCTCCCACCCACTGCTATCCCCAGACTGCAGCCAGGGCAGAGCAGCCAGACGCATCCCTGCCTCTCCTCGCAATGCTCATACTTGGTCCCACAGAACGGGCAGTACAAGTGCCCCCGTCCCCAAGGTCAGCAGCCACATCCCTCCCAGAGCTGCCCAGCACAGCCTAAACCCAGCTGCTGTTCCCTGCCTGCTCCCTGGCCCCCTCGGCTGTGTTACCTGTACATCGTCTCTGCTTCCACGTCTCCGAACCAGACCTTGAGGTGTGCGTGGAAATGCTCCCCCTGCACCTCCAGCATGGCCACATCCCCGCCACCCGTGAGCTGTGACGGGCAGAGTGCACGGCAGTGTGTGACGTGGTGGAATGAGCCCAACTCCTTCTCCCGCAGGATGCTCTCCCTGCGCATCCCGTCCCTGCCGCAGCAGTCCAGACCCAGGCATTCCCACAGCATCCCAAAACCAGGAGATGCCGAGCGTGGGTGCAAGGGCTCAGGAGCAGGAGCCATGATGGAGGCAGGTGATGGAGAGGAGGGGGTGGCCCGCGGCCGGCGCTGTGCCTACCTGCAGGGCAGTGATGAGTGGCACGGGGCTGACAGGCTCGCGGACGCAGGCCAGGCTCTCACTGAAGGTATACTCCACCATTTCGGTGCCGATGATGGTCCAGCAGGAGCCGTCGTTCAGCAGCTCCCGGTTGGCTTCCTTCGGGCAGGGAGATGCCTGTGGAGAGTGTCACAGCTCCAGTAACACTGCAGCAGGGGCAGCAGGGGACTGGGGCCAGGACACCTGGCTTCTTCCCCTGGTGTCTTGGTTCCAGCAAGCAACTACTTCGCTCACTGGGAAACACGGATCATGGTGCCTTTGCAAAGACCTCGGTGACAATGTTCCCACCGAAGCAGGCAAGCCAGAGGCAGATGGCTTTGTAGCAATTCCGACCTTAATCTGGATGCTAGCCCCCTTCAATGGAAGACCCCTCCTGGTGACATGTTCCCCAGCCAGAGGAGCTTGGAAAGAGGACAGGGAGCACGCCAGGGGTCCTCACCTCCTCCTCACACTGCCGTACCTGGAACTGGATCACTTTCTCCGTGGAGAGACACAGGTACATGCGGTCGCTGCCCTGGAACTGGAAGGCGCATTTGTGGAGCTGGGAGATGGGCTCGTCCACGTCCAGCATGGCATACTGCTTTGTCACCTTCCGGATGATCTGTGGGCAGCAGCAGCATCTCAGGGATGGCATCCATCGCTCAGAGCCACAGAGCAGCCGGGTCCATGTGCCTGACACCCGCAGGGATGGAGGCTTACCAGGGGAGGCAGGGTGATGCCGGTGGCCGTGCAGACCAGCTGGACCACGGAGCCGTAGCGGATATACCCTTCCCGCAGGGGGAACTCGCTCCGGGTGCAGTGCTCATCGGCTTGCCAGGAAGGAGAGAGGCAAAGTCACCGCCCTGAGCAGCTAGGGAGCAGGTTAACCTGGGCTGCCTTGCTATGCACAGGTCTGGCTGTGCTCCCAGTGCTTTCTTACTGCCCTCTCTGCTCTGCAGGTGCTCACTGCTTGGAGAGACCACTGCTCCCTGGGAACCCAGCATGGGAGAACGGGACTGGGATGTGGTACCTCGCAGGGACACTGCCAGAGGCAGCGGGGGCAGAGATGCTGTTGGGCTGTGGCCTCTTCCAGGCAAGTTACTCGTTTGGATTAGTGAGCCTCCAGACCGGTACAGTTCTTGCTGTCCCGTTTGCAGCCTGTGTGCTCTCAGGGCATGATGCCAACCCTCAAGGCCAGTGGGAAACAGCCATCGGCTCCAGAGATACCGCAGGAACACCAGGCAGAGGTGAGATCTGAGTCAGGTTCCCACACCCCGGGGCTAATTCCCATTCCTTTCGCCCCCCCCCCCCAAAACTGGCTTTGCAGGAGGGGAGAGCCAGGGCTGGAGGCAGCCAGCCCTGGGCATGGCCAGCATCAGTGGTCCCACAAGCTTCTTACCCAGGTGGAGGGTGAAGGCTGCCCACTGCCTGGCGCTGGCGATGAAGGCTCCCCCCTCGACAGAGAGGTAGCGGGTGCTGACAGTCTGGGAGCGCAGGCGGTTGAAGAGGGAGACTTTGGAACCCGAGGAGATGCAGACTGCTGGGAGAGGTGGTTGTGTTGTTAGCACTTGCCAGGTCCACGTGTGGCTTGATCTACGGCTTTTGTCAAGCCAAGGGAGGACAAGTCCTGGTTAATGCTGTAACCAGCCCAGCAGGGAGCAGCACCCCCTCCAGCTGCCTTTCTCTGTATATGAGTGTCAGTCCAAGTGGGCTTTTCAAAGGTGAAGCCCAGGGAGTGGGCAGCATGTTGGTATCAGGGCATTACACACTGTGGTGGCTGAACCCTTCAGAAAAGAGACATCAATACGCCCAGATACATTCCCCCTCTTTTGTGGATGCCCATGGGCTTTGGGTCCAGCCTGGACCACTTCGGAGCCAAGCCGTGAGCATTCAGAGAGCATCCCACCCTGGGCTTGCACCCGCTTTCCTCCCCACAGAGCCATCCCTGTACGCACGGTCCGTGTTCTTCAGCGACTGCTTCTTCTGCGAGGGCTTGGAGATGACCTTGATCAGCTTGCTGTGGAAGGTGCCGATCTCCTGCCCGTTGCTGAAGAAGAGCTTCAGGACCAAGCGGAAATGCTTGCGCTTGTCTGCGTCCGAGATGTACAGTGCCTTGGCACAGCCGAAGCCCTGCCAAGGGCAGAGAGGGGCTGCCAGCAGCTCCAGCCCAGCCCTGCCAGCCTTCCTCGCCCTCCTCACCGCCCCGCAAGGACATAATAGTGCCCTTTCAAAGAGCCCCAGGTTCATTTAAAGGGGGAAACAACCAGAGATGTTATTACAGGTGGAATGAAGAGCTGGGGATCAGCAAAGACTTTATTTACACTGGGGGCAGAGAATTCCTCATGGAAATGAATGTTCACGTGTGATTTATCCCACATAACATGAGAAATCGCCCTGGGTTTATGGTTTCCCCGCCGTCCTGGCTGATACACTGTGCCATAGCAGCAACGCAAGCACTGCAGACAAAGGGTCTTTTTGTAAGGTTTCTGGCCCAACTCAGACCCCGTGCTCTTCAGGGACCCCAGATAATGCTTTTTCTTCTTTTTTCTCACTATCAAAAGATGCCAGAGCTCTGCTGAAGCTCTTGAACTTGGGGATTGACTGAGGGTTTTTTAGCCATTTATTTGCAAATGAAAGACATTTCATTTTACATTTTGCGATAAGCAGCAGTGCCGCTCATCGGGAGAAGGTACCGGGGCTGAGGGAGCTGTGCAAATTTTGGCAGCTTGCCTGCCACAAGGCTGTCAACCTGAAAAGATGGTGCCGAAGAAAGATGGGGCTCTTTGCAAGGCAAGGGAGCCTGCCTGGCTGCTCGGGCTGCCGCATGTGCCACAACAGGGCAGCAGAGCAGGAGTGGGGAGCGATGGCTAGGAAGGAAGGATGGCGACATCCCAAGGAAGGGGATGATGCAACATTCCAGGGCGTGGGGTGACACCGGGGACAGCCCAGCCCCTGCATAAGCAGCTCCAGGGAGCAGCAGGCTTTACCTTTGCGTCCGGCTGCTCCTCAAAGCTGAGTTTCTGGGTCTCCATCAGGCTGCTGCCCATGCTGTCCAGCCCCATGTACCCGCACACCCGAAAACCCGTCTCTCCCAGGTCTCTGGCTGGAAGAGACGGGGAGAAGCACCCTCCAGGCCCCGCACAGGCACAGGCATGGGCTCGGCTCCTCCTGGCACGGTGGGTTGCCCCAGGCTCCAGCCCTCCCCAGGTCAGCACCACAGAGGGCTCAGCCTCAAGGGGGAAAGAGGAGTTTGGGGGTGCAAAGATAAAAAAACCTGGGTCACTCTCCCCTTTGCAGAAGTGGAGGGCAGCTCTCTGTGGCACGGGAAGGGAGGGAGGAGAGGTCCAGGGCTGCTGCCAAACGCTTACCTTTTATCTGCTCCTGTTTTAACTTCCATCCTGGCCCGCTCAGGTAAACGCAAGGTGGGGGACAGAAAAACCTGCAAAGGCAAGAGGACATTTTCTTACTGCACTTCAGCATCCAGAAAAGATGCTCCGGGGTGATGGGATGGCTGCGCTGAGAGCACAGACCTTTGCCCGAGGCTCACCGGCATCGGGAGCAACCCTGCACCCTGGGAGGTACGTGCTGCTGCAGCGAGGGGCTGGGGACCCCCCGGCTGGGGGGGCACGGGCAGGGCTGGCCAGAGGAATCGGGCTGTGCTCAAGCAGCTGTCTCAGCCTCTCTGCCCTGCACCGGCTGCCTCCAGCCGCAGCGTCCAGCCCCAGCCCGGGTGGCTGCCACATCTGTCGGTGCTGCTGATGGCCACTAGCCCACTGGCCCCGGGATGGCCCCAGGAGGGGACGACAGGGCGCCTCAGCCTGCCCGCCCTGCCCTGAGCCGAGGGGGGGGATCGGGCCCCCCGCCTCTGCCTGCCTGCCATGTGGGAGTTTCGGCAGGTCGGGAACAGAGTTTGCATTCACAGCCAGATTCAGAGCCCAATGCAAATAAATCTATAGCCAGGGTTTTAGAAACCTATTTTCCTGTGTTTTATTTGGGTTTCCACTGTCTTTGCACTTGTGTGAATGGTGCAAATTCATCCTCTATTGATACTGGGTAAAGCGCTAGCAGAGAAAACACCAGTGCGGGGGGTTGGATATTTCAGAGCCCTAAAGTCCTGGGCACGGGTTTATTTAAACAAGTCATCCACAGCACAGGCCCCTGACTTCCACCATCAAGAAAAATGGCACCAGCACCTTTAAACTTTAGCCTGGGAGCTCCGTGCTGCTTTTCTCTCCCTCTCCAGACCCGGCATCTGATTTTCACCCCTTGCATGGGGTCTGGAGCAGGGGAAAGAGGCTGTCCCAAAGGCTCAGTGATATGGGGCCTTCCCTCCTGGCTGGGAGACCCAGTCCCGAAATAAAACCTTTACCCGTGGACCAGCAGCCCTGGCAGGAGACTGGATGCGATGAGGACTTTGTAGGCACAGCCAGCCCAGCTTAGAGCCGTCTCCTGGGATCGCTGGGGTCTGGGTGGGTTACGCCTTACAGGTAGAGCTCGTTGCCTCATAGCTATTCCACACTTGGTAATAACAGAGGATTATTTATATCACAAGGATTAATGGAGGATTAATTATATTACAGTGCCACAGTCTGATGTCACTGCCCAGGAGTAGCAATTTTGGAGATTCAGGCTAGAACCTCAAGCTGGCAGTGCGGGAAGGATTTTCAAAAATAGCAGCTTTTGGAGACCGTGGGCATTGATGGAAACATCCCAGTCCCTGCTGTGGCTGTTCGGATTTTAAGACAAGATTTCCAGAGCACTTAAAACACTAACCTTTCCTCTTCTTCATCGTTGTAATTTCCTTCTTGGGGGGTAAGATTTGAATAGTATCTTTCCTTCCTTCACTTCATCTTTCTGCTCTCCAGTACTTCACAGGAGGAACCTAACCACTAGGAATGTCTAACTGGGATGGCTGCAGGGGGGAGGTAATATCCTTCTTGTGTTATTCAGTTCACAAAGACTAAACAATGGGTTTGGATGCAAAGAGGTCATGAGTGGATGCAGAGAGGATATGTTAAATCATTTGCTTCACCAGCTGAGATCACAGAAATCTAGCAAGGCTGAAATCAAGCTTTAGGTAGCTGGGTTTGGAAGCGGCTATAGGAGAAGCCAGAGCAATCTCCTACCTTTTTTCGTTGCCATATGACTTCTGTGCGACTTTGGCATGCAGTATCAGTACCGTCTGGTCTGCCGGCAGCTGCAGGTACCTCCGCACACCGTCTCGAAGTGGGTTGGTTTGGTATGGGTTGGATCTACAAGACAGCGGTCCCCCAGCACTGTAACACCAGAATTGGGCTCCTCACCTTGCCCTACCAGCCCTATGCTGAGCCAGGAGCCTGGAGCTCCCTCCGTGTCCAGCCCAATGGGGTGAGGAAGGTGGAGAGGCCTTCCCATCGGGAAGCACTGGAGCTCAGTTGCTCTAAGACTGGGGCTGGCATTGAAAAACATAAAGTTTGGATAACTGAATAACTGCTAACAGTTATTATTTGTTATAATAATAATAATAATAATTGTTATAATAATAATAATAAATAATAACTGCTAACAGTTATTATTTGTTTTCCATCAAACACACACAGGGCACTATGTTAATAGCTCTGAAACACGCATTTCTAAGACTTCCAGTCCCACGCAATGGTGGCAGTGCTCTAATTGATTATTAATTTGGTTTTCCACCTGATGTGCTTGTTGCTGTATGGTTTTTTGGTGAGTTGGGAAATGATGCTGCTGAGCCGTGAGTGCAGCTGTCACGCAAGGAGGAGCTGCTTCTTGGCTTCTGCAAGAGCTGTTGGGTGAAAATAGCTGCATTCTTCTCCAAGACCTAAGAAGTGGGTGGTTTTGCCGATTCTTTCCGCTCTATTAACTAGAAGGAGTTCCCATGCACCCGGCATTTAACTCTGCTAACTTAGTAGGTTGGGCGTTAACCGGCTAGAGAGAGATGAGGTGGGTCCAAGCCCGAGGTGCCCTGCTCTGCCACCTGGGACTCGTGTGCAAGAACTGGGGGATGAGAGCGGGGAGAGTTATGGAGTGTCTACTGGGGAGGCCTTCTGTGGTGCTGACTTGCTTTCAGGGGAGGTGAGACCACCCATCTGAATAACACCAGCTCCTGCCCTACTGAAAGTCCCTAGACCTCCTGAGTACCTTCAGCTGGATAAGAGGAAACAAGGAAACCAGAGGAGAGGGAAGGGCTGCTGCCTGGGCAGGAGCCCCTCCTTTGCACATCTGCCGATGTTTGGGATATGGCACCGGGGCACACTCAAGAAATTGCTCCTACCAAGGGGACCCAGCCTGGCTGGTTATGAAATGGTCTTGACTTAAGCCTGAGCTCTATTCTTCCATGGGCTGAGCTCCGTTGCCTTGCTGCAAAGGGGTGTTTGTGCCTGCTGGTATTTGGACAACGCCTCTGTGTTTCTGCTCTGCACGGTCAGGGGATGTTTTTGGACCCACCTGGATGAGCATCAGACCCAAACCAGATCCAGTATCCTCAGGACAGAGAAAGCTACATGGAAACTGGCTTCAGGCTCTGGGTCTTGACTCTCCCAAGGCTGCTGGGGGTCACTCATGACCTCTCCACAGAGCAATGGCCTTGCATCGGAGACAGAGAGAAACAGCAGTGGCCAGAGAAGGCTGTGAACCACAGCTGCAAACACATGGCTGAGTCACCAGGAGAAAGTGGCCGGGGACTGTGGGCAGTGCCAGGGGATTGCTCAGAGGAGAAGCAGTGAGGATGGGGGCACCAGCCATGGCCACAGCCACCCACGGAAAATCTTGCAAGAGGTACGCAGTGGAGCATCCCCATTAAAACCAGTTCCTATTCCTCTTAAATGGGCTAGAAATGGAGAATAATTGAGGGCATAAATGATCAGATGTGTGAAGAGAGGTAAATCTGGTCCTGCCAAGCACCCCAAGGCAGGCTATGGTGAGCTCTTGCTGGGCTCAGAGGTCAGAGCAAGTTCCCAGGGAGAGAAGCAGCAAGCAGTCATCCCAAGCAGCCTTTTAGAAGAGTTCACCTGCCAATTCTGTTCTTCCCAGTGCAACATGTGTATTTTAAAAGGGCTGTGCCCTTTACAGCTTCTAGGACCCATGTTACAATTCACTTTAAACGTATATCCCTTCACTTCCAGCTTTCCCACACTGTGGATGGAGTTGATGCTCTCCTGTTTGTATGTGGAAGATAAACACATCTCCCATACAAGCAAATATTTACGCAGCGTCTCCTCTGGGTAGTCCCACGGGGACCTGATGCTTTGCACTCCACAGATTCTCCCACCACTGCTCTGTTCAGTTATTAGATGGGCGATACAGTCTCCTGCCTTCCTTGTTCTCAATTCTTTATCCTAGATGCGTTAGCCAGATCACCAGCAAGCATAAATCAACAGAGCTCTGCCAAAATCAGATTTACAGCTGGTGCCAGTGTCACCCACAGCATTAGCTGCTGCTCTGTGTCTGGGGAATGAATGTTTTATGGCCACAGCAAGCCCGTTCCTGACTGCAGAGCACACACTGCAACCGAGCTCCTCTCCCCGTGGCAGCCCCAGTGCTGCTGCCAGCACACGGCTCTGGGGTCAGCCACGGCTCGCCCCAGCCCACACTCACGGCAAGGCAGAAGGAGCTCCTTTGCTAGATAGACCCTCAGATTGCCCTTAACAGCTCCCGTGCCCAGGCTGGATCTATTCCCTCTGACCCTTGCCGGGCTGGGAGAGTCCAGCTCCAGCATGCTGAAGTTGAGCTTTATCAACCAGTATCCCACCAGTGCTCGCTCCAGGGGGGGTTATTTAGTCTTGCTGAAAAGCTGCACTCCAGCCTTTCTCTCTCCTGAATGGTTTATATCTCTGCACAGCCAAAGAGATCCTTTGCAAGATAACATAAGAAAGTTATTTAATCTTTTTCCATAATGGCAATCTGCAGCTGTCTCACTCCTCAGCTGCCAAGCAATAGTGTGATTTCAGCTTTGATCTGCCTTTGTTATTTTCCCCTTCACCTAAAAGCACCATTTGGGAATCTCTCTGCAAAAGTTTTGGCGTTTTTTTTTACAGAACTACTGATTGTGATCAGGATAAGTGTGGAAACAGATCGAGGAAACGGCTGTCCACTGGCCTGACACTGGATATTCTTTTACACTAATGCAACATCATGAAAAATGAGTACTAAACCTTGCTGGCTCCATTCAGTAGCATTTTGCCCTCAGTTTGTCACAGGCAGCAGGCACAGAGTGGGGAAGAACCAGGCTGGGTGTGAGAATATTTCCCTGGGGAGTCTTATCATTCAGTATTCAGTGCAAAATGAGGAGGGTAGCTTTGGGTCCTTGCTCGTGTCTCAGCTGCGGAGACATATGCTCCATCCCTGTTAGTGTCACCCACCAGCACCGACGCACTCACCAGCGCCCATCCATATAGCATGGGGTCTGCCTGGGAAGCACCGATCCCTGCGGAACTGCTGGGCTGGGAGCTGCTGGAGGGAGCCTTTCCCATTAACCCATTGGCAGAGTAAGGAACAGCCTGGTACCAAAGCCAGGCAGCGGCAGGGAGTGTTCAGGCGCAAACTGCCAAAACCTGTGGATTAAGACGTGTGCTGACAGCATAGCCAGCAGCAACGCCGGCTCCGCAGAGCCTCCTGCGGCACCAGCTCAGGGCAGGGCCAGGCTTGTGCAGGTATCACTGCTCGCTGCCATCCGTACGCAATACCAGAGGCACGTGGGTTACTGCCTGGAGCTTATTAAAGAGCCTTCTGGAATAATTATCCACATGCTATTTACTGCTTAAAGTGGGAACATGCATGCCAAAGGCAGGTAAACAGACCGTAGTTCTTCAGATTTGATGTCTAGCTGGAAGAACGACTACCTAGAAACTTGTTTTTCTTTTCTTTGTCCATTCTCTGCAGCCATTGCCTTCCAAATTTTGGGGCTAAATTGTTTCAGTGACGCACTTCTGAACAGTGCTCACCATTCTGCCCATGGAGGCGACCACCCAGCATCCATCATCTGGTTTAAATTTACCTTCACAGAGTCAAAGGGCTATTGCTAAAGCAGCTCAATATACCCACTTGGCTCCTTCTGGCACCTACAGCCTCCTCAGGGTTACAGGGAATTATTCACTCCTTCTGACATTTATTATATTAAATTATTAAAATGCTTTGATTGTAGTGCAGTGTTAGTTCAGTGTCACGTTAGCAGCACCGCACGGGCCAGGCTCTTAGAACTCATGCTAAAAGCCTCCTTTTCAGAGCCTGAGGTCTCAGCTGGGACTCGAGTGCTCTCGCACACAGTTAGGCATTATGTGCAAGCAGGGGGGGAGCAAGGGGGGAGCCACCACCTTTCTCCTACACTGATTTTTGTAAGCCTTTCCCCTTCCCTGCTCAGCCTGGCATCGCTTACCACCAAGGCTTTTCCCCGGCTTTAGGTCAGGATGTGCCTCCGGAGAGGCTGCGAGCGTGCTTTGAGGTGCATCTCTGGGGTGGCTCTGCCCTGGTGTTGGAGGTGGGAGAGACCCAGGGCACCCATGGCTATTTGCAAGCCCTGGCCATGTTTCTGTGCCCTCTTCCATAGGAAATGAAGCAGAAAATGAGGAGTGCCCTCTGTGCTTTTCGTAGGAGACACACAGCTGGACCGTCTGGTGAAGGGCTGTTTTATGTGGGCACGCAGGGAACCCAGGTAGGCGTTGAGAGGCTTTGGTAGGGTCAGACCCTGCAGTCACATCACTGATTTTAGGAGAGCTGATGTTTAACACCACAGCTGAAACTTAGCCCTCGCCTTCCCAGCGGTGAGCATGGGGGGCATCACTCAGCGCTTTGTCCTGCCTCCAGCCGGGAAACGCATCTTCTCCTTCCTTGGTCCCAGTGGGTCGGGCAAGGCTGTGCATCCCCAGCGACCTCCCACCTCAGAGCACTGCAGCTCAGCGCGCCCTGCCTTCCCGCTCCGGCTGCCGCCCTGGGTGACCGCCCTGCCGCAGGCACGGCTCCTGCCTGTGTCACAAACAGGGGAGAACCCAACCAAGGGGCCTTTTCAGCTCAGCCTTCCCCTGCCGCCGGGTCGCACGTCTCTGCTGAGACCGCCACGGTCATGGTGTGGGACGTATCCTGGTCCCCACACCACCTTCGGCTCTGCGAGGGCAGATCAGGCCGGGAAGTCCCACAACACCCTGTGTGTCCACCCTTGGGCAACTGCAGGAGCAGAAAAAGCACTTTATGGGCACCGGGAGAAGCAAACTGCCTTCTGCACTGCTGCTTTCCAGTTCACTGACGTTCACCAGCTCAGTCTGCAGAGGAAGGCATCCAATTTTTTCAGTCCCTTGGGAATGAAAGTCCTCGGACTCAGGAGACCAAAATACGATCCCAGCAGCTGTTGTTTAGAAACTGGGTCTTCAAATCAACTCTTTATACAAGAACTTTAACTCATGGTAACAGTGTCTTCAAGTGCAGATAACACTAAATTCAAGTGCAGAGGTTTAACTTGCTGCTTTTCCCCCACAAAAGAGCTGCCGTTTGCCTCACTCAGGAGATGGCTGCCCTGCAGCTTGCTAGGGACTTGCTGCCACAGAGGTCAATTGTTCTTTCCTCAGCTTGGGGAAACCAAAGGTTCTAATAAAAAATATCCATTTTAGAAGTCTGGGTTATATTTTGTACAGAGCAGGGGAGAAAATGCCTGCAGTGCTCTTGGGTATGGAGTCAATGCAATGTTTATGCAAAAGGAAAAGCCATTAGAAATCACAGAAATGAGAAGCCTGCAGTTTCTGGCTTCCCTCATTTTTCAATACCTCCTTTAATCCAGACCAACCCAACCCACAAGCCCTTGTATATGCATGGGTATTTATAAATCCTATATTTTCCTCACTGCACACACAAGTGAAATTCAGCCTTTTCTGGGCTTGGGGGATTTATCGACCACACCAACAGCAAACACCAGCCGAGAACAGGAAGCACGAAAACCCTGCGGCGGTGAGCTCTGCGGGGGACCGGGGGCCAGCCGGAGTGGTCACCTCGGGCATGTTCCCGGCTGCCCTGCGCCTGCCCCTGCAGCACCAACACCCTCAAAATGCCCTAGTTTGGTAATGCAGTATTGGCTCGTCTGCTAGAAAATTCAGATGATGTGGGTGATTTACCGTAGTCTCCTTTCTCTGTTCCTCATGTAGGCATTGACGTTAGTGCAAAGAGGAAGGAAAGTGCTGTTAAAGCAGTAAAAGACAGTCCTATAAAGCACTAAAGGTGGTTCTTACCACCGCAACGTAGATCTAAGTGCTGAGAAGAGGAGGAGGGCTGGGAAGGTCTATTCCAGGGTGTCTAAGAAGACTCTGCTGATGTTCTCCATCACTACAGTCGAGCACATCAGTTGACCTTCTTGCTGGAAGCTCAGCCTGAGGCTCTCCAGCTCTCAGAGCTCCGGTCTGCAGCTCCCTGGTTCAAACCCACCTCCCCACCCTGCAGCCACTGCCTGCAGGGGTTCCTAAACTCCCAGGGCACTGTAGCGCAAATGGCTATTAAGCTTGGACTCTCCTTTTTCCAGGACTTGCCGAGTTTATGGGGGTCCCAGGTGCACTCCCACAGCAGGGGAAGATGAAAGAAAAGAAAAAAAAAAGAAAAAAAACCGGAAAAAAAACACCTTCTCCCTGCCCGACGAGCTCCTGGCAGGCAAGGGCTGCGAGTAACCCCGGGCCGTGCCCGGCTCGATGCCGATGCCGCCGCACAGCTCTGGCGATCGCCGTTTCCACCTGCGCGCAGCTCCGCTCGCCCGTGGGCACCTGCACGGACGCGGGAGGGAGGTGGGAGCCCGCGGGCACCCCCCCACGCCGGGGCAGGCGGCTGGACACCCCCCCTCCTTCCCCCCTCCCCAAAGCGCTGCCCCGGGGCCGGGCCGGGGCGCGGCGGCCGTGCCCGCCCCGCCGTCCCCCCCCCCCCCGCTCCCCCCGCCCCGTTAAATGCCGCGCGGGGCCCCGCCGCCTCCCAGCGCCGCCGCCGCGCCCCGCTCCGCGCCCCGCACCGCGCAGTTCCGCGCCGCTCCGCGCCCGCCGTACCTGACCCAGTAGCGCGGCGGGGAGCGGCTCCGCGGCCGGCACGGGTGAGTGAGGGGCTCCGCGGGCACCGCCGCCCCTGCGGGAAGGGAGAGGAGAGGAGCGGGGGTGAGGGTGAGCCCGGCCCCGGCCCCGGCCCCGGCCCGGCGGGGGCTGAGCCGCGGGGCTGTGCGCAGCGCCGAGCACTGCCGCGGGGGTTGGCAGCCTCCGGGGGGGGGCTTTTCCTTGGAGGGGGGCTGGCAGAGAGGGGGAGCAGCGGTCCTGGGCATGAAGAGCAGCAAGCAAAGCCGGGGGGTGGGCGGAAGAGCAGAGCCTTTGACGTGGGTTTTATTCCCAAAAGCGGTGGGCTGGGGGGGGTGTTTGGTGGGGCAGTAAGAGGGCACGGTACCCCGCTCTGTCTGTCTGTCGGTGCCTGTACGGAGGACGTGAAACCCTTCTCCGGTGCCGGGATGGCACAGTTCGCAGTCTGCCTGCCCTGCTCACCTTTTGCCTAGCTTTCGGGCAGGTTCCTGCTTATACAATCAGGGATCTCTTTTAGCAGAGAATAATAAGGTCTGGTACACCTGGGCAAGGCGTACTGAGCAACAGGAGATTGAGATCCTGCAAAAAGATAAGCTTGAAAGTGTGCCCTAAGTTTGTTATGCACTGTTTCTGCACGACTGGAAAATTGGGTCTGTGTGTACTCATAAATATGTTTGCACAAGCAATCACCACCTTTGGCTTATAATTCCAACCATTTCACGGGGAAAAATTAGCTTTGGGCACTTTTGTTCCAAGCAATTACGTGGGAAAACTTGTTTGGAAAATCAGATTATTCTGCACTCATCGTATTTGTGCTAACATGCAGCCGTCCGAGATAAGTGGAGCTGAGCAGATATACGATGTGGTGGTGGTACGTGCTCTGCTGGGGTGTTCCCCCTCGTTCTGCGAGGACGGCCTTTGCTGTGGTGCAGAGAGCTGCCGAATCCATCCGGGAGGCAGGGTTGCAGAGAGGGAACCGGTGTCGGTGAGGAGGCTGGCAGCGAAATGGGACTGTCCTGCTTCGAAGGAAGCCACCATGTGTGTGCAGTGGGACTGGGAGGGGGGAAAGAGGGCTCCAAGAGAGGAGCCTGTTCAGAGCCCTAACTCAGAGAAGGCACACAACTTCAGCTCTTCTGCTTAAAACCATAGGATTTTTGCTTCAGTCAAGCCCAGATTATTGATGAAGTTACTATGAAGTCCTCCCTGTGGGACCCTCTGTAGTGTCTCTTGATAGTAAAGATTATTTTTTTTTCTTTTTCCAAAACCAGGAGCAATTAATCACAGGCAGTGAGCGTGCAGGTTCTCAGTAGCAAGTAGAAACTGCATTCACAAGCAGATTCTTGTGATCTATGCAGGGATTCATTGGATTGGCATTTGGTATCAGCAACAAGTGTGTGTGGGGAAATCTATTCTTGGATATCTGCCCTGATCTTTGCCACCAGGATATAGATAAATTTGGCCTCATCCGAAATACAAATTCCTGTCTGGAAAGCATGCAGGAGATCTTGGTGTTTGTAGTAAAACGACACTTTCCATTGAAGCAGGCAGGGTATTGCTGCATCCAACTGGAAAAAGCTGTTGTTGATTTTTGTGGAAGTTTTAACTTTCTTTTTTCTTGAAGAATTAAAGAAATTTTATGTGATTAGTACAAGATGGGCTTGGAAGCTGCCCTTGTTGGCAATGGTAGCGAACAGAAAAGATGTAGCCAACAAGGCAGCCTGTTGTAGGCAATCTGTGGTCACAGAAGATGTTTGTGCTCCGATTGCTCATAACATAGCATTTCCCTTGAGGTTGGCATTAGGGGTTAAAGGTTTTCAAGAGAGGCCTTTGTTTAAACATCTTTAAAGTTTCCAATAGGGGCCCCTTTGTTCGCTTTTGGAGCAGTGTGCCTGCCTTGTTAAAAACTCAGCCCTCATAAAATGCCATTTACAAATGCTTGATGAATAGGGCTGAAACATGGAGGGGGAGATAAGTAGTGTTTGTATCTACACGCACATGTGAATTACAGACGAGCCCTACTGTGAGTGAATAAATGGGACCTAGAAAGAAACACACCAAAAAAAAAAAGATTGAGTGGTGCTTATAAAGAAACTTATAAAAATCAGCTATTCCCCCAGAACCAGTCGGTCCTCCTTGTGCCAGATGTCACACGCATCTCCTCCAGCCGTGCCAGCAGGCTGAGTGGCTCCCACCACTTGTCATTACCTCTCAGTAATCATATTTTCTCCACTTTGGGCCCAAACAGTAGCAAATTGATCACTTGGGCTCCATTGGCTGGAAGGGAGCTCACGCAGCTGCCGTAAGGGCTCCGTTGAGCAGACGGGCGCGGGGACCTGGACTCTGTGCTTTCTGTTACCTGCTGCAGGCTAGCAAGAGTCACCCCTTTGTAGGTACTTGCAGCACAGATGTACCTTTAGGTATCAAGTAACATTTTTAGCACTTAGAAGGCTTTGGTTCCCTCTCCCATCCTGGCTAAATATACGGAGTTTGAAAACAGGTCTGTTAAAGCAGGGGAGGGGATAGGCATATGCTCAGGAGACTCCAGAGACTGGTGCACATCTATGGCAGTGTTTCCACGTGGGGTGCCCCCGGGCTGCCGTGCCTGATCCTGTGTCTGAAGCTTTTCTGGTCCTCGGGCAGCTTGTCCTTCCTGGTGTTTTTTACTGGAGGCCAGATCCATCTTCCCTAGCAACTTTCTGCCCTTGCTTGTGTCTCTGTCCACAAACTTCTAATCTCTCGCCTTGCCAGCCCTTGGTTGCACACATGAACCCATCACCAACCTGATCCCTCTGGTGCCCATCATGGAAATCTGTACGGGTCAGCTGTGGTCCCTTACAGAGAGGTGGCAGTAACTTAGTTTCTTTCCAGACTTGAGCCTTCCCCTCTCTGGGCTGTGTCGTGCTGCTTCGCTGGTTGATTGCTAATGTATAAGTTTGGGAGTCTTTTGAGTTGTAGCCTGTGGACCTGTAGGAGTCCATGGTCTACGGCAGGAATCAGTAGGAGCAGACCTGTTGACAGCAGAGGCAACCCACTACACAAGAGTCTGTGTCTTGGCTGGAAAATTAGCAGGGTCCACAAGCTGAAAAAGACGGAAAAACCCTGCCTTTGGGTATTCTCAGCTCCTATGCTTGCAGCTGGACTTGGATGGCTTCCCCAGAGTGTCACGTTAGACATCCCCCTCGTTCTTTTTCTCTTTTCACAGCATCTTGCTTTGGCTTTAATAGTACCAGCCAGGATGAGTGTAACACAAAACTTTTCAGTCTGTGCTCAAATGCCAGGCAGCAATCTCACTACTGCTCTTCCATTTTGTTCTCCCTGTCATCTGCTGAACCTCTCGTGTCAAGTTGTTGAGGCAGATGATGGGCTGAGAGTGGCTGCCCTGTGCCCAGGTTTCCTAAAGCACGTCTGGGCTTTCCCTTGTCTGTCTGAAGTGCCCTAGTTTCACCCCAGCTGGGTCTGTGCCCTCATCCTGGGATGCAGGTGGGAGAGCCAGCCCGGGTCCTGGCTCTGCCACAGACTTCCCACAGGCTTGAGCAAGTGGCTTTGACTCTCTGGGTCTCTGGTTCCTCACGCCATGATGTAGGACTCTCCTTGGAGAGCCTCATGAGGCCTGAAAGCCTCAGTGAAGCAACCTCAGACTGTTCCCTCATCTCTCCTGGAAGCAAAGACCTTGTAGGCACATTTGGCGAGAACTTGGTAAGTGCAACAGAATTAGATGATTTCAACTAGTTGCTCACAAGTTGACCAGAAAGGGGTAATCCCACACAGGGGTGAGGCTGAGGTCAAGTGGTCCTCAGCCATGGCCTCAAATGCTGCTTTGAGTCCGTGGGGAGGCCTCGCAGGAGGTTTCCATGCAGCATCTGTGTGTGCTGACAATGACAGGATGATGCTGAGGCACAAGGGTCCCCAAGGCACCTGCTCTTCAGTGTGAGCAGGAGTGAGGCTACCAGCCACTGCAGCGCTGGTGGAAGTTCTTTGCTGGTGCATCTCCTACGGGCTGATGGCATCCCAGTCCTGGAACAGCAGTTCTCCTGCCATCCTGCTCTCAGAGGGATGTGGCAGCTGTGAAGTTAGGTGGAAACAGTTTCTCATGCTACCGTTGGGGTTGTCCCTGTGAAAAGTATTTAGACAAAGAATTCAACCAGCTTGCTCTTCTGTCTTGAGGAGGGCTGAAAAGTCTCCGCATGCTTTTCTGCAGCTGCCAAACACTCCTTGCTTTCTGCTATTTCAATTAAACACATAGCAGGATGGGTAGGATAAAGGGGAGAGGCACAAGAATATTCTCCTGGCGTGTTTCCTTATGCCAACACATTGAGTCACGTCTCCAGAGTGAGAAATATGATATAAAGGTTTAGAGAAGGAGGTCAGGCAATGAATCTATGATTGTGGGGCTGAAATAGCAGGCATTCTCTGTGGTTGTCTGTGCCATGTAAGCTTGCTGGAGGTCAGCTGGGGATATTGGTCCCAGCAGATTTGGGAGACAGACGTCCTGCTGGTAACTATCAATCTCATTGCTTAGAGATACTGGCTCTGCTGCATCAGGAGCTCAGCTGACAAACTCTGCACCAGGAGCTGCTCTGGGCCATTTCTCTTTCCTTTGTGGTTGAACGTGCATATTTCTGGGGAAAAAAATGCGCTCTAACACCTTCCTCCTAGAACAAGAACTTGGGCAATGGATTGCTGCCTCAGCTTCTGGATGGCCCAGACCTCCTTCCCTCCAAAGTTGAAGTGTCTTGGCCCAGTTCAGCTGTCCTCCAGGGGCCTGTTTGCTGAAGAGCATTTGCTTTTTAAAGAGAGTCAGTAAGGTGGGTCTTTCCCCCGTTCATCACTCTCCATCAAAATCTAAAAGTACTCCAAGATCCCTCCAGTTTTGCTTAAAATACCAGTCAGGAGCAGGGCTGAGTTTGCCTGTCATGCAGCTCAGGGGACAAGTGCAGCCTAACGTCTTGAGTGGGACAGAGAGGAACAGAGAAATGCCATCAACAGTCCTGAAATAGGAGCCATCTCTTGACATGATTGGTTGAACAAGGGGAATCGGCTGACCATGTTTTCCTCTTGGCTAGATCTTTAACACGTGCTTCGGAAGGCCACATTTAATTTGCAAGTGAATATGGCACTTATTCTTGCCAGCTGTTGCTGCAGCAGCCCAGGTACAGCCTGTTTCAGTGCAGAGGCTGGCTGGACAAGAGGCTTTCCTCCTAGCTGAGTTGCAGAGCACTGGGAGGTCTTTTAGAGATAGAGTGGTGGCAGAGAATGACCCCACGTGCTGTCATGGAGAACATCTAAAAGGGGATGCTCTGTCCACTGCTACACCCAGCATTTCCCTCCCAGGGGGACTTCACATGTCATCTCATAGTATAAGCCTGTCGGGACTTGTATGATGTTAAGTCCATGAGCTGTGAGACAAAGACGTCTGTCACTCAGCCTGCGAATGGACCTGGACAAGAAACCTGTCTTCTTCCTGCCCTCCCTGTGAATATGGTAATCCTAGTGAGTGCAGGAGTGGGCCCCATAAAACAGGGAATTGGCTTTTTGGGGGAGCAAGGGGAGAGAAAGAGAAGTCCCTTCTGCATCCAGCAAGGTTTTCCTGTTACAGCACTCCTGCCGATTCACTCCTGTTGGGTTTGGAGCCATGATGTGCTGTTCGAGAAATACAGCCTTGTTTTTCAAACTACATGTACTTCCAGGTGGCACTTGGCCCAGTAAAGCTGCCATAGCGTTGTAACCAGAGAGTACTGTGATGTCCTGGAAAGAGTCTGCTCTTGTTCTCCCACACATATGTTTGGGACAAACCAAGGACACATCAGTCCTTAAAAAGGGGGAAAAAACCATTTTTGGCTGGAAATTCATGCCACTTCCCTGGTTTTGACATGCCTGTGCTCCCTGACTCTTCCTTGCTCTGAAAACTGCATTGCTGTCCTCTCTCGTGGGATTTGCAACTCATCACCCAGCTGCTGTGGAGGATGAGCATTGAGATGCTGGAGCTGTGATTGAGTGCAAGGTCAACACTGCCTGTAAAATGGTCCTGAGGGTGGATTCAGTGCTCACAGGCAGCAGACACACCGCTGACAGCTGTGCACCTTGGGAGAAATCAACCTTTGGGCAACTCTCCAGGAGAGGGTGGGTCCAGTTCCAGGACTGTTCTGGGCTTCATCTGTTCACACGGCTTGAGGGTCTTGCAAACATATGAACAATGTGCCAGTGGTCCATCAGTTTCCACAGCAAAATCTGACATCAAGAGGTGCCTCCAGATTGATGTAAGTTGTCTGCATCTCTCCAGGTAGCTCTGTTTGCTTCATTGTCCCCTGTGCCTGGGGCAAGACACGGTCATACTCTCTTGGTCCCACATGCACTGTTTGGGCAGCCTTTTCTTGGGCATGGACCTGAAGGATGACTTGCTGTCCTGCTGAGGACATGAAAATTTGTCTCCCCATCCTCTAGCCTGAGGCCAGCTCTTGCTGTCTTTCTGCTGTTGTCCTGGCAGGACTCTGGTGTCCTAAGCACAAGGAGTCTGTGTCCAGGCTCCTGAGCCTATTTTGGGGGTTTTTTTGACACTTTCATCAAATAACACTGATGTGGGAGTTGAATTATGTCCTGCCAAAACCGCCTGGGTGGGTATCTGCAAAGAAAAGCTCTGCAGAACAAACAGGGTAGCTGGAGAGGTAGGCAAGGCAGGTGAGTCTCAGGAACATCATGTCTAGGGCTGCTCTACTGTTGGCCAAGGTTTCCAGCACAGAAATACGTGCTATTAGCTGGTAGCACATGCAGCATCAGTGCCGTGCACCCCTGCCATGCATGCCCAGGCACGTCCTCCTCCTGCACACCGGCATGCTGCATGGGTCAGCCCTCCGGCTTTGCTCATGTTGGGCAACAGCGTGCTCGGTCAGAGGCTCTCGGCTGTTCCCCACTCCTTGCAACGCATGGCGGTCCCTTGTCCTGGCTTCTCATGGGGTCTGAAGCCAGGGCAGAGCTGCTGCTGCCACAACATGCCAAAGGTCTGCCAAGCCCAGGCAGATGGCTGGAGTTGTGTGTTTTTGCCATAAACAGAAATCTCAGCTAAAGGCTGATGTGCCCATATGTATGAAATCTTGCATGTGGTTGTACCAGAGACCTGGCTCGTGACTCCATAGCCATGGTCCACAACCTGCTTTCCTCCTCCTGACTCTACAGCTGGGGCTTTTCCTGGGTTGTGAATGCACTGCCACCTCCTGAGCCTTTCACCCCTTCTTTCTCCATCTGCTTCATCCCCTCTACAATTCAATATATAAAGCCCCCACCCCTGTAACAACAAGGAGGGTAGGGAGCTGGCTGAATGCCTCACCCTGCTCCCTGCCATGCCCTGTCCTTTGGGCTTGCCCAAGGGAGGATGCGCCCAGGTCCAACCTGCGCAGATGAACCAGAAGGGTAATATTCAGAGCATTTCTGTTAACCTGTAGCCAGGAGAGAGCTGCCAAGGAGGCCACGCTGAAACCTGAAGCGGCTGTTTTTCCCGAGACTCAGCACTTGGCAGGGAGAGCAGACGGACAAGTGGCGGAGCAGGGAGGGATGCAAGCGCCCTGAGGGGCAGGACTGCCGGTGGAGGTGCCTGGGGAAAGCATGCTGGCTTACCTATTTGCCTCTGGGGATTCATCTCCATGTCCTCCTTGTCCGAGATCATGAGGAGAGTCAAGAGGAGGCTGGGGTCATTGCCGACCCTTCTGTCCTTACATGTGGCTCTTCCCTTGGTCACCCTCTCTGCGCCATGTACTGAGCATCTCCTTCAGCAGGGACAAGCAATGGCTGGTTTTCCCCTCGCGCTAGTCAGAAAGGTCAGGAGATAATCCAAGTGTCCCTCTCGGCTCGGCTGCTGTGGGGTTCAGCTGAGCCAGCCCAGCCAGCAGCGTTTGCCCCGCCTGGACCTTTTTTCCTTTATAGCTCAGCGTTATCTCAAGGTCTGTGGCATTGCAGCCGGTGCAGTGTTTGCCTTGCCTCACAGCACCTGCCTGCCAGCCGGTCGCTTCCCACCCATCTCCCTCCTGCTCCTGCGTGGTAGTAAGGGGTCTTGGGGGGGGGTGTGGGAGCCTGAGGGTGGGGGAACCCCTCCAGAGGGCTGCAAGTCTGCCCCAGTGCTGCCAGTCCCGAGGGAGTGAAGGCACTGCGTAGGCAGGGAAGTTGCCCAGTGCGGGATGGTGGGAGAGATACTCGAGGGCATCTGTCCTCTCACCTGTGCTTCCCCGCCTTTTTTTTTTTTATGCAGGGCTGGGTATTGAATCGGGGACCGGGACGCTGTCCCAGCCTGGGTCTCTGCTGCCAGGACCGGTGCTGGATGTATGGCTGAGCTGCCGTGCCCTGCCCAGTCCAGGCAGCATCAGCTCCTCCAGCCATGGGGAGTGCCAAGACTTCATCCAAAGCTGAGATGCTGTTAAAAATAGATCAGTCGTGAACTGGTTTTCTCCTCCTTGGTTCCTGGCCCAAGAGCTCATTCCTCTCTCTGGGCTGGCTTTGAAGCTATCTGGATGCTGTGAGACGCAGGCTGCGTGCCAGCCTGCCATTGCAGGGAGGCTTGGAGAGCAGAGAGCTGCAGAAATGTTATAGGTGGCATAGCTGTCCCCAAAATATTTCGTGGTTAGTGAGTGCTTTCTCCCAAAAAAAAGCATCGCTGGAAAAAGAATCTGCTAAGTAAAATGGGAAACGAAGTTGGGATAGGAGGGGCCGTTTGCTCCTCTGCTTGCACATGGTGCTCTTGTTGAGGGGACACAGGCACCCGAGCACTCCTGGCCACAAAGCGATGCTCGCCTCGGCCCCACAGCTTCCTAGAAAATGCCTGCCGGGCTGCAGCCTCCCCTTATCTCCGCAACCCACAGTGATCCCGCCGGCCCCTCCACCTCATGGCTCTGCAGGAGCTCCTGACACTTGCTGCAGAGCCCCCACGTCCTGGGCTGGCTGGGTTGCTCATGCTCTTCGGGAAAAGGCCATGTCTCTCACTTTGAGATGGTATTCTGGATCCCAGTTTCCTCTTGTAGCCCTTTTCTGTCCTTCTAGTTCTTCAGTATCATTTTTCAGGTGTGAACACTGAGTCTGGAGACAATTTTAAGAAGCAGCTGTGAAACCTATTATCAGTGTCCCTGCTATCAAATACATGAGGTTCAGGGCTGCACGTAACCACTGAGCAATTAAATGGCAGCCCTGGTGATGAATTACAACTGAGACCTCCTGGGGCTAAATAAATATCGGCTGATAACTACTGATAAAATGAATTTCCATGTGCACCCTTCCAGTATCTGTGCCCTCGTGGCGCTGCACGTCTCCTGGGGAAAGCCGCATTAACTGTGGCATTCCCCATCCCCCCCGGCACCTTGGGTTTCCAACCAGAGCTGGAATAAAAATAAACCAAATAAATTCATGTCCCTGCAGGAGCCAGGCAAGGGCAGGGAAAGGCAAGGCAAGGCAACACAGAGGTAGGCAGGGAGGGAGACAAGTGACAAGCTGAGCCTTTGGGTAACCAGTCTAAATATCTTTCCCCCAACTATCCCACCTCAAATGCATGAAAAAACTGTCAGGGTGCAGAGCATCCCTCAGAAAAGCCAGCAGGATGGGGAGAGCTGCAAAGTGCTGGTGACAGTGTGATGGGGTCCCCTGGGGTGATGCCTCCCTGCAAAGGAGGAGAGCAGCAGGCTGGCAGTGCTTCACCCAGCACCTTGCCCGGGGGGAATGGGTGCAAGCCCATCTGCACAGGCACCGTTAACGCCTGGTGCCTGCCGAGGCATCTGCTCTTTGCTCTCCAAAGGTAGTTTGGAAAAAGTCAGAGTATCAGTTTATGGAGCTTCTTGGAAAAATGGTCTTTGCCAGTGACTTTGAGAGACTTTTGAGCAGGTTTTGTCTGTGCTGGCATTTCATCTTGGGGCTTCTCTTCCCAGGCGGAGGGAGTGGCAGGAGGGCCGGTGGTCTGCGTCCCTGGGTGCAGCTTTCCCACTCTCCGGCTGGCTGCGGAGAGCAGCTGCACCGCCAGTGAAAAAGCATTTGGCTGAACATCCCATCCGCCTGGTTTGCAAGTGAAAATAAGGCTTGTCGGATGGCCAGCTCCACCCAGAGCAGAAAATCAGACCTTTTGGCAGATTGTTGCTACTGTAATGAAATTTAGCTGTGCTGAGACTGCCAGTCCTCAAATGGGAAAAGTCCCACGTGGGTTCAGAGAAATTTGGGGATGGATCTGTCAAAACTGCTGCCCAGGGTTTTTGGCGCTGCCTGGGGACACCCACCGCAGACAAGCATGGCCCCGTGGCTCAGCTCACCCTCAGCGCTGATTGCACGTCATCTTCTCCCCGCAGCGAGTCCCCCCAGCCCCGGAGCCGTGTGGTCTCACAGAGCCATGATGAAGCTTCTGCCCGTTGCCCCCATCCTCCTGCTTCTACTGACAACGCTGGAAGCCAGACCAAAACCTGCAGGTGAGCCCCGGCCAGTGGGGATTGCCTGGAGGAGAGAGAAGCGAGTGTGTCAGGGCAGTGAAGCCCTTGGAGGACAGCTTGCTGCTTGAGGTGGGGGGGACCTGATGCCTCTTCTTTGGAGGCATCCCCAGGAGGATGGAGGATCCCCCCGGGGAGTGGGACCCGAACTTCCCAGCGCTGCCCAGGGGAGCGGGAGCCTGAGCCTGGCCCCAGTATGGTGGGTCTGGTGCCACTCGCTCCAGGCACGTCCTTGGCTTTGACACAGCCCAGCTCAGGGCTTACCACCCTCCTGCCCATGGGCTCTGACCTCGGCAGGAGGCACAGGCGTGAGGGGGAACCCCGTCCCTGCATGGGTCTCCTGATAGCAGGGGAAAAAGCAAATCCAGAGGTACCAGCCTCTCTCCTCCCAGGGCAGAGGGGGCTGAATCAATTCCAGTTTAAAAACAGTGAAGGCACCGAATGGAGAAAGGAATGGGTATGTCTCAGAGAACTTCGGAGCAGCTGAGATGACAGCCCAGGTCTGGGCATCGTCCCAAGGGGACTCAAAGTGTTTGCTTACCATTAGGGCCAAATTCTCCCAGGCTTGGGTACGCACAAGCCAAGCAAAATATGTTCATTGGCATTTTACTTGCTAAACACTCCCAGTTTGCACTGGAAGCAGCACCCATATGTCCAAGAGAGGCTCTTTGGCTCGATCCCCGCCATGTGTGTGCCCTGAGCTGTGCTTTTCGCTGTCTCATTTTTTGCCCTTAAAAAAAAAACAACAACAAAGCAAGCCCTCATTTTAGGCAGAAACTGTCAAAATGCAGTAAAAACCAGGGGAAGCTGGAGCTGTGGGGGCAACAGAAGAATTGCCCAAAGCAGTATTTTCGTGCTTCGTGCCGCAGCAGTGGGAGCCCATGCAGAGCAGAGGTCTGGAGCAGGAGCTGCAGCTTGCGGAGGACAGCACGAGGCACTGGGCTATTTTACACTTTAATGCTCTGATTTGCTGCAGAGATGAAGATGCCACTGCCTAAACCTGTGCCTAAACCTTGCCAGGGCAGATGCTGACAGACAGAGGCGTTTCTGCAGCCCCTGGGGCTGTCGGGTGTGGAAATGCAGGGAGCAGGAGCTGGGTCTGGCTGCAGGGACAGTGTCAGGGAGGAGGGGACACTGCCATTTCCCCACAGCCCCATGGCCAGGGCATGTCTCTGCACCCTGTCGCCCCTGCTCCCGTTCTGCCGGCACCCTTCTTGGCTTTATTTGGCAGTGGGAAGGTGCTGGTCTGTGGGGGGTGCCCAGACCTGCTCTCTCCATCCTCCACTGAGCACACCTCAAGCCACACAACAGGGATGTCTCCGCTCCCAGCCCTGCTTCCCCACAGGCATCCATGAGGCTGAACCATGTCTTTGCCCCCTTCCAGCCCTGAAGTGCAGGACGGGTCCCCTGGACATCGTGTTTGTGATCGACAGCTCCCGCAGCGTGCGCCCCTTCGAGTTCGAGACCATGCGGCGGTTCATGATGGACATCATCGGCAGCCTGGACGTGGGCCCCAACGCCACGCGGGTGGGGGTGATCCAGTACTCCAGCCAGGTGCAGAACATCTTCTCCCTCAAGACCTTCTTCACGCGGGCAGACATGGAGAAGGCCATCAACAGCATCGTCCCGCTGGCCCAGGGCACCATGACGGGGCTGGCCATCCAGTACGTCATGAATGTGGCCTTCACCACGCAGGAGGGCGCACGCCCTCTGCACAAGAAGATCCCCCGCATTGCCATCATTGTGACAGACGGACGGCCCCAGGACCGTGTCACCGAGGTGGCCACCCAGGCCCGGAATGCTGGCATCGAGATCTATGCCGTGGGCATCCAGCGGGCAGACATGAACTCACTGCGGGCCATGGCCTCACCACCGCTGGAGGAGCACGTCTTCCTGGTGGAGTCCTTTGAGCTCATCCAGCAGTTTGGGAAGCAGTTCCAGGACAAGCTCTGCGGTGGGTGAGAGCCGTGGCTGTAGGGGGGCAAGGGTTGCCCTGGTGCCTGCTCATCCAGGCTAGAAGATGACCTTCAGAGGGGTGTTTGGGGTGGCTGCCCTTGCTAGGAGCAGCATGGACAGGGAAGCAACCTCCCCACTGGGGTGCTGGGATAGGTGGCCTTTCCTCTTGCTCACCTTTCCTTTTGCTCAACTTTCCTCTGCTGGAGTGAGATAAGGAAAGTTTTGAAAGCATTGCAAGCAAGCACTTTTCTTCACCCGTGTCCGGTAGCTCTGCCCCAAGTGAGGATGTGGTAGCAGCAGCGATGGGAATATTAAAGAGCAGGAAATGTGGAGCTGGTTTCCCTGGGTGTGATGAGGACGGGTGACATATCCCGGAGCCCTGTACACATTTCGACGTGGCTCTAGCAGGGTCTCCTCCTACGCAGACACGTGCATGGCATCTGATGCATGCACATTTGTGTTTAATAAAACACTGGCCACATGGTGCTGCTCTGGAGCGTCCAGCCAGTCTCGGCCGGGAGCCGGGAGGCTGGTTTGCACCATGGCCGTGCTGGCGTGGGTCAGGAGCTTGCAGACTGGGACCTGTCTGTCCCCTCCTGTGCTGGCGGGCTTTGCTGGAGACCTGGCACTGCAGTGGGCTGGCAAGACCTTGCTCCTGTGCTTCAGCATCTGTTGAAGGGCAGAAGGCAGCCGCCAGCCTCTTTCAGGCAGCGTTTCCCAGCCAGGGGGACGTGCGTGCCTGCAGGGCTGCGTTAGTGCCGTGGTGAGTCCCTGCTTGCTGGGGTGGGGGGTCTGGGCTGACCAGATATTGCCCCCTGGGGCCCTGATGTGCTCCTGTGCTTGATGCCTTTGCTTACAATGCCCTGCCCGTTGCCTGCCTGCCCTGGTGCCTGCTTCCCAGACAGCTCCACAGGCTCCTGGCGGCACGGACACACAGACCTGGCTCCTTCAGCACGGTCCAGCTGAGGTCAAGCTTTTGCTCATTCAGCTCAAGCTATCAACAGTATCAATTAATATTGAGCATTGAGTTAGCGCTTGAGTAGATCAGAAAGCTGAGGCAGTTCAGAAACCTGCCCGGCACAGTGTCTGTGTCTGTGCACTGGAAATTAGTGGGTGAGCACTGGGGCTGTGTGTGTTGCCCTGGTGGCTTTCGCTGCAGGGACAGGGCATGTGCCAGAGCTGGGGTCCCTGTGCATCTGGCATGCCCGTGTGCCGCTCTGATGCCCGTTCTGTATTGCAGGGGTGAACACGTGCATGGAGCAGGAGCACGGCTGCCAGCACAGCTGCATCAGCACCCCCAGCTCCTTCTACTGCGAATGCAACCCTGGCTACAGGCTCAACGTGGATGGAAAGACCTGTTCCCGTAAAAACCCTTTTTTTATCCTAACTCTTGCAGAGGGCTTGTAGTTACAGGTCTCATGGAGGGAAGCTGAAATGCAGCAGAGGACCCAGCGAGGCCAGCAGCAGCCTGGGTGCTCTGTTCACTGGGCCCGCTCCTCCCGGGTCTGTAATGACTGCAGACATTCAGCATTGCTAAATCCTGGTCACCTCTCTGGGATGGGACACTTGGGGTTCATGTGGGCACAATCAGCTGCCTGTCACCTGAGGGGGCTCCGGGCAGTGGGTACCAGAGCATGCACATCCCAGCCACCAAAGTGCACGGTGGTTTGGCCCTGTATGTTGGGTGCAAAGCTGTACTAGTTGGTCTGGCCACCACCCTGGGACTGTTCCTTCTTGCTTCATGGTGCTGGGAGCTGCTTTGAAGCCCTGGAGCAGGCCCTGCTCAGCTGCCCCGGGGAGGCTGGGACAGGAGGATGACAGGTGTCCTGTTCCCCCGCAGCCATCAATGCCTGCGAAGACGGGAGACATGGCTGTCAGCACCAGTGCGTCAGCACTCGTGGGTCGTACTTGTGCCACTGCCGCGCGGGTTACTACCTCAACCAGGACAAGAGGAGCTGCTCTAGTAAGTGGCTGTCTCCCTTCCTGTCCCTTCTTCGTTTGCTTCTCGCCCTTCCTCTTCTTCTCTTGTCTTCCCCTTTCTGCCCACCCTTCTCCTTCTCTCACCAGTGATCGATTACTGCAGCTTCGGCAACCACAGCTGCCAGCACGAGTGCGTGAGCATCCCCAACGGGCACTACTGCCGCTGCCGCAGCGGGTTCACGCTGCAGCCCGACAGCAAGTCCTGCAGAGGTACGTGGCGGCACGGCACAGGCCGCGGTGTATGGCAGATACCTTTATGTCCTGCCCAGTCGCCGGGGGAAGGGCTGTTCCCGGACCACCCTGCCTGGCCGGGGATAACCCTGTGCCCTTGGCTTGTCTTCCAGCCACCGACCTCTGCAACGGGGTGGATCACGGCTGCGAGTTCAAGTGCGTGAGCACGGAGGGCTCCTACCGCTGCGTGTGCCCCGAGGGCCAGCAGCTCCAGGCTGACGGCAAGGCGTGCAGCAGTGAGTACCGGGACGCAGCTCTTGGCATCCTCCTCATCTGGGCTCCGGGCTCCTGGCGAGGGCTTACCTGAAACGAGGCTGGGGGTCTAAGTGGGACTTTGTCAGAGCTGGGTTGGAAGGAGGATGGAGAGCTGGCTGGGCTTGGGGGAGCACCCCGGCTGTTGCAGGGATGGATTGTGGGCTCACGTCCTCAGAGACGTGGCCCGGAAGATGCAGCAGGAGCTTTGAGGAAAGGTTCAGGAAAAGGGAGACCTAGGAAAGACTTTCAGGGAACGCTGGGGTGGCAGTGGAGGTTTTTGGGCTGAGACCCCTGGGCATGCTTTGCCCTGCTTCCCGGCCTCACCTCGGCTGCAGGTCCAGGGGGTTCATGCAGCATCCTGAAGCCCAGCAGCTCTGCCCCAGCCCTGGGCATCCTCACCCCGACGGTGCCCCTGGCCAAGCTGGTCCCTTCTCACCTTCCCCCTGTGCCCACAGAGTGCGGGGCTGGGCACGTTGACCTGGTGATGGTGATCGATGGCTCCAAGAGTGTCCGGCCCCAAAACTTCGAGCTGGTCAAGCAGTTTGTGAACCGCATCGTGGACCTGCTGGAGGTGTCACCCCATGGCACGCGGGTGGGGCTGGTGCAGTACTCCAGCCGCGTCCGCACCGAGTTCCCCCTCAACAAGTACCACAGCGCGGATGAGATCAAGAAGGCGGTGATGGAGGTGGAGTACATGGAGAAAGGCACCATGACAGGTCTTGCCCTCAAGCACATGGTGGAGCACAGCTTCTCTGAGCTGGAAGGCGCCAGGCCTCTCTCCCACAACGTGCCCAGAATCGGGCTCGTCTTCACAGACGGGCGCTCCCAGGATGACATCTCTGAATGGGCCAGGAGAGCAAAGGAGTCAGGTGCGGGGGAGCTGGGGAACCCCAAATTGCAGTGCTTTGGGCATCCCAGGATGGTTCCTCGGGATGGCTGGCTCTGGGGGAGGCTGCAGCATCCAGCCTTGGGGTGCTGCATCGCCCAGGTCCTCAGGGGCAGACGTGCCTCTGCTGTGGTCGCAGGGTGCTGTGAGCAGCATCCTTCGTGCAGCAGCCTGCACCATGGCGGTGGTGCCGCACTCGTGTCTGTCCTTCCCAAATTCCTGCTGTGTTTTTGGGAAGCCCCAGGGAAATCCTGCATCCTTGACTGCCCAGGGGAAATTCTGCAGCCTTGGCTTTGCTCCCTCTGGGCTTGGGGCTGCTTGGTGCGGGGTGGCTGGCACAGTGCTCAGGGTCCATTCTTGCTATGCAGGGATTGTCATGTTCGCCGTGGGTGTTGGCAAGGCTGTGGAAGAGGAGCTGAGAGCAATTGCCTCCGAGCCGGTGGAGCAGCACTTCTCCTACTCGGCGGACTTCACCACCATGACCCACCTCGTGGAGAACTTCAAGCTGAACATCTGCCCAGGTGGGTGCCCTCAGTCCTGACCGAGCCGGGGGTTCAGCCCTGAGCTGGAGGGAGCCCTTCTTTCCCTGCCGGGGTGGTTTGTGTGTCTGTCACCTTGTGTCTCGTGCCCCAGTGCCGATCTGGGCTAGTGTGAGCCTAGGGTATCTCTGGATCTCATCGGGCTGTTGTGGGTATAGAGGTGGGTCTCAGGGAGGTAGTTGGAAGAGGAAGAGGTGGAGCTGGGGGTTTTAATGTAAAAGGGATGGCTTATGAGCATCCACTCCAGTACCATTGCGTGGGCAGAGTCTGGGGTCTCACCCTGCCTTGAGGGATGCTGCCCTAGCTCCAAGGGTGGTCCGTCTCCTCAGCCAGACCTGCACTTCTCTTGGTGCCAGGTGGAGGAGGACCATGCTGAGTTACTGTGGGGTTCTCCCTGCCCTGGGGCAGGCTGGGGCTCCCCAGTGCTCTTGTGGCCCCCAGGGGCTCCTGTGGGGCTGCAGACGTTGGGTCAGCAGCCCCCCATGGCCACCCTGGCTTGAAGGCAAAGTGAAGCTCAGCACTAGCTCTCCTCAGCATGCTGTGATCACTTGCACGGCAGCTCCACAGTATGCCTGGTGGGATGCCTGGTGGCAAGGTCACTGGGCTTGCAGGGATGCAGCCTGGCGAAAAGGAGCAAGGCTGGAAAAAGAGAAAACAGGAGAGCCCCGAGGCTCAGGTCCAGTCCGGGAGGTGGCTGGAAGGACAAGGGACTCGTGCTGTGTGGGAGCAGGGGGGAGCTGGGCACCGTGGGGCCATGGCTCTGACTGCCCCCAAACCCCTGCGGTCACAGAGGAGGGCAAAGGGGAGACGGAGATCCGCAGCCCGTGTGAGTGTGAGGCGCTGGTGCAGTTCCAGACAAACACCGTGGCCATCCTGCAGAGCCTGACTGAGAAAAATATCCTTTGGGGTGATGCCTGGGCTTGCCGGGGTGCAGGGCAGCCTGGGGACAGACTGCACACAGGGAAGGGAGGGATGGATACATGAGATTGGGGAAAATTTTAGGCTCCTTCAAAGGGAAAAAGCCCTTTGTCCACCAGACCGTCCGGCTCACGCTGTTTCCTTAGCATGTTCACTTGCTCAGATGACGGCCAGACTTGAAGACTTGGAAAAGCAGATTGCCAACAAGAAGTGATCCTTGCAGAGGGCTGCAGCGCTCAGACGGGGCACGGGGACATACAGTAGCTATGTGGCATTGTTATTGCTAGGTTATTGTAAAGCATCAGTGTTTGTTCTTGTATCACAAAATCCCCAGGGGGATGTGGAGTGTATTTAAAAAAAACAAAAATCCTTAAAAAAACCCAAAAACAAACTTCAGCAAAAACCCCTGCTGTGAAGCCAAGGGGTTCAGCCGTCGCTGTTGCCTCGTTCCTCCGAACTGGCAAGTCTGGGACAAGGTGGGATGACTGTGTGGGCAGGCTGGGTTTTGGATGAGGAGATACGACACCCAGCCTTTTCCCAGAACGACTGGGATGAACCAGCCCCTGCGCAGCCCCCCCAGCAAGCTGCTTTGCAAGAGAAAAAAAAAACTACAGCGATCGCACTCTGAGAGCTTCTGCCGTCTCAGCGGCTGCTGCCAAGTGGTGGGGCAGGGAGAGCCGGGCGCCGCGGGCAGCGCATGGGGATGTGGGCCCCCCGGCTCTCCCATCTGGCTCCCAGCACAGTGCCTGGGTGTGCACCCATGGGAAAGTGGGGGCCACGAATCGGGAGATCCCCTTGCCCCTGTTTTGGCAGAATTGTTTGGGAATCGGTCATTATCTTGTTTTCTTATCACATAGCAAAATGGTAATAATTCTTTCTATAAATATCTATGTGTGTGTGTATATATATATTTCATTTTGAGAGCAGGGTAGTGCTATTTTTAAACACTTCTTTTATATAAAGAAATTTCTATCCTGACAATAAACACCCTGAAGATTTGTATGACATGTCCTTCTCCTTTCAGCTGGGCTGCAGAGCCATCTCTGCATCAGAATGGGGGCCTCTGGCTTTTGCAAAGGCTCCCTGTCCTCAGGCTCTAAAAATCCTTTGGGAAAATCTTTCCTCTATGAGCACCCCAGGATGCTGCAGAGCCGGCCTCAGCTGGAGGGAGCCAGCGCAGCACGGACGCCATGTCACCATTCCCAATGTTTGCTTTGGAGCCTGTGCTTGTCAGAGCACAGGGAGCTCATCATCTACTTTAGGGGGTGCAAACATGCCAAGTCAGTGGTGCAGGGCCGCTTACACCCATGGGGGACGTGGCCCTGGTGCTGGGATGTGTCTGCTCTGGGCAGGAGAGGCACCAAGCTCCCTGGCTGGCTGCACAGGGAAGGATGCCAAGGCAGCCAGGGACCCATCTCCCAGAGGTGCATGGCTTTTTAATCACAGAAACCCACCTTGGTGTAGCCTCCATGCTCCACAGACAGGGGGAAGGAGGTCTGCACTTAGTCCTGTCTGTTGCATGCTGGCAGAGGCTGCTGGATAGGGACAACAAGTTTTTGGAGGGGTCCTTCACATACCCATCTTGCTTGCTGGTCCTGTAGCCAGGATGTTAGAGCAAAGCAGGACTGAGAGGAAATGTTGCTTCTGAACTAGCAATTCATGCAGGAGGGATTCATGTGCCCAGAGGGGCTCGTGGGGCTGTGCAGGGTGCTGTGCAGCCTGGGCTGGTGGGGCAGGGGGGGAGGATGAAGGTTACAGCCCTGGGCTCACACCACTTCAGCACAGCTCCTTCTCCCCGGGGACATTGTTAGTGGCTCCAGCACCGACCTTGGCCAATTTGCTTTGCAGAGCCTGGGTGTTTCCACTGCCATGAATATTCCTGGTGGGTTTATAGGGCACTTTCAGGGGTGGCTGGAGGACACATCCTGATGGTCCCGCTTCTGGGAACGGTTTGCTCCATGGGACTCATGTCCTAGGGGGCTGGAGCTGGGATGTGGCAAGGTTTTGTGTGCTTGAGGCTGGGATTTGGAGCCAAAGAGCAGGAGGATGAAGGCAGGTCCTGGGCTGGGGTGTGGGGCTTGCTGGGACTGCTCTGGGGAGAGGAGCTGGGAAGTGCTCAGATATTCGCTGTACAAGGTGAGGAGTAGCTTTTGCCACACGCAATCAAAAGCAGTGGTTCCCTAGTTCAGCGTGGGGGTTTGATGGCTTGTGAGCAGGGCTCTTGTCCCAGTTGGCATGGACTGGGGCATTTGTAGCCTCATTGTATCTGTTTGCTGGGCCAGCAAACGAAGCACTGCTGATTAGCTCTGCACAAGATCCCAGCTGGCAGCCCCATGGCTCTCCTGTCAGCCCTATATCCCACCTATCAGACCCATATCCTATCCATGCATCCCCCCCCCCCCGTCCCCGTCCCCGTCCCTTTCACCTACCCTGCAGCCCAGCAGACAGCCCTGGGGGGGGAGAGGTTAGGAAGGGGCTGATGATCACAAACCACTTCCAAGCCAGATCCTGTTGCTGCAGAGCAGTGACCAGAAAGCCACAGCAGTGTTCAGCAGCTCCGAAACTGGGGGCTGGGACTTCCCTGCTTTGTATGCAGCTCCCTAGAAAATGCACAGTAACTGCAGGGAAAATTTAAAAAAAAAAAAAAAAAGGGGGGGGGGGGGGGGAGGAAGCAATTAGCTGAGTTTGGGATTTAATAACAGGCTTGATTAGAGCAGATAACAGCACACCCTGAGGGCATGATTAAGCCCCAGTTGGCCCAGTGTAATTTTGGCAAATATTAAGGGAAGCCATAGACAAAGCAGAGCTGGACAGGCAGCGAGATGGAGAGGCTCGACGAGGGCTGGCAGCACAGCATGGCCCTGGGGATGGCAAAACGTCGGTGGGCAGGTGGGAGGCACAGGGAAGAGCAGCAGAAGCTGGGCATCAGCTGAGGTGGGATTTTTGGGAAAGCATCCCCAGGACAAGGCTGTGGGATCGCATCTGGGAGCCGGGCCGTGTGTGCGTGGTCCTGCAAAGCCTTATTAATGGCTTTTCACTAGATGGCACCAGACACCAGCGCTAATGAGGGTGCGCTGGGCTGGGGGGCACCCCCTTCTCCTGGGCACCCCGAGGCGGTGGACCAAGCCCGGGAGCAAGTGGAGCATCCTCAGCCATGATCTGGGGATAGATGGATGGAGCCTGACATCAGGCTGAAAGCATTGCATCGCCTGGTAGGGGACAAGGGCTGCTTGGTGGGGCACAAGGCATCCCTCGGGTGCTTTGTGCACCCTGCTAAGGCTGGGGCTTGGCCATGGTCAATCCCCAAGCTGGGGGACCAGGGGCTGCTGGCCTCCCTCCTTGCCATCCCCAGGAAATATAAACTGGAGAGCCCTGCTAAGGCTGGGAAATTGCAGCATCAAGCAGCAGCATCCTCAGTATTGCACAGCTCAGGCCTTGCTGCCTCAGGAGGAGGCTCATGAAGTGCTTTTCATGGAGGACAGCATGAGCAGTATGGGATGGGGATGGCTCTGCAGGACCCTGGGGCAACGGGTGCTACACACATAGCAGAGTGCAACATGGGAACTGCAGGCAGTTCTGTGCACAGAAATGCCATGGTCCAGGTTATTCCATGGGAGTTTGCAATAGAAGCAGATTTTCAACTTTTCCCCTATGGACTCACCATGGATAAAGTGCTATCAAAAGTCCTTCAGATGGATTTCTTCCCAACCAGCTTCTCTGCAGCTGAATCCAAGCCTTGCTCCTTGTCTTTTCTCCTTTCTTAGAGGTGCAGCCCCAAGCACCACCTCAGCCAGATCCTGGCACCAGCTGGAAGCACAGCACTGACCTCTCCAGCCCTGGCAGCAGCTGAACACCAAAGGATTGCTTAAAAATTAATCCAATGCTTGCATTTCTCATTAAAAGTGCTAAATTGTTGGTGCACAGCCCAGAAAGTCTATTTGAGTTGGCTAAATACTCTCCCAGTTATTTAATAAATTACTTTACAAAGAGCTAAATACAGCCACAGGATCATTAGGGAAACTGGACAATAATTAACAGATACCCAGTAAGTTAAGGTCCAGTTCATGTGGCACATTGAGATACGAGAAGGGAAGTCTGAGCAGGAAAGGGCACAGTGAGATGCCCACCATGCCCTGGAGGGAAAGCAGGGGCTCCAGGGGCTAGGGCAGGGCAATGGCAGGGGACTCGGGGGCTGCATGGAGCACATAGGGGCAATGCCTGGGCTTTTGCTGCTCCTTGCCCTGCCGAGTTACAAAATCGGGGGCTGCCCCAGCAAGCCTTTTGCGGGAGCACAGGGAGTTTGGTTGCAGCATGCCTTCCCCTCCCATGGCCTTCCCAGTGCCCATTTCCAGCACAGCTCGGGTTCCTGCCAGCCCCAGAAATCCCAAGGAAAGGCTCCAGGAACCTGTTACACAAGGCAAGGGGGACATTGACCCATTGGTCGGAAATGGAGTAATTTCCCATTACCCAAGAGCACCTAAAGAAAACAGCTTTGCCCAGAGCAGGGGTACAATCTCCTTGTGAGGGAGAAGATGGAGGCCTGAAGGCTGGTGAGGTTTTTTGCCCTCTGAGCGAGGACCACAGCCCTTTATCCCTACAGCCATCAAGAGTTAGGGCTCAGTCACACCACGGATGTTTGGCTGATGACAGGGCTGTATGGAGCTAATGCTCCTACCCTGGTGAGCCAGCCACTTCCTTCCAGCACCCACCTGCTTCCCACACAGCAGCAGCCACCCGGAGAAGATGCTGGGATTCAGGTGCCCCCCACAAAGCTTGGGAAAGACTCACCCTTGGCCAAGCCAAAGCTGCTTTCCCCACACTAGCTTATGCCACCAGTGGGGCAGGAGCCAGGAGAGGCTGGGGCAGGTTTCCTCTGGGAAAAACCTCAAAGGATTATCCCTGGGAAGGCACAGGCAGCCCCATGCTGATTTGGATCACGCTGTAAGGTTTGGTTTAGCAGGTCCATGTGGAAACAAGGTAGAAGGGAAACGCACATAATGGACCCACAGAAGGGAACACAGCATGGTCACCACAATGGTTTCTCCTAGACAAGCATACCTGCCCAGCAGAAAGCAGCTCCACTGCCTCCAGCCTGCTTCGGGGATGATGCCCTAGACCATCTCCCCTTGGCTTGTCCCTCAGCCCCCGGTGTGGCTGCAGGGGACAGTTGTGCAACGGAACATCTGCTTTTTGAGCAATTGAATAATCCCGTTTGTATCTTGTGCAAAAGGCTTCCAGGAAACACAATGCAATGGCAGAGGAAAAAGGTACAAACACCAGCACATGCCCAGCCCAACTTCCCACCCCCATCCTCCCCAAGGGTTTAAATGTCGGCATGCCCCAGCTCTCCACGCTCGCATCTCTCAGAGACACAGCAGCATGAAGTCAGTGGCTGCTCTCTTCCTGGTGGGGATGCTCATCCTCTGGACAGAGCTGCCAACAGGTATGAGATGTCCTAGGATAAGGTACAGGGAGGAAAAGCACAGGGGCTGGGAAGGACCTGTGTTTGCATGGATCCTGTGGGATGGGAGGGGAGAAGAGGGGGGCTTTTGCCAGGGAGCATCTCCCCAGGGCCTCTCAGCTACCAGCAGCCTGGAGTAAACAACTCCGTCCTCTTGCAGGCAGTGCCTCATCCTGCCCACCCGTCCACATCACCTGCGCGATGGTCAACCCACCAAACCACTGCTACACTGACCGGCACTGTCCACGGTACAAGAAGTGCTGCCCAACCTTCTGCGGAAGGAGATGCATCTCGAGGCTACCTTCCGTCTCCTACGGTAGGGTCTCGGGAGCCCCCCCTCCTGTGCCCACCTCCCCGGGTAGCAGAGGGGGGATACAGTGATGGTGGCTCTGGGCAGGGAGCTGTGTCCAGCTGCCAGAGCCTCCCACTGTCAGGCTGGTGGGGCGATTAATGGCCAAATGCGTGGGCTGGAGTTACTCTGAGCACCAGACCTAACCTGCTGCTTTCTCTCCCTTTCCCCAGTGTGAGCTCCTGCTCCCAGGACAGACTGAGGGCTTTCTCAGCATCACCGTGCCACCCAGGCACCAGCCAGCTGCCCATACCTCTGCTAAGGCTTGTACTGCCCAATGCCAGCTCCCAGATAGACGGGGACAGCCACCAACTTGTGCTCAGAGACCACCTTGACTGCAGCACCGCTTCGCTGACAGCTGCCACACGGTGCTACGTGCCACCTGCTCGCCCTCTCCCTCTGCTTCCCCACTGCTGTTTTAACAAATAAAAGAGCTTGTCCCAGGGATGCTCACGGTGTGCAACTCCTTTTCCCACCTCCTCCTGCCTCTCCCCAGGCCCATCCTGGCACATGCTCCTACTGCTTTCACCCCAGATTTTCTGCCTGGGCAAGAAGATGAAAACAGTCCGGCTGCACACCCAGAGTGTGGTTAGGGGCTGACTTGGGGGAGCAAATCCATCCAGAGGCATACAAACCCTGGGAGGAGAAGGCGATGGGAAGGGGCTGGAATGAAACATGATGGGACCCTTTAGGGGACTCTCCTGACAGGCTACGAGGGGCCTCACAGAGCAGCCTGTGCCCCCAGGGACACCCCAAGCTGGACAGAGCTGTGGAAGGGGACTGACCCTGCCTGCCCAGGGCGATGCAGGAGGCAAAGCCTCTCTGTGGGTACCTCACTTGGGGGGCACATCTGAGGGCAGAGGAGGAGGGTTACATAGACCCAAACCCCAGGTGGTGCCGAACCCCTCACTGAACCTAAGCTGGTGGGCAAAATTCAGCTGAAGAAAATTGCCTGGGAAAGCCTCAAGCCAGGGCACAAAATCACAGCTCTAAGGGGTTCTTGTAACTTTTGTACAGCTGAGTGCCAGGGCCAAAAATTCAGGAAATGCTGAGAAACAGGAGGAAAGCATGTGCAGCCTGAGGGACCTGCCCAGCATCTGCCCAGTGCAATGGCAGAGCCAGGCATTGCCACCATGTGCTACAGGGGCAGAGCATCACCCAGCCTGCACTGATGCCCAGCAAACAGTGCCTGCCAGCCCCTCCCCAGCCCCATAGCTGATGCCAGGCTTGCATGTCCCATCATCATATTCTCAACAAGCAGACCCAGCCCAGACTGGGAGAGGAGCCTGGTTTGTCTACATGCGCTAGAGAGAACAGAAAGGAAAATGAATGAGTGCTGGACAACAGAGGGAAAGGAGCATTGGGTGGCTGGCTAGGAGGAGGCACTTCGCCTCCATCGCCTTCAACCTGCAGGCAGACCCCACAAACAGCCCAGCTCCCAGCCCCTCGCACCTCCCTGCCCAGGAGGAGCATCCTGCAGGCACTGCCTGAAAGGTGCCTGGTGCAGGAGTTGCTGCTGCGTAAGGGCTGAGCTAGTGATTCCCACTGCCCGGCACGAGCAAGGCAATCTGGAGAGCAGCATGATCTGGCCAGGTATCTAAGCCACCCACAAATACAGCAGGATGAAACCTCTGGCTGTGGAATCGACATCTCACGTGGCCCAAGGCAGACACTGGAAGCTCCCTGGCCAAGGCTGGGGAAAGAATCTGCTGGAGCAAGTCCTTCCACAGTCACCCCCATGGAGGAACTGGAGTGAGGGAGGCAAAGAAGTTATTCAGTGACTGAGAAAGAAGTCCTATGGTGAAAGGCCACCTCTCTGCTTAGCTCAGCCAAGGGAGGGCAGAAAGAACTGGAGAGCTCATGCAGTACCAGGGAAGGCTGGAAATGCCAGGTGATCTGGCAGGGACAGGCAGAACAAGGGCTGGGAGCTCATCAGCTAAATTCAGTGTGAAATCAGACATTGCTCTGACCAGTGCAGTGTCCTACTGGGGGAAAAATATTTCTGCCATCCTTACACCAACCCACCCCTCTGAGCAGGGAAGCATTATGCCACACAAGCCACGGGGTGACAGGGGCAGAGCCCCAGCACTCCCCTGACCATCCCCGCACCGAGGCAGCCCAGCCTGGTGCAGTGGCCAAGGGCAGACAAGCCTGATTACACCTCCTGCCAGTCATTAGTCACAGATCACAGCCCTCCTTCCTCCATCAGGACCAGCTATTATCAGCTATTAAGCAAGCATTTCCATACAGCTGGCTAATTTGATAATGCTGCGATTATCTTGGTTTGTTAACAAGATTAAATTGCTAATTGGTTTGATTAAGCACAGAGCTCCAGACATGGGGTGCCTCTTGGCTGGCAGCACTCAAGGTTCCACACAGCCCAACAGCTGCTGTGCCCAGTGCAGCAGCTCCTCCACAGAGACAAGGGCAAAGCAGCAGCACAGAAAGGGTTCACCCTCCCAAAAACTGCTCCCTGGGGCCTCCAGATCTCCATGTGGTGGTCTCCTCTCCTGGAGAGGTCCCTCCTCCTGCCCTGAGACAGAGCCAGCTTTGCCCATGTCACTGCTGTCACCCAGCTGCTGGCCCGGGCAGGCAGGAGATGGCTTTGGGGCCAGAGGGTGCTATGGGGACATCTGGTCTGCCTTGGTCCTACTGCTTTCTGTTTGGGAGCACTGCAAGTTAGAAATCCCTGAGGCAATTCACCAACTACGTACATCCACCTGCATCAACAAATCCTCTGCCCTCCTCTCCCCAGGCACAGGTCCCTACCACCATGCACAGCATTTCCAGCAACACCCAGCTTGCCAGCACAGCTGTACTGGGGAGCTCCCATCACCATGGATTAGACTCACCTGTACCCCCCCATACAGTCAACACCTGCCTGGGAGGAGCTGGGCAACACACCAAAACACGCACAGGGCAGGATCACTGATTGTGGTAAGCTCCTGGCAGCAGGCTTTGACTGTAAATCCTTTGGATCCAGGTCTCTGGGGAGGAAGGGAATTCCCCCGTGTCCTAGGTACATGCCAGCAAGACAGCAGGAAAAGCAGCGAGTCCTGTGCCAGAGAGGAGATGTTTCTATGCTAGTTCTTCCCACGTCGTCTGCTTACCAAGGTCTACAGCAGCCTGGAGATGAAGGGGTTCGTTTTCTCTGCCTGGGGACTTACACAGCTCAGGACTTGCTGCTGTGGGACCTTCTCCTGGGACAAGCCCACCAGGTCTGGTGCTGGGAACATGGGAAAGGCTGCACTCAAGGACCCAGCTTTGGTTTGGAAACATCCATCATGGCATGTCACAGCAGCAGCAGCACCATTGTGTGGCAGGGAGCCGTTCAGCTCCTTTTGCAAACAGCAGGTCTGGCTTACTCCATCTTCCCTCAAAACAGGGGTTTTGGGGCCAGCTGCTCTTGGATCAATCCCAAAGGAAATATCCAACACTCCCTGACATCCCGGGGATGGCATCTAGAGTGGCTATTCAGGGAGCCATCAGCATCACTGAGGCAGCCTTGCTCCACAGAGAAATGCACTTTGGGCCACTCAGAGATAGAGACAGGGCAGAGGATGGGGAAGTAAGGTCTCACCTGCAGCACACCCCTTGCACACTTGAACATATTTTTAACATTTTCATGGAGTCTTCTCCCTGCGCATTTTATGCTTTGGCTCAGGAAACTGGGTGATCGGGATCTGAATACAGAACAGTTTGGTGCTCAAGAGTGATGTGAGACCTTTTCAAGAGATGATTCAAACCAGTTTAATAAGAATTACTACAGCTTTGAAAAACCTTTGAAAAGGGAGGGTTATTTAGCTAGCCTGGCCCAGGAGTGGAAAGCTGTAGTCCCAGCAGGATGCAGCAATCCCATCAAATCCAGAGGATAAAGTACCCTGGGCTGAGCAGATGCACCCAGCAGTGGCTCTGCCCATGGTCAGGTGCTATACACAGCCCTTTTCTCCTCTGCAGAGAAGCAGCAGTATTTCAGGTGGGAAAAGGAGTCAATGCTGTTCTGGTTCCCACCATGAAAGAAATATATATACACACCTCTGCAGAAAAATAAACCATCCTCACACTGCTGAAGGTCAACAAATGTATGAGTTCCCTTTGTGCTTTCTTCTGTGGGATGATTTATATAAACTCAGCTCCTCACCTGGACCGAGTCACCCTCCAGCCTCAGGGAGAGGGTGGTCAGGGCCAGAGCTGTCTCACACCAGCTGATGCCCTCCAGCATTTTCCTTCTGAAGACAGAGGGATGCCTTTTTCCTGCTCTGGAGTCTTGCCATGAACATGCCTTGCCTTGCCTGGCCAGGATGCACCAGTGCCCTTCCAGGTGCCCTCCCACCCTCCCCAAACACAGCAAAGGGAAACACCCAGCACCAGCTCCCACTGTGCTGGGAGGGCAAAGGGGGAGCCACCTCCCAGGATTGCATGGCAGAGGGAGGCTGCGCCTGTCACCAGGAAGCCTTTGAGGCATCTGGGGTGAAACCTGTCCCTTCTTTCTGGCTCCAGCATATCACTCCGGCTGTGCACCGCACCCAGCCCGCTGCTGCATGGTGGGGAGCCCCAGAGCAGCAGGATCTGGCAGAGAACAGGACTGTGCTTGAGGGTGCCAGAGCAGCCCGCTGTGATTTATCTCCTGCCTAAAGTGCTGCCAAGCCTTGCAAGCTGCTTCTGATGAAGCCCTTCGATCTGGTGCAGAAAGGGCTCTGCCTGCCCCATGACGGCCGAGAGGCAGCAGAGCTGTGCTAAGCTGCTTCACTCAATCTCCGCATTCATCCCACCAGGAATCCTCACCAGGCTGCTCTCTGCTACAGCCACACAAGGTTGCACACCCAAGGAGGCCTGCCAGATGCTGGCAGGACTTCCCCGAGATGGGGAACCAAAAGGAAAGGAAGGCAAAAAAATGAAGCACTCGCGGCACCCTGTAGCTGGGGGAGATCCCTGCATGCCAGCAGTCCCTTGTCCCCACAAGGAGGGCAGAGGAGACAGAAGCCTTTCTTCTACAGTAAGCTACACTGCATGAAAGCATGTGTGGCAGTCAGGGCTGCCGGGTTCCCTCTTCCATGCCCTCTCTGCAGCCCTAGCTCTTGGCTCCAGGGCCAGACTCACAGCCCCTCAGACAGGCTGATGTCTGAGTCAGCCAACCAGCCGGGACATTATCCAAATAAGAGCTTTGGCAAAGACTGGCAAAGCACTTGAAGACTCTCACATGAAGCAGTTTGCAGAGAGGAAAGCACCAGCAGCAAGCAAAGCACCTCCTATAGGCACCTGCCCTACAACAGCCCTGCTCATGCACCAAATTGCGGCACAGATCCCAACTCACAGCCACACACATATTCCTGACCAGCTCAGGGTCATAAACTCACCATCACCCCCAAACCCACCAACACAGGCACTGGGGTACCTGCACACCCCCTCCCAAATGGGGCCACTCACCTGCAGCAAGGCCCTTCTAGCTGACACCAGTGCCTCCCCATAGCAGAGTGCTATGGAAGAGGAGGGTGGGCTATTTATGCTATAAGGCAGCCCAGATGAGCTCCTGCCACTCACCAGCTCCAGCTGCAGTGGGGAAGCCATTTCCCAGCTCCTTTGGGTCCCGGCACCAGCTCACCGTTAGCATCAGCAGCATCACACAGGGGAATTCCTGCCTCTTCAGCCCTGCCTGTGCCAAAGCGCACACAGATGCTCCTTTCACCAACAACTATGTAGGTTAATAACATGCAATGTGATTGCAAGACACAGGGAACTGCAAAGCTCTGTCAATATTTAGCTTTTACACATTTGGCTAATTAGAGAGGAACCTGTGATTCCCTCTGAAGGAGGCACGGCTGCTTCGCCCCTCTCTCTCCCCTTCTGTATGTTCCCGGTTCAGATGGGATAAACGTCAGCTCATTATTTCTGGAGTTCATTGGTCGCAAACGGTCTGTCCCAAAATGCTATTCCCAGGCACTGGATGTCAGAAATCATTATACTAAATAAAGCTTCATGAATGATTCGTGAAGCTGGGTTTCACATTAATCAGGGAGAGATGGGCAAAAGCAGCACAGCATCACAGACCGCTGTGTCGTGTTCTTGCATAGGCTGGCAAATGGAGAGGTTTGGACCTTCAACGCACAAATCCGAGATATGGTGCAAGTCAGAGAAACACCCTGGTCCCAGCACAATCAGAGCCTGACTGAGCGGAGACCAAAAGCAGGCAGTGGGCCATGGCCCAAATACCTTTCTGCTTCAGGAGCTCCTGTGACTCGATCACATTAATGAGCCCAGGGCAGCCTGCTGCTGCTCTGAGCATCCTCAGAGATGCACGACTGCTTTTCACATTAGCCCCAGTCCCCAGCGTGGGGCTGGACCAGCGCTTGGGACTTACGTACTGACTCCCTGGCTCTGTGCACTATGGCCACTAAAAATAGAAAAATGTTTTTCTGAAATGTCATCGGGAGGCTCCTTCCACGGTCCAGGCAAACGGGGTTTCTGCCTGGATGCCACGCCACATCCCAGCACGGGCTGTCCACCAGCGGGTGTTTTCTTGGGCCGCAAATGCTTCTTCCACTGCTCCAAGACTTCGGAAAGAAGGTAGATGTGTCCTCTCTTGGTACCGGAATCTACCTAAAAAGGCAAGCCCTGAACTCTGTAAATCAGTGAAAGAGTGAGGGGTGCCCTCAACAAGGCAATGTTGGTGGAAGGAGGTGATGAAGCATGGAATCCTGTGTGCATTTTGCAGGACCAAATGCCCATGCCTCTCCTGACCAGCCAGGCTGAGCCAGCGAACCTTCATCCTTGGGTCTGCCCCTGCATCCCTGGCTGCTCCTCTGCTGCTTGCTCAAAGACTCCTGGTAAAAAAATCCTCAAAACTACAAAAATATGGTGACAAGCAGCCAGGCCAGCTGTACGGCAGGGAAAAATCCATAGCTGGCACTGCAAAATCTGGGCTCTGACATGAAGACAGCAGCAATTCTCCATGCAGCAGCAGAGGAATATCTATCAGGAGGCCAAGGAGCTGTCAGACACCCCTGCTCTCACCTCTGTGGCTCTGCAGCCTTCCTGGGGCCAGCAGTGCATCACCAGCCCTGAACCACGGCAGGGTCGATCTGCCGCCGAGCTCTGGGGTGACATGCCACCCCGCTCCCTAATGCTCCAGCATCTCGTGGGGTGGATAGCTGATGCTGTAGCTCCATTAGCCCCAAGTCCTCCTCCTTGGCCCGAGGTGTCCTGCCCACACAGGGATGACGTCTGCAGGAGGCAGAAGCAGAGATGGGATGGAGGAAGCCAGCAAGTCCCCCCAGCATCCTTCAGAACCTCAAAACCTGAAGGCCCTCTGCCACCGGATCCCCTCTCACCACTCCCAGCACCGCCAAAACCTCCTGCAGGGAGCCCAAAAGACAGCGTCCTTGCAGAGATGGGCAAGCCCCTTCCCCCTCAGCCCATGCTCTGTTAATCTCCAGCTGTAATTGCTTCTGCATTCACACCCCTGCCAGCACAGAGGCAGCTGGAGGCAGAGCTGCAGTGGGAGCTGGGTGTTCAAACCACTGGGGCACTTCTACCTGCAAAATACCAATAGTGACAATTCATCAGCAATTTATAGTTTTGGCTTGAAATTTCTAGCTGTGTCATCACAACCAGGCAGGGGCTGAAGGGGCCCAAACCCAGTGGCCACTCTCCATCCCCAGCTCTGGCGAAGAGGCAGAGCCCCGGGGCAGGTTTACTGCCCCTGCTCCCACTGATGCCAGCCCCTCACCTGTGTTTGCTATGGGATGAGAGTATCTGCAGGATCAACTGTCTCAGGGAAACAGCATCTCACTTTATCCTGATCCCCTTATTGCATGGAGAGACTGATTTCCAACTTGTCTCCTCGTATCATCGCTAAATACTAATTTATAAGGCAGTGCCATATCTGGGGCAACACAGGGGCAGGGGACAGACCTCCCTGCTCCATCCTGCCTGGCCATGCCCAGCGGGGGTCAGGATCCACCATGTGCTCCCTCCGTGGCCATGGCCATGGCTACGCACAGTTATCAAAAGCAAAGTGCAGGGCAAGTGTCTGCACTGCATGAGCCTGTGGAGAATCAAAGGCTTGGCTGCACTCTTGGTTACTCGCGTGATTTGACCTGCAATATTGTAAGATTTAATTACAATGAAATCTGTGCTTCCATCGTCACCTGTTTCTCTCCTGGCAGAGAAATCAAGCAGTGAGCCTGTGCTGCCTGTGCAAGCTTGGGTATGATGATTAGTTGCTGTGGCTTTGTCTGCACTAGTAAATGAAATGTGCCTGGGCTGACTCTGGCACCAAAGCCAGGTGGCAGGGAACAGACTGAGTCCTTGCTATTAACCTCTCCTCTAACACCGTGCTGCCTGCCCTTCTGCTAGCATCCCTGCCCGCAGCGGCTCCTAGCCCTGCTGGGAATGGTCTGAAGAGGGCTGCCTGGCCCACGGGAAGACCTGGCCGGAGATGCTCCAGCAGGTTAACGATGAGCCCTTGGTTTTGTTGAATTTGATTTTGGGGATGTGTCCTGGACGTGGGAGGGCAGTGAAACAACCTGGGGCAGAGACAGACCGGAGGGAGGGGATGCAGCACAGCGGGGATTGCAAGTTGCTATAAGATGGAGGCAATGCATGTCCTCAGGGCACGTGGAAGCCCTCCAGACAGTAAATCGTTGCTCTGAAGTGCCTGACTTTACACTGCAGCATCTCCCTGTTTCCTCTCCAGAGGTTCCCCATCTATACAAAAATAGCCACCACTGTGTTACAACTCCAAATTTTCTCATATTTCTGGTTACAGCTTCAGAGCACAACCACAAGCCAAGGTCTCCAGCAAGTTCAGCAAATGTTCATTTATCTTTCCTGGCTTAGGCACCCAGTGGGCTCAGTCAAACTCCAAGCCAAAAAAGTTTCAGGCTGTCAGAGCCATGGGCCGTTGCCAGGCCATACACGAAGAGCCTGTCCTGTGCCTGCCGCAGACGGATGGTGATGCAGTCACCTTACTGCAGGGGGCTGGATGCTGCAGGTGCATCCAAAGGCTCCCGTGCAGCTTTTGGGGAGGCTCGGATCTGAAGGAGATTGGTTAAATAGTCTCCTGGCATGGAGCAGGCTGAGATCCCCGCGGGCAGCAGTGCCTACAGACACCCTGCGGCTCTAGGAGGAAGATGGGGGTTGTAGGGATGGGATCCCCAGAGCTGGTGGTCCCCACTCCCCTCCTGCTCAGAGGATGCTGCCATCACGGCTCGGTTTTCCCTCCCCACCGCCCCGCGGGCTGGCTCCAGGGAGAGGCGAGGCTGCGTGGGGACAGCCGATGGCAAGGGAAGGAGAAGCCCAAACCCCTCTGGCAGGAGCAACGCCCTCCCAGAGCTTGTGGGAGGCCGGGGAGGACAAACACACCAGCGAATGCAGAAACCACCAGGAAAAAAAGAGTATTAAGGAAAGCCCACATATTAAGTCTTTGCCACTGAGAAAAGCAAGAGCTGGCTTCTGTGTCTGCCCTAATTTAGCTCTTTCCCTCTGGAAAGGACTATTTGTGAAATGCTTTGTGTTCATGTCCCCAGCATTAATCAGCCCCCGTTGACAGCCAGCTCCACGGATGCCCCTGCGCTCGCAGGTGCGCTGGTGCTCGCCCCGCTCTATCCCACCCTCCCACGTGGCAGGTACCCAGCGGCTCTGGCCTTTCACAACAGATGTCCAAGGGGCTGAAAAGTGCTTGAAGATTTTTCTTTTAATTAAAGGAGCTCTGCAGACATGCTATATTCATATATATTTTCCCCTATTTTTTAATTTATTGCTACATCAGCTATTAAAAAAAAAAAGGCAGAAGGAAGAAAGGAAGGGAGCTGCCACAAGCTGAGCGCCTTTCGGGATGACTCACTGCAGTACTGAAATGGCTGCTGGCTTCAGACTCACCCTGCCTCTGTGATTTGCTTCCAGACTGCAGAAGAGACCCCGGCAAGAGGTTTCACCCTCCATCCCCGTGTGGAGGATTTGCCGTGTGGTTATCGACATAATCCCCCCTGGGCTTCCCCAAGAGAGGAAGATGAGGGGAGACATGAAAGGAAGAGATGGCGAGGCATTTCCAGCTGACCTGATTTTCTGCCTGTTCCCATCTCCACGTCACTGCCGGTTAGTTCAGGAGTGGCAGCAGAGGCACGGGGCTGGCCCGTGCCGTGGGGAGCTGCGCCCTCCCAGCACGGCTGCAAACCTGGCTGTGCCAAGTAAGGGCCCTTGCACCTCAGTTCACTGGGATAGAGCCTTAAAATGGGAGTCTTCCTTTCCTGCCACAGCTTGCCAGTGTCAGTGTGAAGTCAGGCCAACAAGCTCTGGTCAGCTAATGGGAGAGTCAGGCCTTTCGCATCTGAGTTTGTGCAGCAAAGGGAAAATTCACCTCAGGTACCATTGATGCTGCAGCCAAGTCCCCTCTGAAGGATGCTGTGATGCCAGCACAAGCCTAAATGGGGCCTCTGCAGCCTGCAAGGTGAACTTTGCTCTCCCTGCAGCCACTTCCAGCCAGGGCTTTAAGCTGCAGCAGGAGACGTGGAGGTGTCTCCCCTCCACGTCTCCCCAAGCCCCTTCCCAGGGTGATCCCTTCTGCCTGTGGGCATTACGGGCAGAGTCCCGCCAACTCCCTGCCTTGCTTCCCACTCACGCTTCAGCTCCTCTACACAGCTCAGGGAACACTCAGCAAACCTCCCGGTGCTGGGAGAGCTGGTTTTTGTTGGGGATGGGGCTCAGGTCTGTGGCAGTGCATAAATGCAGCTCTGGTGCAGAGACAAAGTGGGTGCCCTTGCAGCACGAGGCATGGCTCCTTCCCTGAAAAATGGCTGGCTGAGAAATATTTTCAGAAGGGAAAAGAAAATTCACCCTGATCACCGTATGTCAGTGACAGGTGGAGAAAAACCCACGTAGGAGCCAGCCCTCCTCCTGCCCTGTGGGCTGCACCCCGCTGGGGCTCAGCACCCGCTGCAAGCTGGGCTTGCAAGTGCCCAGAGCAGACAAAGCTGGGCATGTTTATCTTGCAGCTTCCAGGGATGCTCAGCCATCCCTAATTGCCATAAAAATAAATGCTTTTTGCTTCATATCACAGAAAAGAGGAATTTCCCTCAGCTGTTTTTTTTTTCTCTCGGGTTTTTTTTTTTTCGTTTCTGAGGCCTCCCTCAAAGTCATCCCTTCCCCCTTCCTCCGCAGCCTCTATCCCATGTAAACAAGCACACGGCACACACAGTCTGACACATCACACACATGGAAACACACTGATGGCCCCGCAGCGGCGAGCGCTGCCTGGCGCAAGGATGGGGCTGGCAGCACACGCGGCTGAGGGAGGCGGGTGTGCGGGCAGGGGGAAGGATGCTTGCCACCAAAAAGAGCTCTCAGCCGGCCACGTGCAAGCCCGGAGAAGGGTGAGTGCCCGCAGGCTCCAGCCCCTCGGGCTGACATCAGCAAGCCAATGGATCCGATGCGGAGGGTGGTGTGAATTCTCGCCCCGTGCGAGCTGCCTGTCTGACACAGCAGCTCTGTGCTGGCTGCCGGAGCAATGAGCCATCGCTGCAAGGACATGCAGCCCCGGCCGTCACCCCAGGAAGGTCTCCCATCCACTCTTTCCTGTCTCTCTGCTCCAGCAGCTGACTTCTGGGGGAGTTGGTGTGCTTGCAGCGGTCCCTGGGCCGTGAGGGGATGGCCCTGGGTGGCAGTGGCAGCTCGCTGACCTGAAATACAGCGTGTGCCATGCGTGGGACTCGCTGCCTTCACCCACCTCCCAATGAGCCTTTAAAGAGACAGCGGGGAGCTCAGCGAGCCTGGGGGGCTGCCCCAGTGCCCTACGCACCCCCCGTCCCGAGAAAGAAGATGGAGCTGGATCGCATGGAGGGCGACTGCGAGGGCCCAGGCGCATCGTTTGCCTGGCGCAGGTCGGCACCGCTGCTGGGGCCCCACTCGGCCTGAACGCCCACGGCACGGGACAGCACGCTGCACTCCACATAGCTCTGGGGCTCAGCCCCCCCCCCGAGGGCAGCACTCGCCACTTGGGCAGCATTGCAAAGAGCTGGGGTAGGCCGGGGCTGGGTGAAGCCCATACCCCCACCGCGGCTCCCACCAGCCGTCCCACAGGTTCTCCCGGCTGCTAAGGGTGCTTCCAGCAGGTAAGGCGACGGGGCAGGGGTACCCACGCCCGGGCTAGGTTCCCCGTCCCGCCGCCAGCCCCCGGCTCGGCCCCGCACGGCCGCCGCAGCGCTGCCTTCGCGGGGGAAAACCGCCTGCCTCGCACCGGAGCCGCGCCCGCCCGCCCGCCGGTTTTGCCAAAATCGGGTCCCCCCGTCTTGCGGTCCCGGTGGGCTTCCCCGGGGAACGGGGTGGGCTCCCCCCACCCCCCGGGCATCCCCAGCCCTCTCCCCTGCACAGAGCTCGGGAGCCGCCCCGGAGGACGCGGGGGGGGACCGGCCCCATCGTGCCGCCGAGGCGCCCGCGGCGGAGGCAGCCGGGGACCGGGAACCGCGGGCCGGCCTCGCCTCCCCGCTCCCACCCCGCGGCTCCGGGCGGGCGGGCGGGCCGGAGGGCGGCACCCCCGGGAGGGGCGGCGGCGGCGGCGGCGGGCGGGATCCCCCCCCCGCACGCCTCCTCCGGCCCCGCGGAGCTTCTGCCGCCGCCGGCCCCGCAGGGCTCCGCGGCTCCGCGCCGGGCGCGCACGCTGCGGCGGGGGCGGCGCCGAGGCAGGTGAGCGGCGGCGCGGGGCCGGGCTCCGGCCCCCGGGGTGCGGCACGCACCGGCACCGCGGGGACCCGGGGCACCGGCCTCCCGGGGCGGGGCGGGGGCCGGGGCAGCGGCGTCCCGGGGTGCCGCGGGCAGCGGCGTCCCCGGGGCGGGGTGGGGACCCGGGGCAGCGGCGTCCCGGGCTGCCGCGGGCAGCGGCGTCCCGGGGAGCCGGGGCAGCGGCATCCCGGGGCGCGGTGAGGACCGTGAGATCGGCAACCCAGGGAACAGCAGGGACCGGGGCGCCGGCATCCCGGGAACCCGGGGTACCGGCGTCCCCGGGCATTGCAGGGATCAGCACCTTGGGGCGCGGCAGGCACCCCGGGGCACCGGCATCCCGGGGTGAGAGGGCAACCGGAGCAGCGGCATGCGGGGGTGAGCAGGGATGGTGGCAGCGGCACACCGGGACGAGCGGGGAAGCGAGACACCGACATCCCGGGATGAGCGGGGAGCCGCCGTACCAGCACCCACTTCCCGGGATGCTGCTGGGACCCGGAGCCCGGGGATACCCCTCCCCGTCCCTCTGCAGGCGCGTGTAGGAGAGTCCCTCTCCCGGGAGCCTTCCCCCCACGGGGGCTGGACGTCCTCCTCCCCAGGGAGCAGGGCAGGGCGCGGGGGTCCCCTCCGGAGAGCTGCGCGCCCACTGCGTGGGACCTGGGAGCGGAGGCTGCCACAGGGCAGGGCATCATCTGCAGCAGGCGCTGGGCTGCCCGTTCGCAGTGGAAAGCCGAGCTGTTGGTAATCGCCCCCTCCTGCACCCCGAAGGGAGCAGGGAGTCGTCTGCATCCCCAGCCCTCGGCATTTTGGTGGCCTCTCAGCGTACAGCAGCAGCTAATGCTCTGCCTGCAGGGAGCAGCTAGCAGTGGGAATCCCCCTTCCATGCTCCCCCCTGCCCGCCTGGCAACACCCCACCCCCGCCCCCGGCCAAAGGAAGGCCTTGGGCCTGAGCATCTTCAGGCCGATGGGTACAGGGACGCTCAGCGATGGGGACGGGGCTCTGCAGGGGCACTTTTGGATGCCCAGAAAGCAGGCGTCTCCCCAGTCCTGCCCTGGTGCGTGGCCGATGGGGACACAATCCTGCAGGAGCTGCGGGGACAGCCAGCCCCACTCCCCCCGCTCAGGTACCCAGCGGGGGACCCCACGCCCTACCCCAGCCCCATGGGCATCCCACGCAGGACTTCTCCAGCGGGTGTGCAGCCACCAGCCCTGCACACCTGGGACGTGCAGGGTCGCAAGCCCTGGGTGACAGGGCGTTTAGGACTGGGCTACAGGCAAAGGATAAGTGTTTCCTCCTCTACGCATTTCTAATGGCTCCTTTGAGACAAGCCACACGACTCCCCGCTGGGAAGCCTCGCTGAGCTGTAAGTACAGGGCTTTTTATTTGGACTGTTAATCTAAATCCATTGTACCTGGTTGGAAAAGCCCCTGTGTGCAGTACTCCCTGCACTTGCTGCATCCTCACTTGAATGTCTATTAGCATCTTCCTTCCCACTCCCTTGGGTCCCCTCTGCCAGTTAGAATATATATACATAACTTCCATTTGAAAGCCCTTAAGAAAAAAATACGTTGTCAAGGGAAACTCTTCTAGCATATCTTACAGATATGCTTGATCTGTTTTTGTATTTTTTACTGTCATAAATGCATATATCAGAGATTTTTGTCTCCACAAGATACATACTCATTTGAACACCCAACACCCAGTTCACATGGGGCTTGTGTAATTCTGATGGTTGTCTTTTTAAAATAGCTTACAATATATTTCAAAATTTATCAGAAAGAGACTGGCTTTATCTGTTCTATTTTACCAGTCATTTATGGAAATTTTGCAAATTCACATTATTTGAGACAGGCACGTTTGTATTCTCTGTCCTTTGTGCTTTAAAACAAAAAACCACCCAACCTTACCAAAGTAAGCTTCTGTTTCCCAGCAGATACCCCTCCTGCAAATGCGAGATGGGCGCATGCTTTGATGATCCAACAGGGGAGATCACACCAGGTCTTAGTTCAAATCTGTTTTGTTCTAAAGCTGAGCTTAGCTAGTCGTGAAACGAGTAGGCAAAAGAGTTATAAAACTATTAATTGCTGCTTTAGATTCCTAGATGAAAGCTGTATGTGGGCAGAAATAATTTGCTCTATTCAGAAGCGAACATCAGAAAGGAGCACCTCAGACAGTTCGCGACCCTTCTCCTCACTCTGCTTCCTGCACGGGAGGGATGGAGAGAGAGGGGGAGGGAGGGATTTCCCTGGGGTACAAAGGCGTGCAGGCTCCTGACACCCACTTTTTTTTTTGGAGCTGGGAGAGAGGTGGGAGCCGGCTCCCTCCTGGCCCTCAGGGTTTGGCACGTCTCTGCAGCTGCACAGCACAGCCGTGTGCTGGAGCATCTCTTTAGGCTTGTCCTGCCGTCCCAGCGCAGCCCCTGGTAGCCAGCCGGACTGCCCCGTGCCCCAGACCAGCCCCCAAAACACCTTGCCTTTGATTTCGGTGACATTTGGCTTGGTCTCCTGGAGTAGCTGCTGTATAGGGAAGGTGTAGAGAGAGGCTGAGGACGGGTGTGGGCTAAACTGGATCCCACAGACCCACCCCCACGGCCCCTGTGTGTGTGTTTGTAGCCTGAATGCATGAGCATCCTTCTGGAAGGAACCTGGATTAGTCATCCCCACCCCACAGATGGGCTGTGTGATGTCTTCCCTGGAAAAGCTAATCTGTCACAGAAATTCCAATTTATCCCTGAAAAGGACTGTTTACACCCCTTTTTCTCCCTTGCTTTTGTCTTAAGCATTAAAAAAGTCTCTCTTTTTTCCTCGCCTTTGAAAGGCAAGACAATGAGTCCATTAAGGTCTGAGGCTTATTACAAGCCGGTTGCCTCCTCCAGACGTGGTGTAATGGGAAGCGCTGGCTTTGTGGTGCAAAGCCTGTGTCTTTAAGGAGCCCTGGCTCAGAGATGCAGTGGAGTTAGCAGATGCCTTTGCCAGACTATTTGGCACAAATCTAGCATTTGCTGCACCCACAGCCCTGCTCAGCTTAAAAAAGTACCTCTGGGGTTTATTTCTAACCATTAGTCTGGTACCTGTTCCTCTCCAGCTCTGCTCTGACCTCCAGATTTAGATGTGAAAAATGTCCCCCAGGTCCCTCCCGGTCTGGCAAACCTTTTACGCTGCGTTTCTCAGACACTGGAAAACATGCAGAGCCCTGCCCCTGCTTTAGCGTTTGCCCCATAAACCCCAGGAAATGTCTGATGAGCAACACAGGGCTGCGGTGCAACGGGGTCCGCAGAGGAACTGGGATTCCTCTGGGCTGAGGGGAACACGCCTCGTGTCACTGACCTGGCCTTGGTCCTCGGTGGCTGCTGTCGGACTGGACTGTCCTGTGTGGGGTCTGGTGGCACCTCGGCGCCATCGTGGGGGCTGCTGCAGTCTTTTCCCTCGGCTACTGCTGCCTGTCTGTGGTCTCTGTCCCTGCGTCACCTAGAAGTTTGAAAACTTCAGTGGGTGACACAGGACAGAGAAGGTGAGAGATTTTTCTAATAAGCAGCTGGCTGATTAAAACCAGGGAGGGAAGCCTTTGGAATGGGAGACAGGCCAGTCTGGAGGTCACAAGTGTCTCAGTGACCACTGCAGCAAAAGCATCAGTGGCTGCAGAAGTCATGTCGGTACTAGCGGTGACCCTGGAAGCACGAGCAGAGCTCAGGAGCAAGTCATGCCTAATAGTGGGATTTTTCCATAGTAGCTGATGCATGAGGGAAAATGTAATTCCTCAACCAAGAGAGCAAATGCAGTGTCCGTTCTGAGGACACCCAACACCCCCGTGCCAGGAGCGGGGAGACCGCGTGGGTACAGGGCTGCTCCGCACGTCCCCAGACGTTTTGATTAATAAGGTAGGTGGAGAAGTCCGATTTCAGGGTGACACAAGAAGATCACAAACCTTTTTATTTGCCTTTTTATTCTAAGCTTCTGGTCAAGATGGGTAAATGTGTTTGAAGGTGTGGGAATGCTTCTCTTTGTTAGATGCTTTAACTGCTGCTCATTAGAAAATGGAATTTCTGCTGGATGGAAAAGCCCAGCTCCCTGAAACTTTTAAAAATCCCGAAACACAATAGAAATCAAAACTTTGGGTTTTATTTCCCTGCCAATGTACAGGTTTTTAATTCAGAGTCATCTATGATTCTGAATCATGGTTTTGTTATGTTTCAACATTATAAAAATAATATTTTACATGACAGAACACACAAGAGGAAACAAAGCAGGCAGATGAATTGTTTTGACACTTCTTTCACTGAAATTCTCCCTAAAACTGACACTTTCTGTGAAAACACTCTGATTTTGGCAAAACTGCCTTTGCTGCTAGGAAGACTGCACCATCTAAGGACTTTTTGACCAGGTCTAATTAGGAACATAGGTAGTTGGGCTACAAAGCTCTGGCAGAATCACTGCGGTGGTGAATTGACGAGATCTTTTTTTCCACCGGGGAGGCTCTTTGGGGGATAAATCCTCTCTTCAGTGACTAATTACCTGTTTGAACGAGGAAAGCCCCATGGATGAGGTGCTGGCGGTGCAGTAAACTGCATTCCTTTGGCCATTAGTGATCAGCAAAGGGAGAAACTTTAAGAGGTAAAAAAAAAGCAAGGAAAAGTTTCACCTGGAAAAATCATCGGCTTTTTTTTTTTTTTCCTTCCATACCACAGAAGTACAACTGCCTAAAGCAGTTTCTCTCCCCTCCCCCCTCCCTGGTCCTCACTTTTCAAAATGCAAACATCCCTCCTCACTCCCCAGGGTGCTTCTGGCCCCCCTTGCCCAGGAGCTCCCAGATCGATTGGGGGGAGCCCTGCGTGACCTCCAGCTCCGCTGTGTCTCGCTCGCAGGTGGAACCAGCTCCCGCTCTGCTGATCATGGTCAACAAGACCTTAAATTACTGGGGTCCCAGTTTTGAGGAGGACGTTATCAACATCAACGTGGGGGGTCTGAGAAGGCGGCTCAGCTCCAGTGCCCTCTCCAAGTTCCCCGACACCCGCCTGGGACGCCTGCTCTCCTGCGACTCAGAGGAGTCCATCCTGCAGCTCTGCGATGACTACGACGTGAGCGCCAGGGAGTTCTACTTTGACCGAAACCCCGGCTTCTTCCTCTACGTGCTCCACTTCTACCAGACGGGGAAGCTGCACGTCATGGAGGAGCTGTGCGTCTTCTCCTTCTGCCAGGAGATCGAGTACTGGGGCATCAATGAGTTCTTCCTGGACTCCTGCTGCAGCTACCGCTACCACGAGCGCAAGCTGGAGAGCCGGCACCACAACTGGGACGAGGAGAGCGAGGTCAGCAGCGTGGACACGTCCCCCGATGAGATCTCTGACATCAACCACGACCTGCTGCGCTACAGCACGCTGCGCTGCGGCAACATGCGCAAACGCCTCTGGCTCACCATGGAGAACCCCGGCTACTCCATCCCCAGCAAACTCTTCAGCTTCGTGTCCATCAGTGTGGTGCTGGTTTCCATAGCCACCATGTGCATCCACAGCATGCCCGAGTACCAGCAGGTGGATGAGAACGGCAATGTGCTCGATGAACCCGTCCTGCACAAGCTGGAGTATTTCTGCATCTCCTGGTTCACCTTTGAAGTGTCTTCCCGCCTCCTGCTCTCCCCCAACCCCAGCAAGTTCTTCAAGCACCCGCTGAACCTGATTGACATTGTCTCGGTGTTGCCCTTCTACTTCACCCTCTTGGTGGACGTGACCATGGGCAGTGACTCGGAGCTGGGCAACCTGGGCAAGGTCGTGCAGGTGTTTCGGCTCATGAGGATATTCCGGGTGCTGAAGCTGGCTCGGCACTCCACCGGACTGAGGTCGCTGGGGGCCACCTTAAAGGTAAACTGGCTCTCTATCTCCTTATCTACTCTTAGTCTCTGGTTAAGAAGGAGACCTCTGGTACAGCTGCGGAATGTGGACATTCCCATTCCCAGTGAGCTACCAGCTCTGGGTGGTGTCTGGCAAGTTTGCTTGGGGTGGTGGGCTGGGCTGTTGGCTTGTGTGTCTGCTAAAGCAACCAAGTGTGAGGAGCACTGCATGAGTCCTCTTTGTACACCCACCCAGAGCAAACAGCAATTCACCCCATTGCTTGCAGACTTTGCTTCATGCAGAACTGATGCTTCCAGGGACTTAGCCATTCCCTCCCCACCATGGTGTGCAAGCCCAGTTGCACGGTGTTGAAATAGACTCAGCCATGCATGGGTGGATAGTGATGTTCCACCAGAAGTGGGTCAGTGCCTAGCTGGGCTGTGAGCACCCTGCTGAGCAGGGATCGGGCCAGCCAGCAGCTGCTGGGTATGCCAGCACCAGCGTGTGTGGCTTGGAGCTGCTTCTGTCCCCAGTCTGGGAGAAGGGGGAACCTCCTAAGGGCATGCTGCCAGCTGGTCGGGAGCCATCGTCCAACCCTCGGTGTCTGTCCGTCTAGGGAGACGTAGAGATCCTGGTGCAGCTGAGCTGACGCTTGGGTGCTCCAGGGTATGATGAGGTTGGGACTGGCACATGGTTAACCATGGGGGGCACAGAGCAGCAACAGAAAAGCAAAGGGTGGTTAGCTGCAGGGCCTGGGACAACCAGCCCAAGGCAGGGTGCATGTCCCCAGCAGAGCCTGCGCTACCAGCAGCTGCCCCTCAGCCTGCTGGAAAAGCTTGGGGAAAGCACGGCGTGCAAGGCTGGGGGAAGCTGGCCCCAGGACCACGTGGTCCTCAGGAGGAAGAGCTGGATGAAGAGACGCTGAGACAGTGAAGGACCAGGGTCCAGGCATGCTGAGAGGTGGCACCCCTGCAGGTTTGGTAAGAGGAGGTCTTCATCCTCCATGGCGTGCCCCAAGGCTGTGTTTCTCCAGACCCCCTCTGCAGCACCCCCAGCCTCCTTAGACAGACCAAGAGCAGCTGTGACACGGGTCAAAGCATGAAGTTATCATGAAATCCTCACCAGCCTAGTGCTGCAGCCCAGACCTCCATCGCTGCAGCTCACTTGTGCAGCATAGACCAGCCATGGTGCCCTGCACGGCTCTCTGCTCTCCCCCACCGTCCCTCCCTCCTCCGTCCCCCTCGTGCTGAGGGCCATGTGCCTGAATCTGGGGAAGGTGAAACTGTCCCCTCACCTCCTGCGCTTACGCAGAAAATCCAGCTTCCTGCAGAGGCCAATTAAACTCAGCCTTTGTCTCTGATTCTTGGCGACCACATCAAGAGAAATCCTAAAGCTGATCCTCGAGCTAGCCAAGATGCAGAGCACCACATGCGTCCCATGCCCCACCACACGCAGGGCTCGTGCTGGGCACGGGGAGGAGGTCACCAGGGCAAATGTGTCCTCTCCTCATGGGACTGCCTCTGGTCCCACGTTCAATCCAGAAGACTGGTTTTTCAAGCACTGCTCATGCAAATATCCCTGTGCTCTTTCTGCCTTCAAACAAATGGTGTGTCAAACAAATGACCAACAAAGCAATCTTCATAACAGAGCTTGAAATTCAACCAAAGGGACGTTCTCCTCACACTCAGTGCTTGGCAGGGGCCAGAGCCCCAGCTCCTGGTGCTGCTTCCACTGAAGTGCCATCGCAGGGATGAAGCGGGCACAGCTGAGGCTGGGGACACCCCGATTCTCGCTGCTGCAGCAGTGGCAGGGCTGGCATGGGGTGTCCTGGTGTCAGCAGGACTCGCCTGCCAGGGTTGGACCCATTCTGGGTGAGCCATGGAGAAAAGCAACCCTTGAGTGTGGCTGGGGATGAGGATGGGCAGCAGGAAAGGTCTTCTGCCAACTTCTGCTGTGAAGCAGGGCCAGCCCAGCCCAGCACTAATCCTGCAAAGCCCGCAGATGATCAGACTAAGAGGGGGGGAAAAATTCCTGGCATCCTCAAAGCCTGCTGAAAATGGGGTCCACAGAGGATTGCTTGAAATGAAGATGCCTGAAGTCCTACCTGCATCATACTTACTTCTGAACACTCACCTTGAAAGAGCAATTAGCAAGTGACAGACCCGTGTAACACTGCTTGCAAAATTTAGATAAAACAGTACATGTGGGAAGGGCTCCCTGAACCCTTTCTGTGCTCCATTTAAGCATGAACAACACATTGCAGCAGAGCAGGGACTGATGGGATCATCTGCATGTTATTAAGCGGCAGACGAGATCCGGGGAGCTGGCAGTGTCCCGGCTCCAGTCTCTGCTGAGCCACTGATTCACTGAGTGACGTGCTGCAAAGTGCCTCTTCCCGGGGACTCCGGAGCCAGCTGTAAATGGGGATGAGCAAAGACACAAATCTGACGCAGCAGCTTGGCATTGTGATTTACTGGGCACATAAATTACAACGTCTTGTTAATCATAATTTACTTCCTATTGCAAGAGCATAAAGCAGCAGCAGAGGAGTAAAGGCTGTTAACAGCCAGGAAGCGGGTGCGATGGCTCTGGCAAGCTGAGTAATTGTTCCCCTGCCATGAAAGTGCTAGCAGAAGGATTTCTGCCATTTGTGCATCATAAACTCTGAATGGTCTTCAGATTGCATGGGGCCTGATCCAGGTCCTATTTAAATTGAGGAAAGGCTTCCCACACATCTCTGCTCTTCCTCCCTGCCGTGCACGACATCCATGGCCATTATTGCAGCTTCCCCGGGTGTGGGTTTGGTGCCTGTGTCCCACTAGCAGTCAATAGGTGTTAGGCACTGAGTAATTTAGGCATCTGCAGGGATCTACAGGAGTTGCTGTCTGTCCCTTTAGGGGCCTAAATACACAAATAGGTTGGAAAAGCCAGAGCTGCCGCGTCCCCAGACAGCAGATGCATCACCCTGCTGTTGCTACCGCAGGCTATCTGTGTGCTTGGTCCCCACGCTGGTATCTCTCGCCAGGCTCAAACCAGGCTCTTCCATTTCATTTTTTTCTGCTGTACTGGAGGAAAACGCACATTCAATTGAGGGAGGGAGCCCATGCATTGCCCATGGCTGCCCCAAGGGCAGACAGACCTCCTGCTAGGGCAGGAGCCCAAAGAGATTGCTGTTGGGGTGGCTGTTTTGCTGGAGCCTTTTATTACCCAGCATCGCCTGCCCCAAGGCTGGCTGCTTGCTAAGCCTGCAACCCACCCAAACCCCATCTGCGGCTGCCTGCCCCTGGATCAATGAGTGAACCACATGTTTTGGAGATAAATGGCTGCAAATAGGTGGCAGCCAGTGCCCGAGGATCAGCTGAGAGATTCCTGGAGCCTCGCCTGTGCTGCAAGCCCTGACCCTGCTTGTAAATTAAAGCAGTGGGAGTTATTGAGCTGCCTGACTTCCCCCTTGCCTTCACCCTCCAACACATGCCAGGGCCATAACTGATACTGTTTAAAAATGTATAAGGTTATTCGGCTCTGCTGCTTCCCAGCTGGGACGTACAGACATACAGTTAAGCTCCAGCCAGGAGCAAGTCTTTCATGGCCAAGTGATACATCTTTGAAACTCAGTGGCTCTGAGATGTTTGTCCTTCTCAAGGAGCCCCCTCGGAGCTGCTATAGGGCATTTGCAGCCACAGGCGACGGCGGCGGAGATTATTTCCCCTCGGTATTACTGGCATTAGCTGAGCAGCTTTTGCCAGCAGTCTAAGCAAAGCCTTCTCGCTCCCTGCGGCGAATCCACCTCCTTTGTGTCTCGTCTTGATGGTGGAAGCTCTTTTCCCACGTCTTCTGCTGTTTGCTTTGCTCAAATGTTGTTTCATTTAGTCATTATGTAGTCTACAATAAGGCATTCTCTGCCTATTAGGAGACTGGGAAAAAACCCCCATGATCAGAGCTCTGTTTTCCTTTCCCCAAAAGATGAAGAGCAAGCTGGCAGATCCGTGAGCAGAAACATCCAAGAAATTCACTCGTGACAAAAAGCTAGTGGACTAGCCAAGCTGTGAGGATGGCGGTGGTTTTGGCACTGGTGGGTGGTTAGCCTGGCCATGCCAGAAAACGGGGGCTCTGCGGTCCCCTCCCGGTCTGCAGGGCTTTAAGAGCAGGCTGTGCCGGGGGTCCCCGTCCCTGCTGGCTGCAGGGCTCTCGGCTCACACCTCACCAGCCATGGGGCAGGGGCAGGAGCTGGGTGCTGGATTTGGCCCAGTGCTGGCCCATGGCAGTTTGCCTGGTCCCAGCTTGTCCTCTGGCAGTCCCCTTCTCTGTGTCACTTGCTGCCTCGTCCCCTAACTGCCCACTGCCTTTTCCCACCCCAGGATTTTGGCACAGGTTTATATTTCGCTAAAAAATTAAGAATATCCAAAGAAAGATTGCAACACAAATGTTTTAGTTTGAAACCAGAGAAATGACAGTTTCTTCAAGGAGTGTTGCACACCTCTGCCGTCAGTCTGTACCCCCGGGTCCCACGCACCTACCTGGGAGGTTGGGTGTCCCATGGCCCCATTCCCACCGGGGCTCCCAGACCCCTCAGGGTGGGGCTTGGCGAGCCGGGGCATGCGGCACCCTATGGGGGTGGGTGCTGGGACCAGCCCGCACTGGTGTTGGATGGATCCCTGGATTGACCTGATGAGCAGGGCTGCTTGGATTCATGTCAGCTCAGAGGTTCACTTTGAGTCTCCCATGCAGAAGCAGCAAAACTGGAAGGGAAATGTAATTCTCTCAGAAACAGTAGTTTCTGCAAGAACTCTCCCCCTGGAACAAGCCCCTCTGCCCTCAGGCCATCCTGCAGACCCCTCGCCAGGGCTCACTGGGTGCTGCGCGGGTGCCAATGGCCAGCCCCCAACCTGTCACCCAGCCCTGGGGCTGGGGTGCCGAGCCAGGAGAAACTTACTGCCGGGCTGGTGCCTCCCGAGTCACATCAGCCAGAGTTTTGCCTCTAGTAGCCGTGAAATCTCATTTCATTTGGTGTCTGGAACAGAGCAGGGAGCACTGGCTGCCTCCACCCAGGTTTCTTTCTGCAACAAGGCAGTGCAAAGACCTGCCCCCCCCCGCCCCGGCTCCTGCACCCATGGGTGCTGGGGGAGGGACGGGAGGCTGACCCTGCTGCGGCATGCTGCAGGGCCATCAGAGCTGCTGCCCAGCCCGGCTGAGCAACAGAGCAGCAGCAGCCGTGCTGCAGCGAGCCCAGGCAGGGACTGCCTTATGTTACTTTGGGATTCTTGGTGTCCTATAGCCAGCTCAAACACAGGTTAAAGTCATCTAGAACCCCAAAGTTGAAGTGTCCCCAGGAATGGAACCACAGGGGACAGAAACTGGGGCAGGGGGTAGTTTCTGCCTCCCCTAGAACTGTGTCCCCTGAGTGCAATATCCCTCCCCAGCACGTAAGAGCAAAAGCCTGCTGAACTCTGCTGGCTGGAGCACCCTGATCCCTCCTACCCAGGCGTGTAACGAAGGGTTAAATGGACCCTGGGACTGTAGATGGTGTTGAGGTATAGGAGGGAGCAGGTGAGTCCCTGGGGCTCCGATTGTGGGGTCCCTGGCAGCCGGGGAGCCCAGGGCTGAAGAGCTAGAGCCGAGCCTGCAGCAGAGGCGCACATCCTCCCTGTGAGCACAGCGCCAGCATTTCGGGAAAATACAAATCGCTTCACTTAGAGGCTGCCTGGGTTTCTGCAGAGGTGGTTTCTGGGGACCTGCCAAGGTAAAAGGAAAATGTGTCTAAATATTATTAGCCGAGATCAGGTCGGAGTGAGTGCTGGAGGCAGGGGAGTAGCCTCTGCCTGGGAACCCCGGCTGGGAAGCACAGGTTCCCCCTTCCCTCCTGGCACGGCCGCCTCCTCGCAGCCTGGTGGAGGGCAGAGGGGCGGCTGTGGGTGCCAGGGCTGATTTCCCGGCTGCCCCACTCGCTCCAGGTGTGGGTCACCCATGCACCTGCCGACCCGTCTCAGCCCGGCCCTGCAGCGGGACATCCCGAGGCAGAGATGGATAGAGGCATCGAGATCCCCGACGGAGGCATGCAAGGAGTCTGCACGCAGGGCTGTATTTGTGCTGCGGGGTGCCAGTGTCCTGGCCACGATGGGTGCGGTGGCCCCCACTGACCTCCGCTCTGCTTTGCCTTCCAGCACAGCTACCGGGAGGTGGGGATCCTGCTGCTCTACCTGGCCGTGGGGGTCTCCGTCTTCTCTGGTGTGGCCTACACCGCCGAGAAGGAGGAAGACGTCGGCTTTGACACCATCCCAGCGTGCTGGTGGTGGGGCACGGTCAGCATGACCACCGTGGGCTACGGCGACGTGGTGCCCGTCACCGTGGCGGGCAAGCTGGCTGCCTCGGGCTGCATCCTGGGGGGCATCCTGGTCGTGGCGCTGCCCATCACCATCATCTTCAACAAGTTCTCCCACTTTTACCGCAAGCAGAAGGCGCTGGAGGCGGCCGTGAGGAACAGCGGGAAGAAAGACCCCGAGGACGCGGAGAGCATGTCCAGCCACGACCGAGACTCAGAGGCTCTGAGCGAGTCCTCCCTGGGCAGAGGCAGCCCCGACCGCCGCGGTCTGACCCCTGGCGCCCACCCCACACCCTGACCCCACTGTGCCGTGGCACCGGGGCGCGCGTGGGACCTGCTCACTCGCCGTGAGCACGGCACGGCTGTTGCACCGGGACACGGCGGAGGAGCCGGGCTCTCCCCGTCTCGCACCGCGCCTGGCGTCAAACCCCCAGTGAAGGACAGGAGGGGTTGGAGGAGATGCCCAGTGGGTGCCGGCTGCTTCCAGCCCCCGGGACGCAGTGGCCGGGTCCGCCTGGATGTGTTTCAGCCCTCAGCCAGCGACAGCCATGCTCCCCCATGGCTGCAAACAGAGGCTGTGGGGCTGGACATACCCCTGCCAGAAAGGGAGTGAGAAAAAAAGAAATACAGGTGACCCCTCATCAGGCACTGCCCCGGCTGTGTGAAGGGGGTGTTCCTCTGCCCCGAGGTTTTGTGTTATCCAGGGTGAGGTTAAATAGCTTGGGGGTGAGGCAGCGCCCGCCCAGGCTGGCTGCCCTTGCAGGTCCTGTGCCGGGTCGGCATCAACTCCAGCCCCAACCTCGTCCTACCCTCAGCTGCAAACAGCCTCAAAAGGCTCGGCTGCCCCGCCGGCCATGGGGTAAAGGGGGTTGGAAATGAGTCATATGGGAGGAGAGGTGGTGTCCAGCTCAGTGTGAGCCTCACTGTCCCCAGCCCCTGCAGTGGGATCGACTGGACCTCACCTTGCTTCCATTGCAGTTGGGGTTCAGTTGCTTCCCTGCGCTGCCACCGCCAGGAGCCCCCAGGGATCTGGAGCCGTGCCGGGAGTGTGGTACAGCCGCCAGCACTGTCCTTGAAGGGGGGACACCAGCCGGGGATGACCAGGCAAAAGGGATGCTGTCCTCCAAGGCAGGAGCAGCCGGACGGGATCAAGCTGGGGGAACTGAGGGGCCACCCCTGGTGAGGCTCTTCCCCCCCCAAGCTTTTTGCTCCATGGGGCTCCCATGCTGTGGGGCATTTATTTTGGAGGAGCAGCTGCTCTCTGTGGCTGCTTGCACCCAGCCCCCGGGGCAGAGAGGAGGCTGAGTCCCTGCAAAGGGCTGTCAGGGAGCAGACACGGGGGGATGCTCCTGGGTGTGGAGAAGCTGCCTTTGCCATTGTCATATGCTCGTGATTTCCACTGTGGGAAGAGCCGCCAGGGAGCCCAGGGGCTGCAGCAGCCCGTGATGGGGTGGAGATGACCAAAGCCAGCTGGGTTCGGCACATACCCTGGTCCCCATCACCACAACCCCCCAGCCTGGTTTCGTTCTACTGCCTCGTCCTTCCCTGCCTTGGGGCCAGGCAGGGGCAGGAGTGCTGTAAGGAAGGGAGTCACACTGCCCCAGGCATCACCTCTGTCCCCGCAGGGAGCCGAGCTCCCGGGGTACCAATGCACTCACCTTCCCTCTGCAGGGAGGGAGCACCCCCATGTCCAGGGGAGAGCCGGGGCAGAGGGGACCTTGCGCTGCTCCTCATCACCGCAGCCTCCGAGCACCTCACAGCCGGGCAGGGAGGTCCTCCTGGAGCGCCGGACCTCCTTCCCGCCCGGATCCCCCACCCGGCTGAGCACGTTCAGGGCTGCTCCCAGCACAGCATTAATTCCCTGTGGAGTTTTTCCTTGACCCACAGTTCTCTGTTTGGAAATCGCGCAGCTCCTTTGTGCACAGAGGAATACACCCAGCAACGCCTGTTCCAATCAGGAGAAATGTGCACCCTGCAATCACATAATTGGCTCAAAAATATGTTGATGGCTGCAGGATGGCCCCGGGCACCTGGTTGGTGATGTTTGCCACCAGTTGTCCTAGCTGGCTTTCGGCACAGCTGCAGTTGCCGGTGCTGGCTCTGCCTGTAACAATCTGCTGATCATGGGGAAGAAAAGACCAATGCAGGTCCAGCCTTTCTGAACCCCAGTGGGACTCGGGGAGGGGTCCCCAAGAAACAGCGGTGCGGGATGGGAGGGTGCTCACGCTCCTGGCGTCATCGAGTCTTCCAGTATCGACAGTTTGTGGTCTGCTCTGCGCTCATTCTTACTGCGAGCTGGGACCAGTGAGCTACATTGTCTGCTCTGACCAGCTCCCGCTGTTACTTGAAATAAGGAAGGAGTTTCCCCTTCTGCCCATAAATATTCCAGTAGCAAAATGTATTAAAATGTGAAGACTAAATTACATGTATCAATTAAAAAGTATTATGCAAATAATTAAAAGAGCATGTAAATTAATTTTCTATCTATGCATGGGATGCATACTGTATATTTTATTAAAGACCTAAGTGACCCACTTTGGAGGCTGGCTTTCTGTTTCGTGGCAGCTCGGCACGCCTGTGCTCATGCAGCACATCGGCTGAGCTGGGGACGGGTCAGTGGGTCGGTGCAAGCAGCCCCCGGGGAGCAGGAGCAGCCAGCCTGCTCCCGGAGAGATTGCAGGTCCCCATGAGCCAGCTTCCAGCACCGTCTTGGAGCACACTGGGGCTCCCACCCTGACAGCCCCCACCTCATCCCTGCCCCAGATGGTGGGTGACAGCTAGTCCTTGTGCCTGGACCACTGGTGTCATCCTAGCTGGAGCATTTTGGATAACCCATCTCCCTGGATGTCCAATGAATGGGGCGTCCCTGGGGTGCGAGGGAATGGGTCGAAGCCAGCGGGTACTGGGAAAAGCCGCACAGGGAGCCAGGCATCGTGGCTGGGAGGGAGGGAAGTGCAAAGCAGCTTTTAGAGAGAGTTGAAAGGATTGCAATTAACATTAAAAATGCAGGATGATTCCCAAAGCAAAGAGCTTGCCCCATCCAAGCATGGTTCGTTCCTCCATTCCATTTGTTACACATCCATGAAACCTGGGAAGCCTGTGGGGAGGAGCAGAAATTTGCAGAAACACACACACTGTGATCAGCAATACCTAAGGGATGCGAGAGCTGAGCCACCAGCATGAGCAAACCCAGTGCTGAGAGCCAAGGAGCAGCAGCTGGCTGTTATTCCCCCTAATAGCCACTCTTGTTTTAAGAAACTAATTTTAACCCCTGGCTTGTGGGTCATGTTTTGGACTAAAAGTAGAAAAGACTCAATTTAAAAGAAAATACAGTTCAAGTAGCAAGTGTTTGTTGCTTGACTTGGTCAAACGACGTTTTAGGTGCACCTCTGCCAGCAGAAGGCTGGAGGATGTGTGTGCACCTTCCCTGTCGGCTTCCCAGCTGTTTTGCTTTCAGCTGTGGTTGTTAGCAAGGGCAGGGGATCAGTGCCCGGGATGAGGAGGGGATACAGCCCGTTGCAGCTCTGGAGACCCGAGAGGAGCTGGTCCATCACATTCACAGCTGCGTTCATCCCCCATTCATCCCTGCTGCTTTCATTAGCTCCAAATATTAAAGCCAGGGGGGCTGAAGCCCACCCAGACAAATTCAGGCTAGCTTGTGGAGGCCAGCAGCTGCTTGAATACCACAGCTGTGTTTAAATCCCATCTCCTGGCACAGAGAACATCCCCTCAGCTTTAGTGGCCCTAATCACATCCAGCCTCCACCACTTTCCTTGCTGCAAAGGCAAAGCTCAGACCAGCTTCCAGTGCTCAGCCAGCAAACTGTCCATGATAGGGACTGTGATCATCAGCAGAGCTATTGCTAATTAAGCTACATTATCACAGGCTACCTCTGGCCAACAGTGCTTGTAGGCTTTGAAAAGTTCAGTAGCCCCTTGGGAGGTTTAGAAGAGCCCCAAGAATAGCACCGCACAGCACCAGGCTGCTTAAGGAAATACCTTTGCACCTGCAGAGGGTTTTAAGCCCCCAGGCAGAGGCTGAGCACACAAGGAGCAGCATCCCTAGCCAAGTTGAGCAAGCCCAGTGCCAATTTTCTCTCCACGGAGGAAACATCCCACCAGTGTGTCTGGCTACTTCAAGGGGGTGGCTGCTCTTTGGGAGCTGGCTCTCCGTTTCAGGGGGTGTAGTTTGTGCTCTGATGCTGCTTAGGCTTTATCCTCCTTTATCCTGAACGCAGCATAAAAAGCAGAGCTAGCTCCTGATGCTCGAAGTGGTCTCTGTGATGCTCTGAAACGAGGGGGGTGTCTGTAGGCTGTTTGTCTGCAGGGGGCTGGCTAGAGAGGGGAAGACGTACTGCTGCTCTCCCTGCATCAAGTGCATTCCTCTGCTAGATGTGATAGGAGGGGTTAAAAATAGTTTAATCTTTATTCCTTTGAGAGCTTTTCCATTAAAAAAAATAAAAATCCACATGCTGCTAATCTTTCCAAGGCAAAAGCTCCCCTAACTTGGGGGTTAAAAGCAAGGCAGGACCTCCCGTGAGCCCCTCTGCTGTGCTGCAAAGGGCAGCTGCCCTCAGAGCGGGGCTGGTGTGTGAGAGCTCCAAGCTCCGGTTTGGGAAAGCCACGAAAGACGTTTTCTTTTTTTAGCCTCCTGCTCTCTGTGAAGACATTAGGATCTGTATGGCTATGAGTAACTGCACTAGGAAAATCCTCCCACTGCTGTGCAAGCAGATCTAGCAGAGCTTGAGTTCTGCAGAGCAGGGAAGAACTGGGTGCAGGAAGGTGCCCAGCACCAGAGGAGTGGGTGATCGCAGCCCACGTTCGCATTAGCAAGACACTTCTGTGCAGTGATGGGTTGCCAGGACTGGTCTGACTTACTATTTCTAAGGCAAGTAGGAAATTCATGTTCTTTTGCTAATCCCTAATCAGTTTTCCTGAGAGTGACTGTGTTTTCATTTGGTACAGTGGGTAAATCAATTAAACACTTTATCAGGTTATTTCTAGAAAAGCTGCTCTCCACACTCACAAAATGATTGATGAAAGAGTGACTCTTTAGCCTCCAGGGAATGGTGATTAAGGAGTGACCTTATCAAGCTATTTCACGCAGCTGAGAATTAGACCACTCTGCTCAAAGAGACAAAGTAAACTTCATTACTTTTGTTTCAAACTTCTTTTCCTTTGCCAACTTTCAGATCTGTGACCACCCTGAGTATGGTCTGTGCACTCAGCTGGTTATTGGAAAACTGGGAGATTTTAAAGGGCTTGATCTGTAGGAAGGAAAGACTCCTCGCCGGCAGTGTTTCTGGGATCTCTCCTGCTCATAGGCTTCTACAGCCCTGCTGATCTCAACGGAGTGCAGAGTCTCAAAAATCAGAGCTGACTGCTTATGTACCTGTTAAATCAGTGCTACCTGTAATTCCGGTATTTGCTGAACTATGTAGGGAGACCAGTGAAGACCAACAGTGCTGTAATTCAAATTTTTCTTTACAAAATTATGCTAAAACACTTTGTCCTGGCAGTAAGAAAGCCTCAAGGTCTGCATATACTCATGGGTTCACTTCAGCCTTTATCCAAACCACAGCTATTAACTTAGTTGTAGGAAACGCATAAACTCAAGACTTTTATTCTAACCCTTTGAGATAGCTAAATGAATAGCCTTGAAGTTGTGGAATTAAGTTAACCAAATATGCCTAGACAGGTCACACAATTTCAGGAAATGAAAAACACAGGTCAGACATGCAGGGAAGCACAGCACCAGTGATGCATGTTCACAGCCAGACCCTGAATCTGGTGAGAGCAGCAGACAGGGAAAACTGCCCTGCGGCTTTGTTTCAAGATCATCCCCTCTACAGTCAACAAGTGATGGTCCAGAGCCTGTGAGCCTCTCGGGGCTGAGGAAAGGTCACCCTACAGCTCAGCCATGGGTTGCTCGTGCACAGGCAGGTCTGCAAGAAGCTGTTCTGCTGCTGTGACCCCTCTGGATGGGATTCAGGGACTCTGGGCTCCCTCTGCTTCCAGCGCTGTATTGATTTGAATAGTGACAACCTAGAGGGGAGCAGAACAGACTGTGCTTCGAAGATGGAATTGAATTGTTTTAAAGTTTTTAAACAAGTTGGCTGTCTTCCTGGACTCTTAAATTAAAGGGCAATTAAGTCACTTTCAGTCTCAAAAGAGCTGATGGGCGTTTCCTGGTTTGACTCTTAAAAATTTTGCCAGAGTGATTAATGCAATGAAAAATTGTCAACTCTCAAAAGTCAGGGCTGTCAGCCAACACTCAAAGCATTTATCTAAAGCACATGCTCAGACACTTTTGGCCTGTGGACAGGAGGAAATGGGACAAAATGAGGCTGTAGGGAAGAGTAGCTGGGCATAAAGGACACTGGCACAGCAACACCTGTACTTTAGTATTGATAATTATTATGGGAGGAGGAGAAAAACTGCTGGTGCTACAGGCTTTGCAGGAAGTTGACTTTTCCCCCCACAGGGGAGAAAAACCTGGCTAAACATCAGTCCCAGCTCATGGCTACTTGTCAGTGTTGGTTTTGTTAGTTATATGCAATTAATATTTGTGCAGCAGGTGCACTGCTCCCAGCATGAATGGAGTGCACATGAACACTCCCCTGGTACGGCTGCAGTGCTGCTGCTGCACTGCGAGTACAACCTTCCCTTCATGCTGGGGCTCCACAATATCCTGGTAACGTTGCTGAGAATATGCAAGAGCTCCAGGCTTTCCCAGTTACTAGAAATGCCCGCAGTCTCCCTCCCTTTGATTTCCACACTCCTTCCTCACATTTAAAAGCTCAGATCTATTTTGTTTCTTCCAGGATTGCTAACCAGAGCTGACTCCTGAATGAATTCTATCTCTGCTTCGGTTAGTCATCCCTTCAGGACAGATTTAGTAACTGCTCAGGGAAACCACGTAGAAGCCAACAGTTCACCGTTGGAAGGCAGCACCCACTCACTGTCAACTTCATCTTTTTCCGAGCTAGAAGGCTGAAAGCGCAGCAAGTCAGCCAGAATTAGGTGAGCGAGCCTCTAGCCTCACCTGCTGTGTAGGAAGGTGAATAAATTGATACATACCTAGTCCCAAACCTGACTGCAGGCTCAGGAAAGTTGCTGCAGTGTGAAATAACAGAGCAGAGATAGCAAGTATCTACAGCAGAGTTCACCATCCCCATCTGCCGGAGCACCCCTTGGGGCAAATGAACCTCCTGTGCGATTGCAGCTTCAGGCTGCCCACGCTTCTCGCTGCGGGGAAACTGCCTGAACTTCCACTGCATGGCCTTCTGAACTGTCACCGAGCTGGCAGTACGCAGACCTGCCCCTGAACTGAAGCAAGTCTCTCCCTGAGGTGCAGAATTACTAATGTTTTAAGGCTAAAGAATTGCATGTTTAAAAATGTGTATCTGACATGTTTTCTGCTTGTGTTTATTAAAGCTTGTATGCTCCTCCAGAATTTTGCATAACTTTGGTTGACTAGAGGCACATCATGTTAAAACTTGTCCTGATAAGCAAGAATAAACCAGAGTATTTTAACGCATAAATATGAGTCACGACACTGATGCTTTCAGGTAAGGACAGTTTATTCGCCCCTTTGAACAAATAAGGCAAGATATTTGAGAAAGATCAAATAAAATCTCCTGTATCAAACTCAGAGGAATGCAATAAAAGTTACTATTTCATACATATACAAACTAATGACCCAACACTATTATATACAAACAGCCAGATCTTACAAAATAGCTTTTCAAGTCAGCACTTTATGCCAGTGTTGCTAATGTCTTTGTTACAAAAAAGTTAAAGCTACAAACTTCACATTTTTAAGTCTCACATGACTGACATCATCAGTATCTCTAGGTTTTAGAAGCAAAGATAATGGTTTGTCCAGAACACTTTCAGCAATGCAGACGGACCCAAGGAGCACATGAATGCAGCTTCACAATTAAGCTAGCTTTTTGCTTAAAAATTGTGTCGGAACAGCTTTCTCTTATGGTACAAGCCTTGCTCTTAGCCTGGAGGATTCTCTGAGAAGTGAGCAGGTACTATGCTCCCAGACACTCTACAAAGGGACCAGAAAGGGAATTATTTTCTCTAACAGATTGAAAATCAGTGAAGGAGAAAATAATTATTCTGCATTAGAGCTCCAAGTGCAAGAAACATCAAGTCTCAGCCACTACACGCATTTAAGAAAGGTTCAAAGACACTTAAGCCATTGGACCAGTTTTACTTATTTTGGTTCATTTGCTGTATTTTAAGACAATCACATCAGCAAAGCAGAGTATTTCAAGAGTGCTTACATTCAGTTACAGCAGTCACAGGTTGCATATTCCATCAACAGACACCACCCTGTGGTGTTTCACCTAAAACTTGGGTTTTCTAATGCCCTCCAATCACTAGAAAGTTACCTACACAGTGCAGAGGTAAAACTACTCCCAGCAGAATCTGCTTGATCCACGCCACATGCAAGCAGTGCACAATTTACCACATCACATATCCGCATGTCAATCACACCAGAGGTGTTGGGCCAGACCCATCCAAGTGCCTAATACAAGATCCAACACTTCACCAGAGAACTCTCTCCTAAGTTGTGGGAGCTTCTTTGATGCAAAGGATGCTAACAAATATTGCTCATAATAAACACATGTTTAGGGCAAAATGTATTGCACAGATTCCAGACGAGCACTGTATGATCCCTGGTGTTCACACAGCGCTTCACTAGACCTCATTAGAGAGTCCACACTAAGGGATTTTAGTCCGTTAACAACAATGAACCTTTTAATTACTTGGTTTCCCAATTCAAAACTTTCCCAATACTTGAGGCTATCAGATCATTGGTTATCCCAGGAGGTACTCTTACATCAGCACCCTAGATACACTGCTTACTGCCTCCCTTTTCACTCAGGGACAGCGGGTTTGCTGATCTCTGGAACAGCTGTGTTCGCACTGCGTATCAAACTGAGACAAACTGATGCAACCAGATCTGCAGAGGGGGTAAAAATGGCTTGGTTCCTTTCACAGCAATGGAGTATACCTGTTAACAGTAGCCAAGAGTCTGCTCCAAGGAGAAAAAAAGAGCCTACAGAGGCGTGAAATGAACACTTCACCTCTCTAGCAGCATTTGATTCAGGAGACACTGCTATTTAGTTTAATTATCTAGGTGATGCACCAAGGCCTATTTCAGAAGAATGACATGGAAACTCTTCCCTCTATCAGAGCAAAATAAAAAAACATCAGTAGAAATACTTGCTCTGTCCAAATATTTCATCATATGCTAGATACATCTAAAACTACATACGTCTGCTATTACAGCCCATGGGGCAGAGGTATCACTTGGTCTCTGCCCTGCAACGAGGCTCTTTGCTTCTTCTGTTTTACTCTCCACTCTACTGGTGTGAGTTAATTGCACCATCCTCACAGCGATTGTACATGCTGGCGCATTTTTGCTGATTGAGCTATACCAGGCAGGAATGGCAGGGAAATGTAAAGAAAGAACACAAGAGCATCCAGAGGAACTGGAAGAGAAGAGACTGAATCTCTTCCAGTAGGACATCAGTAATTGCCTTCTCATCCAGATCAACTCCACCTTTGCTCCACCACCACAAATGCACATCTTTGTTAATTCAACAAAGTCTTTAATTTCAGTTCAACCTTTCTAATGTGCTAAACCTTGCAGAAATGTGAAGGATTCTGAACTTAAGTTTTTATTCAAGCATCTAAAAATGTAAATCTGAAATGAAGCCTATAAAATATTTCACAAACTGTGGAGATTTTTAAGTCCTCTCAGACACAGCAGAAGTACCTAATTCCTGAGAGAGGTTCACACAACTTCCACCCATTCGAATACAGTTTCATTTTCCGAGCACTCCACCATCAGCGGGGTCTTCCTGAAGGACATTTCCAAACAGACAGACGAAGGGGAATCAGATTACCAACTGGCTTTTGGTTTTAAGTCAGTGTGGATTTTAAATTACAGAACGTAATTTCTGATGGAGGCACAACATGCTTTATCTACTCATATTAATTCATAAAGTACACAAAAAGAGGACAAAACTGAGGTCTTGAAGAAACCACACTTGCTTAAAGCACACAGTGTAAGGCATGGGGCTTATTACAGGCTTTTAAAAAATGAGATTTAAGTTTCTTTCAAAAGGCTGGAACAGTTTGTACATGTTCTCACCTGCTCTCTTCAGCGACCTAAAACTTAGCAGTACCTTAACAGTAGAAAGATACAGTTAACAGCTTGAAATTGAGTCTGTGCATTCACAAAGAAAAACAAAAACAAAACCCACAAAGGATGCAGCCATTAAATACCACAATCCATATTAACTTAAAACAAAATGGACTACTGAAAGTTCAGTTGAAAAGAGAGTGAGCCAACTTTCATTAGCCTATTTCTATCTGTTCCTCTGATTCAAAAACAGTCCCCCTAAAAACAGTAACAAAACTCCTTTGGAATAATGTTTTAAATATATGTCTAACATTAAAACATACCATCAGGATTTTCCACTTAACAGCATTCCTGAGTTCACAAAGGTGCTATGGAAAAATAAATGAGCAGAAGTATTGCCCTCTATTTTGCTAGCGTATTTCAATAGAAATCGATCTGTTTAGTAGTCGTAAAAGCAAGGAGCTGATTGTTTGAGGATGGAAGATTATTCTACCAGTGGCTCAGAAGTTCTGCTGCCGCCGCTTCTTGGCTTCAATGGCATCAAGGATCGGCTGCCGCTTTGACTGGTACTTCTGGCGGATTTCTTCAATCTCCTGCTCCATCATGGGGTCCAGGGCTAAGAGCCTCCTCTGAAGTTCATCAACACTCCAAGTCTTCAGCTAGCAGGGAGACAGAAGAACAACAGATATCGACATCAGTACAGCCACCATTCACACATCTACAGGGATTTTGCTGCCCATCTGATGGTCACAAGGCATCTTCCAGTAGGAGAAGGTGGAAGAGTTCTGCTCCAGACTGCTGCCCTCAGCGAGAGTGGCATGAGCCTCAGGATACTGGGCTGCTTCTGCTCATTTTACAGATACATTACATGCTCTGTTTAGTGACAGCGTGAGTGTATAAAGCAACCAGTGAAATGTTTCCCCCATTGAGTTGTTTTTCGAACGCTTCATTTTGCAGGCTTAGAACAGAAATATTGTATAGAGATGGAACAGGAACGAAGTTCTCTCCCCCTCTCCTTTCCTTGCAACTAAACTTCCTTCTGCTAAGTGACAAAAGGAGACAGAAAAGGAAGAAAAAAAAAAATCATTGTCAAAAGTTGCATTTGAAAAAAAAACCAACCCACATTTACGTACAATCAGGCTGAACCTCAATCACAGTGAGGAATTCAGACTCCTCCAAGCTAGAAATCCCAGAACACACACAACAGGTCACTTTGGGTCAGCCTCATACTGATATAATATGTAATACAATTTGTATTTTACTGTACACGTGAAGATGTCAGGCTAGTCTGGACAAGCTTCCCCTCACTGAATTCCCTATCTGCCTGCCCTTTGTTTAATTGGCTCTCTTGCATGTGCCAATTTCCTGAGAACTGGCACAGAACACTTTTATTCTGTGATTAGAGATGCCAAGTGTGGCCTGGGACAGTCTAGATTGTCCAGAGCTACACCCTTTACGTAATATTATAACCTGTGGAACAGACAGGATTTTATGATAATGTTAAAAAATATGGACACTGGAAGTGCTTCAAATATTCACCTAAGCATCAGTCCTTTTCCCATCCAAGATCAAGTGACCCCCAGAAACACAGGGGAGGCACCGTTTTACAGCTACTGCAGCAGGATGGGAATGACCATTTGCACCATCTGCTTTCAGTGACCACCTGCTGTGGGTACTACGAACACATAAAATAATTTGGGTTTTTTTCTGAACAAAGAAGTGTCAATTTCTAGACTTTCAACAAATGTCATAACTGAGTGACTTATCTTTACTTCAGTTAAATGCAAGCGATGCTGCTGTCCTGGTTTAGATGTTAATTAGTCAGCTACCATTGTTATCCTCCAAGCCATTTCTGAACCAAAACACACAGTGAAATGCTTGATGCCTATTACAAGGCAACAACTGAATTACTGGCTGTTTAACGATAGTTTGCAATAGTCCTTAAAATGTACGTGAATACCAAAATACGTAAATCCTGATCCTTTTTCCTGAGGTGGAAGAGATACCTGTCCCCAAACCACAAAGTCATCCGCTAGCTGATTTCTCAGAAGGTCTTTTGAAATTCTTTAGCGTATTCTGCTAAATAAGATATCTCCTAGTTGCAGTTACAGGATCACGAATCCACTTTAATAATCTAGGCACACGTGAAACAAAACCTTTCTTGCAAGGGTATACAGTCTTTTGGCCTCTCCAATCAGGCAACTGTTCATTAGAAAGACAAAGCACTTGCTCTGCAAAGATATACATTATTTATACATATTAATGCAACTTTACCAGACAGCAGTTTAAGTTGATGCATGGCACCAGTTGCCTTTTCACACTGATTTATTATGGAGTAGGTAATTATTCAACATCCCCCTTCCTCACAGTCCAGGGAATTGAACAGTCAAATAAAAATGCAAAAAAGAAGAAAACATTAATTCAAGTACTGAACATATATACTAAGCAGCTATATCAGAGCAAATGGCTGTCAGCTCTCCCAGAGCACCCAGTGCTAGACTACTAAAAGAGAGTTTTGGAACAGATCTAAAATACCTCGCTCACAGCTTAAGCCAACTATTAGAGGTCAGAAATTGTCCTAGGGCTGCAATCTTCCATGGATGTCCTTTAAGCCTTCTCCACCATCCTCCCAAAGTGCTGGGTGCTGCTTACAGTCAGAAACAAACTGCCAGAGTTGGCAGACCAGAGGGTAGAGTGGATTTACAGCGATGGTCTCTCCAGACCCTGAGAATGTGGCAGTCCGATGAAAAACCTGCCCTATTAATGTTCTTGAATGATCTACCATCATGGGACATCCTCCATGGATACTGACACACAAAGTCTTTCTGCTAACTGTAAGCAACTGCTCGCCAAGGGACGCAATGGCTTTGACAATTCCTGGGACTGTGTGTTTGTCAGGACAGATAGCTAATAGGATGAAAGATGCTTTGAGTACAGATAAGTCTGGAGCGGGCAAAAGCCTACAGATATATATTAAAATGAACAAATTGGGAAGTGGGTTACCTGCACAGATGCGTAATGCAGGACAAAGTAGCTACTTAAGGAGACTGATCATGGGTTAAACAGAATGGGGATGGTGGGAGAAGGAAGTGAGGCAAGTCGATGCAGTGCAAAAAATTCTAAGAGCACAGAAACACATCCTGTGTGCAATGCTGTGTGTTGATAAGGATGAACTAATTACAGAGTTTTCATCTGGAATAACATCAGCGTGGCTGTGAATGCCATGCTGCTCCTAAAAGAGGCAAAGAAGCCAAAGGGCAACACTAGTAAAAGGTCCAGAATGTGACTTCACCACAGATGAGCTGACGAGAGACTGACAGGCATTCAATTATTAATGAGAGCCAAGCATCCATGCAGTCGCAGAGGACAGCTAGCCCTCTGCTCCCGCTGTGCTTCAGGCCCACGACAACATGAGCCGTGGGACCTGAGCTGGTCTATTACTCAGCTTGTCCTTCCACTTGCACGTGCATCTTTAAAAGAAAAAACAAAACAACAAAAAAAAAACAACTACAAAAAAAGAACTGCTTAAAACATGATGGCCTCCATTTCACTTTGCTGCGTGGCATTTCACTGTAAGCCAGTGCCACAGACATACTTTCTCCCAGAAATGAAGTTTTAAAACTCTAGCGTATCTGTCTCTGCAGTGGTAGACTCCTGAGATACTGACATTATTCTCTTAGAGAAACGCCAGAAGCAAAATAAGAAAAGAAGGACAAGGACAGAGCATCTCATGACAGATGGTTACTCAGGGTAAAGCCTCAGCACTGAACAGCTGCAATTAGAGCTGGTTTTAGCCACGGGCTCAGTCCCATTCCTCTCCTCACTTCTCCTCAGCAATTCTTCTGTTGTAAAAAGTCTAAGTGTCTTTGTAAAAGCTATTTTTGTCCACAGTGATCAAATAGCTAAGACAAACTTTTAAAGGAAGGAATCTCATTTCAAAAGTAAAGACTGATATAAAATACTTGTTCTAAGGTTGGTCAAACACAGCTATCAATAAGGAGAGGCAGCAGCACAGTGAAACTGTTCAAACAAGGTTGTATGTGCAGAAAGCTAATTTTTAACCATTTGATTAACAGTTATATTTTTACTGAAGATTTTGAGAATCTTAACTCTGTAAAAATGTCCAACTGAAGACAAACGTCAGAGTTGCAAGTGTTCACCTGAAAGCTTCTTGCCCACGGCCATGCGTGCTGTTCGTTGTTCTTCAGGCTGCAGACACCACTGACAGCAACATCTTGTTTTAATATGCTGATGATTTCTACCATATAATTCAGAAGGACATATATAATTACATCCTTCAGAAGGACATAACCTATGGCCTTTCCATGCATATGCAGTAATGATGGACAAATCAGGAACAGATCATTTGATATACAATTTCTTCCTCAAGGAGAAGATTTGCAAGCTGTTCATGACATCCCTTTGCCAGCATTTCAGACAGACTTGCAGATAACTACCCTGCTGAACAACGTTCACCTCAGCAAACTGCTTCTGAGTTGCTGTCCTTTCAAATCAGCATTTTAAAAATAGAGGGGGTAAAAAACCCACCCACTTGCATTTGTTACAGTCAGGTAAAGTATCACTGCAACATGATATTTTACTGAACGTAAATGAATCTAAGCAGCAAAAGGAGAATAAACACAGGCTCTCTGCAGACATTAGACATAGCCACAGGTTCGATGTTCAAGGGCACCATGGTCTGAAATTTATACCTATGCAGTTCTGTCCTGAGCAAGAGGCAGTCTAAAAACCTGCCACAGTATTTTTAAACAGACCACGCCAGATTTATGTTTCACACAAGATCTACTGTAAAACACAAAGCCTAGAGAATTAGCTCAGCCCCTTCCCTGTCCGCAAGAAAAACAAACAAAAAATCCAAACAGTGAAAACTTTTTGAATTATAGCTCATGCAAATGATTTATCACAGTTCTCTTGGTACCCATAGTCCTTACACTGAAGGGCACCCGCGCCTGGTTTTCCTACAGCAGGGTCTGTAGCTTGACCAGTTTGGGACCTAGCATACTCCTCTGGTCCCTTAACGGCCCTTCAGCAGCACGAGGTCATCACTGACTCGGACCAGTCTGCACTACTGACATAAATACGATGTCATCCAGTAATCCCTGAGTCACTTCAGCCATCATTCTTATTTGCTCCTCCACCAAAATCCTCTTGCTGCATGAATTATGAGCATCAAATAGAAACGAGCTGTTTCCCAGCAGCTTTCACACATTTCTCCCCCAACAAAGACTTTCAGCAGAGCACTAACTCACCGGCTGCACAGGAATCAAAAAATATTATCTTGGCGCAAGTGAAAAACATGTTCCTCCCACAACTTTCTTCTTACTTGCTGACACTGAATCCGATCCCTAGATTTAGCACTAAAGCCCTTTTTTTGCATCTTTGCAACGTTTCATGCTATCTGGGCTTTGTTTTTAAATACCCTTAGAAGTCCTGAAGCTTGTGCCAAACATGAACCCTCCATCTCCAGGGAGAGGATGCAGTTGTTCTACCATCATCTTTTAAATGCGCAGATGTACCCTGACTTCTGGAACAAAATAGGAATATATATGACACTGGTGAGATGGGGCTATTTTCCCCATGGTGAATGTATTTGAATAGTTGTGCAGAAGGGGGATATTTTCAAGTCTTGATACTACAGCAAATCCTACAAATAAAATTAGGAAGTTGTTCTTTGCTTCCTTAGCCCTCTAGTCATACCCCTCTACCATAATTTCTGTGAATTTGAACACTTGTCTTCCACATGCTCACACAGAGTATTTTTCCGAATATCCTCCCACCTCTACCACCAATAGCCTGTGGCTTTTTAGAAAAGAAACACCCAGCTGCAGCAACCAGTCTGCCTTTAACCCAAATATTCCAGGTGGCATTTACTGCTCAACATAACTTGGTGTCAAACTTTTAAGTTTTAAATAGCCTTTAGAAAAACTGGCTTTTGCAATTATCACTTCATAAGGGGCAGTGGGAGTTTGAAGACTAAAATACAGAAGTAATAAAATTGCAGCTTCCCACGCTACACAGGGAAATAAATTCTTAGTGGAAAAGATATGAGCTAGAGGGGAACTAAAGAAAAAACAAATTAATTGTCTATTTAGCATAGCTTTTATTGTTGTATCTTCCTTTTCTGCCTAGTTTTACTTTGCAATCTAACAGTTCTTGACTGCATGCCCAGTGATCAAAGCCGCCCAAAGAAACTCAAGACATCTTGAATCATATTAGTAGGGGAGCACAACTCTTCATTTACTTGTGTGTATTTACACAGGCAAAATCTCAACATGACTTGAGAAGGGTTTTTATCCAAACCAAGTTATCCAAGCTACACTAAACATTAAATGCCAAATAGGAATTTGCTGCTAGAGATAAGTGGCTGCTTACTAGAGGTAAGTAGAAAAGAATTCCTACAAATAGTCTCTTAACTGTTCAGATGTCCTTTGGGAAGGGAAGCTCTTCGTGGAAGAGACTAATTAAACTCTTGCTTCACTTCACCTTGGCTATCACAGCAATGCTATCAAGATGCTTCCCTTCTGATAAAACCAAGGGCACACTTGTACTTCCTCTTCAGGATCCTGCAGATCAGTTTGATGCATATCCACCTCAACTTCTGAACTTTTTTCCTATCGTCTCTTGAAGCAGGGTTTTATTTTTGGGACGTGATCACCCATTGGATACGACTTGCTGCGACTATTTGTAGCAACCACCTCAGAGTGTAATTCAGCCTGCAGCATGAGAGAGTGCATGGGTGCTACAGAAGACCACAAGCTAGCGGGAGGTGTCAAATCTCAAGGATTCATGAATGTGAGCTCTGACAAGTGTAAGAACTGAGATTATTCTGGAATTAGCCTTCTGTAACTTGAAAGACTGGTTAAACGTGGTATCAATTAAATGCTCGTATCAAATAGACTCAGAGGGAACAGATTACTCAATAGTACTATGCACTTTTTTTAAACCAGCAAAAAAAGCATTCAATTTCTCTGGCCAAAATTAAATGTAGAGGGCGATTTCTCATGCTAAGCAGTGCTCCAAACTTTAGGTCTTGAAAACGGTGATATAAATTGGTGTTGGAATAGCATGCCATTTTTTTCCTTAGCATTTTTCCTGAAATGCTGGCTCAATACCATTTGGCATACTTTCAATCACTGATCTAAAAATTAAGTGCCTTGTTCTCATTTATGTTTCTAGCATAAGGAGGCCTTGATATAATGTATGAGCAGGCATTAACTATTTATTCACTGTAAGTTGTCCAATGCAAGGGACACAAGAATCTAAGAACCTACAGGTGCTTACCGCCCACTTTTCATCATGATTGTCAGGTCCCTACAACTTCACAAATCTGTCAAGAAGCCATGCTACAGAGGGGCTACAGTAAATCAGCACAAACCCCAGAGCCTACACAAACATTAATTATCTTTATTTCCCCACCCTTTTAGCATTAACATGTCAGTGAAGTTTCTCACTGTTATGAAAGCAGTGGATGAAATGCACTCACTGTGGGATTTCATGCAAGATTAAAGATACAGATATTAATCTTTCAAAGGATTTGAAAAATAAGTCTCAGCAGCACAAGCTTCTGCTTTTAATGCATCTTAATTATTTAGGCAATGTGCTAGCAAAACACACCATGGGCTGCAGCACAAGTCAAAACAGCACTGTGGCTAGAACTTCCCAAAGAAAGTGAACAGGATCTGTGATCAGTGCACATCTGGAGACAGCTGTTTCAGGCCACCTCATCTAGACAGCAGATGACTTCCCACAAAGAAATAACACTCAGCTTTCAACTAGATCATCATATGCTCTTAGAGGCCAAGTCAACTTAAGTCAGTGCAAGTCAAGCAGCTGAAACAGTTACATGAGTACAATCATAACACCACTTTTTTGTGGAGGACAGACACTAACACCCACTCCGCATTTGATCCCTAGCCAAACTGGAAAAAAGTATTTTAATAGAGAGTTATATCAGAGGAGACCCAGGCCTTCTCAGATGACGTGTTTGGGCTAGCTCTACCTTACTTTCAGAAATGTGGAGTTTTATGGCTACTGAAAGTGAAACATCTTAGTGCTCAATGCCAATAAGGATCCTAGTTATTTTCTATGTAGCTCTGCTTATTTGAATAAAGGTGTATGGTACTGAACCATTGTATCTGTACTACTCCTACAGAATTACTGGAAGGCAGTGTCTGCCATTCTCCTTCCTGCACTGCTCCCTGCCAGATACACTGTGAAGACCACATCTAAACTGGAAACTTCCCTCTGTCCTGCATCTGCAGTAAGAACTACTGCCAAGACCTCTCTTTTCAGCTTAGCATCTTGCTAGCTTAGCAAGGCTTCTCTCAAGCTGCCACACAATCATGGCCTGATGAGCTTCTTGGGAAGCTGCCCCTCTACTCGAGGCATTGCTGCTCACAGCACCAGTACCACTTCACTGGTGGAACCTCATTCACCAGTGGCTGCCAAGGCAAAAGGCTGCCTTAAGCACAAGACAAGTAGAAAAGCCCAAGCTTCATCAATACTAGCTTTCCGGCTATTACTTGGATGGCAGCAGCGTAATGCTGTAACATGGATTTGAGTTGAGCCCTGACTCAGGTCAGTCTGAAGGAAAGCTCTGCCGTACCCTGGGGCCAGACAGCAGCCCCCCCCCCCCCCCCCCCCCCCCCCCCCCCCCGCACAGCTCGCCTCCAGGCTGACCTACTCCCAGCCGTGGGCTTCTGCTGCACCTTGTCTTGCTAACCTAAGAGCCATGTAATAGCCACGATCTCCTCGCTGGGAAGTTACTCACACGCTTCCCCAGTCACCCCTCATTCCTCAGCTGATATATCCTATGCTGATATTTGATTTTCTGATTTCAGGGGATCTAAAGGGTCTATATGAGTGAAAGTATACATGTGTGTGTGTGCGCACACGTGTGCATACTAAGTTGCACTCCACGCTCAGGATTTGTCTCTTCCATAGCAAAAACTGCCATAGTATTATTACTCAACTATTTCTTATTTGAGGGTATATTTACATCCGTAACATTTGATCTTGCTGGTTCAGCAAGGACCGTCCTCAAGCATACTTTCAGTAGCTAATTCCTGTGACTGCTGTGGAAGAGACATACACACATGCTTTAGACACACAACTGCTCCTTCACCAGCTAAGAGGCATCTTTGCTTTGCCTTCTCACCCTCCCCAGTTTGGAAGTTTTCCCCCATTTCTCAAAAGCCTGTAAGAGCCTGGGGGGAGCTTTGCTGTTGGGAAGATGTCAGAAAATTCCCAATACATATACCAATTTCAGAGGATTATAGCAAACATCCAGCTCTCCCTGGCTACTCTGGCTACCCAGACGTAACTACGCAGCAATTATTCAGAGCAGTTACCCACAGAGCAGAGAAGATTGCACAACTGCGAGAACACCGTAGCCTGCATCAATAACACTGCCATCCCCGAGTTGCTCTTAGCCAAGAATTGCACTTTATTAATCCTTACTGTAATCCCTAAAACATAGAATCATAGAATAGAATAGAATCATAGAATCATTTAGGTTGGAAAAGACCTTCAAGATCGAGTCCAACCATTAACCATGTCCACTAAACCATGTCCTTAAGTACCCTGTCCACTCGCTTTTTGAATATCTCCAGGGATGGTGACTCAACCACTTCCCTGGGTAGCCCATTCCAATGTTTAACAACCCTCTCAGTAAAGAAATTTTTCCTAATATCTAACCTAAATCTCCCTTGCCTCAACTTGAGGCCATTTCCTCTTGTCCTACCTCCAGCCACCTGACAGAAGAGACCAGCACCCACCTCGCTACAACCCCCTTTCAGGTAGTTGTAGAGAGTGATAAGGTCTCCCCTCAGCCTCCTCTTTTCTAGACTGAACAGCCCCAGTTCCCTCAGCCGCTCCTCGTAAGACTTGTGCTCCAGGCCCCTCACCAACTTGGTTGCCCTCCTCTGAACACGCTCCAGCAACTCAATGTTCTTCCTGGAGTGAGGGGCCCAAGACGCTCAAGGAAGTTTTGGTGTTACAGCCAGTACAACCATATAACCTCTGCATGCTGTTACTACCCTCAGCATTGTACAGAAGTTATATTAAGGAAGAAAACCCATCCAAAGCTCTACTCATTGATACGAGTGGTCATAAAAAAAGGTTTTTTTAAAAAGAGCAATGCATTTTAATCTTCTATGCTCCAAGACTAAATTTCCCTTTTTAGCCTTACTATCAATTATGAGTATGAATAACCTTATTCACTTCCAAAATCATCCCAAGTACCATACACACTTAATCTAAACAAAGGAAATAACAAAATGTGTCAGTGTTATTCTGCAGCACTGAACTTAAAGTTAAGTCCAAATCTTAAAATCCTTTAGGTACTTAGAAAGTGGCTGACTAATCCTGTAACCACAAAGACAAGTTATCTCACTGGGGTTTTTTTTCAGTAACTGAATTAGAAACTAAGCTAAAAGGTCAGCCAGCCTGGACAAGTGCAAAAAAAAAAAAAACCAAACCCAACCAAACAAACAAAAAAACCCAAAACCCAAAAAAAACCCAAAGAAAAAAAGAGCAGAAAAGGAGAATCACTTGCTTATAAAAAACACTTGCTTGCCAGAGATTTGATTAAGGAGAAACACAGTAGAGGTTTTTTTCCTTCTCTAAGTGATTATGCTTTAATTTTCTTAAGAGAGTACCAAAATACCTCTGGACATGCTAAAATAAATCATGTCATTGGGCTCTGAAGATCTGGCTAGCTGTACAAATCAACTGTAAAGTACACAGCTGACAAACTTTTTTTTCCCCTCCCTCTTTTTTAAAGAAAAGCAGTCTGTCAGAAAATGCTGATTCCTTTAAACAAAATAAAATTTTCTACAAATCTGAGACATTTAACTAAGTTCTGCTAGGAAGGGTATACGGGCCTGTAATGGCGCTTCCTTCCAATCTGACATACCCTTTCCTCCTCTCTCCCTTGCTCCTAAGGGCTCTACTCACCTAAGGATTAACAATTAATTTATTTATTCAGGATCACTTATCCTGAATAAAGCAGAACTCCTGAAGAAGTAAAAGTAAGAATACCTAAAGTAAGAGTGATTCCTTCATACAATATTGCTCAGTGTACTATTACCATGAAACACAGGGTAACCAATTAGTTAACACTAAATTAGTATGTGAATACAGTCTTCCATTAATAATGTGGAGTGAGAAGTTTGCTACTGGTATAGTAGAATCATTAACTTATCGGAAGACTTCACACACTTAAATCTGCAATGCACAATGAAGGTTTAAGACACACAGTTTCAATTTCAAAGGCTTAAGACTGGATCATCCATGGTAAGTAGGCATTATAGATAGGCCAAAGTTGTTTAAAACTATCTTAACACTTAAAGAGTATTAATCTTTATTCAACAAATGTTTTTAATTTGAGTCTTAGTCTCCTAATTTATTTCCAACTCCAGGAGAGCTGCTGAAGAGGGTTTGTTTCCAGAAAGACCACACCAGTTCCCTATCTTTTGTACCCAAAAGTGAGGCTCATCACAAAAGCCTGGTCCGACTCTGCTCTGCCTCCCCTCCTTCACCAAGGGAAAGGAAGCCATAGCTGCAATTTGAAGGCAAGGAAGAAGGGAAGGAGAATTAAAAGCTTTCTGAGGAAAGCCTGAACTACAGAGATTTCCAGGGCATTTTGAAAAATGAATAGCTGCATGACCATGGGAGAGGCTGTCATCTTTAAAACCAGGGGCATATGTTTAATATCTGAGACAAACATTTTTTGGAACAGTCCCCCAGTGAACCATCTCCATAAAAATCCACGTCACATGAACCTGCACACATCACCATGCAAGGTCTTCCCAAGTGTTCACTATTACTTGGGCATCTTTGTATAGTGATACTGCATGATGGTAAGTCACAAAATAAGAAGGAATTAAGCACTCCAATTCTGAATAATATTCCTTTCAGACTATATCAGTCTTTGTGTATTAGGCTACTCTTTCTCCCCCTTTCTTGAAGGTCAAAGCTTGGGTTTTGAAGCCATCTGGTCACTGAGGTTATGGAAATAAAAGCTACAGCAAACCTCCCAGGATACCCTGGCTGTTGGAAGCAGCCATGGCCAACTGCAAACTCCATTATCTTCTCTGTACGAGCAAGACCTCAAACGTGCCTCACACATGATGAGCACCCCCACCCCCCCCCGCAAAGTCTCCTGTTGAGGTAAGCAGGGAGACACCCAGTAATTACACACACCAAATAACGCCGGCAATAAGCCAACATCTAGATTTTTCTGCAGGTTTTATCGTAATACAAGAAGAGGATGCACAAAGGCAAATGCACCAGGTCCAGAAGTCAGAGCTGAGATAACTTTGCTCCTCCACAGTACATCATTTCAGGCACTTGTCCGGATAAGACCCAGCCCATTGGAAAGTATTCACAGAAGCTTGATGGAGACTTTATACCCAGGCTTTTCCCTTACGGTCCAGAGACTCCATCCTACAAGAGGCAATCCAGAGCAGCTCTATTAGGCTCCTGATGCAAAGAGTCCCCAAAAGGAGCCCTTTTTGCTACAGATGAGAAAAACCTGGACAGGCTTGTCTTTTTAAGCTACATTACCCTTTACAAACATTTGTACTGACAGATGAGTTGCAAGAAGATTTTAGAAGCGTTTCAAGTAGATCTTGTTTGAGCAGCAGTGTTCTTTAAGGAAGATGCTGTGCCAAGAACACACCCAGCCTTGAAAACAGATCTCAAGGCATAACAAGGCTCAAACAGGTTTTCTAAAGAATTCAGTATGCTCAGAGATTTTTCCAACATCACACCTTCAATTATTAATTCCTCTTCCCTTTCTCCCAAAGCAGAAACGCACATTGCAGCCTGACCTTAAACATACAGCAGTAGTGGAACAAATCCCATGATCAAAGACCCTGGATGAAGTTCTGTTAGTTACTTAGTTCATCCACAAAACTTTCAGTCAATGTCTCAGTTGATTAAATGCTGCAGTAGGAAAGGGGCCTCAAAGATAGTCCATGATGTTGCATTTACAAGTCTGAATGCTCTCAGATAAAGCTGATTTCAGGTTACATTATTTCAGTCTCCATTAAGGGCTATGACCTAAGCAATTCAACAGAAACAGCAGCAACTCATTTTACTTCCCACTCACCTCAAGTTTCATTTAAAAAAGCCTTATATCACAGAAGGCCTGCTAGATATGAAAATATAGTCAAAAAAAAGCAATTTTGACAGCAAGTTGTGGCAGTAAGTACATTGCAATCAACGTCAGTATGCACCAAAGTGAAAGCAGGTGGTGAACAATGACCCTGTTACCAAATGTAAGACAGCAGAAATCTATTCTCTTCTACAATAGATATGAGTCAAGCCACTGAACTACGTTTTTCAATTCAAATATTGCTAACAAATTTTGAAACCAAATGTGGTATCTTCTGGATTTGGTTTTTTTTTGTTGTTGTTATAAAGGGAATTTAGAAAGGTTTATAAAATCTACATACATAGAGCCTGCTGTAAATCACACTGATGGTTTGAAGCAGCCATGAATCCAATAAAGTTTGCAGTAAGGTTCAGAGTGACTTCCTCATGCAAATGTTACAGAAGATTCAAGACCACTTAACAAACAATAAAAAGAGATAAGCAAGCTGTTCCTGGGCTTATTTTTAAAATGACTGTATGTTTGATTACAAGGTGACAAAATGAACCATTTTTCCTTAATAAAGATGTCACAAGTTGAAAGTATTTGCTGGGAAGAAGATACTAAATATGCTGAAAAGGTAATGCTTAACAGAAACACAAACAATTAGCAGAGCTTTAAAAATGCTTGGCAGATGGCTGAAGGGGAAAAAAAAAAAGGAAATCCATTTAAGGGACATCAATGTTATGAATCAAGGCAGGTGACATTTAAAACCAATGAATAAAACATCACAAAAACCTGTCTCTTCTTATAAATCATACTTCACAGTGGAAATTACATCTAGGTACTACACTTCAAGATCCTCCTCAATTAGCAGGAGATAACAACCATGGGGGTACGATTTCAGGTTTGGAAAGTAATAGCTGTCTATTCTGGACTACCTCCTGTTGTCAGAAAAAAATATTCCTTTTATTTGAGTCTGTCTTTCACTCCCCATGCTCCCCCACATTATGATCTTAATGCTCTCCCACTGAATGAAAGTTTTATTTAGACTCAGCACAGCACAAACAAATATCTCAAGTTTACTTGTTTCCCAACTAGGAATCTGCCCTTGCTCCATAGGACCTAGACAGGGATATCTATCAGCCATCCCAGATCTGGCTTTATCTCTCAAACTGATGAATGCCCTAGCAAATAAGTTCACTTTACAATCAAAGAAAGACCACTGGAAGAAATCAGTGCCTGAGAAGTAATTTTTATTCCAGCCACCGCTGGGAAAAAGGAGAGTTCATGATAGATGAAGGGAAGAAACTTTTGGACAGAGAAATCCCTGAAGATTCACTCAAAGTGTTTGGTTTAGTCTTGGAAAAAATGTTACTGAAAAAAGCTCTACTTTAACCAAACCCATTTTTTTTCTTCTACACAAAACTATACATATTCAAATGAATTTTTGGAACAATCAATCTTCATTCATCACGCAAGGGTCAGAGAAACTTGCTCTCTTAGAAAAGAAAGAATGTATTGCAAGTTTCATAATAATTCAATAGAAGTCTCAAGATTATTAGATTTTCAAATAATCCCATTGAAATGACCTGCAAATGTGCACACTCTAATAAGGCCTTTTTTGCTTTTGTCCAGGCAGATAGACTTTCTGGAGTCTTAGTAACAAGTTCAGATTATCCACTTGAGTAATTTTGATGGGAGAAAGGAGGAACAGAAAGATTAGTGCAGAGGCCTGCATCTGACACCTTTACCAAGCTCTTTAAAAGACAGAAGTAAAAAGAAGATAAAGCTGAGAAGATCACAGTACAGTCAGGAAACACTATAAAATGATAAACTATAAAAAGTCACACAACAGCAGCTTACCCATATAATGCAAGTACATTTCTTCTAGCATCTGCCTTATCCAAGTATCCTCAGCATGCTTTCTTCCTACTGCTAGAAAGGACCCAAAGACCAGTTCCAACAAAATGAAAGCCAATTATTTAGCCTGCCATCATTCTCAAAGCCTGCAACTGTACAGAAAATACTCCCAAGTTTTTAATCGATTGAACTTTTAGAAGGACAAAAGGTAGTAAAGCTATGAAGCATCAATATTAGCTTGCTAATAAATGCTATCCAAATGAACATTCAGAGAAACCAAAGATATTGAATGTTCAGGTACTGGTAGACAATAAGCTGTTCACAAGACAAATGACACCTTCACAGAGAGAATACAATAAATTAGAGACTCTGATCATTGTAAAGCAGAATGTGTTTACTGTTATTGATAAGCAATAAATCACCTGCCCTTTAACAGTTCCTCCCTATAAATCACTTCCAATGAAAGAAATAGATGATTCCAGTATGCAGCCATTCTTCACCACAGTCCTGAGCTGGGAGAAGAAATATACTGTGCTGAGTGATATCCATTTTTAACTGTAGTCATTCTATAGTGGTGTAGGGGAAGCAGCAGGGTGATGCAGGAGACGTAACACTGTGCACCGTGAGATACCAGCTCCAACTTCTGCAGATTCATACCAGGGCTGAGCAGCATACAGAGCTGCAGTGTGCATCAGGCGTTGCACTTCCCTGGTTTGGACTCCAGCCTGCAGTGACCCATTGTGGTTGGCATTCTTACTGCCTGGACCACAGCTGACATGCATAAGCAGACCCTGATTCACAGGCATTGTCAGGCTGGTGTCTACCACCAGACTCAAAAATACAGTATCACCCTAATGTGATTTGACTTGCTTTGAAAGAATTAAGCTTTCTATAAACTTTTCAGTAAGAACTTCAATCTCTTGTTATCACACCAGTACATTATTTGTTTAACTAGAAGGAAAAGGATTCACACTCATGATTTCACCACAAACCAACAGCCATTTGTCCAATTGAACAAGCTGAAGACACCATTAGTCTAACACACTTTCCTTCTCTGCTGGGTTTACTTATGTATTTTAAAATCTTTGTTTCCAATGTAATGTTTCAAACTACTAAGTAAAAGCACAGAAATGAGGATGATAATAAAAAACAGGATGTCCCAGATGAGAGCAGCATACTGAAACATTGTCTCAATAAACAGAAAATTATATTTTTCTTTACTACTTCAAGAAAAAGAATTACACCTCCATTCAGGTAAGAGGAAGGCTCACTTTCATTTATGTTATACTTGTGAAAAAGAAAGATCTAAGCAGTAGCTGTTAAAAGCTCTGGCTAGAAGTTGCTTACAGACAGACACAAAAAATACCACTGTTTCCTATCAAGTAAGTATAAATGGACATACAGTTATTCGAAGTTACTTAAAGGACGTTGCAGTTGTGATACCAACTCTTGCAGTGCAGATAATTCCAGAACTCCAAGAGATGTGAATATACATTTTAATAAAGTCCACTTTCTAAAAATGTGTTTTCTTGATGTTTTGCTTCAACAGTTTGCCAGACTATTGCTTTGTCTCTTATCCAAACAAACTGCATCGCAAGCGTGAAATATATTTCTATTGCTCACTCCTTTGTCCCACTGGCTTGGTGAACCATCCAACTCCTACAGCCTCCTGCTCCAACGAGCCGCTGGCAGGACTCAGCGTAAGGAAGAGGAATACTGTCTGGAGCAAGAGCTTCTAGGCAAAACCAAAGACCACAGCAAGACATCTACAGACACTTTTGAAACAAAGATACCTCATTTCAAAATTAGTGAATTTTAAGGAGCACAGTCCACAGAGAAGTCAGGTATCGACAGCAAGCTGCGGACCAAGCACTTTGGAAGCAACAGGCTAGACAACTGGTTACTGGAAAGGTATCTGTAGCTGTGGGATCAAACCCAGACCTTCCTGCAACTCCTGTAACTCCGCGAAGTCCCTTCTCTGCCCATCTCTGTCTAGCAGATGGTGAGGTGGAGACAAGAACAGTTGCTTGTGCAGGAGGGCTCTGACTGTGCAGCCCTAACAAAAGTTGCAGCTGATCAGCACCTGGATTCTTCCCCTCAATTAGAGGCAATTAACACCTCCTGCTCATCCTTCCTTCTTTTGCCCTGCAAATATTTCAGAAGCAGCAGTTCTACTGCTTGCAGGACAGTCTCCCCCAGCAGTAGAGAAACAGATGACACTGTGCACTGAAAAGTGATAAAAAGTCTGTTTTGGAACTAGGGGAAGTCACACCAATCTTTCCTGTCCAAAGAAATTCCCATCAGCAGCCGATGAGACACTTCTCAAAGGGAGCTAAAAAGATAAGCTAGTACAGAGAATAGCACTCACAGCATGGAAACACAAGACCTGAAACACAGATTCACTCACAGCAGACTGAAGTGTGGTGAACCTGTGAGCAGAGGCCATGACAACAACCATCTTCCGCAGTCCTTCCGCAGAAAGCTGAGAAATTTGCCATGTGTACTCCTTCTACTTCTGCACACCTTGACACTCTCAAGGATATACACTAATTTTATTTTTGTAAGGAAAAAAGTTCTGCTCTAAAGTTCTTCTGCTTCAGTGAGAGAACCTGTGATGGTACACCCTATTCTTTAAGCCAAGGAGTGAGAAGGAAAGACCCAAACTACTGGCTGTTGATAACTGTAGGAATAGGAAAGGTCTGATTCACCAAGATTTAGCATATGCAAGCAAAACAAGGTCTTCCCAAAGGAAGCAGGATACTTCTCAGGAAAGAGACATAAACCTTGTTTCTGAATGTCAGCTTCCCTCCCAGAGCTGCAGCAGCAGGATGAAGATTGCCAGTGCAGAAAACAACTGTTGATGGTTGCAGTTCTCCACTGAGGTCCTGCAAGTGAATGACAATGCTTTCCTTCAAAAGGTCAGCTATCACCTGGTGTTCTTCCAGTGAAGCACGGATAGCAAGAGCAGCTGAAGCCAACGTAAAAGTGTCTGTACCAATTAAGGTCTTGACAAGCTGCCTTACACAGGCCAGGAATGGTCAGCAGGTACACAGGTGCTGGAATCAAAAAAGCCTTGGAGCAAATGGCTTCAGCTCCTTGTGTAAAGCCTACAGAAAGACTTGATGTCCTGCAGTACTCTTGCTCTAGCATCTGATAAAAGCTCAGGTCCTACTTGACTCCACATCCAAAACAAGCCCCTAGGATACTTAATCAGCATAGATTCACTGATACATGAAAAATTATGACTTAGACTTACAGCAAAACCTAAGCTCAACACTACAGGTATTAAAACAACAGCAGTTGCATCATGATGGCAAAAGTCAAGATTGACAGGGGCACTACTGCCACTCATTTTTCACGAGTGAAACCACACTCATGAAATAACTCATGAAATAAAACTGAAAACATTTCAGTACTGTCATAGCTACCATAAACCATGAATGGCTGGAAGCTGCTAATTTGCTAATAAAACAGGCTTTCAATAAAATGATTAGTGATATAATACACAACATTCATGACTGGATGATCCACAAATACGTGCTACAATAGGTTTGGCAAGACTGAAGGCCTTTCAAGCAGGGGCAGAATAAAAAGAAGTGATCCCACTTCAGCCACATGCTATATTAGAATACTGACCTGCTCAGAGCAGTTAAAAGGCTTTTAAAATAGGAATAAGCAAAGGGTTTGTTCTGTCAAAGGGCAGGAAACACTGCACAATTAGTTTTGCTGTATGTTACAGTACTACTGAAAGATTAAAGTGAAAAAATGTATGACATTGTCTAAACAAATCTTCTAGCATTATTAATTTAAGTCTGTGCAACAGTATGTGACTAATGTTCACTGGCAAAATTAAATTCAACTACAAAAATTTCGAGATCTGATTATGGCAATTAGGAATTCTACATACAATGCAGCCTGCCCATTAACAGCCTACCCCTGCAGCATTTTCATATTAGAGTTTGTTATATTCCTCCTAAAAGCAAGAATTTTTGTCCATAATTAGTATTTTTTTTCCCCCATGTTAAATAAATCATAATGTTCTTGAAAACATTTTTCGTAACCAAGCAGTGCTTAAATCTTTAGAGATCCTTGTTCAAACATGAGTGGGGATAAACATTAACACCATCAGGCATTCACTAATCAGTTAATAATAACCTCTACCTCAGAAGTCCAAGGCTGGAAATACACTGCTGGAAATACACTGGGTTTATACCATTTCTGGCCACAACCAGGACATAGCCAGAGCGCCACATTTGAGAGGAATGGAGTTCATCACCTTTTAGAACAGGATCTCTGGGTTTTCCACTCTGCAGCGGATGGGGCTGACTCAATCTAACCCTTATCTAACATGACATTGCCACCATGATATAAATAGTGTCTTATTTGCCTGCTTCAGAGGAACAATGTTAGTCAAGAAAAGGTCAAATGGTTTTGCCACAGGGGAAAAGAGTAAAAATCTTTTGTAATTTAATATTGCCTTTTTTTTTTTTTTTGTGAAGACAGGGGATTCCAGGTGCTAGTGACATAGGAAGGAGAAGAATACAGAAGAGAGGACAAGGCATATTTATCTACTCTGCAGTAGCACAAAGCAATAATATTTCAATCATTTCTTAAGGCCCAGGAGAAACTAGTATTCACCCAGCACGCCAGTGATCTCATCTCTACTTGGAATCCTGCAAACTCTATAGACAAAGTCCGCTTAAACCTACCTACTTTGACAATGCACAAATAAGTTATAGCTGCAGGCAAGCCTAGGACAGATGTACTTGATACACCTAATGAATGTATTTTTTTCTTATTCCACAATGCTTACTGCACTGATGATTTCAATTAATAAAGCATTAATAAACATTACTTTTACCCATAGCTAGCCATCAAATTGATCCATTTTTAGCCAAATGGGAGAAATACCCAGTTTTAAGTCTTTAAAGGCATTACACAATGTGAGGTTCCTGTTACTAACCCTCAGATAAGGACTATACAAATACCCATGTGTATTTATTAAGGTTGCTTTCAAGCATTTTTCTTATCCTACAGAAAAGAAAGTAACTCTCTTACAAAATCTGCACACAAGACAGGCTGGTATATTCATACACAGTTGAACTAGAGAAATACATACAGCTGGGAAGGAAAATTTCTACAAATTACTACATGAAGGTGACCCAAATCCCATTTTATTGCTAGCTTTTATTGCTTCCAGCATACTGGTAATCTATGCACATGGCAATACTTCAGTACTAATGGAAATCAGTAAACAAGGTCACATGCGTGTCAAACAGTTGCTTTCCACATTCTAAAAATACTTGTAGGTCCTCTTTGCTCGAATGGCACCGACCTTTCCTTGTGTCATCCATGCTGCCTGTGCCGCTCACCGGGTGTAGCCTGCACCTAAGGCTCATGGTATGCAGGGTGGAATACATCCTACTCAGTGGAAATAAGGATAATTGCTAAACTTGTTATCAACCAAATTAGAAAGTAAAATAATTACAGCAAATTTCCCCTTGGGCCATCTTCTGCAGACTACAAAAGACTTCGAAGATACTCCAAACCAGCCCATCTTTCCTTGGAAATACCACACATTGAAAAATAATTGTTTATCATTAAATTAAATTACAGCATGTAAGGTGAATGAGATAAAGTATCTGACTCGACTGGAATCACATGTTTGGCCCAGACCCTGTGATACACATGCAGCTTGCAGGTTATTTTTGCAAAACATGTTTATGCAGTGACTTTAAGCCTTCAGGCTAAACATAACTGTAGTGCAAAGGGCTACAAGAGAGAGAATGCAACAGGTCTCCTCAGCTAGCCATCCTTTTCAGTCTAAATAAGAAAATCTGAGATACAGCACCAAAGACAACAAAATATATGTAATAGCAGTAGTCTATACAATCTGTACAAAGAGAATGAAAAGCTCCAGCTATTATTCCAGACTTAAAGTGAAGCATTTCCTCAAGTTGTGACTAGCAGAGGGATTTCGCTTTCCACACTGCTTTGTGAAGGTGGAGTGAATCTCACCAACTACTGAACGCAGCGTGACAACCTAAACCATGGGCAACATGAAGAGACATCGTAAGGGTGCACAATGCACTTAAAGCAAGAAGTGCTTGCAGTGAAGTATCATTGAAAGAAAACGCAGTGGAGGGAATGGTGTTCAGCAGAGCGTTCATCTTCTGGCATTTTGAACTCAAACCAGAAATTTTCCATCCTCACAAAAAATTACATCAAATTTATGAATAGTAGATCTTTCTTTGGACTTCTGAAAAGTTCCTGAAAATTCTGAGCATGTGAATGTTAGTTAGGAAGACTGAAATTGAGGGCTTGAAAGAGAAATGAAGACAAGCTCAACATTTGTATAATAAACCAAAACCCAGTGCCAAAGCTTGAGAAAAAACAAGTAAATTCAATGGTTCTAACACTGTTCTTTGTCAAACACTACACATTCAGGATTTGCATTTCCTAACTGCCATCTGGAATTCTATTCTTTTATTTTAAATGCATAATGGGGAAGTAAAGCAAGATAGCTTGTACCTTCATGTCCTCAGGCTTTTTTGTTTGTTTGTTTGCTTTTAAACAAGGAAACTATACAGATAATGACTCGTTATGATTACTGAGAAATACCTAAAGAAAATGAGTTTTTCAAAATGCCCCATCCAAATGCATTAGCAATTAGAATCTCCTCAAGTTTCCATTAGTCTGTCAAAACAAGAAATAATCTTATAGCAGCTCTGACTAAAAATCTTACAGATTGTCACAATGATTGAATTTCAAAGTATAGACTTACAAATTCGTAGTCTCCATCCTGTGGTACTTTCCAATCAGATGAATTTTTTGTCTGGCCAGACACATTCTTCCCAAAGCTATTGATTTGATTCTCCTTCTCCTTCTGCTCAAAATATTCAAGGAATGACGGTTTGGCTGGCTGCATTGTTTCATCCCTCCCTGGAAATATTAAAAATAAAAAAAACAGTTTTGAAAAATATATTTTCAGTTATACAGCCTTACATCATGCCCAAAAGTGATTTTATTTTTTTAGCCCACACTAAATCACGTAGTACTGCTAAAGTACTTGCTAAAGTACTGGTTTTTCAGCAGCTTTTCAATCATAAAACTGACTGTACAGTGAGAAAACCAGAGAAGGGATGCTTAAAGCCTACCACACAAGTGATTACAATGCTGGAGGCCTTGGCCTCTAGACCTGCAATCCAATCCATCAAAACACACTACCAGGTAACCGAGCTTCATGCACTGAATGCTAGAACTAAACTGCTACCAACTAGAGAGGTTGGGTTCTTTTTTCATCCCAGTGAGGTTGCATGCACTGCAAAATACACAAAGTTCCAAAACTAAACAGTGTTGTTTTACAAGCAGAAACTAATTTTTATATTTATGAATGGAACAGTACAAAAAGCAAGGCTTTCAAAGACCACATCTATCATACAAATATCACATAACTTGGGTAGAAGTAGTCAAGTTCTAAATTTCTTGGGCAGAAAGGATTAACCAGTTTGCAAAGCTTCTTTTTTTTCTTTTTACAAACAGTCAGTTAGTAGGTTGTCAGGTTTACTGCCCTAGTTTTCTTTTTGTAGGTTAATTCCTCTGAACACACTTTTAGTGGATTACTTGAATAAGCCAGATATATAGATTAACCATTCAATTCTAGACTGCATTTAAGAAACTTGGGGTAACAAGAAATGGGCAAGGGTACAAAGAGAGACAGAGGGGTCAAAATAACCCCCTAAATATGAATACTTTGAGTTGCAAGAGCAGGTCTCATAAGCCTCCCAAGCATCACTCTTGATAACAAAAAATCCACACATACTGATAGGAGAAGAAAGGATATAGCCAAGAGCACAAAGCTTTAGCACAACTAGGTTTACATTATTCTCATTTGTCTAAGTTATTCTTTAGAACAACCAAAAGTTAAATGAAAAGGAGGAACGCTGCTGATGCATTAAGAGCAATGAGCTAGTAAAACTACATTGTCACAGGGTGCCCAGATACGTTGCATAGCTTGTGGCATTAGGGATATGAGCACTAATGTATCCCTTCTTCCTTTAACCATCACACTATCCGAATCCCTGCTCATGTGATTTAAGTACCATTACATACAAATAAATCTAGCAATCCATTCAGCAAACAGGTTTCCATCACTGAAGGAAGAAACGCAGGGTCACAAGTTCCCAGATCAAAGCAGATCCCCAGCGCTGTTTGGAGAGAGAGGAGGTGGGGTCCATGAACAGAAGGCAGCTTCAGTTGTAGGGTGATGACAGCGCAATAGGGAAGGAAGTGATGAAAAGTGAAAGGATGAAAATACTGACTCCTAGCACAGACAGCATAAAAGCCAATACAGGAAGAAAACACAAAATTTATCTTCACAGCAAGTCAAGACCGAAAGACTTTCAGTATCTCCAAAGGAAGATTTCTTTACTAGTGGAACCAGTACAGCATCAGATGCTGCCCAGACTACTCACAGTTAAAACTGGCCTGTCCTGTGAGTTACAGCGCAGCTAATATCTTGTAAAGAGTCGCATCTAAATGAAGAGGCAGGCTTGCACAGCAAACATGCTTCAACAGGGCTGCACCACAAGACCGTGACAGCTGCAAACACAGCTAAAGACTACTCGCAGCTTAATGCCATTGTACTGCTCATCATGATAAAATGCTTCACAAAAACCTGTGAGCATAATGGAAGTAAGCACTGTAACAATACCTAGTAAAATGTTTTTGTTCTGATAAAATATGGTTCTCTAGGCACTGAAGTAGGTTACTCATACTTGAAACATATGTTTTAGGCAATGCAGAAACCATCCTTTTCAGAAAGCAGGATTAGAACTAGAGTTAACAGAAAATGGCATCAGAATAGCCTAATTCTGGACTGTGGAAGTAAGTTCACTGTTGAATGCCATACATTTGAAATAATCTGTTATGCAGGCAATCAACCAGAAGTTCAGAGCTTCAGACAAGCACACGGGTGGAGCCGTCCTTTGATGGGTTTGTGGGGTCTGCGTAACACTGACTTTTCCACAAGTTTGTCCAGAAGGCAGGCTATCACAAGACAGTCCTCACTAAGGACATTCAGCCGTGCTTTCCTCTTGAAAAAATACTAGCTACTCTGGAAACCCATTAAGATTTAATCACCGAATATTCTTCTTGCACGTAAAATTGCCATCCAGTGATCCAGAACTTCCCTGGCAGACACTGTCTGATCATCAGACAAGTGTATGAATTCCTTGGTCAGCTATGAGATACTTTAGGAAGTTATTTGTCTACAGACATGTTAAATACAGAACAAATTTCCGCAAAGTATGAGAAAACTTGGCAGGATATTTGGGTTGTGATACTGAGAGAAGTGTGGTTCTACACAGCCTGAAATGTCATGATGCATTTTGAAAAAGCACTGCATTGTACTGCCTCTCCAGGGCCAGCTAAAAGCTCAGGCATGAACTGAAGTGCTCATACTTTTGCACCATGACAACTAGAGCAAAGACAAATTATTCTACCCCTGGCAGTAGTTCCCCCTCTTTTACAAACAAAACCAAAAAACTCATCATACAGAATTAGATCAAGAAAGACACCTTCAGACAGGCTGCATGAAGGTCAGTCAGGGAAGAGACACGTCTGCAAAGTAGAAAACAGATTTGCTGTTGGGAATAATTACTGAAATACAATAGCAATCCAATTACAGCTAAGTGATAAAACATTTATTTAGAATGAAGTAAATACACCCCTTGTATTCTGCTGCAGTACAGCTTGTTTGAAGCAGGAGGTAAGTTGTTATGCCCCATCATGGCAATGTTTAACACCAACAAATTTTGTAGAAATAGAAGAATTCATAACTAACTAGGCTAATCCATACACAGCTTACTAGCAGCCAGCCTAGGTCTCAGTAATTCAGGCTTCCTAAGGGAGGAAAAAAAAAAAAAAAAAAAAGAAAAAAAGAAAATCTAAATGAAACTTGTACTCTATGTTTTGAAAACAATCGTTTGCAGCACAGGAGACTTTGAAACCAAGTGTTTCACTCCAGTGACACTGGCTTATTCAGTTCGGTTTTTTTTTTTTTTTTTTTTTTTTTTTTAAAGACTGTTAGCTCATACCAGAGCTTAATTCAGAGTGTCACTTAAAATAATCATGCTCATTTCCCCACATCTTGTATTTTACCAAGAACTGCAATATCTGTAAACGACTAGTTACATCTACTGAACAACCTATTGTAGCATCACTGAATTATTGAAAGGCACATCCAAACCCAAGCTTTATTTAATAAAACTTCTGTTTTCATGCAGAAATGAAAGCAACAAAGAAGAAAGCACATGAAGTGGTGGGGGTAGTTTATAATCCCGAAGAGTACAACTAGATTTTCATCCCCAGAAGTACAAGTGACCGAAAAGCTGAGGGGCTGCAGCACAAGGCTGCCAGGACACCAAAGGGGTCTCTGCCATGCTGAGCGGGTGGGAGGAAAGGGAGTTTGTTCAGCCTGGGAAGGGCAGGAGAGGCTCTAGCTGCGGTCTCCCACTCCAGCAGGCCATCATAGCCCCACTCTCCCTCGCGAAAGGATGCGAGGAAGAGTCTGAACTGCAGCAAGGGGGCAACTCTGCTGAACATAAGGAAGAAAGTTTTCACAACAGGGATGGTTGTGCAATGGAGCAGGGCTGGAGCAATTGTGCAAGGCCCTGAGCAACCGGATCTGACATTGCACTTGGTCCTAGCCATTGCACAGGGAACCAGACTGATGTCTCCCAGAGGTCCCTGCCAAGCCAAGCTCTTCTGCGACTCATGCCCTTCACACCCGCTGTCAGACACCTCTAACCTTGCAGTCACCTCAGGCCTTTCAAACACATGCAACATTTAGTCATCAATTTTAGGACATTTCTACACATCAACATGTAACACTGCATCTTTATTTAGCATTGGTTTGGTTTTTGTTTAAACTGCTAAAAATTGAGATTGCTAACTGACAAACGAAAAATGGAAAAAAAAAGATAATATAAAATGAAAAATAGCCAGAATACAGATCTAAGATGCCTGAAATTTTAGTTGCTGCTATGATCTAGTAGCGGTGTGTATGCAGCAAGACTGACAGAAACCCTCCTGGAGACAGACAGACATTACACCAAATAAATTATCATCCCAGCACGACTGGATTCTTTTCGTCAATCTTGGCACTTAACAGCAGTGTCATCTTTCCAAAAATGATCTGCTATTAATTCAACACAAGAGTCACACCACTATATCTTTAAGATTTTGATAAAAGGCAGCTGAAGACAAAAATCAATCACTGCTATTTGCAGAAGCAGACGCTGCTGAAAGATGACACTGCACTAAACGTGTCTGTGCCAAAAAGCATTTAATTTTCTAGTTTTATGGGGTTAGACTAAAATATGAACATTTGACAGAAAGTGAGATCACAACTGTGACAGAGAAGAGCCTTTTATGAGAAGGTCACCCTGTGGTGACAAGAAAGGCTTCACCATGCATTTATTTCAGAACCTAAAGAGTTGCTTATAAGGATGAGCCGCGAGAGCTCCCTGGAGCCATTAATGGTCTACCGTTTAGATATTTAGTCATCTTTTAGGAGCTGTATTAATTACACAAATGGAACACCACAGCTCTGCTGGAGCCGGTCCAGCTGACTGCAGAATTACAGGTTTGGGCTAGCTGTACAGAGCCACAGGCGCTGGGAGGACCCATCGTCGTTCAGCCTGCCATGTGGTAAAGAGCAGAAGCCCTCCGCAAAAAAAATCACAAGTGCCGTCTGGTATAAAGTCAGGTTTAGAACATCAGTATTGTTGCGTGTCAGAACAGAAAAAGATGTGAAATTGGTGGGTCCAAAGGTAGAGAATGCTGTAAATTGTGAACAACAAACATCCCCTTAGATTTTGATTTTTAAAGGAGCAGCATGCTATGCTTACTACTGATTTCACTAATAGTGTTACCCTTTCAGCAGTGGAAAGCAAGTCCAACTGCATCTGGTACCATGCAAGCTGGGACAGTCCTTACCCAAAGCACAAACAGCCCAGACAAGCCAAAAGACAACTGACAGATACCGGCAGGGCACTGCAAAAAGCCAGCGAGGCAACATCAGCAACAGCCAGTGGCCTTAGCATACTGGATCCTCACCTCTGCCAGGCTACAGCAAGGGTAAGTTTTTCCTTAAAACTTAAGCAGTGTGCTCCCTCCCAGAAAATGTCACCTGTCCGAATACTTGAGGGAATGGAAGAGGTCAGTCTTAGTGGCTGACTGCAGCATACGGACCTCCTTACATCAAGCAAAAGATGACAAGGAAGGTGTGGAGAGCCTTCAAGCCATTTTTATTTCTATATGATGCTGCAGAGAAAGTAGAATAATAAAGAATAAACAGCATAGTCAATTAAACCAGCAAGATATTTACTTTTTTCCCCCCCATAGTAGAGAATATCCATGAAACCAGATCATTCAGTATCATCTAGTCCCAGAAATCAAAGTACTCATTTTGTTGATTTTGTCAAATTAGCTCTCACAATTGAAAATTTTCAGAAGCTCAAAAGCTTCAAAGACGCCTTCAAAAGCAAAGTGGGATTTACAAAGTCCTTCTATCTATCTGAACAAGCTTGCTGAGTAATGAAACTAGAATTTCTGCTTTTCTCTAAAATTATTCTTCTCTACTCAAACTTGACAGCAGAATAATCCTTGTTTTATTATTCTTTCCTCTTGAAAGAGATTGCTATTATCTACCTAGGGTGAATATTCTAGAGTCACAAAGCTTGTCATGAGAGAAAGATAACCTCAGGAACGCATTTTGTGTGCTCTTTACTCAAGTCAATTTATAAAGTTAATACTTAAAATACCTATTCTTGAAGCCACGGTGAGAGATTTCCTCCCTTACATCACAAAAATTGGAGCTAGAGTTGTGGCTAGGAAGAGTCCAGGAGATCATGCTACAAATTCATCTACAAAGAAGGTAATGTAAATCAACAACAATGAAGTGATTAATTACTACATTAGCAGTATCAAACTAAAACATGATACTTGGTACACATATATGTATTTGTCAAGGTTTCAGGAGGCTGCAATCTTTAGATACAACTGGCTTCAGCTCTGGAGAATACTTGCGTTTATGAGAATGAGGTGTCAGAAGCAACAAGACCAAAAATTTTTAAGTTGACTTAATGCTAGGAAAGTATCACGAATGCCCTGCAGAAAGCTCAGGAAGTTGCAACCCTGTGAGCAGGAGCTCAAAAAAGCTCTGCAGAGATGTAGTAAAGAGCACTCATATCAACTTTAAAGAAAGCAGAGCTATCACTGCCTTTAGCCAGACATAATGCCAGAAAGGATCCCTTGGGACAAGCAGCATAGTCTTTTGCTATCTATACAAGATTATATAGTCCCTTTCACAGAGTGATCAAGATCTATTGTAAAGCAATTGGTTTGCTTTGTCCTTGCTGTTGACAGGCTTGCTGTTCTCCTGAGTTATAAACCCTCTCATTTCCAGTCTGAAGTTTATGGGCAGCCAGCGTATATGCACTTGTTCTTGAGCACACCTCAGCTCTTTGGCATTTAAACCATCATCCTCTACAGTGTTCACCTTCCCTCCTTGCCCGTTTTTAATTTTTTGTTTTGTTTTTAGGAGTTGTCATATCCAATGTCATCTTTCATTTTAGTGGTCTAAATAAGCATAGACCTTTCACTGACTTCTCACATAACAGGCTTAGTCCCCAGTAGTCTCAGTAAGCTTCTGCCTGCTTTAGATTGAATTATGTAACTTTAAGATTGAAAATGTACACGTATTTAGGATGCACAAAACAGTGCCTGATGATTATGTGCAAGCAACACTTCATTAATATTAAATTTCAAATGGAATTGCAGTTTTATTTGCTTCAGGCTGTTTCTTAGAGATCACAGCTGAACTTTAGCAGCTGGACAGCATAATTTGTACAGTATGAACAGGACTGAGTCATTTTATGCAGCAGAGCAGAGATACCAATTTATTCAACCAGAGCAAAAAGTGCTCCATCATTAATGAATTCACCCCATGGCAACACAAGCTGAGATTTCCTCACATTAAAAGCAGACCACATAACACTTCATATCTATTGAAGCTTATGAGGACAAGTCTTCCCATAATTATGGCCTATCTCAGACTAAATCAAAGCAGAACATACCTGACAGGTCCTGCTATTAAGGAGCTCCTAAATGACCACAAAAATCAAAGCTAGGTATCCTAACCAATCTCTTTTAATGAATATAAGACATCAAAGTCACCTAAGGAGAAGAGTACCAACACTCACCAAAAGCTGTGGTATATACAAGGGAGGACTTTCTGAAAGAGGAGGAAATCCTCACAGTAATGAAAGCTGTTTAAGACCAGGTTACCTCCTTTTCGATCTTTTACATAAAAACTCAGAAAAGATTATAAATATATAGCAGCTTTCTTCCTCCATCACAAATTTTCCTCCATTTTTCAATTTTCATGTCAAGTGGACACCTTATGTCTTTTACCTCATTAGCTGAATTGCCAATTTAGTCCAGTAACCACAGTATGTGACACAGGCAGCGAGATATGAAGGTGCATCAAGCAAGAAGTGAACATTTCATATCCTGCATCATCTGGCTCAGGTTTTGATGAGTCTTAATGAGAAGCAACCAGGGATGCAGTCTTCAGGTCCAGCATGCTGTGAGGAACAGCTCAGGCTCCCCCAATGGCATATAACCACGTAAGCATTTGCTAACACCCTTTCTATTCATAACCCGGAAACTCATTTGCTTATCTAGAGAGAATAGCAAACAAGGCAATCAACACTTTTTTCCTGAAGCTTGAAAATCTGCTGGTAAAAACAAATTTGGTTTTAAACTTCTGCAATTAAGGAATTTAAGAGTTTATAGTTTTCCTCATTCCTGCTCAGGAGGAAAGTTTTCTCCAGGTTTTATTTTGATCCAGTAGGAAGTGAATTTATTCTTAGAAGAGACAGGTAGGTTACAGTTTGCCTGTAAGTGCAAATATATGCATGCATGCAGGACAGAGATATACTTAGTGATTTTCTACTACTCTGTCTCTTGATTGAGTCTCCTGAAACATACTGCCTCCTGTATGCTAGCTATTCAGGACTCTGTTAGTCATACTTCCCATCTTCCTCAAGGCAATGCTTCTGTCCAGGAAAAAAAAAAGAAAAATCCCCCAACTTTCCATCCCCCATCATCACAAATGCAGGAGTTCTTAATAATAAAGCGTTAGGAACAGCAAAAATAGCTATGTTAAACACATACATCTCTTTCTCCAATTTCAATGTCTCTGAAAATATAAATATTAACAGATTATTAACTTTGTCTTAGCATTAAAGCTTTGTCAAAGCTTTGTCAGGACAACCAAAGGTGGACAAGCATCCAACTTAGATCCCAAACTTAACTTTTCCTCATGCTTCAGTCTGCACAGAACCCCTACTTCAACTGCTAGCCCACTGCACAGACGTCCACTAGCCTACCACTATTTAAGCAGAAAAAACAAAACCCACAGCAAAACGCCCACAACAAAATGACAGCATATAAAACTCCTCCCATTCCTCAAAAATACTGTCTGGGTGTCCGCACAACTTGATATTCTTAAACAAACTGTGCTGGCCACTGTTTATGTCAAGTTTGCCAGCAAGGCTGCTATTAAGATAAAAGTCAAAAAGTAACACAACTGGAAGACTTATCTGTGAAGATTTGTATTCTCCACACCTCAAGAGTGGCAGTACAATGCTTCTTACAGTTTGAGAAGAATTTAATCAATGTAGGTATTTCTATAAACAGTGTTATTTAAATGCATAACGCTAAGAGTGTTTTATGGTCCAATGATGCCTAAATGGACCAATTTATTTTAAACACAGAACTGTACCACCGGACCTTAATAACACTAAGTAGTCGGAAGCTGCTTATGAAGAGCTATTGTCTATGGAGAAAACCAGAGGCAAAACACATCCAATAGCTTTGACGCACACATGATCTAAATCCTGGCAAGATGTGGAGCTATTCTCTACAGTACCTGCATCAGCTATTTGGATAACATGCATCCGCACTTTTTGGACAACTACTGATATTACACCACCTAAAGCTACACCTCAGCTACATACCAGTAATACTCCATTAAATTATAATATTAATGCAGTCACATAAACCTTCTGCCATCCATATTCATTCTGCTGTTCACATTACAGCTTTTACAGTCATTGCTTCACATGAAAAATCACAGGTTCATTAGTGGGGGAAAAAAGGTTTCCCGAGTCTTGGCAATAACACTTCTCTGGTTCAGGTTTAAGTGTCACCCACTGGATGTCTCACAAAGCCACCAAGACTAACAAGCTTACTCTGAATCATTTTTCTAATAGCAAATTGCCAAGTTTGCATCTTAGCTCATTTAATCTGCTAGTGAAACTCAATCTCCCCTCAAAAGGGGAAGTATGTTTTTAAAAGGACACAACCATGCTTAGCAGTGCGTGCATGGTAAAAGCGTAAAAAAACCCAAACCACGCCTAACTATATTATAAGAATGAAACCTACAATTTTTTATTTTACACATTCACCAGCTATTAAAAATTTTTACCTGCACATTACATTATCAAGGTAGAGGCAACAGCGTTATTAGAACTTCTGCTCTACCTCTGCCCCAGATGCTCTACTGAATGTGTGCCACATTAACAAAAACCCCACACCCACAATTCTTCCACCAACTCCAGATCCCTCATTCATCTTGACCCAAAAACCAGACAGCCCAACTCACGCCACTGTTGGCAGTTCTACATTCTCCAGTGTCGTTTTATCTGGTGCTTAAACAAGCAAGAGACACTTTAACATAGGAAATAGGACAGATTATAGTACTAGACAAACTAGATCCTATTTCACTTGGATCTGATTGTATTGCAGTGTCCAAGGAAGGCAATATGTTTATCTGCTTTATTATAAAATTATGTTCCACTCTTTAAATCGAAGAGACAAACTCATGCCAAGTTTCCACTTTCTAAAGACCTACAGCAAATAGAGCAGAAAAAGCAAAAAAAGAGAGTGAAAAATGCTGCACTGTTTACTAGCACTATACATTCTCTCATAGAAAAATTTTTAAAAGATTATTTCAGACATATTAACAGTTCAAAAGTTATTCCAGCTCTCAAGCACAATGGAAATGTCTGTTATTACAAATCATTGTTCATCTATAGTTCTTCAGTTACTTCCAAAGTTTTCCTGCAATAGTTTAACTGCAATCCATAAGTAATCTGTTAGCAATCAATTTATAAGTAAAACGTGTCACAGCACAGTTTAGTATCTGCGGTTTCAGGCAATCACTTGAGTGCCTTCAAAATGCATAACAGAATATCATAGTGACATTTTTAATGCTGCCTGAGTATTTATATTGAATGCCCAGAAAAAAGCCAAGCAAATGAAAGAATTTAAGCAAACAGAATTACAGCTCAATTGACTACAAAACAAAACTTCCCCTACAATGTAAAATACTGGAATTTAAAAATGCTTTTCCTCTGAGCCTGAAAAGTCATGAACCGATCTATGCAAGAATCACTTTCAAGGTTATTGGAAGTTGTTTGCTAGAGATTTTGAAGACAATCCTACCTAAAGCATCGTATTTCAATGTCCTATAAACACTTTTTAGATTAAAAAGAAAGAAAACCAAACCAAAAACTGATGAATACACAGATTTAGTTTTTTAAATTAGAAGTAAGGGCTAGGACACAAGCTCAGAAGCCTGCAGTTAAAAAACTCAAGACACCTAGGGAAGCTAAATTCTCCTACTAATACCATGCAAGAAAAATCAGAACTTTTTTATTGACTTAAAACAGCTTTTATTGTGAGTCATAACACAAGCTGCCAAATGAAATATAGACATCTTTAAAAATATGAATCAATGAAGCTTCTTCAAACTCAGTGGTTTCCAAACAGCATTATTACATTTATATTTAAGATTACAAAAAGACCTTGCTCCAGAGAATTCTGCAGCAGACCAATGAGCTTTACAGTTAAATCAATTTAACTGAATGTTATGAGAACACGAATATGGAAACAGCAAGCTGAAAAACAGAGCTATACACAATTCACATGAAGGGTAAGATGCTCAAAGACACTGCCTTGCAGCGTGTCCAAGAAGCAAACACAACTGTTCTGTTGCAGCAGCCAGAATTTCAGAATTATGCTACCAGGTAAGGAGGAGAAAAACGTGTTAAGGAAAAGTTAAGTTTTAGTCTGGTACAATAATTGTTATTAACATCAGATTTCTTGGAATCAAGGTACAAGTTATTAAAATGCAGCACAACCTGCAGCAGAGAGTGCTGAGTGCAGCTCTGTTTCACTAGATACTACTGTGTGAAACCCATCGACATGAAAGCAGTACCAGTGCCAACCACCACTTGCACCCAGGATCTCAAAATGCTTCCTCCAGAAGGCAGAGCTGCTCAAGCACTTCTGCCGCATACTCAGCTTTGAATACTGTTACACAGCTGCAGTTGAAGAACAGAGCGTTTTTAAGAAGTCTGAAGTCTAAGGGGGGTTTAAAAGACAAACTCGACTTTCTAGTCACAGAGATCTAGAGCTCCTAAGAACTTGTTCTGGAGCTCCCTCTTGAGGTTAGAAACTACACTATATTAAGGACACTGCTATATCCTCATAACTGATTTTACTCAAAATGAGAGTATGTCCTTGCAAAAGAGGTATTATCAAAGGCATTGCCTCAAAACTCTGTACACTACTTCGTAGAGAGCATTAGATGCTTTTGAGTTACAAGCGCTGCAAGGTTAAAAAGATTGTGAGAAGATAAGCAGGAAGATAAACACAGGAAGATAAACTGAAGAGGCACTTTACTTACGCACCTTTAGTAGCCAGTGCAGGAGCACGCCAGACAGTAAAACCTCCATTATTGTGAATCATGAAATGGAACAATACACACTGATGATGAGAAACTAACCATGTTGTCTATTTGTAAAGACACTGCAACTTCACTAGGTTTATTTACAGCTGTTAACACATCCCACTCTTCGGGTGACCTTTTAGGTACTCTAAGCATCCACCTGTCCCCTTGCTAGAGCTACCTTGTTCCACAAAACCCAATGGCATTACTCCATTGTCTTTGTTGCCACAAGCTGCTACGTGGGCCGACAGCTCTGTTTTTTTTAATGTGCTAAATCAGTGTTTGGAAAACTCTTTAAACGGGTTCTGCTGAAATTTCACTCTCAAAACTGGTATCTTTCCACAAGCTCTAGAGGACCCCCACATGGAAGAAGCTTTCAACACAGAAATTCCTGGGAAAAGGATTTTTCCAAACTCCTGTTGAGAATTTTTTCCTCTCCCACAATAGCTAAAGGTTCAAAAGCAGATGGCCAAGGAAGTCTTTGGAAGCAGTGCAGAGCCAAAAGAATAAGCCTTGCCTACGATGGTCATATTTTACTACTGAGCCCTCACTCAGCATTTTCCTCAGTCCTTAAGCAAACATCTATGCTAGCCAGCTGAGTCATCTATGAGTGCCTCTGCCTCAATACTGTTGAGACTACCCAATCAGTGGGAACGGATTTCTATGAGAATCCATAATTGAGAAAAGATTCTTTTTCTTCTAGTCATACGTTTCCAGGGAGGCTCTCCCTGCCATTTCTTTAATCAAAGAAACATTTTTAACCCTTTTCCAGCTCAAGCTGTGAGGTCTTCCACAGACTATCAGGGATCAAAATCACATCATTTCAGATCTTACATCCTATGACAAGGTTTGCAGTTTTAGTAAGCTTTTCTATTTTAGGGCAGAACAGATTTCAACTTGAATGTCTCAGAAGAACAACACACAGTTTATTCATTTGTCCTTAGTGATTAAAGTAACACTAAAGAAACACAAAAGTCTAGAGAGATGCTAGCTCCTCCCACTGCGTGCCTTGCTGTGCTTGAAACATGCAAAGTATTTGTCATTTCATAATGTAGCCCTTAATTTGATGCATCAGTTCTGAAACAGACTTGCTGCTTTCAGATGCCAAGTTACAGCCAGATCACCTTCTAAAGCAACACAAATTTTTTGATTAACCCTATGCTAGAGTCTCCCTCCTCTACATTCTGTGAAAAAGACAAAACAGAGAAAAAAGAACCAACAAAAAACCCCATACTAGCTAGAATCAGATCGAATTTGATCAGCACAGAAGCTTGCGGAAATTGTGCACAACTCATCAGCTATACCCAGGGCAAGACTAAAAATAATGGCTTGAAACTTCGACCTAGAAAGGGTGTCTCTTCTCTACTGCCAGAGGGCATTGGCCTTAAGAGTTTTAGCTCCCTACAACCAAAAGACATCACAATAAGCTACCAAAACTATCAAAGCAGGTTAGGAATACATATCATAGCCCACATTAGGTCCTAAGTAATATTCTAGAAGTTAAAGATGTTGTCTTACTTTTCATAGTGCCCTCCTCCTCTTCCTCTTCTGTGTTAATGACCATTGTACCCAACTGGGATTCCAAGGTGCCATCGTGTTCTATCATTGTGTTGGCTCCATCACTCATCGTGTTGACAGCTCTTATGGTACCAGTTTCATCTCCACTCGCCCTCACCATGGTACCTGAATCGGTTTCATCTTCTTCCTGTACAAGGATGCCGTAAATACATTTTTACCGACTGTGGTGAAGTCCCATGAGGAATGCCTGTATTCAAGGACACTGGCAAGTCTTATTAATTCAGAGTTTTTCACAAATACACATAGAAGTGACATTTTGGTTTATGCACTTAGTTCTCTCCCTATCATCTCCAAACAGGTAATGAAAAGTCTTCATACTTTTCTGCCAACATGATAAATAAGAGAACAGATAAATAAATCAGCAGAAGCTTCTCAATCCAAGTTGCATCTCATTTCTGACCTGGTGACCTGTCTGTAAGAGTAGATTACAATACTCATCCAGTCATTAATGTTTCTATTCATGTTGGCAGTTTTAAACACTGATCTAAACCCCCTATCTCAAGTGGTACAGTTCACTGAGGAGTCATTAGTTATTAGACAGCAACAGGTCTAAGTCTGGAGTGCATGTGGCACTGAAGAAAAATGATCACCCTGTTTTTTAGGAGTCTGTCTTTAACGTTTAGGTAGTTTTACTTGCTACAAACTTCAGAAGCACTGAAGAAAAATGAACTGAATTTGCAAATCCTTAAAATAAGGATTGAAATAAATTATCAAAGTCTAGTCATTTTTTTCAGATTAAAATTATTTCTTATCTTTCCATTTGTTAACAGGTGCTAATATTGTAGAACTTTGAATTATTGTTGTCAAGGCTCATGAGACTGACTCTGCAGGAAAACACAAGCTCCTGAAACAAATTCTGATAGGACACCTTCCTGGCAGGTAATTATGTTAGCCAGATGTAGTAGTTTCATTAGGTGGCATGTGCTTCACCAAGTATATATTGTGACCAGGATTTCATGAAGAACAAGGTCAAAATTTCTACAATCTATTTAGTTTCTTGGAAATGTGGACCAGCTATTCAAACTGCAAGAACAGAAGTCACTTTCTAGGTTTACAGCAGAGTTTCCAGGCATCTCACCTTGGATGAGAAGCTCATGTTTTGTTACAAGGACGAAGTCTGCAGTTCTTTACATGTGACCATGGGCTTACTGATCTGCATTAGTGTTAAGAGGCAAAACACGGGTTTCGCACATCAAGCTGTAATACTCCATCTCAATGTCATTGAAAGAAAGAACACCACCACTCCACATTCTGGTGTTCCATACATTTTATCTGTTCTGTCAAGGGTGTCTATATAATTTACTTCCCAACCTCAAAACCAATAGCAAGAGGAGGAGAACACTACACAAGATGTTAATGGAAGAAAATTAATGTTATGTGGAGATGAGTGGGTGAGAGGAAGTAATAAATTTGTTAGCTACACATCATTTAACAAAAGACTACAGCAGAAATTTCCACAGCACTTGGGAAGTGCTTGGGAACCCTTTTCTGCTGGCAGACACAGAGTAGAGAAGCTTTGGGAAAAACACACACAGCGACGGAGACCATTCAACTCCACTACATAGACACAATCTCTCACCAATGTGACTCCAGATCAGTCAGAAATGAGAGGGTAGGGACAATACTCTTAGAGTCAACATCATGGCACCATGACCAATAAAGTAACTTCCACACTGAATAAATAGGTGGTCCTAAACTGGAAAACTAGATGAACAATGTCTTCCGCACAGATAGTGTGGACCATGCTATTCAAGTCTAACCTCTGAAAAGGACTGGCATACAATGCCTTTCGTTGCCCATTTCATTTATTCAGGTTGAAGCAGGCAGAGGCTCAAAGAACAACTTTCAACATGCTTTCCATATTCACATGCTGTAACCACTAAAACAAGGAGCCCGAACTTAAATTCACAGCAATCCCCTGAACGCTTGTCATGCCCTCACCTCAGGTTTCTGTCGGTTGTTCTTGTGTAGTAGAAAGTTTCTATAAGGGGGGTTCTAAAGCACAACAATAGTAAAACAACACAACATACTTATATCATAGTGCATCACAGATGATATTATTATTTCATACTAGGAGAGCAGTCTAAGACCTGAATCTACAATGAAGAAGTCTCATTACTGCATAAATAATATAATCCAACTGGGAAAACGTATCAAGTCTTTTGCATACACTACTTTGTAGACCTATTCAATCACAGGTCTCAAGCTACACTATAAGCTAAACGGTAAGCCATACATGCTGGCTATCGCACTGAAATAAAAAGATTGAGCAGGGACCAAGCATCGGGTTAAGCAGTCATAAAGTAGAAAACTCGAGAACTAAGTCAAATCCACAGGCAATTGGACAAAATATTGCAAAAACAAAAAACAAAGCGGCTAAGCCTTATGAAAGGAGCAAGAGTTTGGACTTTGTTGCTATTCAATACTCACTGAATTTTCTTCATCATCCTGATCTAGTTCACGCTGTTGCGCCTCTTGACGTTTCAGCTTGATATCCATTGCTTCATTAATCAAGTCTCGCAGAATTGACACTCCTTTGGCACTTTTAACAAATGGATGCTGAGAAGTATTTTAAAAACAAATAAGCACTGCATCCAAACCGAGATACAACAGTAAAACACTGTTACTATGGCCTACCTCCAATCAAAATTAAGGTTTAACTCAATATATTACTAAAATAAAAATCCAATACTTCCGTCTGGCCCAGGAGGGAGACCTCCCACCCTCCAAACAACATCATGCTCCAAAGGCACTACTGCTGTGAGACCTTGGGCTCATTCCGCTCCCACAACTCTATTTCTTTCTTTAACAGCTTAGCTGTCCAGAACCAATTACACAGATCATCACCATGCCTAGACCATTCAGAGCAATCACTTTCATTTAGCCTCCCCTTTTTAGTGTTTCAAGAGGCAGTTTCTTGGCAGTGCTGGTGAGAATTTTAAAGTAAAAAAACCCCAAACAACTCCAAAAGCCAAACAAACAAAAAACAACCCAGAGATGACAAAGATAAGAAGTTGAAGTTAGACCGGTTCTTAGAGAAGAACTGAAAAGTTGAAGTTGAGTGTAAGATTTTCTAAGTGAGGTATTAAAAAGTAAAATTTGTAGTGGGCAGGAGCAGCAAGAAATGAAACCAACATCTCAACAGACACACAGCACTGCCTACCCTAGCAAGCCTTCTCTAGAGCTTACATTCTTGTAAGAAAAGGCAGACCTGCAGAAGCTGTGTTGCAGTGGCACGCTGCTCCGGGCTCTTAACAAGACACTGTTTTACAAAGTCCGTAAAATTGTCTGACCAGAGCTCTGGTTTCCGGAATGTTGGAGGCGGATTGGTAGGAATCATGAAAATTGCCTGAAAACAGAAGAATATTCCAGATTTCCAAACAAAGTTTAAAGCTTTCCAACAATACAACATACATACACACAAACATACACTGGTACTAAAGAACGATAGACATTTCAAGTTTGCTGCTTCTGAAGAGTTTGTGCCAGTATTATACACAAATTTGCTCAGAGGGATCAAGCAGCAAGAAATCAGACTTTTCTCACCAGGTGCTTACACTTCTGTCTGAGGTGTTATGTGCCCCAAAAGGTGTGAATCTGCCATTTTTAAGTCTTAAAAATTTGTGCTTGCATAAAAAAAAAAAATCACTTCGGATAATACAGCTCAAAATATGTTTCATCACACCCAACACAGGGAGCTTCAGCTATGTCTTAACAGAAGATGTTCGTCATTTTCCTTCCCTTGCAGATTTTCCTTCTCAAAGACTTGTTTTTCATTTAATCAACAGTACAAAGAACTGACAGAAAACAAATAATTTACTCTAAATTAAAAGCAAGATGGCATGTTGATATATTATTCAACCAGCTACAGTAGCAAGACCTTTACATACAGCAATACGTTTTAAAAGGCCACAGTCCTTACCCTCATAGGATGAATATCTGCATATGGTGGTTTGCCTTCAGCCATTTCTATTGCAGTGATTCCCAGAGACCAGATGTCTGCAACACAATTATACCCAATTTCTTGAATCACTTCTGGAGCCATCCAAAATGGGGTCCCTATAACGGTGTTCCGCTTTGCCATGGTGTCCTGAGAAGAAGAGCAGGATAAAGATCCAGACAATGGCAACTGTATTAGCCACAAACATTAATTAATGAATTATCATCCTAATTATCTTCCACTTGCACGCACACGCATTATTAGATTCAGCAAGACTGGGATACAGAGGACTGCAAAGAGGAATTGAAATGTGCGTACAGAAGTTACAAATATCCTGAATAAAACAGTAAATGCTATTGCAAACCATTACTTAGGTATAGTGGCTTCCACAGAGGAAGCTCTGCTCTAACGCGTTGCTGTTTTAGTATCTCATTATGTTGATGTAAAGTGCTAAAAACCAGTTTAGAAGAATTTCTCAAAGTCTCCACAAGCACATCACACTTGCATGCAGGTTTAAAAGATAAAGTGAAGTGTATGCAACCATCTTGGTTTTACTTACTGTAAGTTGTCCTGCCACTCCAAAATCTGCAAGTTTAGCATGTCCCTCTGTATTTAGCAATATATTTCCAGCTTTGATGTCCCTATGTATTTTCCTCATGAAATGCAGGTACTCTAGTCCTTTCAGTGTTGATTGCACTATTGTAGCAATTTCCTCTTCTGTGAGCTAAAGAAAAGAAGAGTTACTGCCAACCTAACAGTTGCTGAGATGTAACACTATTGCGTTTCAGTCTGTTTTCCCAAGATTCTCTAATTGCCATTTAATTCCCTTCACTAAAGGTTGCCATACTAATGAGAAATTAGTTAGCAGCTTACAGCATTATGTAGAAGAATTAGATTACAACTAGCATACATATACACACGTACCCTATTTCACATAACAAAACCCTTTCTCAGCTAGTAATTCTTATCCTGCAATAACCAAAGTAAGACAAAGTAGAGTCTGTTATTCAGAATAAGTCCAGGTTTTCAGGAAAGCCAACAAACCAAAATCTGCTCCACTGATTACACTGATCAAGTTTTGGTTATCTGGATAACGTAATCAGTTTTCTCATTTTCAGAGGAACAAAGGACTTGCATCTCAAGTTATGGCCAACAGTTGTGTCAGGCATTGAACACCGTGAGAATTATGCCCCCACTACTCAGCTTCCTTGAGCTGCTGGACACCCATATTTCCCATTAATACATTCAAAGGAGAAAGGACGTACAGTTTTATTTCGTAATCGAATAATATCAGACACAGATCCAGCGCCGCAGTATTCCATGACTATCCACAGGTCTGTGTTCTTAAAATAGCTGCCATAATATTTCACCACATGAGGACTATGAAATGTGAAAAAAGGAGAATAAAACAAAGGGTCAAATACCAGTAACCAACATAACTGAATATGCAAAATGCACCACAGAGTCCCTAAGTAAGTTTTAGAAATTCAGAGTTGAAGTACCACTGAAACCCTGATCCAAAACAGTCTGAACTCGCACAGGGCTACTGCAGTCCTGCCAAGCCTCTTCCCCACAGCAGTGCTCATCTGACCTGCCAGTAAGTCAGTTCAGGGAGCTAAACTGTCTGAAAATAAATCCTATAGACATAAGGAGCGATTAGCCTTCAATCCGGTTTAGCTCCCTGAACCAGATTACAACAAGGTCAGTGCTGTGGCAAGCAAGAAGGCAGGACAAGGGAATGAGAAACAAACCATGGCAGTCCCTGGTAAAGCTGCTGCAGAGCATTTGCAACCAAATGGAAACATTAAATAAGGTCCAAAGTTTGCTGGAAAATAGCTATAATGTTAAGAGGAATGTTCCCTGACTACTACATGCACCTGCTTGTTTCTACAATTTAGTCCAGGATGTATTTTAGGAATCCAATACAACCTAAGACTGTCTCTCACAGTCAGCTCTCTGGCTGCCCAAAAAGCCAACAACCTAGTAAAGTATATTGGTCAGAATAACCATCTGTCCTCTGGAAAAGATAAAGCAGAAAACTAACAGAAAGACTGTTTCTGATTTTATGGGAATGGAGCTAAGGAATAAAAGTGCACTTAATCTATTCTCTGCTGAATATTTTCTAATGAAATACTGTAGAACTAGCAAGTCAGTCACACTGCATAGTGTCCCTTAATGCTCACACAGAAAATGTGATGCTCCAGTGATTCACTCCCTCTGCTGTTCATAACTGTAAGGTCTCATTTTAGGCCTTACAAAGTTAGTATTTAATTGTCCTGGTTTCGGCTGGGATAGACTTAATTTTCTTTTTGGTAGCTGGTATAGTTTTATGTTTTGGATTCAGTATGAGAAGAATGCTGATAACACACTGACGGTTTCAGCTGTTGCTAAGTAGTGTTTCTACTAAGTCAAGGATTTTTCAGTTTCTCATGCCCAGCCAGCAAGAAGGCTAGAGGAGCACAAAGAAGTTGGGAGAGGACACAGCCAGGACAGCTGACCCAAACTGGCCAAAGGGATATTCCATACCATGTGACATCATGCCCAGTATATAAACTGGGGGGAGTTGGCCTGGGGGGAATCACTGCTCAGGAACTAACCGGGCATTGGTCAGCGAGTGGTGAGCAACTGCATTGTGCATCACTTGTTTTGTATATTCCAATTCTTTTATTATTATTGTCATTTTATTATTGTTACTATTATCATTATCAGTTTCTTCCTTTCCGTTCTACTAAACTGTTCTTATCTCAACCCACGAGTTTTACCTTCTTCCTTTCAGTTCTCTTCCCCCATCCCACTGGGTGGGGGGCAAGTGAGTGAGTGGCTGTGTGGTACTTAGTTGCTGGCTAGGGTTAAACCACGACATAAATTTAAGAAAGAAACACTTAGTAATGCCTTCCAACTTACACAGTAAGATTTTTCACAAACAAATTATTTTAAAGTTACATTTTGTTGTCTGCCACCAGTCACCTTCATTTAAAGATAGCGCGAGTGGAATGCAATAGAGTAAATGACTGGGACCATAATTTTATATTGCTAATGTAATTTATTTTATATGGTTTTCCAAGCCTGAAGTCCATCAAGATAGTGTTTCTTAAGGCTACATTCATAATACCAGAAGAAATTTGTGTATTTTAAACTTTCAGCCTAGGACACACTTTGAGAGGAGGTCTTCTGCACCCACGAGCTCTTCATTAGCTAAGTTAGTACAACACCTTTTACCATAAGAAACATGCAAAGACAACCCAGAGAGCCAACCATCAGCCTGCAGAGCTGCCAGCAAGTTATTCCAGGGATGCTCAGATCAGCAGACAGCTTGTACTGCACTAGAACCTGCACAGGCAGAAAATGGCTGGGAAGGACAACTGTGCCACCCAAGCAGATGACAGCATGTAGATTATGCACATGCAAGAGCAGTCATGCATTAGTGGCTCTCATCCACGTGCCCCTTAAAAACAAACAAATGAAAAACCCTCTTCTACCAGTTTTCTATGTCCATACCAAAACTTGTTTAGAATTCATTAACCCTTTGGGCACGGGAACTGCTGTTCTAGCACACAATCAAGTTACCACTGTTCAACAAGTGATGGCGCATGGGGAGATGGGCAGTAACTGCTCACACGCTTGGCTCTTTGCTGGCAGCAAGTGCAAGGTTATTCAACTTAGCTTAATGCTCTCTTGTTGCAAGCTAAATTTTTGTTGTCTTACCTTTGCTTGGATTAACACTACCCAAATGGTCAGTTAACATGACTCAGTTGATACGAGGTAACTTGATCGTACAAGTCCGGCCTTTTAAAAAACATTTAAGGCAACATCATGGCTTTTATTTGATTAAATGCCAGATCATAGACAATACTTTTCTTTGCATACCAATAACGGGTTTTGCAGTATACATTTACCTGTCACATTGCTGCATTATGGATATTTCCTTTATAATCTCCTGCAAGTCAGATTCCACAGGAACTTGTTTAATTGCAACAACTTGACCCGTTTCTTTATGAATGGCTTTGAAGACACTGCCGTAGGAACTATGAAACAAAATATTAAACAAACAATTAATACAATAACATTTTTAAAACGCAAATGTTGTTGTTTTGCTTTTTGCAAGTGCAACCATCAGGTAAAAAATTAACTATCCTTCTGCTAAAAATATTTTGTATTTTAATGTAAATGATCAGTCCACTAGCTTCTAAACACTATAATACCACAAATAAGTCACAGCTCACTGAGATGGTCAGAAAAGAGCCAACCACCATTACACTGCCTGTAGCTTTGCAATGGCCTTTTACACAAATCCAGCAAATACAATTCTCTCTTTTTCCAACATACAGTACCAGCTGAGCATCAGTAAGAACTACAGCTCTGGTCACAGAGGTTTGGTTGTTCTTGTCTGATATTATCTGTCTTATTTCCAGCTTCTTTACTTACACCAGCCAGGCAGATTTACAAATCAGTTTTTTCAAATGAACTGCTTAAGGCAAACATGTCACTCACTGAGCGTTCCCATGCTGCTCTGCCTTACCAAGTGGCACAATGCAACAGTTCATTTCCACCACGCGGATCTTCTGCAAGAGGTACCAGGGATGAACTACAAAACCTCTTGAGTTCCCACAGAGCCCTATCAAGTCCAAACTGGCATTTTTTAACAATGTTTTAACTCCCTACTACTGAGCCATAAGCTGTTTGGATTAAGAGATCCTACCCTTGTGAAACAAATTCTTTATTCTGTTACTAGCCAAACACTGTCACTATGTTGGTACATACCTTTGCAGTAATGGGATCATGACAAAAGTGAAAAAAGAGACCACTGAACACATACCCATTACACAGATTTGTTCTTAGAGAAACATACATTGGGCACATTGTAATAGAACACATACCCTTCTCCAAGCTTCTCCAATACATCAAATACTTCTTCAGGTTGTTTGGTTAAACTGTCTTCATCTAACTTCTTCAGCTGCCTGTATATGTAAGAATAGACAAATCATTACATTTAATTTTACGGCAGTTTGGGCTGTGTTGAAACAGAAGAATAAATAGCACTGCTTAAAGGTACACAAGGCTTAGCATGAAGTAAATTTATTATGAAGTAAGTTTATTTCACCTGACCACGTGACTGAATATTATTAGTATCTAATAGCAAAAGAGGACTGGGAATTACAGAGAACAGAATGTGATTGGGCATACAAATCTACCGTTGCTCTTGGCGGAAACACATCTCAGGATCTATACGCTGGTGGTCAAATCCCAACACAGCACTGCACAGTCTTGCAGCTATTGAACATACCTACTAAAGTTCAATATCTTGTATGGAAGGATATGTACTAGGAAGGATATGTACTAAGGCCTTGCAAAAGGTAACATCATCTTCCCTTATGCCTTTAAGTATATGTGGAATACATTTGTTGGGAGGAAGGAGGCAATATTGATCTCACTTGTACATTTTTAACATCGGAAGTTCAGATCTTGACTCTGTGGGCCTAGACATATACTAGGAATATCCTATCAGAAGGAAAAAAAAAAAAAAAAAAAAACTGATATGTAACTCAGGATCTTAATGCTGCTTGGTCCATCCCTCTTAAATACACTGCTAATAAGAGTCAGCTGAAATACTTCCTAGCGGAAAAAAAAACATGCTACGTACTGTGTTCCTTCACTTAGGCCCCCTCACCCCCAGTACAACTTTCAGGGAGATTCCATACACAAAGCAACAAGACGACCAACCACATTTGTTTCAGTCCACCTGTACCACACCAGAGAGCTGTTCACCAAGAAACCTCCTGAAACAGCCGAGTACTACATAAAAAAAAAAAAGTTCTGAAAACAAAGTATTTTACTGTTGAACAAACAGTATCCAATAGCCCACAAACACGTGCTCTTTCATTTTCACATGAACTTAAAAAACCTGAAACAACAACAAAAAACAACACAAAAACACCCAAACAAAAAATCCTCCAAACTCCCCAAACTAGCTCATACACATTTTTGAAATACAGAAACTTATTAGTCTCGGAGTTTTCAGAACTTACTGGTCTCACAGCAAGCAGTGTTTGAAATGAAACGTGCATGGTCACCTGCAACTGCCAATTACTACTGAAAGCTCTTACTGCTGCTGTCAAAGACCATGACTCCAGCCACAGGCATGCTAATTTTTATACTAAATATGTAATTTTTTCCCCCAGGATCTTCAGAAAGAGCAAGAAACCACTCATTGGTTCCTGGCTATTATGTTTATGTACAAAAGCCATACATGAGGAGCAGCTCACGCATGGAGTACATACAATGGCTTCCTGAAGCAAAGGAAACATTATAAAGAAGCAGACTCAGGAAGTGGTGAAATACTGAAAGTAGTCGCTAGCTTCCCTCCAAAGATAAGCGTTAACCAACAGAATGTTACTTGTCCTTGTGAAAATGTGGAGGGAGGAAGGTGTGGAAGGAGAAAAGGGGAAAAAAACCCAAAAACCTATGAGCGACCACACAAGCCGCCATTTCCAAGAAGCCCCAAAAGTGGCAATGCAAGAGGCAGATCCTTCCTGCTGAAGTTAAGATGAGGCTTAAATTCTATTTAAAGGCTTTTCACACCCCCAAACACAATAACCAGACAACTAGTGCGCTTGCATCAAACTACCTCGTTTCTGCTATAGTCCAGGAGCGCAATTACTTCGCACTGTCCAGTTTGTCCAGCGCACTTGCTGCTGTCAAAGACACACTCCGCCTTTTTACTGTATGTTTATACAACACAGATATAACAGCAACACAAAACCAAGCTTGGCTAAGTTATTATTCAGATGTAATCTGAATCTCCTTCCAGTTAAACACGGACATAAGCAATTACAAAATAAAAACAGACTTTTTTTTTTTTTAAACAGAAGACACATTGCCGTTTTGTTTAACAAAAAAAGACTATGTCACTGAAGACCAGAGCCAGCAGCTTCCTTTGTTCGGTGCCGAAAGCGTGCCCTGGGACCCAGCTGCAAAGCACTGATAGCATTCTGACAGACCGACACTTCGTTCGAACTGCCGCCGATCTCCAAACTAGCCCCTCCGCAGACCTACTCCGCTGCGGCCTGCCGTTCAGCGATAGCCGCCTCACGGCTTCGTTCGGAGGCCGCCCCGAAACCGCTCCATGAAGCGGGCTCGCACCTCGCCGGGGTGCCGGGGCCCAGAGCGGGGCAGCGGGAAGGCAGGCTCTGGGCCAGGGCCGGGCAGGGCGCCGGCAGGCTAACCAATCCGCACGGAACTCACCCGAAGAGAGGGAAGGGTACGTTACCGGAGGGCTCTGTCGGTACGCCGGCACGGGTCAGCACACCCCTCGGTACAGCCCCGTTAACCGGGGTGAGCTTCCGCAGCCGCCGGCGCCTTCTCCGCAGGCTCCGGTATTTCGGTTTAAGCCATTTTCCCACCACCTGTGCTCGGTGCTGTCACAGCACGGACCTACCGGCGCTGCCCGCTTCGTCCCGGTGCGAAGCGACTAACGCCACCGGCCCCGGCACTCCTCCAGCCGCTGCCTGCCAGCTCGGGGCGGTGGCAGGGCCCGGAGAGGCGGAGGGGCCGGAGCTCAGCGCGGCCGGCTGCCCCGCTCCCGCTGGTGCCAGGCCCCGCGCCCACACCCCTCAGGCCCGGGACGCGCCGCCGCCAGGAAGGCCCACACGGGCCGGCCGGACCGCAGCACCAGCACCCCCGCTCCGCTCACCGGCGCGGGTTCCGCAGCTGCACCGTCTCCATGGCGCTACGGGGCGGCGGTCAGTCGGTCGGTCGGCCGATCACTCCCTCACTGCTCCATGGCAGCCCGCCGCACCGCGCCACCGCTTCCGCCCGCCGCCGGAAACCAGCGGGGAGCGCCCGCGCCCGCCTCCGTCGAGAGAGGGGCGTGGCCCGGCAAGCCCCCCCCCCCGCCGGAGCAGAGGGGCGTGGTCTGGGCAGGCCCCGCCCCACCGAGAGGGGCGTGGTCTGACCGGGGCCCGGTTTCCCCCGGCCCCGGCTCGGGCAGGAGCGGCGGCGCGATGGCGGCGGCGGCGTCCAGCGCCATCGCCCTGCGCCAGGCCGGCAACGAGGAGTTCCGCCGCGGGCAGTACGGGCCGGCCGCCGCGCTCTACACCCGCGCGCTGGCGCTGCTGGAGGCCGCAGGTACGGCGCGTCCCGGGCCGGGGCGGGGGGGGCGGGAGGGCGGACTCCGGCTGAATACCTCTCCCGCTCGTGTCCCGGCGCAGGGGAGGCCGCCGCCGAGGAACGGAGCGTGCTGCTCGCCAACCGCGCCGCCTGCCACCTCAAGGAAGGCGCCTGCCGCCTCTGCGTCGCCGACTGCAGCGGGTGAGCGGCGGTGGGGCCGGGGGTGGCGGGGCCCGAGGGCTCGTTCGCTTGCTTTCCCCACCGTTAGGCTAGGGGCGGGAGGCGAGGCAGGGGCGGTGACAGCCCCGGAGCGACCCCGGCCTGCCCCGGCCGCGCCGTCCCTCCGCGGATCCCCCCGGAGGCCGCCCCGGGCTGACGCCGCCCCGGGCGGCTCTCTCCGCTCTGTCGCAGCGCCCTCGACCTGGTCCCCTTCGGGATCAAACCCCTCCTGAGGCGGGCCGCCGCCTACGAGGCCCTGGAGAGGTACCAGCTGGCCTACGTGGACTACAAGACGGCGCTGCAGGTGGACTGCTCCGTACAGGCGGCACACGACGGCGTCAACAGGTGAGGCTACAGCCTGCTCTCGGTGGGTCGTAGCGAAAGGTTTGGGAATACAGCAGCTCGGTTAGGTGCTGCTGCTGCGAGCCTCGGGGTGTTTCTGCAACCGTGGCAGGAGGGAGCTGGGTCCCAAGCACACGAACGAGGCAAGCGAGGCCTCTGATGCTTCGCATGCGCTCCCTTTGTCTGCTGGCACCCTTAGGTCCTTTCAAGGTGCTGGTTGAGGGCTAGGAATGAATGACCCGGGACTGTTTCTGCTTTGCTCAGTGCCTGGTTTAAAGGAAATAATAAACTACAAGGTCCCATGCCCTATCCTTTAAGGCTCCCTATGCTGGCTGGGTTTACAGGCTACTGTAGTAGTCCTTTTCTCTTTCTGGAGCTGTCTGCTTCACTTCATCGTTTGCCAGGCTGAGGAGCATCATGCACATCTCTTGCTCACCCGAGTACTGACAGTCCCGCCTCTTGTCCTATGATAGTTTTAGCCCTGCCGCCACAAAGGTCCTTTCACTAATGTCCTGTCTGTAGCAGGAACTTAGTTTAGATGCATGTAAAGCGTTTAGCGGAGAGATGCTGTCCTCAATACACAAGCCAGGTTAAAAAGTGACCCTACTGGCTACTGTGTGGCCCATCCAGCCAACAGATGGGGTGACTGCCAGCCATCTCTTCCAGGATGACTAAAGCCCTGCTGGAGAAGGATGGCATGAACTGGCGCCAGAAGCTTCCGCCAATCCCCACAGTGCCCATTTCTGCCCAGATGAGGTGGAGCGTTCCTTCTGCCGAAGCCCCCAGGGCAAACGCTCCTCCTGCAACTACACTGCAGGGAGAACCAGGTGAGAGCGATGCCCTTGGGTCGGGCACAGAGCCCTGTAGCTCAGAAGGGTGATGAACAAGACAGCTGCCACGCCTGCTTGGCGTGTATGCAGCTGGGGCTGAGGCCTGGAGAAACCTGGGCCTGGTTCTGCCACAGCCTTTTTGGCCGATTGTGGATCCTTTGATGTCTCTGTGTCTTGCCTCTGGTATGGGGATATTTGCTTTCTGAGAGGCTGCGCTGATCTTGTCAGTTTTATAGCGTTCTGTATTCTTTCACGCTGTTCCCAGACCAGAGTGGTGCTGGCACAGAGAGAGCTCAGACTCTGAAGGAAGAAGGAAATGAACTTGTAAAGAAAGGAAACCATAAAAAAGCAGTTGAGAAGTACAGTGAGAGTTTAAAGCTCCGCCAGGAATGTGCGACTTACACCAACAGGTACTACTACTCAGCTTGTTGCCCAAGTACTTCTTGGCCCTTTATAAAACCCACCGTGGTATTTCTGACAGAGCTGTCTAATGTTTGCTCCCAAACAAATGAATGAAACAAAAAACGCCCACACATGTTCACCCCAAGTGCAGTCTTCCCTGTAGTTTGTATAATGTCCTTTGATCAGGTCCTGCAAAAACCCTTGGAGACACTCATCTTAGGGCTGCTAAGGGATTTCTCCCTTTAATGCTTGTCTGCCAGGACTCTTATTTTGAGTAGTGTCTGCTGCCCCACGAACCACAAATTGCAGACTGCTATACTTAAAGACTCAAAGTATTTCTAAGGCAATTGCAGCAAGCAGAGCATATTCTGGACTGGTATAGATAGGAACCTGCATCCTTGAAATGCAAGTTCTTAGCTTTAGAGCAGGTTGCTCTAAAAATCCTCTTCTTTTTTTTCCCAGACTGAAAAACTGTTTCCTTTTTTCCCCTCCTTTTAACTGAAACAAACTTGAGCTCAAGATGACATACCATAGAGGATAAAGACTGGTTTTGGAGTCCAGCTTTGTGGTGCGCTGGGTTTGGTTGAGATCCGCTATGGATGTTGTAGCAGTAGATGCTGCTTTTAGCCAAAGGTCTCTAACCGGGTATCTGTATTGCAGAGCTCTCTGTTACCTGACGCTGAAGCAGTACGAGGAAGCAGTACAGGACTGTACAGAAGCTCTGAGGTTAGATCCTAAAAACGTTAAGGCACTCTACAGACGTGCTCAAGCACTTAAAGAGCTGAAGGTAAGTCAGTCAGGAGTTTTGAACATTTTTAGGCTAGGACTAGGAGCCTGTTCATGCACGACCAGGGCAAGAGATGCCGTTTAGAACTCGTTCCTGTGCTAGACAACATCTGCCGTCAGATAACTGAGACCTGTGTGGTCTGGGAGGGGATGGTTTCTTTCACATTGCTATTTGCTGGTTGGATCTCATGAGTTTCTCAGGACCAGGTCCTGTTTCTGGAGGTGCTGGAAGCACCTACGTGTTGTGTTGAGCTTTATCTTTTCATGTCTGGTGAGAGATTCTGTAGACAGTACTGGAAGACTTACTGCATTGGTGTTGGACTCAGAACCCACTTGAGTGATGAAATTGTCTTCTCAGCCCTAGTTTAAGCACGTTTTAGAACAGCTACATCGATGCCAGTGCTTAAGCAATTATAGAGAGGGAGTCAGGGGCTTAGTTGTGTTGCAGGGTAGTAATTCTGCAGCAAGAGCCTTAAACTGCATTTTCAATGTACTAACATTTAAAAAATACTTTCCTTCTAGGATTACAGATCAAGTATTGCTGATATCAAGAGCTTGTTGAAAACTGAACCAAAGAACACAGCTGCACTGAGATTACTGCAAGAACTGAACAGAGCCTAGGGTAACCAAGCAACAAGGAAAGCTTTGTTTTCCACTGCAGAAGAACGCTTTTTCCCTTCTGATGTTGTTACAGGGACCAATCTTAATGCAGGATCGGTATTGAAAACTATCTTCCACAGCTGCTGAGACGGAACAGGTTCTGTGCCAGCACAATGAATGTTAAGACACACAATCTGTATCAAACTATTCTATTATCTGGCTCTAAGATCGTTCAAAGTTTTAATGCCCCTCCCTGAGAGGCATATAGGTTAACTTCCTTGGTTGAAGTCAACTTGCCTGTAACTATTGGCCTCAGGGACTATTTCCATGTTGGCTAAGATGCATGTGAAGTGGCTATTCTCTTTTTGAAGAGCTACAAACAGAGGGGGTTTTGTCCTTATTCAGGTGACACTTTTGCTGCGTTTGTGCTGCTATTACTTAAATAAGGTTGCTGCAGGAACTGCTGCAGTTGCCCTAGCACCACACACCATTCTTGTAACAGGCACAGTTACTTGCACAGGGCCAAGCTTGTTCCCTCTCCCACTTGATGCCTGCTGGCCCTCAGCTGAGTTTCTGCTGCTTAGTGTGGCTGGGCAGATGTTTACAGTAGCAGCTTTCTTTTCTTTTTAATTATGCTGCACATTTAAGAAAACAGCAGCAAGTTAAGCCTGCCTTGTTACACTGTGCACTACTTCTTTCAGATTCTGGGTGCTTGGGAATTTTACAATTGCTTTTTGTGTTGTTTTTTGGTTTGTTTTTTTTAAAAACCACTTTAGCTCCTCTGTGCCTTTTGGAGCAGTTGCTATGGGGCGTTACAGGGAGAAGGATATGCAGTAACATCCCAACTGAGGTCTGGCTTACTACTTCAGTGCATGTTTATAATTTTTTTTATCTTCTCCTTATCTGGTATTGATAGCACTGACATAAAATGGTAGGTAAAGAGACACTTGGAGTTACTCTATGAACTGTTAAAACCAGTTCTCATTAAAACTGTGTTTATTTTCACTTTAGAGCTGTGTTTTTTACATGATGGATGGTGTAGGGGAACTGGTACGCTTTTTTAACCACTTCATACTGTCCCCCCTTTTTGTCAGAGGACTTCAAGCGCTGCAGTACAGTGCCTTGCTCTGTCATATAGTGACAATACGTCAGGGTTTCTAAACATTGCTCAGCCTTGCACACTGTGCATGGGTAGAGTACTTTAACTAGTAAGTCAAGATGCTGGACAACACTAGACCTAAGCCAACTTACAGTACAGACCAGGAGATAGAAGCTAGCCCATAAGTCAGGGTTCAAATATCTTTGATTCCCACCTTACTTCTCCCAGTAGTCAGTGTTTCAGGCAGGTACCCCACTGAACTGAATTTAGAAAGCAGACAATCCCTCTAATGCCATTAAAGACAATAGACTTCTTAGCTTAGTCTGACATTAAGTAGCTTTTTCTAGGTCCCAGGGCTGTACTCTATCAGCTGTAAGGGGCCAGGGCTTGAAACAACTCCTCGCAGAGGGGCACAAATTGCTCCATTCACTCCACTCCCACTTCTAAACGTGGCAGCTGCATTGATCTTGCAACCAGCATTCATCCAAGCTCTTAGCAAGTAAGCGTGATGGATTTCAGGGTGGGGAAGCACAGGCCAGCAGTACACAGATAAGCAGAGGAAGGTCATAAAATACAGGAGGAAGAATGGCTTCACTTAGTTAAGAGCTATCCTTTTAACAGCCCTGCTGTTAACTGGAGTGGCAGATACCTGCACTGTTCCATTCATTACAACACCTCTACAGCAGCATTCACCATCTCTTTCCCCTCTCAGCAACAGCAATGCATTTTTGTACCTTATCTCTAAGACTTTCCCCAGCATTACCACCAGGTAGACAAAGATCAAGCACAAGAACAAGACACACTACTTCAAGCTCAGGGTCACTTCTGTCTCCCCTTCTGTTGCAGCAACAGTGCTGCTGTCCGTCCAGGGTGCTTCCCAGGCTTGTAAAGGTAGTGCTGTCCACATGGGCAGCAGGAGAGTGTTTGTCACAGAGGCACGCCTTCATCCACCCTTTCAAAAGCCACAGCAACTATTCCAGACTGGAGACTCCAGATTCACATTTGCATTGCTGCTCCTGCCTCAACTCCCTAAAGCCTCAGACTTCCCCGAGGAGTTCAGCCAGGGAGCTACTCTGAAAACTTCCAGTACCGTCCAGTACACATGGGGATCCAAGCTCCAACTTCATCTTTTCTGATAAAGATTTTAAAGACCCTGGTCCTTGTTCACGTCCTTTCATAGACTATTCTGATGTCCTTGTGTTCTTTGGCCCCACTCCGCGGTCCCTGTAGCTTTACAGCTGTCTTCTTCAGCCAAGCCATCTAGCATTGTAGGTGGTGTCACAGGCACATCTGAACTGCCCCATTACACCTGAAAAAAGGTTGCAGACAAGCTAGCCAACAGCAGGATGAAGTTCACCTGTACGGTTCCATTCCAGCTCCTTATGTGCATTACTCTCATGCAAATACACATTTTTCCTCTAGAGACAAAGCAAAAAAGCTTCCAGCCAGTTACACTGTGGGAGAAATAACAACTTAAATGAAGGTCCTGTATATTAAGTGGATTAAAGTCCTGTATAAGCATGCCACTGAGAAGGAGGTATCTAAATAGTGCACGGTTCAGGCTGAGACATCCGCTATGAGGAAAAGAAATATTGAAGGTCAGAGGAAGAATTGGCAAAATAAAGGCAAAAAGGAATGATGAAAAGCCCCAGGGAAGAGCCCCAGCTGAGCAGAGCAGAGCAGACACCATGCAGGAGCAAATGTGTAAGCGATTCTATTAAAATGCTGGCAGGAAAACAAGAGGTAGGAGGGATGACTCAGCAGCAAGCTGAAGTGAGAGTATGATACAGCACAGAAGGAAGATGGAGACGGCAACACCAGCACACAAGTTGGACAGAAAGAAGGTAGGTGGTGTGGATGGAGGTATGCTCCTGTCAGCTCAAGGAAGCAGTCAAGTAAGGTCAACACATCGCCAGTCTCAAGTACCAAGGAGACTCTAGGGACTGAAATTCCTAACTAGGAAGAGCGGGGCATTAAGGCTAGGATGACTACAGCAACACGCTCTGGGAGAGGCCCAGAGAGCAGAACACAGTAACAAGAGGTCCCAGCTACTCCTGCAAGCAGGGAGCGTCCCCGTGGGGCATGATGTGGTTATGAACATTTTCAGGCCCATCAGTGACTCCTTGAAACCACTGGTCAGGAACACACATTGGAGAAGCAGCTTTTGATTTACAGCTACTCCACACTACCTCAAAAGCCGGGTCTTGTGCACCACAGACACATACACACACGGTGTGGTGACCAGCAGAAGACACTCGGTGCCAGCACTCCTGCAGGCATACAAGGTCCATTACAAAAGGAGAACCATGGGAAGATGATGCCTTTTAAAAGGAAGTTAAAAACAGCTAGCTAGAAAGGATAAAATCCCGGTAGATGGTATGAAATTTGCTTAAAGCCATCCTCCTAGAGAGTCAGGAAGGATCAGGAGAGCCTGGTGGTTGGCCATTTGTTCATTTAATCCTATATGTCCCTTTCTGTCAGCTCTTAGGACTGCCATCCCACCAGCATCACAAGCTTCAAACACTAATTACAGCAGCCTGACCTAAGTCAATCCCTCCACCTGCATGAAACAGAGAAAAAGTATTTGCTGTCTTTCTGCAAAGGGAACTAACCCATGCTTTGGGGGTGGAAGCATCAGTTCTTTATTAGTGTCAGCTACGGGAACAAATAAAACTACAGAACTCAATAAATTCACTAAAAATGATGATCAGCACTTGTCATTTCCTGGGCAACTGAACCAGACTAGGTTCCACACTGCATTTTCACAAGATGCTTTCAGTGGCGAGAAAAGAATTAATGTGGGAATTTTTTTACAGGTGCAGGAGGAAGAAATTCTGCAAGGTTTACAATACACACAAAAAAATAGGATGGGGCACTGAAGACAAGCCAGGGTCACTGTACGGGCACGATTCCAAAAGCATGGTGGGCTTGCCGCTGCTGTTCTTCAAAGGCAATGTTCTCAGGGCTCGCTATCAGTCCTGAAGTCTACAAGAAACAAAGAAACCGCATATGCAATTTTCAACTGCTAGAGGAAGAATTTCATCCAGACAAGATGAAATTCACCTGAACTTGGATTAACACAGTTTCCTTGAGATCACAAGTCAAGAAAATACTATCTTCAAAGGGGTATGTGAGAGTCTGAATTGCTTCTTAATGTGTCTGTCTCAGCCTCAGCAGCAGGGCCAGCTCTCCTGATCAAGCCCACACAGGACCACTAATATCTTATAGGGTATCTACTGACAAGGTTCTGCAAAAACCACTGGGAAGTCCCCGGAAAGATTGTGCTTGTCCCCACTAGACCTACAGAAAAGCAAGGTCCTTTCCTATCTTCCTTTCTGGCTGGACAGTCGTTGCCCTTGTCAACATAGGAAAAAAAAACCAAACCAACCCCACACAGAACTATGTCTGCAGTACGATTAAGTCTGGAAAATGGAGGATGCAATTTAAGAAATGGAATATTACAGTCAAACATACTTATGTTGCTCATCAAGCCTTTCTTGGTCAGGACAAGAAACCCAATCCCCAGTTTCAGAGTCAGAAACCAGAGACCCTGAGCACACCATGCACACACCGACGCCTGCAACAGCTCCGTGCACCTACCCGGGGTCACTGCAGGAATGCCGTGGTGCTGCTCTTGTGCGATGTCTCGGTAGCCTGGTGCGCTTGGAGAACAGCCACTGCTTCCTCGATCTTACAACAGAGAGCACAAGGCGGGGAGAAGTTGAGTTGCTCCAATGTAGGAGCGCACTGCACAAGAAGTGCAATATTCCAGGTCCTGATCTGGCCTCTGCACAGACCCACTTCCAAGAGGTAAAGGACTTTAATAATAATAAAATCCAAGTCTGCTGCTCTTGCAGGAGACTGATCAGCCCAAAGATCTCTTCTGCCTCTTCCCTAGGGAAATGCTGGGGCATCTCTCCTTTTCTATAGGCGTCAGAACTTGCCAGAGAGAAATCAGACTTCTCCGTAGATGAAGCTGCCTGACACCACCCAGCAGAGCTCAGGCTCCTTCACAAAAATGTCAATGAAAGAGTAAAAGTGAATCCTGTCTCCAAGGAGCAACAAGGAGATGCAGTCAATTCACTGCAACTGTTTTGATGGGAGCCAAAGCTGAATATTCACCAGGATTAAGGAGGAAACTGAAGAAATGCTGCAGAGAGGCAGCGTTTATCTGGTTTCTATTCTCAGGAAAGAACATCTCCCTATCTCCTTCCGGAGAGCAACACCCACCCTGCTTTTCCCCTCTCACTTCCCAGCCACCTCCAAACCACCCTCAGAGCTTGGCCTGGGCTTTTGGGGAGGTGCTCCAAGGTTCTCCGTTTGCTGAAGGTGGGCAGGCATTCAGGCACTGGGTGCAGTGCCATCAATGCGGGGCCCTTTCTGCTCATTTTTCACTGAAAAAAAAAAACCAACCCAAAAAACCAAAACCAAAAAAACCCCAGCTACTTTCTCTTCCCAGGGCTATCAACATCCTTGGCCCATCTTCTGGGCCATGATCACCTTTCCTTGCAGCAGCAGGTTAGCCCTTTGGGATGTGATCTGTTTGGGCACCGAGTGCCTCCTACCTTGCCGTGCAGGGAGTCGGGGGACTCCAGGAGCAGCAGCAGCTCGGTGTTATCAATCTCCAGCAGCATCCCAGTGATCTTGCCAGCCAGCGAGGGATGCATTGCATGGATCAGAGGGTACAGGCGCTCACCTGCTCCAAACACCAGGAAGGACATCAGCGCTGTGCAAGACCTCCAGCATTTTCAAACCCAGTGCAAGCCCTCCTGCCCTCCCAGGTCTGTCCTTTCAACTGAAAAGGGATACAAGGGTGGTGATGGTGGTGGAGGGGGAAAAAAAAAAAAAAAAAAAAAAAAAAAAATCACTGCTCACAAGCAAACCTATGCCAGCATGTCACAGCAACAGACTTTGCAGGCAGGGAAGCTGCCAGGTAAAGCTAGACAGCAGCAGGCACCTGCCATGGGAGAAGGGCAGTGGAACGGTGAGTGCTGCCCACGCCTGTCCACCAGCATGCATGTGAAGGGACCTGCTTCTGCAGGAGCAGTTTCTTCCTGGGGCGGGAAAAGCTGGTCCATGCTATGCTTTTGCCAGGCCAAGCTGGCGAGGCAGGCAGAGCAGGGCAGCCTCCCTGCAGCAGGGCGAGCGATCCCCTCCCACGCCACGGGCACCGGCCGCTCCACCAGTGGGACGCCAGACAGCACCCGAAGCCCAAGGACTGTGCGGCAGAGCTGACCCTAACCCCTACGGCCACCAAGCTGTTCATCAGCGCCTGAGCGTGGCGATGCAGGATGGCTCAGAGTTCAGGGGAATCGCACATGCCCTGGTGCAGCCTGGCCAGGCAGGACGGAGCTCTGCCTCTCCTGCAGAGCTTCGCCAGACACTGTCTCGCTGCTAGGCAGCTAATATAGACAGGGAGTGGTTTTGCTGCTTCCATACGCTTCCAACAAAGCCTGAATTTATTTATTTTTTTTAAAAGCAGCATAATATCAGAGCAGTGACACAAAGGCTTACAGCTTCTCCTAGCAGCTAAGTTTTCCCTGGTGCATGCAAGTCCACATGCCCGCACAGCCCCACAGCTGGATCTTCTCCAGCAGAACAGCCATGACACCCACCTATCATTTGCTTCTGCTCCTGAGGAGGGGCTGCTGCAAGCATGGATGCTGTCAGCGGCTCCTGCCCCTGGACATGCACAGCAGGTTCTCCCGCCTGGAGAAAAAACAGAGAAGAGCAGCAATCAAAGGCTGGAGCGACGTGCGAGTTACCTGGCATGCAGGAATGGTGCTGGTCCCCAAACAAAGTGGGGCATTTCCCCCTCCCGAGATGCTGATGCAGACTCCGGCATTGCCTGTTTGTATCCAAATGCCGGCTTCCAGGAAAGCTGGAGCCAGGCATCACAGCTGCACGGCTATTGGATCCATAGCCCCAGTTACCCCAGCAGCCCCCAAGAAAAGTCCCCATAGCACCAGTCATGAACAGAGCCATGGGGCTGCCTGGGGTCAGCAGTCACGTTAACCCAGAGCAAGACCAGGACCGATGCAATGTTGCGGTGCCTGTGCCAAAGCCGGGAGCCCACAGAGCGGTTACCTGCGGGGCCACCACGGGCGGCTGGGCATTCCTGACAGCTGAGGAGTACTTGTACTGCGGGGCACCCCGCGGCAGGGTGGGCGAGGAGGGCACCCGGGTGCTGACCGTCTGCGTCCCAATGTTGGCTGCAATAGGGATGGGAACATTTCTAAGGAAGAGCGCGTTAAACACATGCCTGCACTGGGGAGGCTGAAGCCACAAGGGCAGTGTGCTCAGCCAGAGGGTCCAAAAAATACCCCCATGGGCTCAAAGCAGCCCCCAGGTCAAAGACAGCTTCCCCAGGACAGACAGGGCACTGCCATCCTGCCCGCTGGGCTGGGGCGGTCTGATTTTGTGCAGGGGACAGGAGAGCTGGCAAAGGCACCTAACACCTTGTTGTCCCTCCTCCAGAAACACCCATCTGCATCAGCAGCCAGAGGACGAGGACAGCACGGAGGAGGGGGGGCTGCAAGAGCAAGTGCCCCTGGGCCCCAGCTCACCCTGGCTCCGCTCCTGCAGGGAGGTGAGGGCAGAGAAACAAGGGGACAAGGACAAAGGGAGAGGGGACGAGCCAAAGACAGCCCTCCTCGTCCCCCTACTTGCTTCAGCAATAAGACACTCAACACCACAGATGACCTTGGGCTAAATTGCACAAAGCTGGGAGGGTTCTAGGTAGATGCTGCCCCACCAAACGGCCCTATGTTTTGGGGGACATCAGACATTCACCCACTCACCAAGTGGGCAGCTTCCACCCTACACTACTTAAGTCTCTCCTTAAAGCCTGTCCACAGAGAAGCCTCAGAAGGGGCTATGCTGCGAGCCCCGGTGAGCATCCTCCTCTTCCTCACTCACACAAAAGGCAGGGGGGTGACAGGACAGACACGGGGTTGAAGCAGTCTCGGGGTGAGGAGTGCTCTGGGCACCACGTGCAGGACAGAAGCTGGGTCACCACCCCACCAGCCCTGCAGTGGCACAGCCACATCACGCTGGCAAGGTGGAGGGGACGCCCCGGGACACAGGGACAGCCCCAGCACAGCCAGGCACTGGGGATGCCAGCAAGGTCTGGTTCTCAGGCCACAGCTCCAAACACCTTTAACATGAGTGTGTTTTACTGGAGGCTTGGCCTTGGCAGCAGTTCAGCCAGAGCCTGTAAGAACCTCTACTTCTGCCCAAGAGGTCCTTTCCCAACCTCCATCTCAGTATGAGCACTAAGCCTAGGGTGCTGTGGCTGCATTGTCATCATCTTTAACGAACATATTCAAGGAGCAGCAGCCAACAAGACCAATCTGCATATCAGAGACCTGTCCCATTACCTGAAAGACCACAACCTTCCCCAAAAGTTACATGCTTATTTACTACAGACACCGCTCCAGTCCCATCACACCCGAGGGCAGACTCTTCCATGAGCAATCCCACAAACCAATCCATCTTCAGAGGCAGACCCAAGCTCGCAGCAAGCACCCTTGCCAACGCACAGCCACTACGGCGATGTCCGAGCCCAACTCACCCACTCTCTGGGCCTGGGGGGGCACGCGGGGCACCTGGGTGGAGGCCTGTCTCATAGTGCTGATGTTGGACAGCAGGCGCCGAGGCGGCACGGCAGCCCTCAGGATGGGGGTAGCTGCAGGATATGCTGCTGTAGAGATGGAGCATGATTAATAAAGCTTCTTGATAGCAAAGACATGGAAGGAGACGCGGTGGGGGAGTGACTGCGGTGGGGGAAAGCTCAGGAGCACCTCACCTCCAGGGCCAACCCTAACATCCCATCCCCCGGTGCCCATCACCATGACCCCTGCACCAAAGCCCTGTGCAATTCTCTAGGCAACAGCTCCCCATGGCTACATGCTTTGTGCTGCTTTTACAGACCCTCAGTCTCTAACCAAGCCCAGCTCACGCCGAGAGCCCCCAGGGAGAGACAGGCTGACTCACAGGGAGGCCGGGAGGGCTGCGCACTCCAGCGAGTGGCATGACGGACTGGGATAACTGGGCTGGGGCTGTAGAAGGTAGCTCTGGTTTGCGGCTAGGAAAGGAGAACACGTTATCCAAGGTGACTTGGGAGCTGAGCCAGATCTAACCCAGAGCATCTCAGCAGCTGTGGCACGCAGACAGACAAGCCAAAACCATGCTCTGCAGCATGCCAGGGCACTTAAAGATCGACATCCAGTCCTGCTGCCTGCGTGTCCTCCAGCAGCTCCACTTATCTCCTCCCCATGAGCTTTTGCACCTCTGTAACCCTTCTCCCTCCCCTTGTTTCATCCAGCAGACTTGTGGTCCATGCTTACACCCTCCCACCAAACTCCTCCTTGGTTCCCTCCTCTGAGGAGCAGTCAGTAGCTACTAAATGCCCAGCCCCTCGCCCGGAGCACCCGCACCCCACCAGCATTTTGGCAAGCCCTGCCGCTCACGCAGAAGACCAGCACTGATCCCACCGGTCCCACTAATCCCACGCCAGTGTGCGCCCGGGGCTGCACAACCCGAGATAGGCTCCTTGGCCCGACTGCCGCTCCCCTCCTCCCACCCAGGGCAAATTCGGGTCCCCGCGCAAGGCTGCCATTTGGGAGCGGGGACTCACCTGCGGGATGGGGGGTAGGAAGTACCCCGGGGGGGGGCTGGAAGGAGCCCAGGAGAGGGCCAGGCAGGGCCCTCATGGTGGCTAATCTCTGCATGTACTGATTGGTGAGGATTGCTTTCCGCTCCTCTTTCCTTTGAGCGAGCGCGACGTAGAGGGGCTTAGTGCTGACGATTCGTCCGTTCATTTCCGTCACGGCCTTGGTAGCCTCTTCTGGGGAGGAAAAACATACAAACCCAAACCCTTTGCTGTGGCCACCCTCTGTCATCACCTAAAATTGGATTAGAACAAGACAGCTAAGTCCACAGATCACTGCAGTACCCACGAAGCACGGCGCAGCGGGGGAGTACACCAGGACCTGCCGGCCGCGGGCACCCCATTGCAGCCCTCACGTCCAGGGCGGGATGGATGGGGCTGCACCCGTGGGGCTCCACGGAGAGGCTTCTCTGGGCAAGGGGAGGATTTGCTCAGGCAAAACCAGTAGGTTTGGGAAATGAAGACGGCAGAGTCTGGGCCAGCCCGAGATCTGCAGCCCGTGATCTTCCAGGGGGTCTGTGCCCCAGCCCCGCAGGACTCATGGGCCAGCAATGCTCCGGTGCTTAATGCCACAGGAGCCAGCAAGGGCTGGGATCAGTGGGACACCGTGCCCTGCATGAGGGCTAGGCAGCATCTGTCCCTGGCAGCTGGCAGGTTACAGGTATCTGACCTTAAAAGCCAGACCATCCCTCTGCACCTGTACGCACGGCCTTCAAGAGAAGCTTGACATCAGTCTTGGTGGCAAGACTGACACTTTTATGGTTTTCCAAAAGGCAAAACACCAGCCTGTCACCATGCTCTCCCCACAGTGAGGTGGTGGCTTGTGGGTCATTTCCATTTATATCAGTCTCACATTGGTCCCAAACCACAGAGCAGCTGTGCAATATTCAGAATGATGTGGCTTTTAAGGTCTCATACCCTGCACCTCAGCAGGGCTGGGGTAACTCGGCAAAGCTACAAGGTATTTGCTGAATCAATAAGCTCCTCAGGACAGTGTGGGGTACAAGTGGCATGTTCTTTACACTTGGCTTGAGATACAAGCCATCAGCAGGGAACCATAACTCGACAGGATGATAATCCCAAGCCATTTCTATGGGCTGAGCACACTGGCCAGCTGACCCCAGGAGCCCCAGCGACAGCCCCAGTCCCTCACCTTGGCACTGGTGATGGTGCCGTAAGGAGAGAACTCCTTCCTCAGCCTCTCATCATCTATCCCATCATCCAGGTTCTTCACATACAGGTTGACCCCCTGCAAACAGGCAAAAAAGCAGCTTGGGCTCCCAAAGTTTACAGCAGCTTTTCAAGCTGGATGCGTGTTTCGCCAGCAGCTCAGCCGGAAGGTGGGACATCCCACAAACACGTCCTCTCCAGAGCTGCCTCAGGACCGGTGATGTGGAGAGGAGCCAGGACCACGCATGTGCTCCACTCGTAGGCAAGACACCCTGAGTGAAGAGGGCACCCAGACCATCGCTATGAAGCTGCTCCAAGACCTCAGGAAGCTGCCTCATTTCCAGACTAATATTTTAATTTCTGGAAAAGAGCAAACCCACTTGTTCACCTGCCAATATCCTGGGTTTAGATATCTCTCCTCTTTCCTGATACTGCTTCTCAGGACATTACCAGGCAGTGACTGGACTCCTGTGCAGGTCTTAATTGCAGAAGGGACCAGCACACTGATCTGCTCTGGGGAGCCCTATGCTGTTCCCAAGACAAGGATGTCCCTGGAGGCCCTGGCCAAGTCCCTGGTGCAGACCTGCAGGATGGAGCACCCCGGTCTCCCCTTACCTGGTACCTGCTCACTCGCTCCTGCTTGATCTGCTCAAATTTCCGCTTCAGCTCGCTCTGGCGCTCCAGCCGCTTCTGGGCTCGGCCCACATACACTATCCGCCCATTGATCTCCTTCCCGTTCATGTCGGCTACCGCCTGCCAGTGGAGGGAAGTGCTCTGAGCACAGCGGGAAGCCAACAGCCACAGCTCTACTCTTCACCCACCCCCCCCGTCCAGCCCCACCACGAGCAGAGACCTCCCTGAGCAAGGGCAGGGAAGCAGCTCTGCTCCCCTTTGCCAGGTCCTGCCCATCCAGGCACCCCTGCCAGTGCCAGCACCCAGGCAAGCATGAAGCCAGTGAGGTTGCCCGCCAAGGAGAGGTGGGAAAATCAGCAGGGCACAAGCTCGGGGCTGAGACAGCAGACAGGTAGCAAGGAGCCTCTTGCCTTCTGGGCTTCTTCGTGCTTCTCGAAGTTGACAAATCCAAAGCCCTTTGAGCGGCCAGTGTTGTCCATCATGACTTTGACACTTAGCGTCTTTCCTGCAATAGGAAAGGGAAGTATCTGTCTGAAGAAGGGTGCCCACTGAGGGGGTGCTGTTGGCACGCAGCACCATGCTTGGGAGCCACCATGAGATGCCAGTCCAGCGAGGAGACCGGACGGCCATGGCAGCATGGAGGAGCCAAGCGGGAGGACAGACAGCAGGATCCCCGCTGCAAGGCAGGAATGGGAGGCTGCATGTGTCAGTGAGGGCAATCCCTCCCACCCCGGATGCTGCTTTCATTGCTCTTGGCTCTTCAGTTTCTCTAGCCAGTGCACTGAGCTCCTTTGGCCAGAAGTTATCATCATTTCCCTTATACATGAACACATATACTGGGTTCGTATGAAGGGTATTCACAAATTACCTGAGATAACACTGGCCAAGCATGGACAGTATTGGTCCATGGGCTGGTACGACACTAAACCCTGTCACAAGAGGCATCCTCCAGTAATGGGCTAAACTGAAAAGCCTTTTTTGCTTTAAATTCAGACTCAGCATCTCTTATTCCCAGGGCTGCTATAACCAGACAGCACACTAGTTTCAAGACAATTTAAAAAAACAACAAAACAAAAAAAACCCCAACCACTTCTGTTACTCAAGAAAGTAAAAAACTTCTTTTTTTCAGGAAAGCACCTAATACAAGTTATCCTCCATCATAGCAGCAAAATTGTCAGGACATTACATGCGCTTAAGCCACTGCAGTCCTTTGGTGAGGTGCTGTTTCAGCAAGTCAGACCCTGTCAAGGGAAGGGGCTTGGTATTTCAGGCGAGCTCTTTCCCCAGCTTTCTTTGCAGTTGCCCCAAATCCAGTTTATCAGACATGAGGATACTTTGCTTCAACAACTGTACTCACCAAACTTGGAGAATATTTCCTGCAGTCTGTCGTCATCCATGTCATCCCCAAAGTTTTTGATGTAGACGTTGGTGAACTCCATCGCCCTAGCCCCAAACTCTGCCTCACGCTCTTTGCGGGATTTGAAATGGCCAACAAATCTGCAGGAAGCAAGGAAAGGGACATGAAACCCCCTGTGTCAGGCACAGGCACATCTGTCTCCGTACAGTCCATGAGAGACCCCGTCACCTCAGGCCATGCTTTGCTCACCCGTAAACCCATCCTGTGTTTCACATCCAACAACTTCAGCATGTCCCACTCTGGTGTTCCCCTACCCAGACCCCAATTGGCACTACTGGGATGGGGAGAGTGGTAACACAGGGCACAGCCCTGTGCTGGGGATGTCACCCCAGGAGATGCCAAAAGACCCCAAAGAATGCCACCAAGTGCCAGCTCTCTTCCTCCGAGGTATCCCCAAGCCTCTTGGGCAGCCGCTTACCTCTGCAGAGACAGGGATGTAGAGAATAAGGTGATGCAATGTAAGCAGAGAGCCAAAGAACAACAAAACCTCTTCCTGCCCAGATTATCTGATGCTGACAGCTGAGATCGAGGACCAGCCCTGCTTTGTGGGCAAGCGTTACACCACCTCAGCAATTAAACACAGCCCAGGCTTGGACTCCTTCCCTACCATCAGGAACGGCTCCAAACCGCTATCACACTTCCACCAGCATTGCCCACGAGTGACTCACTGCCCTGGCGAGCAGCAGAGCCACTGTACCCAGCGGGGACGGGGTGGGGAGAAACCAGAGAGCAGCAGGAGGTGGCAGCCCAAGCAGAGCAGGCATTTGCTCCCGAGCGTGCACCAAGGCAAGGGAGGAGCAAAGCCAAGCGCCGAGCCAAGAAGACACTGTCCTCTCCGGCACTTACACCTTCCGATCGTTGAGCAACATCCCATTCATGGTCTCGATGGCCCGAGTCGCTGCCTCGTGAGTCTCAAAGTGAACAAAGCCATAGCCACGGGATCCGTTTTCATCACAAACCACCTACAAACACAGAGGAAGGAGGAGGAAAAAAAGAGACAGACACTGGTGTTCTCCACACGTGCGCATGAGTAAGCCGCAGCAAAACCCACCCTCATTTTTCAGGGGCATTTACCCTCCCTGACATCCTGCTCCCGCTGCAGCTGAGCCGTGTTGGGGTGTTGGCAGCAGGTCAGGGAGCTGGGTGAGCCCAGAACCAGACCCTTAGTGCTTTATATGATGCCCAGGAGCTTGTGGCTCACCAAGACCCAAGTGCCATTGATGCACTGAGCTCAGACAGGACAACATACAACGTCTCTGTGCAGGCACTGGAAAGAAGGGGGGCAGGGGGAAAAGCCCCCATTCGCAGGGAAACATAGCAGGGCCTTTTGGCTTCAAAGCAGGTGGGAATTGAGGAAACTTCATGGGAAGCGAAATGAGAAAGTGAATTTCAGCTGGCTGGAGCACGCTGCCGAGAACGTGGGGCAGCTCTGCAGCAAGCCCTCTCCTGCGTGGCCCACGGGCGCGTGTACCTTGCACGACAGGATGTTTCCGAAGGCAGAGAACGTGTCGTACAGGGCTTTGTTATCAATGGAGTCGTCCAGGTTCTTGATGAAGACGTTTCCAACCCCCGATTTCCTGAGCCCGGGGTCCCGCTGGGACCACATGATGCGGATGGGACGGCCTTTGATCACTTCAAAGTTCATGGTGTCCAGGGCTCGCTCAGCTGGTAAAGAAGTGAGTACAGGGGGAAGAGAGGAGGGTAACAGAAACAGATCTCCTTCCCATCCTACAGCAGCTGAGATGGGCACAGGAATCAGGGATACTGTTGGACAGAGGCTCGTTAACCTAAATGAGACAGGCAGCTCTGCCTCCCAGGGCAGCAGGGCCAGGTAAGGGCTGCTCTCCTCCCCTCCACCCACACCACTCCTTCCTTCCTCCCCCAAAGCATGTCTGACTCCCACGGGATCATCCATTTCACCGCAAGCTCCAGTTTGGCAGATGCCCAACTCATTTACCCAGTAAGGATTTTGGTCTCCAGGGCAACACCTTCCCATCACCACTGCCTCGCTCCAGCATGAAACACCTTTCGGTTACAGCACTGTATCACTGCGATGCCTGCCAGGAGAGGGGCTTCACTTCACACCGTGAGCCAGCAGGCAGCTGGCTGCCCTGGGGAAGGGCAGAAGGAGTTTTGGTGCCCTTCTCCATCAGCTTTTGGAGGGAGGTGACTCTTGCAAGTCACCTTCCTCCCCCCACGAGCCCAAAGCCCAGCTGCTGCATCCTCTCCCAGTCCTTAAGAAGGGATGGGAGCGGGATGGGTCACCATCTGAGAGCACACTGGGATTAGTTACAACCAAAACTCAACATCAGCAGAATATTGCCCAAGCCCCAACAGCTGATGCATCCATTCAGACAACTGCTCCCCCCTTTTCCACTGCCTGCCCTTCCATCTCTTGCATGCCCCAAGCCCCTGTCGCGAGGCAGCTCCTTGGGGCTGTGTTACAGGGAGCGTACCATCCACAGGCTGCTGGAAGTTTATGTAGGCATAGCCCAGTGATCGGCGTGTGGCAACATCCCGACAGACTCGGATGGACATGATGGGCCCAGCAGGCGAGAACTTCTCGTAGAGCATGGCTTCGGTCACATCCGGGTGGAGGTCTCCCACGTAGAGAGAAGCTAACGGATAGCCAGGGCCACTAGCGTTCATGGTCAATCACAAAGCTCAGCTGCGGAGGAAGACAGACCCGAGGCTTCAGAGCACAGGTTTTGGATCACACGCAGCAACCACAGACCCACGCTGAGGCTGGCCCCACCACAGCAGTGCGAGCCATGCCCTTCCCACCAACAGTGGTAGGGCCAGGAATGCCCTAAGGACGCTGCAGTTCCCCAATTTTTCAGGGACATTTCAATGTTGGTGCAAAAGCTGAGCTGCAGCAATCTGCACGTCACAGCCCTCCCACACCTGGGCAACGGCCAGAGGGACGCAACACACCACACAGCCCGATTTGCTCCTTTCGGCACTCAAAACCCAAAAGAAATAAAATGGGAGTTTAATTCCTCAGAAGGTAAATAGCCCTTCTCTACCAGGGGCTTCCATTTTAATTCCTCCCTAACAGCTCCCTCCAGTCGGCCGCTCAGCCAGAGCAAACCCAAGGAGCAAAGGTTTGCTTTGATGCACGGTGCTGCCCTGCCAGGGCAGCAGCTTCCCGCAAGCAGCCCTGCAACCCACGCTCCCAGTGACCCTCTCCATCTCTAAGAAGGCAAACACAGGTTTTTAGCCAGCCTTTCTCAATTTCTCAGCTTGCTGACGAGGCCCTCAAAGCAGGAAAACTGACGCTCAGCCTCTCACTGGTTTTAGTTGGGTATAAAGTTGCGTGTGAAGATGACAGTCACTGCTTGAGACCCCCGAGGTACTGGCTGGGAAAAGAGAAATGCAGCTCCTGCCCTGAAAGCTTACAAGCCCATCTTTAGGGCTCTTACCTTAAAGCTCAAAAGACCCGAGGCACTTATCAAGATACCCTATGGATGCCCAGAATAAACGCAGACGCATAGGAGAGGTGCATTAAGCAATCCCTCAGTCAAAGGCGAGTCAGCACCGCGGGCAGAAGATGGAAGAGCCGTGCATCAGCTCCGTGAGCCAGCCCTGCTCCTCACGCAGCCAAGACGCGCCTCCCGCGGCCCTCACAGCAAGGCTGGCAGCAAAGTCAAGTCAGGCTGAGAGCGCAAACCCAGCATTCCCCTGCGGCTGGCGGGGCAAAGAGCGAGGGAAGGGAGCTAAGAAAGGAGAGGAGGAAGGCAGAGCGGCGAGGGTCGGGCAGAGACCCGGCCCGGGCAGCAGCGGTGCGGTACAGCCCCACCGCCGCCGGCTGCCGAGGGCCCAGCGGCAGAGCCCCTGCGCCCGGCAACGGCAAGGGGACCGAGCACACGCAGCCGGCGGCAAGCAGCGGGCTGCTCGCCCCGCCCGGCCCGGCCCAGCCCCGCTCCGCTCCGCCGGCGGGGACCACCGGCCACCCCCGCCCCGGCAGAAACCGTCCTCGCCGGCCCGGAGCCGGGCGGCGGTGCCCCGGGCGCCGCACTCACGCCGAGCGCTCCGCCGGGCTCGGCTCGCAGCTCCGCTCCGCCGGCGGCCCCCGGCACCGCCCGCCTCTTCCCGCGGCGGCGGCGGGGGCGGGACGGGGCCCTCCCCACCCCCCGCCAGCTGCGGCCCGGGCCGGCCCCGCCCGGCCCCGAGCTGCGCCGGTAACCCCCCCCCCGCACCCCGGGCAGGGCTGGGCGGGGGAGCCGCAGCCCCGCGGAGCTAAGGGGTTCGGGCAGGGAGCCAGCAGTTGCATCTCCTACGGGTTTTGCCAGCTGCAGCCGGGGCGGCTGCCTGCGTGCCTGGTGTGTTTGGAAAGGAAGGGAAGGGTAACGGGGCCGCGCTTTGCCCTTGAACGCTGCCAGCGCTTGCCAACGCTGCGTGGCCCACCCACGCGTTTCTGGGAAATCACCTGCAAGTTCTGGGAGGCGATTCCCTCACGCTAAGAAATCCAGGCAGGAGCCCGTAAGATATGCGCAGCTGGGTACAAACCCACTTGGGCGCTCCCAAACTCCACCGCCAGCTCCCTCAACACCCAACAGAGACCCCTGGTCTCTGCCTTCACCTGTTGTCTGGATGACACACGAGTGTTGTAAGGTCACCTTCGTCCACGGAGATCACACCCCAGCTGTGCTGGACATACTGGTATGTGTGTGAGAGGTGATGATCTGCCACTAAACGACTTGCCGCGCAGCCGAAACACTGGATGAAAAAGCCCAGGAGCCTAGGGCAGCGGGCAGGGCACTTCCACCAGCAACTTCCCCAGCACAACCGTGTCTGCAGGGCTGTCCTGGGCCCGAGTCACCAGCACCTCCACGTTTCAGCCAGACCCGTTCCTCAGCCACACACCCTCTGCTTCCACACTTTCAAGCCGGGAAGCTAGTGCAGCAGGACAAGTGTCTCACATTGTCTTCAGCTGAACAGGTCTGCTGGATTTCATGAAAAAAGCTGATTCCTCTGCTGCCACGGAGTCCTTGAACGCTGCTCAGGAGACACAGGAGTCTGCTCCAGGCAGCACACACCATGCAGCACCACGTTAAAGCAAAACTAATCCAAGCAGGGTTGCTCAGCTCCACCCCATCCCAGACTCTTGGAAGGGTCAGCTGCAGTGCAGATCAGGAGAAACCTTACCTTCCCAAAAGCCTTCTGGTGGTTTCCCACACTAAACCACCTCACCCAGAGGTCAGACGAGCATTGGTGCCAGGAACGAGAAGCCCCAGCAGCACCAATTAGTTCAGTTAAACAGAGTACACCTGGACTCTTAGTGTGGCTGGGCCAGCTGGAATGCCCTTTCCCAAAAAGACAGAATTACTTGAAAAATTAAGATACTCCTTCAACTCATCACTGCTGCAGACCAGTCTCCTGGACTCATAATTTCCCCCAAAAGAGACAGTAAGGATGGGAGATACTATCTGAAAGAACCGAGGCAGGACTAGTGCTCTATGAACAGCAGCAGCTAGCAGGACCCAGGATTTTTTCTTCTCAGAGCTGACCATGTCATCAGCATGAGTCAGATCGGGAGTTAGTGAACACTATAAAATCATTTAAGAGCAGGTATGTCCATAAAGGCTGAAGAAAATGACAAAGTAGCAATAATTAGAGATATAAACAGAGGCACCACTATTTAAAGCCATGGCACAGGACAGATCAGCGTTGATCAGCAGCTAGTTAGATTTGGTCCTAACGCCTTTGTAGTGGTCAATCAAAAGAAGCCAAGTGACATTATCCACAGAGCACATTTCTGTATTGGCCCACTGCAGGAGCGAGCGAGGGTCTGAAAGCAGGAAGGACACTTGCTTCGGCCCCAACCAACCTCCTCGGCGCTTTTAGGCTGACTGGTATCAACTAGCCTGGCTACTGCTATCCATCTCTTCAAGCACCCTTATTCCCAGGAGGACACCTCCACTTGCACTTAGATGTGCTTTTGCACACCACCAGCTGAGAAGAGCAGAGTTACCTGGAACGTATGCAGGCTATAGTTCACTAGTGCAGCTGGGTGTGCAAACAGATGATTGACAGAGGGCCAGCTGAAGAGCTAACCCTGTGTTCAGAAAGGTGCGTTTAAAGCTTTCAATGTAACCAACAGACCTTTCTCATGTACAGTGTGTTCAACCACACAACATGCAATGACTCATGGCAAGTTAAATATATATTTATAGCTGCATTTCTTTTAAGCCCTGCAATGACAATATAAGTATGACCTCAACAAAACCAAAGAGAACCGGTGTTCTCTACTACAAATCTGCGAGGGTGTGGGGGGGGAAATCTCTCTGTAAAGGGATGAGTAATTAAGTATTCACACCATTTGGAAACCATGAATCAACTCACACAATCCAAGATCTGTGCATTTAATAAAAGTGGTGATTTTACTCCCGCAAGTTTTTTGCCACTGGTATGGCAAAGATGAAAGACACAAACAACTGATAAAATTTTTTTTTATTATTCACTTTCGTATTCTTTTACACTTTTCCTGATTATTTTGTGTAAGGTGAAACTAGAACTGTTTAAAAGACATACACAAATCTAGTACATCAATAACCAGGTATTTCTTTTTGCTATACTATTCTCACAACCACGTGTGTGCTAGGCAATATAACCGTCACAGAAGCAAACTTTAGGCAGAATACTGGTCAGTAAAAACAAAGCGAAAAGAGCTACCAGATATACAGACAGGCTCGGTTCCACATTCACTACTGCATTTATCAAGCGCCAAGTATTAACTGCACAATTTGTTCAGCTAGTAGAAGGGAGTTTTAAAATCAGTGCATGAAATTCTCTTCAGCAGACAGATGGACAGACAAACAGATGGATCCTATACCTAAGTGGAATGTGAAGGTAGGGGGATGATACCGCGAGACTGATAGGTGACTATTCCTAATCTTTTCCACTGCATTATTCACGCAACTCTTATTAGGTTTTATTTAATGGGACATGTTTGAAACATAACTAGGTGAGGACGTTTGGAGCTCAAATATTACAAGCATTACAAATGTGTAGGTCTGCATTCCAGTACAATAAACGGGAAATCCTGAACATTTGAGCCAGATCCTGGTACTACCAAAAAATGGCAGACAAGAGCTGAAGACTGCAACAGCACTGGCAGCTCTCAAATATCCAAGAAAGAAACCTGTCCTCCAGCAGGCTCAGGTCTCACCCAGCATCCTGACATCACCCATAATCAAAGAAAGGATGACGCATATGTGGGAGTCCAAAATTGCTTTAATGGAGTTTAAACAGGTGAGAGGGTCAAGGATGAACAGAGTCCAATGGGAGAAAAATTTCTGTAAAGTGAACTTAAAGATGGCTCAGTGGATTACTAAAGAAGCTTTCAGGATAAATTCCAAATGGGAATACCATGGAGATTTCAATTCACCTAAGAGTAAAGTAATGCAAAAGTGGTAGATCACTTCATGGTATCATCCAAACTAATAAGGCCATTCAAAAAATTGAATCTTCTCCTATTGCAAGTCCATGGTAGTGAACCAAGAATTCTCACTACTGAAGAATATCTAAGGTATAATTAAGTAAGTTATTGCTGTGGGAAGGGGCTTAGTCATGCATGTCGTATGAGCATGAAAGCACTTTTAGAAGTCAAATCCCAGTTATCTGCCAGTGTAAAGAGTTTGGAAATCAAGCTGCTAACTCCCCCATCACCCTCCTCCCCAAAACAAACCCCATCCACAGAAAGATAGGATTGACAAAGTGAGCTTTTGACTGAAAGCGGTGCCTCAGACTTGGTTACAAATGTCTACAGAGTGTGCCTGTTAAACTAATTCATAGCAGTGTTACTAACTGGAATGCCATACATCGGACTGTTTTCCTTCCATGCCCCAGTGTCACAATAGAATCTCTATAACTTTCTGTACAACTTTACAACAGAATTGTACTTCGACTATTTTGGTGCCAAATTAAGCTCGCCAGAGTTACATAATTGATGTCTACTCTTCTACCAATAAGAGTTTTGTAAAGTCAATTGCAATCACAAAACCCATAATCACAGTGTTCAGTTAAAAATATAAACACGGTAATCGTAACTGTAAATGTTCATAATAGGAAAGTTCGGAATGCCATTATAATAACCGACCTCCGCTTTAAGTACACAAAACACCAACCAACCGTTTTTACCCCACAGACAGTTTTTGCTACGTTGAGGTTGTGAAAGTCGATGTACTATTCTTTTTGCTTGTCGCACAAAGGGATATATGTGTAGGATACAGGGTGACATTGAACATATAGTGAAGCGTGACAGCCATTAGTTCTCTCCCTCCCCAGCATCCCCTTCATCTCCCTGGTTTTCCGACGTCCATAGCTGTAAGAAAATATGAACACATGTTTATGCTGAAAGCACACAGTTAATTACAATTGTCAGGAAAGGGAAGACAGCATAATTAGCAGTAGCTGTGCAATTTTCTCAGCTAAGAGCAATACAAAACTGAACTTAACAGTAAAGCTAAAGAATAATGAACTAGAAAATGGGTAGAGGAGAACATGTAAAAAGCAAGCACAAGTTTGCAAGCTCAACATAAAACTGGGTGTTGAGAACAGACAAACTCCACTTTGTGTTACAAAAAAAATCGAGTTTGTTACAGTGGTTAACAAGTGATTTCTGGTTTAAACAAGCAAGTCTAACTGGTCTGGTTACAAAAAGCAGTGCAGTTAAGACATGCAGTTAATGGCTCAGAAAAGGCTTTTAATAGCACAGAACTACATAAGTCTTCAGATGTCAAGTCCCACTTAGCGGAGTCCAGCAGCCTAAAGAAGTAACAGCACACAGTGCCGCGGTTTGCCCCGTGATACTTACAGTGAGGTTGTCCCTAAGCAGCTGCATGATCAGAGTGCTGTCTTTGTAAGACTCTTCATTCAGCGTGTCCAGCTCTGCTATCGCTTCGTCAAATGCCTAAAAATATGCGAGACAGCACTTTCACACTCTGCTCTCTGAATTCACTTCTGTTTACACAGAGCTTACAAATTTGCCACATTACTATTCAAATTCTGGGACAAAAGCTTCCAGAATTTTTCTTTTCCACCAAGAGAAGAAATGTAAAACAAAGTGAGCACCAGATCACTAGACCACCAGTGGGAAAGCAGAAGTCTTCACGGAGGTCCGGATTAAAGCCCAGAACAACTTCACTACCATGCCAGTACCAAGTACTGAAGAGGCAAGCGCACTCTCTGTCATACTGAAGACTGATTCACACAGCTTGAAGTCAGGTTTAAGAACAACACTTAAAAGCAATACTTTCATTAAAAATGAAGGTCTCACTGTCTAAATTGGCAGTAAAAGAAAAAGGTACCATTAAGTTGATATATAGTACTTAAGTAAGTAGGCAAGAAAATGGAAGACAAGGGTTTTTTGACAGTGGGGTGGAAGGTCTTGGATTTCTTTTCAAAACAGCATAGGAAATCAGGTCTGTTCTGCAAAAGATTAATAAAGCCATTCTTCCCATCAATCATGAAAGCCCATGCTGCAAGTCTGAGAGCCAAGAGCCACAAATAAGTGCTATTTCTTCATTCAGGTTTCAAACAGATGTAAGCATATTAACTAAAAAAAGCAGGAACAGCAGCAGCATTTTACCCAGCAAAACATCACTTTTTGTTACAAAGTATTATTGAAGTGCATATCAGGAATGCAAAGATTCACCTAATGCCATATTATTCAAATTACTACCAGACAATTTTCACAGATGCAAAAGAGCTCCATTTAGAAGGCTCTAATCCTATTTTAGGGAGAAGGCTAAGACAAAAATGACTAGATATTTGTTTGGCACAACCCATCACACAGGCTCTTTTTGGTCCAATGAGAGAGGCACGCACACAGATACACGAGGACATTTAAGGCTATGACTATAGTCACAAAGGTGACACTTCATCTATTTGCTGAACTGTTCAAACTTAAATAAATATTTCACTTTAGAAGTGCTAAATTAATACAAGTATTTTCAAATTTGACACAAGCTCATTCTAAGAGAATTACATGGACGTAAGAAGAGGCACTTTGTCTCCCCTTTCACTGAATCAACTGCACTAGCAAATTAGCTTTTCTTAAAGCTAAGCTAGTCTAGCTAACTAACTTACTGAAAGTATGCTACAATGACAATAGTTTAAAGATGACAGCATTTTTAAGGAATTTGATATGAAAAAGTATAATCATCTACAAAGTGCTATGCAACCATGTAATTATCTCCTTAGTCTCCACAAAAATTGGTAATATGAAGAGTCTGCTTACCGTCTTTGCCAGATTACAGGCTTTTTCAGGAGAATTTAGTATCTCATAGTAGAAGACAGAGAAATTTAGAGCCAAACCAAGTCGAATGGGGTGTGTTGGCTGCATCTCTTTCTTGCTAATTTCAAATGCCTCCTGGTAAGCTTGCTGAGAGTTTGCTACTGTTGCTGCAAGAAGTAATTACAATCATATTAATGCACAGTACATCACTGTACTTCACGGGGGAAGCTATTACATTCTTGGTCTAGACTAATGTGCCACCAGATATTCATCAATTACATATGCACAGATGCTTCTTTCAATGTTTTTAGATGTAAAAGCCTACCACTGGCTGAGCTATTAAGGCAGAAATATTTGTTTGGATAAAGCTTTGACATACAGAAATTCAGTTCAACATTTTAATAGAGACTTAAAATGAAATTTATTCAAAATAAATTCTAACCAATCTGAATATACACAAGCTCTACCTAAGTCAAAGTGTACTGTGATTAAACACTCACTTCCAGCCTCGCTGAAGAAGTAGTAGATCTGGACAATAATCCAGACAAAACCATATGGGGAAGAAGAGGTATCTAAACTACATATTTAAACTGAAGGAAAAACTACATATTTAAACTGAAGGAAACATTTAGCAGGTAGGTCATTTTTCAGCTTGGGGTTTCAGAGGAAAGACAACAGTCCCTTCCTGGCTAATGGGTAAGAATCAGCTCCAGAACGGTGTCAAACTAAGTTTGCAAGACATGGACTACATCAGACACTCACCAGGAATTCAGGCACAGTTCAGCATTACTTTAACATTTCAGGATTAATTGGCTTAGGACCCAGTAACCCAATATCCCATATTTGCATGCACAAAGCTTGCAAACAGTGAAGACTTACAAGCTAAATTCATAGTTTAAACAAGAGATGATAGGAACAAAGCATTTTCCATGAGAAAAAACACATTCTCCAGGAAAAGGCTTTTACACTGCCAAATATGCTTGAGAATCAGTCAGAGGTCAGGGGCTGCAAGCAGAATTTGACTGTTTTGATGAATGTCTGTCAATCACTTCTATTCATGTCAGTGAAGTCTTTCTCTAAAAGTGACTTGCACTGCACCCATCTTCAATACTATAGAGCTGTAGCGAAAAGAAATAAATACTTCACGTTAGGGAAAAAGAACACAAGTATTTTTCATGCCTTATCCTGCTTGGCCCCCAGCAGAATGAGAGATTTCATCTCTACTTACTTTGCTTATTGTCCCCAGATGCCACCTCCGAGAGGTATCTGTAGTAATCACCTTTCATTTTCAAATAGAAGACCTTGCTTTCTGGCTGTGTGGCATTGACAATAAGGTATTTATCCAGGAGTTCCTGAGAAAGGAAACATCACTTTTTTTTTTTTTCCCCAAGTCATAAAAATAATGTCTGAAACAGCCTTCGTTACAATGGTAAGCATGAACTGTTAAAACATTAACAATGACTTATGTATACTCATGTGTTAATCACTTTGCCTACTGTTGTCTAAACTCAGAAAAAAAGAGAAACTACTTGTAACCTAATTCCTGAAAAGCAGAAAACTTGCTGTGCTGAGGCTATCCACAACTCACTCCTGCAGAATCTAATGGCTATCAGGGCTCAAGACTACAAAGATTTTCCTTTAAATATACTGATGCAAACCTATGTCCACAACCAAGCTAACGAAGAGCAGCAGCTTGACATTAGCACAAGTCTGGTCACTTTTGCTGCCACAAACTTTAACTCTATACAGAGCAGTGACATTATTCACAGAAAACTGATTCTATCTGCAGCTCCAGCTGAAAAACTGAATAGTGGCACAGTCAGCACGTGTGCATTCAGAAAGAGATGGAAAGACTGACAGTACTGACAGCAACTGCTCCTGACTGATCTTTAGCAAACTGAACAGCAATAAAAAGAATCCCTCTCCTCTAAGTGAAAGAAATTGCAAAAGCAGTTTGGGGGAAGAAGTACACACCTTCTCCGTCCAAAAAAAAGTCCTAAACAAGCCTCAGGACGTCAGCATTCCTTAACAAAAGAATTTAAATGGTAGGCCTTTTAGCAGGACTCATGCCAGTGCCCCAGATCTAAATTTGTTTTCATGGTGACCCCTAGCCAGCAGCTAAGGATCTTCAACATTGCCTTGTTTGCTTTTTTCTATTTAAAAAAAAAAAAAAAAGCAGCTCTTTTATAACAAATTCAACAAAGAAACAAACAAGATGACTTAGGAGTTAGAATTGGACCCAAGTATGTGCCTATGCAATATTCCCCTGCTAAGGCGCTGCAGTGTCTACAGCACTAGTAAGATTCCTTAAGCCTCTCTGAAGAATGCTGCAGTACTAACTACTGTTATTTTTGCTGTTGGATTATTACCAGAACATCATTGCAGATATCCTGCAATTCAGCCTCGATTTTCTCACGATATTCTCTTCCCATCTGCTGTTTCTTCTCATTCCTCTCTGTTTTCTGTTCAATGCTGGAAATTACACGCCAGGACGAGCGACGGGCACCAACCACATTCTTGTAGGCAACTGAGAGTAGATTCCTTTCTTCATTGGACAGTTCATGTCCTTGCTCAGTGACAGCCTTCATAGCAGCAGCCATGTCATCGTAACGCTCAGCCTGTTCAGCCAGTTTGGCTTTCTGTACCAACTCACTTTTATCCATGGCTCTCCTGTAATAAGTGGTGAATAAAAATAAGAGAAAAATGTCTCAATTGTCTGCACCATGGAAGTTAATGCTAAAGAGTGAAGCAGAACTCACAGTCACTAGTAAGTAGAAAATCTATCAACTCTAACAAAGTAATATGAAGGGTTTCTTTTTAAAAAATTATTTGACCTTTTGCCAAATATGTATAATTTCTATGTGTAAACGACTAAGCACAATCCTGAAGATATGTAAGCATTATTCTTCAAAATGCAGCAAAATTTGTATTGGCATTAAGCACAGCACATCAGTACGTTCCCTATGTAAACCTCTCCCCTTTCCCATATGGCCCACAGCTCAGCCTAGGAGACACTGAATGTTCTAACCCAGAAACCACCAGTTTGGGTTGGTTTTGGTGTGGGTTTTTTTGATTTGTTTCCTCCCCCCCACTATTATACAATAGCAACTAGTTAGGAGCATTGAAGCACTGGACAGCTCCTCCTGACACTGAAGATTTTTTGCACACTACCCGAGGTATTTCTGTGGGTTTAAATAAACCATACCCAGTAAAGTTGTAGTTGTTGGCAACTACGGAAAGTACATTTATACTATTCTACCAGAAAACTTTTTTTTATACATGCATCAATGTACATATAATCAACAATTCTACACAGCTAGGGTGGCTGCAGTCTCAGGTTTTCAAAACCTTTTAAATAACATTGACATTCACAAAACCCAAATGGGATGTGGCCAACATGACAGTCACTGCTGCAAAACTAATTGCTTACATGGAAACAACTTGTTTATCATTTCTGATAATGCAGTTTAACATCTGAAGCCAAGAAAAACATTATCACATGACCACAAGGTCCCTGAAGACCTTAAGCAATGAAAAATGAAGTTAGTAAGGAATGTGTCTGTGAGGCAGCTTGAGTGTTGCTTACTTCTACAAGCCAATGTTAACATATAGTTAACTCAGCCATTGGGCTACCAACCTTATACTCAGCCACCTAGGGCCATGTTCACAGGAGAACTTAAACAAGTTTCTTTGCCTTTATCAAAGTAAGTGGACCTCGATACCTCACAAACTCCCAAATGCCCCGAATTAATCTGTAAAATTTCTCCAGGTGTGTAGGTTCACTTTCAGACAGACCCAGACCTGTCATTCTTGTCAGTACTGAGCAATAACGTTTTTCTCCTACTCCCTAAATCCCAATCAGAACTCTCACTGTCCAGATGAGAAGTTTTCAGGCCAAGACCTAACAGTCTAAAAAAAACTTCTAGAAGAACAATAAAAAGCAAACACGAACAGTAAGTTTACAATTGTTTTCCATAGGCTTCTGTTCATTAGACAAGCATCTACAGCCCTGTTAGAAAGAACCAACAGGCTGAAAGCGATTGCTGTAGCCTTTTCCCTGGCCGTCTCCTTTGAAGATCCCAGTCTGACAGGCTCCTGATGGAGAATGTCTTGCACACACTGCACAGTTTGTATTTGAATCAAAGTGTCACCTAGCACACTATTACACAGGGAAACCAGGCCCCTATACTAAATCCTCAGCCAGGACAATGACATGCAGACCCAAATTCCCATCGTGTGATGAGCAGTTTTCAGAGTTTCCTACTGCCAAGTATGGAGTCCCAACTATAAAATTATTTTGGGATGAGCGTATTCAACCCCTCCAGCTGAAGATACTTCACGTTAGCAAAAAATAATTAAAAAATCACCCAAGATATCAAATCAAACATTGTTATTTCACATGAAAGCTCCTGAAGTAAACCCAGCAACCAAATGTCCTACCTGCTATATGTTTGTAGGTCACACTCACTCCTGCTTACATTTCACCCTCTGCAGATCTAGCCTAATGCATCCATCCCTGTAAGGCACTCAGTAAGGATATCTAATGCTAAAACCAGCCTCCTGGAAAGAGACCTCTTGCAGACTTGTAATTAAAGTTGGGCTGCAGTTCAGTTCCATTTTAAATACTGCATTTAAACTAGTGGATTCTGGCACCTATTAAAAGGTGACACACAGACTTCAGATCGAAGCTCTCAACAAGACAGGCTGACTGTGGGTAGCAGTGTGACAAGTTCTTGTAAGGCATGATTAATTTGGCTCTGTCTTTCCCAAGAGGCTTTTACCATGGGGATATGCTATATTGTCATTGGCTTCTGCAGACTTATCAAAAGGATAGCTCCTGAGGATGGAAAGGGATAAGTGGAGTTTGTGATGTGAATTTTTTCTCCCTACTCTGAAGTGTATCTTAGTACTGATACCTAACAAGCCTAAGGAAATCATCAGATTGTCTACCATTGAGTGAACCCATCCCACTTTTCACTGTTGTGTCTATCAAACCTCGTAAACCATTCTCTTAACTCAGCACTAAATTTAGACTATGTACTTAACGCAGGAAGTAATTTGCGAGTGGCATTTCTCTATCCACTCACTAAAATCTGAACATGTACAAAGTACACCTGAAGAATGCTTTTTATGTTACAAGAGGCAACTTTAAATAACAGGACATTTCAACAAAACAGTTTCAGAGCAATTCTAGCTTCCTCACGGTCTGCACAGCTTCTAGAAGCATTTCTATTGCAACCGTCTTATCTTCTCCTCTTCTTACGGAATGTGATTATTATATAGAAAAAGCCTGCTTACTGAAGTCCAGAAGCAAGTAGCTCCAACAGAGTTTACATTTTGCCATTGAAAGGTCAGTTTTATCTTTGATCTGCACTTTGCCAATACTGGTCTAATTTGTAGACAAGTCATCCATGCAGAATTCCGTTTACAAACAATATAGAGTTTAGTTTAGAGATGGCGCAGAGTTTGTTTCATCAAGCTCACTGACATATTTATCTTTAGATGCAAGCCAGTTCATGGCAGTCAATGGGTTCATATAAGGACACATGAAGTAAATCACAGAGGGACCTGCAAGGGCATTAAGACCTAGTGGATAAAAGAGACCCAGAAACCAGTTTAACATCTCAATTATATAGGCGTAATACCAGCACAAAGCATTAGAATGTTGTTTCTCATCAAACAACTTTCCTCCGTAATGTAACTAATTTATGCACATCTTAAATGTAACTCAAACCAATTACTGAAGATGGAGTTCCTCAGAACTTCACTGGCTTAGTTTTGACATAAAAAAAAAAATATCTGTATACAGGGGCTTGAGTTGTTTAGTTAATTCATCTTAATATCTGTACTGTTAGTAGGTTTGCTATGGAACACAAAGTATTATTCAATAACATGGATTTAACAGAACTTAAATGCAGTAAGAAAATCGTTGCCCACACCAAAACATCTGCAATCGACAGTAAGCCTACCATTATTTCGTTCACAGGGTGCTGCATAAAGGAACACTTAAAATCCTTATTTGATTCTCCATTGCTTACCTTGTTAGAAGCTTGGAGAGAGCTTTGCAGAGCTATGCTGGCTTGAGCTCCAAAAGAGGGAAGTGTTTGCCAGAAGGAAAAAAGATACAAGGAAAGGAGTGATGTTTGAAAAAGCAAAGAAGCAACTATCAGTTATAACTGGTCCCTCCCATAGAGGAGATGAAAGCCACACTCTAACAATGGATCAGTGTGCCACAGTCTGAAACAAGCAAAGCCTAGAGCTAAAAATACTCCTAGGCCACAAACAGAAGCCATCTAACAAAGGTTACCTGCAGCTAGGAGCGAAACACACAAAGGTGATGCACAGGAGGCTGACAGGAATGATCTATTCTAGGACTAACGAAGCCATGCCATGTTGGCAAGGGGGAAAGAGGGAAGATGGAAAAAGGAGCAGAGACGTGCAGATCACAGCCATGGAGGAGTCCTGCAAGTTGCCCGTTCTAAGCAGAAGATTCTCATATTAGATGCATTAATACATTTCAAATTCTTAAGACACTGTCTTCTTAAGAATCTGTCAAACCACAACTTAGTAGCCCTCCATAAAGAAGTGGGTGGACACTATTTACAATAAGGAATGCCAACAACTAGCCAGCAGTCACAGCCAATAGTACCAGCTGCCAGAAATTTGAATCACCCTAAATCCCACACTTGAAATGTAATTTTTAAATTTTTTTTTTTTCCTCTATCTCCCATACAGCCTAGAGTTCTTTCAATCTCTCTTACAAATGCAGAATAGCATATATGCAGGTAGTAGAAGTTACAAGTGCTTCCTTCCCGCCCCACAGAAAAACTCTATGCCTGTGTAGACAAGACTCTGAAACAAAGCATCAAAGGTCGAGGTCAGAACCTGTAAAACACATGGGTTTGTAACTGCCTTGTTACTTTCAGTGGAAGATGCAGTGAGAGGGGGATGGTGCAACCATCCTGGGAACAGCACCTGAAGTCAGTACACCCACCAATCTTTCAAGAGTGGATGGACACCCAGAACTGGATGTTTACATCTCAGTAACAGCTGAGGAGTAAAACATACAGATAATGTTCTTCAGAAGACTGCAGGAGCTTGAGAACTATATCTTACTGCTCAGCAGTTATTACATCTGCTTCTCAGCCTTTATTGTTTCCAATCTTGATGAGCTGTTTAGGACAAAGCCAAAACAGATCAGAAGTAACTGTGTTTAATGTCTGCAGAAATCAAATGAAAACCGACACTGAAAAAAATCTGGCTTATATAACATATTGAACTGATGAGACAATACTAATGAGCCTACGTTGGCCTGAAGTCTGCTGCTCTCAATGACCTGTTCTTCTAATGCTAATTAAGTAATTGATTTTTAGGTACTGTTTTTCTCTTTATAGCAAGCATGAGAATCTATCAGACAAATGCTTCCACTTTGTAAAAATACTGGTGAGAAAGCAGTGTGGTTACTGGTTTGACATACTGGTTGCTAATGAGTCAAGTATAGATGCAGGTTAATAGACCTGCATGTTTCACTGTGAGAAATGAATGTAAAACCAGATTTGGTGAAATGGGATGTAATCATACTTCTCAGTCACAAAGTTTCTAAGTTCATTCAAATTGTAACAGGAAAAGCAGCAGACTGGTACAGAATTTGTAGTTCAATCTTCCAACAATATGTGAACATACCTTATTTGATTTCTGGATAGGCAATTCATTCCAAAATTAAACATTCACATGAGGTAAGTGGATTTTAAATTACAGTTCTATAATTACAGAGAGTAAGAGCTTTGGAGATACTATTTCTAAAACAAACAGAAAATCCTTCTCCATAATTCAGGTACACACATGCTGACACAAGTATCTGCATGATGTTGATGGCATCCACTGTCAAGTAGACATCGTTCCCAATAAATATTCTTTATAGGAAAGGCATCGACTCTTGAAATGGAGTGCAAGGAACCTTCCTTGCTTTTTTGTGGTACTAGGCATTTTTTTTTATTAGTTGTGTTTCTCTATTTTGGTTCCTTCAAAGGCTACCAGGTATTGTTAAATAACTGATTAGAAAATGAATGTGTCTGTTAAGATCTGAACAGTGAAATCTTCCGCAACTGTCAACAGCTTGGGTATAACAACAAGTTCAGTAAAATATACTGCAAACATAATGAGGGAAAAAGGAAAATGACTTCATAGTTGTGATATTATTGCCGACCTTGTGCAGCACATAACTTTAGCCTCCTCTGCACCTACTGATTAACCATCTAGCGTGGCCTTCAGCTCGAATCTTTATGCAAATGTTCAGATAAAATTAACATTCTATAAAGCCATGCCTAAACCTGCTCTGGCCATCTTCTGCCATCATTATTTGTTGCCTCCTGAAACTGACCAATATAATTTTTGAATAAACTGACCCTCAAGAGTTTTCAGTCTCCATAGACAATTATGAAATTTCTATGACAAGTACCAATAGCACGTAGGAATACTGATATTGTAAGGACAACTTAAATTTAGTGACAGTAGCCTTGTTCTTCTTAATGTCACTTAAACGAGAGACTGTGGGCTGAAAAGCACTGCACTGCTACATACCTATAGCACTTTGCACAGGACAGCTGCAGGTGGAGACAAGCACACAGTTCCAAAGTACAATATACTTACACGGTAACATCTTTATGTTCCAACCAGTAGGATTGGTTTTGGCTAGAGTCCAGGTGGAAATAGTGAGTTATCCCAAAAAATCTTCCCCCAGGCATAAAGTTCATGCCAAACTAATGTATTCATATCACAGGTAAATCACTTTTGTTAATAATAAACTGAGAGTATTTATATTGCAGGGTGGGGCAAAAAGTGCGGCCATATAAAAGACACACTACTGTAACGCTTAGTCTTACTGGGATGTATGACGATACCAGGCGGATTAGAGTACTAACTTTCTACCTCATTATTTAAATCATTATTTACTTAACTCCTCTTCATCTGAGTTTATTCACATGCAGCACAAAAAACTGCATACTGGCAAAGGCCTGCTTAGGAAAAAAAAAAAAAAAAAAGACTCAACATCAAAATAGCAGAGATCAGAACATGCGGTACTGACATAATGAGGTTGAGCAAACTGCACTAGGCCCATCTGTGCAACCAGTCTATCACTTTATTGGTATCAATTTAATAAACAAAATATTATACAGGCTATATTTTTGCAGTCCTTTGATATGAAGAGTGAAAAAGGCACTGGCATTCTTCCTTGTTTTCTTTTCTAGACAAGTTTGTCTCATTATTATTTTAAAATAAAAGCAAGCTTTTCTTTCCATAAGGAAGTATTAAAATTTCTGACTGAGGTGTCCTGCAGCAGCAAACATATAAAGACACAAATATTCCTACAGTCACTGAAGTTACAAAACCTTACAAACGTTCTGATATTTTTATGTAGGAATTTAGCTTCTATGGTGCTGCATGAGGTGCAGTATGTTTTCCTACCACCAGAAAAGTTATTTTAATTATTAATAAGGAATTTAGCTGAAAGCAACCAATTTACATTGCAGTCTCTGAGTCAGATGCATTTTTGCTCCCACATGCTAACACGGTGACTGCACGCCACTGACACTTGATCACCCCAGTTAATATCTGATCATACATACCTCAAATAAAACCTACGGTTGCTAGTCTGGGGTTACTGCCCAGCCTTTTTGTAGACTGGGGCTGGCCTGAAGCAACCTTCTTTCCCTCTGGTGTCCTCCCTAAACGCATCTCTATTCCCAAGCGGACAGAGACGACCAAAATCGGAAAATAATGATAAAATCGTTGCGTTTCCTTCTAAAGCGTTCCCGACATCTCCGTGATCCCCTTCGCTCCTACGTGAGCAGGCTCATACCAGCCGGCACAGAAACGGCACCTCCCCTCTCAGGCTGGAAGGGGCCGGCATTTCGGCTGGGCACCCACCTCCCGGGTCGGTGAAGCTGCGAGGACGCCCCAAACCCCTTTCCTGCTTTGGGGGCGTGAAGGCAGGAGCCTTCAGGAAGAGGAGGGCTGTCACTGTCACCGGCCCCGGCCCCGGCGCGGCGGGGCTCGCTTTCCCTCCTCCCCCGGCCGCCGGGCCGGCCCCCGCCGCCGCTGGCCGTTCGGTACAGGTGTGCGGGGCCGGCCTCGCCCTCCGGGGAGCAAGAGACTCACTCGGGGCGGGGAGGGGCGGGGCCGGGCCGGGCGCTCGGGGAGGCGGCACCGCCCGCCCGGGCTCCGCGGCGGCAGCAGCAGCCGAGGGAGGGTCACACCGTTACTCGCGGCGGGCAGCCAGGACCCGCCGCCGCCGCCCCCCCGTTCCGCGCGGGGACCCTCCCGCAGCGGCCCCCCGCCGCCTGCTGCGGCCTTCGACGCCCCTCCCCGCCGCGGGGCTGCGCCGGCACGGTCGGCGGGGAGGCGGGCGGGGGGTAGGGGGGGGGGCAGGCCGGGGAGGCCTCCCCCCGCGGGCGCCAGCGGGGCCGCAGCGGCCCGGCGCGGCCCAACCCGAGCGGCGGGGGAAGGGGAAGGGGAGGGGAGGGGAGGGAGCCCGGGCGGCGGGCGGGGCCGGCGGGGAGGGGCCCGGGACCCTCACCTGGCGGGGGCGGCGGCACCGCGGCCTGGATCCCGGCGGGCGAGGCGACTGGGGAGCGCGGCGGCCGCTGCTCGGCGCACGCACACACACCCTGCGGCGCTGCGGCCCCGCTTCCGGCGCCGCGGACACGCCCCTTCCGGCGCCAGGGGGCGCCACCGCCCCCTCCCGCCTACCCCATTGGGCCGGCGGGGCGGCGGCGGGCGGCAGCCGGCGCCCGGTTGCTATAGCGACGGGAGGGGGCTCCGCTCCCCCCACCCCCGGCCCAGCCGCTCTCGGGCGGGGGGAGCCCTGCGCCTCCGGCCCCCCCTCCCCTCCGCCGTCCCGCCTCGGGCGGGCCCGGCCCCGGCCCCTGCGGCCCAGAAGCGCCCAGCGGCGGAAGGGGGCTCGGCCAGGCCGGAGGGCGGGCGGCTCTCCCCGGCTCCCCGACTCCCTCCCTCCCTCCTTCCCTTCCCGGGGGCGTTGGCGCGGGGGGGGAGGCCGAGGTGGCCGAGGGCCTGTCGGGCCGGGATGAGGCCGCCGTTTTCTGTCACACCTTGGCGCCCTTCGGGCCGTCAGCTCTTTGTCCTGCCGGGGCTCCGTCTCCGGGCAGTGCCCACCGCCGTGGCGGTGGTGGGCACCGCGGGGAGAGAGCTGCTCCGGCTGGGAAGTGCAGCAGCTCCTCGAGCGACGGGGCGACGGCATTTTTTGGTTTTCTTGCCGTTCTCCGGCTGAACCTCGCGATAAGGGACACCTGCGCAGGCAGCGGGTGCCATTCTGCACACCGTCGTACGAGGAAAAGTTCGCAAACGCTTTGAATTGCGAGGTCACCTTTAAACGCTGTTTTAGTAGTGGCTCCTCCCTGCAATTTAAATCGCATGTTTTCAGTGAAAAAACCAAGATCCTTATCGGCTAGATAAGTTTTATGCAACGGTAATAAATGGCGTTTAGGCGAGAGAGAGCATTTTTGGGGCATGAGGAAAAGTCTAGCTCTGTCTCCAAGACAGAATCCAAGGAAAAGAGTTCAATTTTATAATGCATGTAATCCTTTTGGATAAGAAGTGGCTGAACACACACACACACACGCACCCCCGCTCCCAAGTCTCAAGTTTATAGCAGCACCACTTGTCAAAGCATTATTATTGGGGCTGAAAGTCACTGTGTTCAATTACAGTGTCCTGGAGCCCAATTTTCTCTTATACTTTCAGATACAATCCCGGTCCCATCAAAGTCACTGTCAGATGCCTTTTCGATAATGGAAGGATTTCGTTAGTTTCCTGCCTAGTCTTGGTCCGACAGTTAATTACTTTGGAAAGTCAAAAGGAAAATTACTTGGCACCCGTGTGTTATCTTAAGCTGCAAACACTGATTCAGCTAGATCAGTTATTGTCATATCTCTCTCTTGTTTTTTTCTTCTCTAGGTGAAACTTGTTTTTTCCCCTGATCTTCTCCATAGCCCCTATTTTCCTGGTATCTGTCTGGGCCGTTCCCAGTGTTCTTGCTGAGGCTTTGGGAGTGCTGACTCATGGCAGAATTATTTGTATTCAATGCTCCTTTCACGTAGATCCACATATAATACTGGATTTGTAGAAGTGTACTGTCGACACATGTTTGTTTAGTCGCCTGCTGTACCTCCTTCAACCTTCTCACCTTGCTGCCTACTCCAGCTCGTCACTACCCTGCCCATGTTGTCACAGCTCATGCCTCCTACTTCCAGCGAGGTGCCCCCAGATCCCTTTATACTGCTCCTACAATTTGTCCAGATCAAATTCCCATCATCACCTCCAAAGTGCTTGCAATCCTTCTTAGCTGGTATTTCTGGACCGTGCATTCGGCATCGCAATATTCAGGTAGAGCAATTCAGCACCGTGTAGTCCCAAAGGTGAAAATACCACCCTCTGCTTTTACAGAGAGCATGCTGCTGCTCCTGCGGCTGGGTCCCTCGTGGGCCAGAGGCCACTGAGAGCCAACTGTGTTACTAATACAGTTCATTCCTCCATGAGCTCCTCTTACCCTGGGGTCTTCCTAGTCTTTGTATGCCTGGTTTGGTGGGAGAGATAAGCAATGCATCCTGAAGTTTCTCCAGGCACAGACGGGTGAGGGCTGGAACTAACACCAAACCTCAGCTCTGAAACATGTTGCAACAGCAGTAAGTCTTTGAAAGTGTTACCTTTCAGAGGAGGAAGCCCACCTTGGCTTGATGCAGCTCAAAGGATCCGAGACAGGAGATCCAAAATCCTGTGAAAGAACAGCCTTTATCTCAGGGACAGGCTCAATCCATGAATAAACAAGCTCAACACAGAGACCAGCCTGCCTGGCTCTCCAGCAGAAAATGCACTGCTGTCTCATGTTTTCCCAGAGATACATTTCAGGGAAATAAGCATGAAGAATTAAAAAACAAATTTAGCTTTAGCAGCTGGTCAGCATTAACCCTGTCATTGCTCTGTGTAGGGCAGAATGGCTGCGCTGAGAGCATGCTTGTTGGCATGTGCATGGTGAGTTGTAGGCAGGCACAGACTAAAACCGCGAGGAAGGAAATTACAGGATTCTGCTCCGAAAAAGGAGACAGCCCATGGCTGAGATCGAGTCCCCTCATTAGAGGAGTGGTTCATTACCAGAATTGTGAGACTTGTGCTCTTCAGCTGCATAATAGGATTCAACTTTAGAAGCAGCCTCTCTGCAGACAGCTGAGGTGTGCAAGGACAGTTTGTTCCTGTCTTTTGCAACTGCTTTCACTAAAGAGACAGGATTTCTCTAGCATGAAGTTTACTTAGCATCAATAATAGTTAAAAGAAGCGGAACAACCTCATTGTCAAAGATGGCCTGTTGCCAAACAAGGAGGGCTGGGTCTGCTGCTCCCTGTGCAAGCAGCAACACTAAACTAAGTCATTCCCAGCAGATGGCACGAGTGCTTGAGCTGCTTCAACTGCTGCTCTCAACAGCAAGGTACCTGCCCTCAGGTGTCCGGCTTCTTGCACAAGAAAAGCGAACCTGAGATTTGTAGCAAAATATTGTATTTATATTGATAAACTTTCATTCAGAAATAAAATCCTGATAAGTTGCTCAATTTTCGTAGTTTTTTTCGCTCATTTTTGTTGAAAGCAATAGATCTCAGATGCTGTGGATACCAGAAGCAAACAGTTGATGGCACTGCATGATCACGGTCCCTGCAATTGATGTCTCCCTGGCTACCCAGCTGCGTTTCTCTGAAGGAAAAGGGACGGTGTTACACTTTCATGCTGTGGGAGAAACAATCACAAAATGTAATCATTACGCACTAAGTATATTTTATTTCTCGATTCTTCTGTTACTCATTTTCTCTATCTTCTGCTCTATGTATGAGAGTCTATAGCCTGAACATTTCAGTTGTTCTAGAGCTGGATCTCACAGATCACTAAATAATGTATTAGGCGATGGATCCCAAATGGAATTAGCACAGTAGTTTATGACAGCTATCACGGCTGCCCTGCTGGAACTGATGGCTGGGATGTCCAGCAGAAGTCTGGTCAGTATATTACAAATTTCATCATCTGTCAGTGCTGGTTGTGGTGCTGCTTTGAATTGTACATGGCAGATATGAGGAGGAAGCTTGTAAGGAAGCAACATGGAAGACAAGAAAGGAAAACAGTATTTTTTTCATTAATATTTCTGCAATAGGAAATAAAAAAAGCCCCAAGGGAAGAATATCTACATTTCATGTCTATCTCATATTTTCTCTGTACATACGCTGCTTGTAACATTACAGACAGCTGTGATGAAGTTAAAACTAGAATTAGGTTAGCTAGAATTAAATTTACAACCAAAGTGGGATCAGGGATAAACATCTTGCATAGGATAGAATTAATATTAGCATTATTATTATTAACTTTAATTAAAGCAACATTTAAAGCAGAGAGCAGCAGGTTTTTCCTCATGGTCTCTGCCAGCTAAATGCTAGACTAAATAATACTTTGTTTGGGCATCTTTCAGTTCTTCCTTCTGTCCAAAGAATGCAAGTGGGTTAGTACAGCTTTTCTATTAAATGCAATTTGGACTGAAGTCAAATGGCTATTTTAATTTGAAGGAGTTTAAAGGTCTGAAGGTGACTTTAGAGAACACAGTTAAGAGCATAATTGCAAAGAACAAAGCAATATATAAGAAGTAACTGTGGGAGCATGAAAATATAAATGACCTAAATAGTATAAAATAGTATGATGGGAAATATGGGTAGAACAAATGTCTTGGATGGGATAGGAATTCAGCTCCTGGAATGCAATTTTGGCAGTAGTGTCCCAAACAGAGAATGCTATTTCTGGGGAAATGCACTGAACTCTGGGTCATGAATTAAACTCAGGTAATTTATGTTTGGCTCGTAAATAGTGGCAGTACAAAAAGCAAGCAGAAATGGAACAGAATATATTGCTGTAAATTTTGTAGCTGTTGAGACCTGTAGAGTTGTCGTGTACATCTGATGCCAGGTAATGCCTAAAACAAATTCAAGCCAAGGAACACATAGCAAGCCCTTCAAAGCTGCCAACTCAATGACCTTAAGGAAATCCAGTTTCGAAGCAGCATGTTGAGAGAGGTTTGAAGAGGTAACTTCCCAAACCCTGATCTTTATTTATTAGCTGTTTCTGACAAGCCCTAAAGACAGACAAATGTCTTGATCTTTTGAAATTGCGTGGCAAGCGCTCATTTTATAGGAAAATCTGATCTTTAGGAAATACCAGTACTATTCCATTTCCTGATTTCTCATTCTTTTTCTCTCTTGGTATTTAATACCAGTCTGCTGTGCAGATCTTCCAAGCCAGTGTCAGTTCCAAGGCTTGGCTGCCTGGGGCTCGCAAAGCTCCAGCTTCCTCACAACCAGCTACCTTCCAGGTGCCTTTGAAGTGTGACTTGTGCTAGAAAAGTAGGTATGGAAGAAATATACCTCCATGTTGTAAACTGAGTTAGGTCTGTTAAAGTTTTGATAATGTTTCACTCCTCAATGGGTGCAGGTCAGCTGGACTTTTTCGTGGGGAGATGCAGCCAAAGAAAAAACCTCCATTTGGCAGGAGGATGGATCCCTTTGGGGTTTGGTGAGATCAACTGAGACAAGTCTAGGCTCCTTATGGCATATATGGGAGAAACCTCTCCCTAATACACAGAGTGGTGGAGCTCCTTTTGTGGTATAAAGTATAGGGGAGCCTGGCCTGATGTTTTCTCTGAATGTCTCTGGGGAAAGGCAGCTTCTCTTACAGCAATATGTATCTGTTTCAGACCATACTTCAAAGTCCAGGCTGGGTTTTTGGTGTTTGCTTTGCTCCTTTTAAATAGGAACCATCTGAAGGCCTAAAAATCTGGAGCTCAAAGAACTATACAAGCTGACTGGAACTCTGAAGAGTTTCTTTATAATTAGAATAAATGCATTAAATATTTAGCCTTCATCCTGTGCAAACCCTGACTTTCAAAAAAGAATTTACAGCATAGGGTGGAGTTTTTTCTGCTCCTAAATAGGACAACAATTTCCCTCCTTCCATCTCTGCCCCAAATCTCAAATTCCAGTGTGCGATGAATCAATTGCAGAAGAGGAGATGACCGTTCCTCCGCTTCCATGTGAAAATGACTCTCAAAAAGTTCATTTTTTTCTTAGAGAAGCCAGGGTGAGAGCTCTGAAGTAGCACATCTCCAACTGGATATCTGTTCTTTATTCTGGTTTGTGGTTCAAGGTGTCTTTTTCTTAATAAGCACCTACCATGGGACCATTAATAGTTTAACAGTCCACAGCTTCCAAGGAAATGCTTACCAGCAGTCAGAGCTGGAAAATAATTCAGAGGATGGCATAGGCCTGATAAAAGGATTAGTAAATCACAGCACTGAGAGCTGTGAGTTCAGTTTTGTCTGACACTGGCACTAAGGATTATTTCGTATATTCAGTGCTCTTAATTGCTTTTTCTCCCCAGAAATTCTGCGTGCAGCTCTGGGATAGGCTTTCTAGAGCTTTCCCAAACAAACTGAACTAGATTTCTTCCTAATTTGTATTTAAACTCTGGTCCTTACAGCAGACTCTCGTATTTGAGGTATGCTGATTGGACTGATGAACACAGAGGGTATGGGGTGACACCTTCTCTCACTTCCATTGTTGCAAAAGTAGAATATTTTTTCAGAATAAAACTGCTAACAATTCCAACCCATCTCTGCTATTCCACTTTTCTTGGAATTGTTCCGTCTGTTTCTCTGAAAATGAAAGTCTGTTTTTACTCCCGCCACCTGCTATTTCCATATGAAAAAGCTGTTTTGTTATAATGAAGGTACCATTTCTCCCAAGGGCAAACTAAGGACATTTCATCACACTGATCTTCCTGAAATTTCAGTAGCCAAATTCAATATGTTACTAGATTTGATCTACTTTTTCACAAAGCTGTAAAGCCTTTCAGGGAAATCTCAAGTTCTGTCTGTGAGTATTTACAAAACAAAATGCCATCTCCCTGCCGAATTGTGAGACAGTCTGATATGGCAAAACAAAAAAGAGAATCCAAAGCCAAGGTTCACTATGGTTTTGAGGCTTACCTAGTGACAAGCATTTGGAAACCAGGGTATGATTTCCAACCAAAGACCATGTTTTTATACCAGGCACAAGTGAAGAACACTGTGACCAAGAAGTTTCTTCATGGCGACCTCTTGATGCGAGCAACTGTGGACAGATGAGGTGGCCTGAGGTTTGTCTTCTGTGCAAGTCAGCTTTTTGCAGATTCACTTGTGCTTTTTAAGAAACAATTTAAACTGCCCTTTGACTGCAGAAGAAACTCTCCAAATGAGTCATCTTTGACACCCACCTTTTAATGAACCCCGTAACATCATAAGCACCGTTCTCCCAACAGTGAGGGTTAGTCCCACTTTCCAGGAGGAGAGCAAGAAAAAAGTCAGTGGGCTGATCATCGCCACCTGAGTTTCCTCAGCAGGATTCCTAGGCAAGAATCAGGGAAAATTGATCCTCTTCTTAGCGTTTGTATAGATAAAAAAAAATACAACCCATCAGAGCGTGTACTCTGGAGAACACAGGACATGTAGGAGTTTAATACGCCGTTAGTTTGACGTTGCAGGCCTGGATGCACTGCAGGAGATACCCAGCTGGCTGCCCAAAGGCTTCGGCATGGGTAAGTGCAGGTGGGTCTGCTGTGGGTCATCTGCTGGACTTTCAGCTGTGCCTCAGGTCACCTTTTCAGAGCAGTACAGACACAAATATGAAATCAGAAAAGATTGCCACAGTTACATAGCTCCTTTCAGCGCTGTATCATTTCTCCTGGTAGCCTGGCATTGCCCTGGGCTAAGATATGCTCTTTCCTCTGCCCAGGGTTAATAGGTGTCAGCAGGGATGAAAAGGAATAGGCTGCATTGAAGGCTGAAGAGAAGACATAGCTGAATTTTTGCTCAAATTCCCAGAAAGCCACCAACTGTCACCAGATCTCTGGCCAGGATGCTACAGCTGATCTGAGACTATCCAGGTTCAGAAAAACACACTAGGAGTGTTGCTTCTTTTTTGACTCCTTTAGGTTCTTGCCTAAGGTGAATTCTGCAGGAATAAGGATTGGGGCCCATAACAGCCTGAGGCTTTCTTGAAAATCCCAACTGAAATGTCCCAATTCCTATTAAAGATCTGCCTGGTTCTGCAAAAGATCTTTATTTCAGGCCTGATTCATTTATCAAATACTCACAGATCAGCCAAAGGCCAGGACAGTACTTGGGAAAGTGTTAATGCGTTTACCCTTGCCAAAATATTATCTAATTATCTATGTTAATGCCAGCTGCCTTGGAACATGAAAAGCCCTTAATAAAGAAGCAACTGTGGTAAAGAAACGATGAAATAAAAATAGCAGAAGATGGCTCCCTAAGCTGGGCAAGTCTGAGATGCAAAGGGATAACAAAACCATCATAAAAGCATACCTAAACATTTTGCAAACATAAATGTATAAGGAATGAAGTCATCTGTAGCTGTAGCCCCAGGCACTGAGACAGAGTGTGTCTTTTTGTTTTAAATCACTTTTCTGCCAGATTTCTTGCAGGAAGCATTGCAAAACTCCATAAGCCCTGGAACCACAAGTGCTACCAGCCACTAGCTGTCCTAGAGCTGCGCTCAGACCTGCAAGCCATCAGCTGTGGACAGAGGACAGGCAAACTCAGCGGTGCAGGAGAGAGAATATCTCTTAGCAGACTAACTGATTTGGCTGGAAAACAGGGATGAGCTTTTGAGCGCATATGCCCTTCTTTAGGCTTTGTGGTATTGTAGCTGTGGCGGTGTGAGGAAATAAGGAATCTGGACAGATGGATCTGAAGAAGAGCTTCTACATCCCAAAGTTGGTCTTGCTTCATTTGTTATTGCCTTAAACTGAGGTACAGCAACACTACCACCACAACAGGAAAGCAAGGTGAGATGGGAAAGCCAACATTTCAGCATTAATAAGCTCCTCAGGATACCAATATGGAAGAGCAAAAGAAAGACAAGTATTTCTGCTCGTCAAGCTGGTGTAACCATGTGATCTGCGTGTGGTGGGTCATATAAAGGTGCAATGTCAAGTTGCTTTTCTTTTCCTGTTTCTCATTGTGGTTTAGTGGCTTTGCTCAGCAAGCTGCAATGTTGTAAGTTTCTATACACAAATACACTGTTCTGTGCCCACTGTTTCTCCCTTCATTTAATTGCTTTGCCATAACGTTCAGAAGGTTTTGTGAATCCAGGAAAAAGTTGTGAACAGCTCACTAAGAGGAAAGAAACAGAAAATGGCTCAAGCACGGCTCGTGGTCCTTCCACACAAAAGTGTTTTAGAAAAAAAAACCTCTCCAACATCCCACAGGGCCTCCCTCTGCCCACGTTTAACCTCCTCTACATCTCCCATTCTTGGCTAGCTCTTCTCCTCTGAACAATCTTTATGATGATTGACCGTATCTCTGCTTGTATGAAGCCTTCTGCTATTCTGGAGTATTGTGTTAGGGCTCCCATGTTTCTCTTCTCCATTTTTTGCTGCACATGGGCTATGCCGTTGCACAATACATCTCATACAACCCAAGCAAAATGGCTTTGCTAGATGTGCACTGTGCATCAGTACTGAGTGAGCACAGCACGTCCTTCCTTTCTGGGGTCTGCCTGATGGGCTGCACAAATACCCTGGGACTGCTCTGCATGTACCCCTAACACATGGTTGGGATTTTGGGATGCCCAGAAACCCTGGGAAAAAAGCCTCAAAAGCCCACTGCTCCGCTTCCTGCTCTAAGTACACTCCTACACATAAGCACTGATTTTTTTCTGATTATTAGGGAAATGAAGAAGGCTGTGGTCCTGTGACATACCCCGATCTGCCTCTTTCCTGGATCTTCTGGACTCACTTGCCACTCAGTTGCTATTTCTTCTCTGTCAGAGCAGTAATTCGATAACACATACCAGGAACAAGCCAACATGTCCAATAAGGGAACAGAAGCAATTTAATGTGATTCATGATCAGTAACAACTAAGCAACAAAGCTAATTTTTTGGCATTCATTCCTGGGAGTAAGGATTCAAGAAAAAAACATATTCTTGATTAGATTCAAAGAAGTAGAGGAGTCTTCAACCTACTCACAGACAGAAAGGAAGGCAAATGCATCCAGGACACCATTTTTTGTAAGTGACCCGCTGCACAGCTGGATGAGGAGGGAGAAAGGGTTGTGTCCTAGCACCGTGGTGCTGCCACTTGCCTCCTCCAAACCATTCCTGCCAGAAGGTATAAAAAATTTCAGGAGACAATGCTGGATGTGATAGTATAAGATTCTTGAAGTAATCTGATCTTGTGCTTCCTTCCCCTTGAGTACGTCAGCTACTAAGCAGGGTGAGACAGAAATGGGTGTCTAAAGGTGTTTTGGAGGCAGGAAGGTTGCACGCAGGCATCTGCTCTCCGTTCTGGTGCAGAATGGGTGGTGTCATTTGTGCTCAGCAGGTCCTGAGGATGAATGAGAGAGGACTAATGAGAACATCGGGAAGAAACCATCTATTAATGCTTCCCTTGGTAGGAAAATCCATCGTGTCCTTCTGCAGTTCCCTCTGCCTTACTTGCAACTCAGTGACACTAGGTGACATTTTTTAGCTTAGTCATTTTATCAAGCCTGTGAGATAAATCACTGCCCAGTGAGGGAAATGAGCTCAGCAACATTTATAACAGTGTGGGGTCTCATGAAATCTTAATTTAATGACCTTTGAGTAAGAGTAGAGGCAAATCTACACCACTGTCAAGGGACCATATCCTGTCCTGCCTGGGAAATGGGCTCAGTCAAATCCTGTCTTTGCATCTCTGGCTGTTCTGAACCTGTACTGCAAATGGGCCCAGGACTCAAATTGTTCTCTCCTTTAGTCTAATGAAAGTGCATGGAGAGCTCATTTCTGCAGCCAAAGCTACAGGAAGAGGGATAAAGGCTTTGTCCCAGGGTGCAGGCAGTGCTGGTGAAAGAGCCGTCAGTAGTCAGGACTGCCAGGCACAAGCTTTTAGCTGGATGCTGTAATGCCATCTAAAAGTAGGCAGGGAGAGGAGCAGGAGAGGCTGTAGTCTTGCTCTACTGCAGCTTGTCTGTGACCATAGGAGCCACAGAACAGGACCTGTTGCAGCATTAGCAAACCACATGCACCTGACAAAGCTGTCATTTTGCACCTCGGTCCTGGGGGAAGACCCGTGGTGGGCAGGAAGGCGGCCAAGCCTCTATCTATGCCTGACGTGACAGCCCCCTCACAGTGCCTAGGAACCTCCCGTGGGCATGAATAGCCCTGCGATTAATGGCATTAACACAGGCAATAATTGTAATAGATCAGGACACTGTCCTGGGAACTGCACCCCAAAAGCCCAGAGATGACAAGTTTACACTGCAGCTGCACAGAGCTTATAACCAGAAGGTAGCAAGACAAAACGCAGTGTGGGATCTTGAGCAGGTGAGCTCAGACTGCCCAGGCTGTTACACTCTTCTAGTCTTCAGAGGACTGGTGTCACTATCCTTGGTAATATGTTCCTCTGATGCTTCTTGATATGCCCACTTCTTCTTTATATGGCCATACCTCTGTGGTCTTCTCTGCACATAGATCTAAACAACGGAAGAAATGAGAAGAAACACCGAAGAAGCTGCAATGACACCATTCCCATGTTCATCATTTTTTGTCATATCTACCATCACTTATGGCTTGCTTTTGCTGGCTTTTATCCAAAACCATGGGAATAAGATATTCCTCACCAGAGGGAACACGCAGTGCAGTTTAGGGTGCAGTGCAGCAGATGGGGGTGCTCCAGACTGGCAGGGGACCATCACTCCCTGTTCGGTTGCGTGGCTTTTGCTGCGGTGACACATTTCCCTGGTCCTGGGCAGAAGGCAGCCACACTGACCAACGAGCCTCTCGCCTGCGAGGAAGTAAAGATAAAGCGTTTGATGCCGGCTCTGCCCAGTGACAGGGAGAGGAGTGGTCCTCAGAAGTAGAGAGCTGGCTTCACCAGAAAACTGAGCTCCTGGGTGGTGGGACACGGCTGTCAGGAAGCCTGGCCAAATGTCTCAGAGAACTTGTGACGTGGCACTGCCTCGCCATCACACGCACACCATCTGCCACCAGCCGTCCCCAAGCACAGCCTGAACGCGGAGCTGCTCTGCAAAGCAAGGCTGCAAATTAGCTCAATGAGAAGGAGGCCAGTAACGAACGCCACCCCACGCAGGGGTACCGAGTGCGGTCTGTGAAATGTGGCAGGCAAACTGCACAGCATCTTGCAAGCGCCGGGCCCTGAGCGTCTCCCACGGCTGAAGCCAAGGGCTGCTCAGTCTGCCGAGTACCCAGCACACAGGGTTCACATAACTGCCACCTCCATGGGGCAAAACCGGCTTCACCTTCTGTGGCTTTCTCACTGTCAAAGGTTTGAAGAAACCTTCAAAAAGAGAGGAGGCAGCCAGGGCTGTGCTCTGGCTCCCAGTACCGTGATTAGCTCTGTGCTGCGTTGGTGTGGTGGAGCACGTACATGTGCGACCCCTCGCACCTTGGTTAGCTGGAGCAGGTTTGGAGCACAACCCTCCTGCTAGCAAGGGGTCTGTCAAACTGCTGATTCCTCTGCTGACCTTGCTCATCTTCTGCAGGCCAGACACCCCTGGTTGCCCCATGAAACGGCGCAGGACTGAGTCTGCCTTCCATTCACAACATGGCCAGGAAATACACACTGGTCCCTCCCACGGGTGCACAAGAAAACTTGGAATTGGTGTTTGTTTTCTATAGGGCCAGTCTCCCACATATGGTCTATTGCCTTCTTTACTGCCCAGTACAACTCCCCCGGAGCTAGAGGAATTTGCTGTTTTAAGAGGAAACAATTATTGATGAACACTAAGGGTGTCACAGATTTTAATCTCCCCCACCTTCTCCCTTTCCTCTCCCAGTTTTCTTGCTGTTGGAGACAGCCATCTGCTTTGCCTGCCCCAGGGCTCAGCCCTTGGGATAATAATATCTCCAAGCAGTCCTGAGCACAGGGAAGCCGTGAGCCAGCGGAGTCTGCAAGCACGAGGATGAGGAAGCCTCGTGGGAACTGAGTGAGAAAATAGTAGGCCCAGCCTAATCATCTTCTTGGAGCATTCCCATCACTTGGGAAGCTGAGACTGGGAGCAGAGAGAAGCTGCTCTGGGTTATCACTGCTGCACATGGAGCAAACTCGCGCCAGGCATCTTTCTTGATTCCCAGGCTTCTTGGCACCTGTCTCCCACCCAGCTCAAATTCAGAGACTTTGCAAAAAAAGAATGCCAATCTTATGAAATGCTTACTAGTGAGTTCTCTCCCAGGAAGGAAAACATGGCTTTATAATGCAGCTCCTATTCTCTAGTGTTTTACAGTAATCAGCTGCAGCCTGACAGCACCCTGACAATTCAGCAAAGCCTGGAGCCATACTGCAGTCAGCAGTAGCTGGACAGAAGGAGCTGGCAGCTGTAGGATTGCCCCTTGCCTGTCCCTCTGCAAACTGGGACTCAAGTGCGGCTGCATGAGGCTGATAACATATTGCATTGCTTTGTGTGCACACCGCAAAGCAGAAGGCATTGAGCCCCCGGACTCTTCCTATCAAGAGGCTGGAATGTCAAGTCCAGCCTGGCCAGCAAAATCGATTCCTTCCTGCCCTCAGCCAGGGTGAGCTTAACAGGCTCTGCAGTGGTCAGGTAGCACACGCAAAGCTGGCTTCTTGCAGCGCAGGGTTGAGTTCCACCATCCAGGGCTTTTCCCCTCCACGCTCAGGAAACAGGACTGTGCTCCACTTTTTCTCTAAGAACTTACTTCTTTCTCCCTGCAGTGCTGCAAGCCTTTAGCTAATGAGACATCCCCGCTCTAGAAACTCTGAAGAAGAAAGCAAATTGTTGCCAACTTTCTGTGAGGTTCCTTTACAGGGAGTCCAATAAAGCACAAGAATAGATCTGATCTGCTAGAAAGTAGGACTTTTTCCTCCCTAGAGCTTGTTCTTACTGCCGTGAAGCAAGCTGCAGCATAGAAATCCACCCGCACCCAGGAGTATGGTGGAAACAAGCCCAAAGGCAGGTGGAGGATCCCCAGCCCTGGCTCAGTGGTGGCCTGCTACAGCAGAGCTCCTGGAGTACAGGCAAAGGGCTTGATGCTACTGCTCTGTTCATGATCTCCTGGTGGGTTTTAAAGCAGGACAGACATACATTAACTCCGTTTCTCTTACCCTCCTGCCAGGAATGCGCTGAAAGTGCTGGAGATCACTTCTGTAAACAGTTAACCTAAACAGAAAGGAAAGTTTATAGCAAACAGGTAGAGGTGGCATGGTGTGAGCCACAAACAGCCTTTTAAAGAGGGACCTGGGAGGCTGGGAGCTTTCTCAGCTAATAATCCAGGCTGAATGGGGTCCTACTGAGGTGGGGATGGGGATAGTGCTGCAGCTCCATACCTGTACAGGGCACTGTGTCCGGCCCAGGTGGTTCTACAGCCCACCTGGTCTCCCTGGGGAAGGCATCTACATAATTCCATGTTTACAAAATGCCCACTTAGTGCTGGAGCTGGGCACACTGGGGTGACTGCCTTTGCCAGGGAAATACGCTCGCTCGGCGTGACAAACTGCCCGCAGCACTGCACAGGCATGTAGGACAGGAAATCAAGGAGAACAAATATCCTGTTCAAATACCAGAGGACAGCGTGTAATTACCTGAGCTGGGAGCCAGCCAGGACTCCAGGAGTAATACTGCTGCAAAAGCAAAAGAGCCGAAAAGCGGGAGGGAGGAAGGGAGGCAGGGAAGGAGGTGGGTACCAAAGAACCAGGTGCAGAATCTGACTCTTTTTTTAGGAAGGCAATAGCACAGCATCTCTGCACTGTGCCCCTCACTGGGGCTTTGATCCAGCATGGATGGAGAGAGAGACATGGTCCCCAGCATGCCTTCCACACCCTGTCTTCCCCAGCCACGCCACTGTCCTGCAGAGCTGGGGATCTGCCCAGGGGATGCTATGGCCCACGTACTCCTCGTACCATCCCTCACTGCTGTGACCCAGCCATAGTCCCTTGTGCTAGAGTCCACAGGAGCTCTACTGGCCTCTTTGCACTGGGCCATTTTATACCCCGTGCCAGTCCCAAGGTAAGTTTTTGCAGCCCCACCTGAACGCTGCTGGAATGGTACATAAGGACTTGAGCTGAAACCAGCCCCAGAACCTGTTGAGGAAGATGCAGACAGGTTGGAGCAATGCACCACAACATACTTCAGGGACAGAGCAGGGAGCTGTAGCCTTCAGCTGGGGGTCAGAACCCACTGTCACAGGAGCAGCGTCAGGAAAACAGTGCCAAGAGCTGTGGTGCTTGCAGAGACCGACCGACCCACAGCAGTTTCAGCCTCACATCTGTGACATTTCCCAGAGCTGGATGAAACCCCCTGAATTCAGACTTCTCCAGATGCTTCAGGGCTGTCAAGCACCGGGTCAGGCTGTGCTCTTTAACTCACTAGCTGGCAGCTGCAGGCTTGATGCTGGGCTGATGTGTGTGTGCATCAGGGAAGTGGCACAGCAGGTCTCTAATCAGGATGCAAACCTTCGTGCTTTCTGAGGGAGGCAGTGCTGGAGTCTTTGCTGAGGAGCTTTTTCAAATTGGGCCGAGCCTTCCTGGCTCAATTTTGTGCCCATATTGAAGGAATCTGGATGCACACAGGATGATGATGTGCCATTTTCTCAGGACTCTGCTGGGTTCCCTTGGCCAGCTCATGCTGCGCTTCAGTCCGCCAATCTCTACTGACAGCAGCTTGATTTTTGAAAAAGCAGCAGTCACATGGCTGGGTGGTTGGACCTAGAAGCACCCCCAGGCATCAGCCTCATGGGGCTGACCTGGTATGACTGAGAGTGAAGTGCAATCAGCCTCGTGGACCAGGCTTCTTCACATAGGAGACCCTCACCCTGCAGAGCCTGGTCCCACCACCCATAGATGTTTTTCCAAGGAGCTCTTTCTGGTTGGTGCTGCTGGACCTGACCTACAACCCCCTTGGCCAAGAAGAGCCACTGGCTTTGGCTGAGACATGGGAGCAGAGCCACGGCTATGGGAGGAATCAGTGCCTGCGGCGGGGGGGGGGCATGTAGCTGGCATCAGGGGATGTGTGTTAGGATCCAGACACCGACCCTCAGCCCTGAACTTCTGTGTCTCCCTTGGGATCTCGCAGCTGGTGTTGAACTGATTCAAAGGCCAGCCCTGTGTCGGGAGCTGCATTTCAGTGTCCCCTGGGGCACTGGGATATGCAGTTCCCTCTGTGGAGAAGCGAGCAGCCACCACCACCTCCTTCCCATCCACATCGCTGCATATCCTATCACGCTTTTCAAGAACAATTTTTCTCCTTAACCACCAGCCCCAAGTTTCAAAGTTAATTGGGGCTGGTGAGGTATAAATAGATGCTGGACCAGATGGAAACTCTGTCGTGATTTATAGCTAGCTGAGCCATCACATGTTCCACTTGTACTCTGAGCAAGGGCACTATTAATTATGACACTGCCCAGGCAGATCGCATGGGAGGTTATGACAATGATATTCAAGCTGAGGACTTAAATATAACCAGGCTGTGACGTTTTGCTGAGTGAGCAAGATGCAGAGACAACCTGCCTGTTGCAGTGGCACAGTCTTCAGGGCATTTCTCCAGTGAGCTCTAGGGAAGCAAGTGTTTTGGAGAGCTTTGGATGGACAAAACCAACGTAGCTGGTCCTTTGCAGTGACTGTTCCTTTGCAGGATCCTGCTTTTGTCCAGGCAAAGTGCAATAAAGCCAAGGGATATTTTCTCTGTGCTGAGGCTGTGTTTTCTCACTGCTCCCCAGCAGCTGCTTTGAGAAGAGCCCACATTCCAGGCACCCTCTTGCTGATGCAGGCAAAACCTCCTGCTCCAAAGAGGGAATTAGGATTGAGCTTCACCCACAAGGCTTCTCTTACACTAATTTCCCATCCCTGTGCCTCTGCCTGGGGCCCCAGCGATGTGCTTCTGGATCCTGAAACAGTCCTCAGAGGAAGGAAAAGGCTCCTGTATGAGACTCCAGGAAAGGGAGGACTGGGATAAAGTAGCAGGAGATGAAGGAGGCTGAGCCCTGACTGCAGCCGGCCTCTCCTGCTAGCTATCCTCCCTGCACAAGGCAAACCGAGCCCTGGGCAAACCGAGCACTGTGCATTGCTGGCCTGAGGAAGCCCATTAAAAAAAAAAAAAAGGAGGTGTGAGCATCCCACCCACCCCACAAGCCCTGCATCCTTCTCTCTGCAGGTCCAGCTGGATGTGGAGCATCCTCGCACCAGTCGAGAGCGCATGCGTCACCCCGAGGGGCTGCAGTCCAGGCTGTGGAGAGCGGGGGAGAGGGACGGCTCCTTCTCAGTGTTTCCAGGAGGGATATAAGGATCAAAGGACTTGCCAAAGGTAATCTGGGAGACTCTGGCACTGCACCAGGTCTCCTGAGTTTCAGGCCTCTTTTCATCACTGCCTGTTTCTCCATGTAGCCCACACTTAAAACTCAGTTATCCATTGTGAATTGGGATTTTGCTAATTACTGGAAGAAAATGAAGCCCAGGGCAAGGGGGATGACTATTCCTACCTTTCCCCAAGCCCCATCTGCCTGAGGAACAGATTCCCCATCGTTTATGAAGCAGTCAGTTCAAGAACAGTTTGCAGATGTCCTGATTTTTCTGGGACCTGCTGCTCAGTGATAAAATGGAAACATTTTACAGCCTCCTCTTGCTTTAGGAAGCACTGACCTCTTGCATTCCCCGCACTGCGTAGCTTTCAGAATACATACAAGTGTCACACAGTACTGTCAGATATGAAGAAATCTTTACAAAAGCTTCCTTGGGAACTCTTTGCATCACAAACTGAATAAGATGTGCAATTACAGAGACATGATTTAAGAACTTAAAACCCAGCTAAGCTCGATAGAAGGTATCAGACTTACAAACAATATGTAGGGAGAATTTAATCTTGCAGGGGCTGCAGTTATTTGAGGGGAGAGATTGTGTTTGGGATTAAGAGCCAAATTACTGCACAAGTTTTTATTAAATCTTTATATTTTCAGCTATACCTTATTATGGCTGTTTTGGGACAGGAGCTTCATTTTATGATGGGCATAAATCCCCCAAAATAGTTCAGATTCCCTGAAACAAGCAAAACATGAACAAAATGGATTTGGACCTTATCTGGGCTGCTGACTACTTAAAGCTCACACACGAACATTTCATTAAGGCATGTGATTTTCCAGAAAACACCAAAAGGAGGAAAAAAAATCTAATTTCCCTAGTATTCCTAAAAACCCAAAGAAGCCTTGAGCACATACACGCATCCCTCACTGGAAATCCTCCCTTTCTACCTGCACTCACTCTGGGAAGCGCATGTCTGAGCATCCCTATTTTGAACTGATCTCAGTATGAATGCACTGCAGAAACATTCACTTGGGGAAGCAACCTCCTCGTTATCTTAGAGGTCAAGGGACCAAAGCTCAGCTCCTCCTGTGGGATGCTGGGTGGGCATTAATGTGCTTTGCAGGGCTCTGCCTGTGCCCAGATGGCCACAGTCCTGGCTGGACACGCGTGGTGGCTTTGTGGCAGCTGGGGGAGGTGGGGAGCAGGGAGCTCGGGGGCTGCCGGGGGCTCATGCCTGTGGCTGGGTCCGCAGATATCTATCTTCCACCTGACAAATTAGTCCAAACACATTGACATCATGCCTCGGTGTGCAACAGACATATCTGTGCAAGACAAATGTTTGATTTAGAGTTAGCATCATTGCTGTGGCAGAGAGGGAAGGAGCTGGGACAAGTGCTTTTCCCCCTTGATGTCTCTGGTTTAGGTGGCTTTATGCAGCCGGCAGCCGACTCTGGGACTGGAGCTGAGCTCAGAGCTGAATGGAGCTGGTTGTCCCCAGCAACAGTGCAGCATCCCTCTCGTGCTGTGTCATGGGTTATGTCATGTTATTAGAACAACACTGCCTACAAAAATACTTGGGGAATCAAAAACGAGTGCCCCTGGCTTGATGCAGGCAATGCTGGCCCCTGTGTCCCCATGCAGCAGCTCCCTGCAGCTTGTCCTTAGTGCCAGTCACCGGGCTGCGAGTACTCATCTTGCTGGATGATGTTTAACAAACCTGTTCATGTCTCTGCGCCTCTGTAAGTGGGGCAACAAACGCAAAGTGCTTCGAGATCCTCTGTGGGAAATAACTCACCACTGTCACCAGACCTGAGCATGTGAGCATCATTTTATCTACCGGGAACACAGGTCTATGCCAGGTGAACATGGACATAGAGCACACGTCATTAAATGAACCATGGAGGCCAGGAGCTGGGAGAAGGAAGGAGCAATCTGGGACAGAGAGCAAAATACTAAACACACACTGAGGTGTTTGCAGGTCAAGCCCATGGCACCAGAAACACTTCATCCTCCGCTGCGAGGCAATGCATTTGCCACCATTCAGGCTCCCTGCTGGTCTAGTTGCTGGCCGAGGAGCAAAACTGTCCCGGAGCTCCTGTGGTGTCTGGTGCTTGGTGTGGTGGGGGCAGAGGGCTGTGTCTCTGCACCTGAGCCGTGCCACCTCCCTGAGGGCAGGGCTCCTGTGCTGAGGCCTTGCTGGGGCCGGGCACTGTCACAGCTGACATTGTGGCAGGAGAAATGGTCTGTTCCTTGTCACTTCTCACTGCTGTGCTGCTGGCTCATCCACTGCTCTTTAACGGGTCCCTGTCCCCGGTTCCGTTTGCTGCTTTGCTCTTTCCAGCCCAGCACAATTGCTTTATTCCTGCTGGGATTCGCATGGTTTCCTGAATGGGGTCAGGCTGCTCAATTCCAGCTTGTGCCAGGTCCCAAAGACCTTTTCCCCTTTGCGCTTTCCATCAGGAGAGCCCGAGGGAGAGCTGGGGCAGCAGTGTGCACTGACCTGGTGCAGGTACCAGGGAGCTGCGCCTGCTGAGAGCATCACAGGCACCGTGGATATATCATTATGCAAGTAGTGAGATAAGATATCGCTATCGAAGTGCCCTCCTTGTCCTGCTTGTCACTGTGCCTGTGGTCACCTGCCACTACAGACTGATCCAGGCAAAGTCCCCTTTCTGTCAAACAGCTTCACAAACGCTGGCTGCTACTTGCGGGCCAGCCAGGTTCGCCTGCAGCATCCTCCCAGGGCCAGCACTGTCCTCCCTGCCCACTGCCCGCTGCTCTGCACAGGCAGCAGGCAGGCAACGGGCAGGGAAACACTCAGCTAGTTCAGGGCTGGCTTCTTATTAGAGAGAAGCCTGATTCTTTTGGCAGGACAGGCACTTCTAATTTATGGTGACAGAGGGAAGTAATTTGACGTTTTCTGGTGGCCATGCTCTTCTATCAGCCTTAACGTAAACCCTGTTGTGTGGAGCGCTGGCTCTGCATGGAGGGAGCTGCTGGATGAGGCTCCCTGTCAGCAAATGGCCCTGCCAAGGCTGCAGCCAGGCTCTCCATCAGGACACAGCAGGCTCCATGCGAGCTCCCATGTACCCAGTGCTGTTTCCCTGGCACTGCAATGTGACCTCCGCAGGGATGCAGCACCGGACCACCTTGTGCACCTCGCTGACACCCCCTGCTCTCCATGCCCTCCTGGGAGGGAAAACCGGCTGTGCACACTGCTGTGCCCTCTGGGCTTTGCACACAAATCCTGCCACAACACACGCCTTGCACAAGCCCTGAGTCAGCAGCAGACAAGGAAAAGCGAGGGCTCTTCCCTCCAGCACATTTGCCCAGGCAGCACCATCCCCGCCGTGGGGCTGCTTCCCCCTCCCTGAGCCACCAGCTCCTTCCCCAGTGACCCTGGCTCACTCCCACTGCGGTTGCTGCCGTTCTGGGTGATTAATTCAGTGTGAGTAATTTTGGAGCAGATGATCTCATTCACGTGGTTCCTGCTATTTCTCTGGCAGAGTGGAGGGAAGGGGGAGAGGAGAGGAGAGGAGAGGAGAGGAGAGGAGAGGAGAGGAGAGGAGAGGAGAGGAGAGGAGAGAAACATGATGTCCATGAGAGCCATCCCTCCATGCATGCTTGGGAAGCCCGGCACCAGGCTGCAGACCACTTAGTGCTACAGGTAGACTGGAAGGAAATTTGCTGGCAAATTGGTTTCTCTCAATACAGGGCAATTTAATCATTTAGGCTGATAAGGGCTCTATTATGGTTTTGCAACAAGGCCAGCATTTAGGGCAGCAAGCGGCTGCTGTGGCTGAGGAGCAGCTTTGCTTGCTGGGCTCCTGGGGGGCTGGGGAAGGCCCCCGACATGCGATGTAGCACTGGACGGCTGGGCCATTGGGCACTGCCAAGGTCTGCCCCCGCCCAGGGTCGGGGAGGCTTTGTGAGGGGCTGCAGGGACCTGCTGTGGTCCCCCCCTTGTCAATGGGAAATCCCAGTGGATTTAGCACCCTCTGACTGCCTGCTAAGAGAGTTGGAGACACTAAAGAATTCTGTGGGCCCATGTTTGGAGGGACAGGACCTGCACGGAGGTGGCTGCCCTGTTGTGGGTCCCTGGATGATGGAACAGCTGTCAGCCAGGACAGCGAGGGCAGCAGCGCTGCCCTGTCCTGGGCTGCACCATGAGGAAACTGGAGCGAACCCCATGAAATGGGATGAGATTAACAAAGCAGCTGAATTATTCTAAGCTAATAAAGTACCCAGTCCAGATGGCTCCCACGATGAATACTATTAAAGAGAAAAACTCAGGATAAATTAGGAGATTTGAGGCTAACGCTTTTAATTCATCTGCAGAAGATGCTCTGTGGGGTGGGGAGCAGCCCCCTGCTCCGTGGCTGCCTCCAGGGGCAGAGATTTTGTGTTTCCTTGCAGCCCTGGAGAAAGGAGTATGTGCTCCTTCTCACACAATTTCTGCTGTCTTTCCCTCAGAAACCCATGCTGGCTGCCCTTATTGCCTCCTGGCAGAATCAAGTTTGGGGCCGTGGAGGTACTTTCCTGCCACATGCGTGCCCGCACAAACCCCAGCTGCTTGGGATCCATTTGCAGAATTATTTCCCTTCCCTGAGAGTGGTCTGAGCCCCCAGACACCTCTGTGCTGGTCCCCTCCCACTGTCTCATGGGAGCCCACACTAAGACTTTCTACTAAGGGAGCAGGCAACACGAGTTTGCTCCTGAATTTTGGTGCCTGAAATAAGCCGTAAGCAGCAATGAGACCTGCGCTGTGTTTGCCTTGTGAAGGGCTGAGCTGCAGCCCCAGACACAGTGGGGCTCAGCAGGAGGCTGCATTTCAGGGTTAGCTGCAGACTGCAGCATGCCAGGTACTATTTATCCCTCTCTCACCCTGGGAAGTGGATGCCAGAGGCAATAAGTGAGATAATGCTGCAGAGCTGGGGTAGATGCATCCCCGAGCTGTGCTGGAGGGAGTGGGGCAGTGCTAACCAGGGTTCAAAGTGCCTGGGACATCTGTGCCATGCAGAGGAGAGTGGCAGCTTGTGACATGGGCTTGACACCAGCCAGAGCAGCACAGGGCAGGGAAGCAGAGCAGGCAGAACCCAGTGGGCGCTTAGAGGCACAGAATTTCCTACCCACCATGGTGTTTGGCTGAGGATGGACATTTAAAGCACATCCTTATTCCAACAGGGAGAGGGAGAAACTATGGCAGGGAGAAAAGACCTGGTTTTGCTCCATCCGCAGTGACTGGGGCAATAGATGGCTGATGTGTCTAGTTTTTGAATTGTTGTTGTATGAACTGTTGTATGAAACATCATTAATGAACCAAAGAAAATGAGCGGGGAGGGAAACGAGAACCAAATCTTTCTGCCTCCTGTTGCCCACGTTGCCACCAGGACACCTTCCAAGCACTGCCGAAGCCCTGCTGCCCCTGGTCCCGTGTCTTTCTCTGCTGTCTTTAATCTGCGGGGGGGGAAGCCACGCTCCCATTAGTGCTGAACAGGGCAGGAGGGTTTCAGGGAAGATGAGAGCTGGTGCCTCATGACACTGACACGAGGCTGCTTAAAACTGCACCCACCTGCTGACATCCAGAGCAACATCTCCTGCCTTTGCCCCAGGACCTCACCTGGACACAGACTTGCACCTGCAGTGCTGTGGTGAGCATCAAGGCTTGGCCTCTGCTGCAAAACTTCTGCTGAAGGCATCGAAACCCCAGCCCTGGAGTGATGTTTGACAGGGAGAGATGCTGCAACAGGCAGTAAAACCTCAGTTGGTTTATTTATCTCATTTTTTCTGCTCTTTTGGAGGTTAACGTGACCAGTGTGTGTTCCCAGCTCTGCGCTGAAGCTGTGCTTGCCCAGGAATTGATTTGCCACGCTTGAGATGGAAGAAAACAAAGATTAAATTTAAGCTATTTGTTCAGTATCTCAGTTACGCAATTGGATATCGTAGATTAGGAAAGGTGACCTCCTGTAGCACAGGGGGGATTTACTGACATGTTCAAGCAAATATTACACTTCCTGTGATCCAGCACAGCTCAGAACGGAGGAGAAAAGGGTACCAGCCCGGCTGCCCTGCCTGCCTGTGCTGCCTCCCTGGGCAGCTGCCTAAACCCTGGTGATGTCTGTCGTCCCCCAGAGCCTCAGACTGGAGGACCCAGAATCTCCAAAGCAGGGGCCAGCCTTGCTTCCTCCAGCAAGGAGGAAAGGGAGAAAAGGAAAGGAAGGAAAGATGAATGGGAAGGGAAGGGGGGAATGAGCCTTTGCAGGATCTCGGCCACTTGCTAAGCATGACCAGGCCCAGGAGGTGGAGGATTTTGTTCCGGTCACCATCTCCCACACTTCTGACTCCTGAGAGCTTCGTGATGGTGGAACCAAGGCTTCAGGGTCTCGCTTGCTCCAGGGAGGCTCCCTGGGGCCAGGGCTAGTCCCGAGGGCTGTGGCAGTGGGCCAAGGGCAGGCGGAGGAGAGGACACAACACTAGAGACCATGGGAAGGTTCATTTGCTCAGGAGGCCATTAATGGACCAGCAATTTAAAATTTAAAGCTGTGTGCTTAAAAAAGAAAAGAAGGGAAAGAAGCCGGGTGAGGACAGGTGTTTGCATTGCAAACTGTGACTGTCTCTGTGAAAAGGCTTTTGACTGACAGCAAAGTTTGTCAGAGGCATCTGACGTCAGAGCTCTGCGCAGTGAGGTGTCGGACTGACAGCTTACCAACGGCAACAGCAGCATCAGCCGCCCCTGGGTAGCTCCCAGCTCTCCTCCTCCTCCTTCTCGCCTGGGTTTCAGAGCAGACGAGCAGGCTGCCCCAGCACTGACCTGCCCGCTGCCCATGAAACTCCTGGGTGGAGGAGAAAAGGGAAGATGCTTTCGTGCTTACTGGATGCCACATGGCTATGGAGCTGTTGTACCCCTGTGACAGAGACATCCTGACAGACGGGGCAATGTGCCCGGAGCCACCTCCCTCTCCCTGCAGCCCTGACCTCCCACTGGGCCTGGACGGCAGCTTGGGAAGGGAGCAGTGGAGGAGAGCTGGGCTGCTCACAGGAGTGGTGTAGCAGAGCAGACTCCAACCCGGCACCTCCCAGGCATGGTGCAAACCCCTTGTACCCCTCCAAACCTCACCTGGAGATTTTTCCTAACAAACTGCTCCACAGCCCCTTCTCTGGTTTCAGAAAATTCATGAATGTGCATTGCCAGACTGCAATGCTAACCACCTCAGCCTTCCCCCTCTCCTCGCTGGCTTCTGTGCCACCTCTGACACGACCGGGATGAAGCAAGAGCTCTGCCTGAAGCAAACCAGACAAATCCACAGAAGACTAAACCAGTTATTGCATGCTTTGACACTGAAACAATATAGTAGCTCTGGCAGTGGCAAGGCCAGGGCAGAGCTGAGGACAGAGGAGGAGGCTGGGGTGAAGGCAGCAGGAATGGCTCATGTTTGCTCTCTTGATGTGAGATCTTGCAAATAGAAATGATTCGCCAGGAGAGCATCTGTTCCTCAGGCAGGGGCTGTACCACTGCAGGCATCCTCCAGAGGCATTGCTGGCCCTTTGTGCAAATAAATAAAACAATAAAAGCAGTGGCTACAGCGAGGGATTTGGCCATCTGGCCTTGGAAACACCTGAGCCATCCAGGATAATCGCCCTGTGGCCATGGACAGATGGGTTTTCTGAGCCCTGAGATACCTACTTACCACTGAAGTGGTTTAGTCCGTCTGTTTAAATGCTGTGCTAGATGGGAAACTGTTTCTCTGCTTTGGCTTTAAATGATAAATTGTTGCCTGAAAGATAATCCTTTGTTTATCTCTCTTTGTTCCGGTGACCCCCTTTGCTTCCTCTCACCTCCACTCAGGTGCTGCAGGAGTGAGGGCAGAGGGAGCAAACAGGAGACATGATCATTCCCAGCCCTGAATATCAATCAGACTGTTGATCTTTCCTCCAAGCCATCCCATCCCCAACTGAAACACTGCCTCCATCCAGCTCACAGTTTATCCAAAACACAGAGCAGGGTCTGGCACTCCTGAGACTAGAAAGGAGCATGAGAAATAGGTAATAGCTGCAACAAGAAAGGTGGGGAGGAGGAGGACCAACCTCCACGTCTCATCCCCTCCCTCCCTTCACCTCCTGCCTCTAATCTCCTCCACTTCCATGGAGAGAGCCTGGAGCTGCTCTCTGTGCTTGCACAGGAAGGTCTGAGAGTGCTCAGGGACAGGGCTGTGGAGGCATCACCCTCCTGTTGAGGGCCAGAGGGACGTCCTGGGATGGAAGGACACACAGATGCTCCACCCTGGCTTGGCTCAGGCAAACTCTGGTGGGATTGAGTCAGGCTTTTGGCACACTCGGCTGCTGCTGGCGAGGCTGGGCACTGGGTGAGAAGAGCTGGGCTTGGAACTGGCTGCAAGACCCTGCGTGGGTGCTCCCCGCTTCACTCCAGCACTGAGCCCCAGCACTACAGGCACCCGAATGCCCCCAGGGTGAGGCCACCTCTGTGGCCCTGCTCAGATGATTTCTTCTGTTTTCCCTGTGTCCAACAGAATGGTCTCTACAGGAGGAATTTGCCAGCTTGATTTGCAGTTTAGATAAATCCCTTAGAAAAATCCTTGGGCTGTAACCCTCTTAGGAGGGCCAAATATTTTCTCTCTGAGATTTGGCATGGCTTGCTGCTCTGTTGATGCAGGTGTGAAACTGCTAAACATCCTAAGACAGCTGGGTGTCCAACCCTAAATTGATAGGAGGAGCAACCCCAAGCCCCGAATCCATCTGTGAGAAGCTCCCATTTCATTTGGGTGTTTCTGAGAACTGGAGCCCGAATTCCTCTCCGTTCCTTGACAACATGGACGAACCACTTGGGAACCAGGTTTTCATGCAAATGAATTAGTGGAGGAAACAGAGCCACTACAAAAACAAGTAGAATCTCACTGAGGAAGCTTTGCAGCATGAGCCCAGCTCAGTGCAAAAGCCAGAATAAAGCAAGTAAGTAACAGGATGGATTCATCTGTAATTTGGTTAGGGCTGGGGTGGGAAATCTGCAGAAGGTCACAGTGACACTAAACAAGTGTCTTGTATTAAACCCAGCTCAAGTTTTCATGTCTCGGTAAAAGAGCTGGAGCATCTATAACTAGTAGCAGGTTATTTTTGGCATCCCAACCTATTTTGTAGCTCCCAGGAGGACAAAATGGCTTCTCTTTGACTTTGCAAAGCCTGGATTTCTTTTTGTGTCTGCAGGATGCTGGGATCTGCATTTAAATTCTTCTGCCACTGCCTGTCTTAACAAAAACTCACAGGTCCAGGCAATTACTGTTCTTGCTTGCTTTGCACAGAGCAAAGAGCCTGCAACCTAGATGAGGCTGCTGTTCAAAATAGCAATGCAAAAGGATGTCACAGCCCTAAAAAGCCTAAATTCTCAGTAGATGCAGCGGTCTGAGGGGTCACTGTGTTATTGCCTTCTTACAGGTCACTGGGCCACAGGCATTTGCTTGAGGTCAGTTGGAAAGTCAGCACCAGAAGCATGTACAAGAGCCAGGCCATCAGTGGCTTCTACGGACCCGTCATCAGACTGGTTTCCATGACTCTCCCTCTTCCTTAGCATGTCCCTTCACAAGCCCCGGATGCACCCACACCATGTTCCCACACTTCCTAAGGCTGTTTGTCAGATGGGTGCCAGATCTCCAGTTCTGCAACGCACTGCACGACATCTGGTCTGCCTTCCCTCCCGCTTCTCCCAAATAGAGATAGCCGGAAAAATATTTAAGCCAGCATACACAGACCCATCAAAATCAAAGTACTTCACAAAATTGACTGCATTTCGCTGGAATTTTGTTTTGAAATGAAACAAACAAACAAAAAGATCTGGCAGCATCAAAACATCTTGTTTCAGCGTTTTCAGGAGAAAGAAAACCTTCCTGTTCTATTCTGAAAAGGCTTTTCACTGCTGAGATTGTTTCAGAAAATAGCTAAATCAAGCAGAAAGCAAATTAAAAAATCAAAGTCTTTTGGAGATGGATCCAGTTTCCAGATTTTTCTCTGACTGGCAGCCAAGGGGGGCAGTGCCTCTCCAGGCACCCCACCTGGTACGGTGCTGGTACAGCCCTGCTCACCTCTGGTTCCCTGTGTGTGCATGGGGGGCACAGCAGAAGAGCAGGGAGGTGACCCAGGGCTAGCTAAAACCTGGGAAAAACAGGCAAAATCAGGGAAACCCTGCTATCTGTGAGGAGATGCTCCTCCTCTTATCAAGGACCAACTTCCAGAATAAAGTTGTGCACTGAAGAGGGACAAAGAGGACTCGTGATGTGATAAGAGCAGATATCTTAGAGGTGTTCAGACAACCCCTGCCTCTGTCTCCTGCATGAGGAAGAACCGGGCAGGTTCTTCCAGCGCATCAATGCACGTAACACCCACGGCATGTACCCGGGGACAGGAGTGCTCCCACGCTGCCCACGCCAGCGCCCCATCCCAACAAGGTGGGGACAACAGAGCTGAGTGCTGCAGCACCCTGCGGCTCCCTCAGCACCTGGGTGATGGGAGCAAACGCCACGGGGCCGGGGTAAAGCTCGCAGAGTGCACAGATTTCTGCTGCAAAGTCCATTATAGGGGAGTTTTCAGGGAATTCAGGGCTCTGTGCTTAAGCCTGGTCTTCCATTACCCAAACACCTGCTCTCTTCATATGTCAGTATTTCATATTCCCTTCAAACACTTGGAGGTGTAAGGGCACTCTAACTCTCGCTGGCGTTATGGAAAGTGGCCTTGTTAGGGAGTAGAACCCCTGGCACAGGGGAGCTGGGCAGATGCCTGCAAAGCCATCAGCTGGGGACTGAGACAAGTGTGTATGGGGGGAGAACCTCCTCCAGAGTCCGTCCAGGGCTCCAGCATTGAGTGTATTTGCCTTGAAAAGAAAAAATACGCAACTGCTCCAATAAGTGATCTGCCCCAGGGCAGCAATGCATCTGCTGGAGAAAGAGCTCTTCTGTGCTCAAGCTAAAACTGGAGCAGGCAGTGGTGCAGGGGTGTTGCATGGGAACCAGAGCGCAGTCAGTGCACCAGCCCTGGGAAACACAAGAGTTCCTGGGGCTGAATGGCATGGGGTACATCTCTGTCAGAGTGGACACATACGATCATGACACATACAAGTTTAATTAGGCACTTTGTTCATGAAAAAATTAAAGTGGATTCAAGTTACTGGATCCCCACAGTAAGCTGGTACAAATGCTGAGGAGCATGTCACCAGTCCACTAACACCTTGGGCAGACACTGCTGCATAAACAAAACTCCTGCCTCCTTTTGTGATGTGAATTTTAGACAGGCAGGAGGGAGAGAAACAAACATGATGTTCACAAAACTAAAAAACCCTCTAAACCTGAACCTCCAGGATGGGGATTGTACTGTCCACCCAGTCCACAAGGGATCCAAAGAAATGCTGGTACAATACATGCTGATGCATAATCAGTGGTGAATACCTCCTTCCCATATTTCTACATCCCCCACAATTTTATTGAAATAAACTAAAAGCAATTTTTGGACCTTGTAAGACAAGGTAGTTATCTCTACAGCCAGCCAGCAGCAGATTTATTGACCTCTAAGATGCATTCAAACCATATTTTCTTTCGTATGACAAGTATCCCATTTTATTAAAGCAGTTTTTCAGCAGTCCTGAATCACTGCTGCAACTCCATTTTGTCAAAAGCAAACTGAAGATGTTTTCCACTAGAGTCAAGGAAATTGAACACAGTACCTCTGTGAAATGGGGAACATCAAGCCTTTATGGTAAGAATTGAAGTTAAAAAAGGGCAGATTTTCAGGCAATAATGATAAACACTTTAATAGTTGAACTTGAAAGTGAGGGAGTCTTTTTGGCAGCCAAAGTAAAAAAACACGGTAAACTGTTTTTACAGTACTTTCACTGAGTCTTTGAATGAGTGGGCCTAATATTTTGAAGATTGGAAGCAATTTGGATGAACTTGAAGAATTCTCCTTGGCAAAAAGTGTGAAAGCCAGTCTGAATTGCATTAGGAATGTTGACAATGATGCCCTCAAAAAGATTGACAAAGGTGAATGATTTGATGAGTTTGCAAATGTAAAAAAAAAAGTTGAAATCAAATGTGAAGAGGGGAATAAAAATAAGACTGGTGAGATAAGAAATGGAGTGATATATTCAAGTACTTGGTGTGAAATATAGTCTTTGTAAAAACATGAAAACATTATCTGGGTCTTTACTGGTACTACCAGAACCAATGTATCTTCATAGAAAGATGATAAGAAATATGATAGCTCTGAAACTACTAAAGCAATCAATGTAAAATATATTTCCAAGATATGCTTGTAGTGAATTTTATCATATGCTTCTTTAATTTTAAACTTTCAGAAGATACACATTCTTCCCAAAACAAAATCCCTTACATTTCCTCCTATAGTTTTCCATACTTAGAGAATTAAGGGAGGAATTATAACACTTGAAAGAGCAGTCTGTTGATGGCATATATAGATAAGGCATTTTGAAAGGTAGAGCACATATTTTTGCGTTTAGGATGGGTTATGTCAGAAGACAGAAAAGAGTTGTGAAGCTAAATGTGAGCTTGCTGGTGAAGACTATGGCAGGTTACTGAGATCTCTGTTTATTTTCAAGTTGATGCAATGTTTTAGAATATTATGATAAAACTTGTGTTATCACTTGGTTGATCATAACTGGTTTTGCCTTCATTTTGTAGTTACACAGTTTGAGTCACAGCTTCAAATTATTTGTCTTGTATAGTCTTCTATAAACAATCTGTTAGGGGCTTCTTATGTAACATTATTCCTCTCAAGTTCAGCAAAAAATGCTGCATCGTGAAGTATGTGCATAATGTATAACAAATTTAGCCCCTTTGGTAACCGCAGACAAGTGAATCTTCCTTTCATTTTGGAACATAGTTATCGCAGCCTGGAGGAAGAGGGAGGGAAAAGGCAAGGCAAAACAAAAAAAAGGGTAAAAGCAGCCTTTGTGGCAGTGCCATAAAAATACAAACACACTTCACCAAACTGTTGCTGGCTTTTGAGATGAAGAAAAAGCATTTTTCCCTTTCTCCATTGGCTTCTAGTGTCTTGCCCCACACTGCGGGACACAAAAGCCCTTTTTGGCTGAGACCAGCCTCAGCACAGGTGCAGGCACAAGATGGCAACACCCTTGAAGTACCCTCAAGTGCTTGCAGTGATTTCTGCCTCCAAGATGCAGTTTTGCTGTAGCTGCTATATTGCATCACCTCTCATTCTATAAATCTGTCAATGTCTATCCAAGCCAGGAGCAAATCCATTTGCTACAACGTTTACAAGTACTAAAGCCCATCTGTAGGAAGCCACGCACAGGATTATTTCTGTCCTCTTCTTATTACAGACTCAGCAGACTCATTTAAAAAAGATATTTCGCAAACCTGTTGCCTCCCAGGCTGAGAGAGTGTGTGCAAACCAGACGGTGGTCCGAAAGCCACTGACTTCGGCAGCGTTGATGACCCCAGTGTGCCACTCCTGTGGAGGGAGCAGAAATGCTGAGATGAGGCATGCTGCAGTGAGGAACATTTCGTCCACATGATTATATGTTCTGGCAAATAAAGGACCCAAATCCTAGCATTAAATCTAAATTAAATTACCATTCACTGAGCTGCTGAAGAGGTATCTTCTCTAAGGGAGGGTTTATGCCACAGACTGCAGCAAAACCCAAACAAAATCAGCTCCCAGTTAGCTCGAGTGCCAGCAGCATGCCAGTTGCTGCATCACAGAGCTCACATGTCCTTTTTTTGCTGGGTTTCTTGGTCTCCCGCTGAGAGGCTGACCTCCCCAAGCCCTGTAAAGCTGGCTTGCTGCCTTGGGGCTGCCCAGGACATGGGGTGGTCCCTGCTATGGGATGCTTCCCAGGGGTGGCTGAGAGCTGTTCCGTACTGAGGGCTGCCGAACTCCAGCACGTGGGGGCAGCTCACAAATGCATCCTTAGCTAAAAAGCTAGATTCACATTTTCAAACTCAGAAGCTAATATCAGAGAGATGAGATGTCTATCTTCTGTATTCCCTTCAGGAAAAGGTCTAGTCGCACAGGTAGCAGAACCTCCTAGTCTTGGCACTGAATATTGACGTTACAACAGTATTTAAACATTTACTCTCCTTTCACACACACAAACATAAGCTTGTGTGTGCACACAGGGGAATCAGGTGGAGACACAGTCCTTTTAATGTCAGTGAGAGAAGTAAGCCTGAATCTTTCTAAGCATGGCCTGGGATGGGTGCCATACTATTGCTATGTAATTTGGCTGGATAGTTCTGAGCCATCTTAATTCTCCAGCCATTATTACTTTGCTTGGTTATCATTCATACATTTCTATATGCTAGTTTGCTTGGAGAAAAGAGGTTGGAAATTTACAGCTAGAGTGGATGAGTCTATATTTTTGGAATTGGAGCTAAATTACCCACCAGTTGAAGCATTATTGTGTTTTACAATAATTGCTGATTAAAATTCAAATGCACTAAATTCCACCTGTCATTCCCAGCATCGCCTCCACTTGTGACAATGCCAACGCCATAAGCGGGTATGAATGAAAGGACTGAAGGAAGTGGTTTGTCTGCACAAATCCATGCTTTCATTCTGCCACAATCTGCTACCCCCCCTCTCCCAGACCCTTGGGATATTTTCCACAAAATGTCTGCTCTACAGGATGCTCTGTAGGATGAAGACACCGTGGTTCAGGTTTTCAAAAGCAGCCTCTTAATTTTCACACCCATGCATGACAGATACCCACTTGCCTGAGCTGCAGCCCTCTATCATTTGTGGCCAGTCAACCTGCTGCTTTAACATACAGATGCTTATGGCTATTGATCGAGTTTCCAGGTGGGCTTTTCTCTTATGAAGCTTTTTAGAGGAGCTAGATGGGCTGTTCCTCTACATGAGCTCCTGCTTAGTGTCTCATTTTTGCTCCTGGCCATAGGATGTGCCCCAAGTCCATTTCTCTAGCTCTCTTGAAATTGCCTGTGGCTGTAAATCTTCTTTTCACTGGTTAATCTCCCCAGTTCTTTACTTCTCTTGTGCCTCCTCCAGTTCAGCATTTTTGGCCTCCTTCTTGCTTTTGCTCTTGCATCCTCTTTTTCCAAGGTCTCTCAAGCTTTTCCTCACTGTGCCTAGCATTTCCCAGCCTGGAGAGCTGGGGAATAGCATCACCCCTGGGGAGGTGGTGGTGTGTTTATGATAAATCAGGGAAGTGGATAAGCAAGTACCTGCTCTTAACAGCATTTTCTACATGCAGGTGTTTCCTCATCCCTTTTGCTCGTGGCTGAATATTGCAACAGACAATATGTGTCTGCAAATTACTGCTACCCTGCACTTCATAAGTCTGGGTCCACATTTTAGTCATCAGAAAAGAATCAGCCTGATTTAACATGCATTTACCCATCCTGGCTGTCTGAACTGAAAAAAACCCAACCAAAACTGCAACATTTGGGAAGGCACAGTGAAGCAGAAGATGGTCTGCTGAGTTATACCTCATGGCAGTGCCCAACCCATTCCCACACTCCTGCTCCCAGGGGTTGGAAGCCATTGAGTGGGCTGAACCCGTCCAGATTTAGTAGATGCCAACAGTAAAAACAGAGCGCAGCATGTGCTATGAAGCCTCAAGTTCTCTTAACCCTCGGGAAAAGGCTGGCTAGACAAATATGAGAAGCAGGGCTAGCAAGGGACCCATGGCTCACAGCTCAGCATCTCATTACTCATCCTGTCGCCTCTGTCTCACTAGTGGTTTAGCACCTTTGTGGGCTTGGTTTTGATAGCTAAAGAGGGAGACAGAGATGTGACTCTAAGACAACAGGATATTAGGAGAGAAGGGTGGAAGAACAGCAAGACTGAAAACAAATCTGCTTCTAGATGGGGTTTGGGGTTTAAATAAATCCAGTGTATTTTGAACTACACTGTGCACACAGCGTAGTGTTCTGGCTAGCTCTTTAGGGCAGCACTTGCTATGCCATGGCAGGGTATGTATGTGGTTGAGCTATCAACAAACCGGAGCACTTCTGGATTGCCTAGTTCCCAAGCAGCAAAGGATGCTGTAAAAGCCTGTCTGGCTTACGATGTAATTTTGCTAATGTTAGAATATTGCTTGTATTAGTGAAAAGCAGAAGGTAGTCTTGAGATTAAGGCAGGAAATCTGCATTCAATTCCTAGCTCCAACAGAGGCTTTCCTTATGTGGTCTTGGGCAAGCCAAGTAAAACTCCCATGCTTCGTACCCTGAACGTGTATAAGAAAAATTATACTGCCTTCTGTTCTTTGTCTTGACTACTTAGACAGTGAGCACTTGGGGAAAAGAAAGGCTTTCACTCTGTGTTTATACTGTGCCTGGTTCTTCAGGGTATCAGTCAACACAAATAACAAGAAATAACAAGTAAGTTAAAATGCTTATTGTTATACAAGCATACAACAACCAAGCCCAGTGAAAATGTGGTACTTGGTGTAGTTGGACACGTGAGTCAGTATCTCTCAGCATCATCCCGTATTGATGCAATGCCACAAGGCCGGAGGTGGCAATGCCAGGCCATTCTGCAGTGTTTATTCACTGGTTACGCGTATCCTTGCTCAGCACGTCTCACCTCTTGCCCTCCAGCCTGCCCAGAAAGACCAAGAGGAACTCAGATCAGGTAAGGGAATCAGTTAGAGCTCTGGAGAGCAGGGATGATCAGGTTTGCGTTTGCTTTTGGGAGCTGGAGAACATCGCGTACTACCAGTTATGAACTGCCAGGCTCCAGCATCAGATTCGCCCTGAGGAAGGAAGGGGTAGTATGATACAGGGAGGAGCTCAACTCTCCTTACCCTTAGGGATGCTGTATTTACTCTGAGTAGATTTATGCACGAGATGTGTTCTCACTAGTAGGGTTTGTTTCTCTGCTGCATTTGAGCTCCTAGCATGTGAACTCTTTTTTGAGCAAGCAGTGGGCAGACAGGGCAGAGAGAGGAACATACACAAACCAGGGAGTTTGGTTTTACTTCCAAACAGGCACAGAACCATAGGGGAGTACGAGAGGGAGAGGGCAGCATATCCTCTCACTTCAGTATATAAAAACTAACTTCCTAGGCTGACCCAGATACCTAAGACTCAAGGCAAAAATATAAGCTATGTGACTAGTGGGAAGAGAAAGAGCCAGCAGGAAAAATCCATCAGAGCTTTCCATGGTTCAATCAGTCAGAGCCTGCTTCACTGGGGAAACAATCAATTAACCACTTCCACTAGAGCAGCCACAGACGTGCTGTTCTGGAGGTAGTAAATCTTTGAGTTTATTTGTTCTTGGTTGCACTCTCAGCTTATTTACACCACCACAGGAATCTTCCTCCTTGCTTATCCTCACTTCTCTAAGTTTCTCCCAAGGATCTTTCTGTCCATGATGATCAGTGAAGAACACCTATGGACTAACAGTTTCCAGCTTCACTGCAAATCCTTATTTCCCTTAAACAGGCAGCCAAAACAAACTGTTTCCTCCAGGCATCTGGAGGGCATTATGCCTTTAACTGTCCATCTGATTTCCAGCTGTCAATACATTTTGTCTCACTTTAAGGCAGATGGTTTTGGTTTAGGAAGTTTTGGCCCAACCAGTAATCAGAGCCCTGCAGTACACGAATTAGGCTGGTCCCTGCCCTGAGGAGCAAAATGTAGCAGGCAAATGGAGGCAGATGACACCAAAGCCAAGGGACGATGCTGACAGCACTCAGTCCAAGCCCCTCTGTAGCAGAAGGGTGCAGGAAAGGAGTCGAGCATGGCTGGTCCCACAGGTATGGTAAAGAAGGAACTGTGAGGCAGCTTGGAAAAAAAATGCACAAAAGGAGCATTGAGAAGATGTGACCAAGTGGTGCTGAGAAGCTGCACAGGTGCAAGGGGTTCGAACTGCACCTGCAGAAGGACAGAAAGCCAGCAGATGGATAGAGCCTGGAGAAAGGTGCACAACAGTGATGTGGGTGATGTTGATGGTCTTTCTCAGCACCTCATAAGTAGATCTCAAAGCACTCAAAGCAGAAGGGTCTTCAGCCCCTGTGCACCAATGAAGAAAGCAAAGGCCAGAGAAGAGCGTTGGGGATAGTGATCAGCTATCCAAACCACAGGCCTGTGCTGCCCATTAGGCACTGGTACCTCTGCCATCACTATGCTTTCAAGATGCAATGAAACAAGAGACATTTAAATGACTACAGCATAAGGTTGAGATTAAATTTCTATTCCCCATTTACATTTTTCCTCACATGCTTTAAATGAATAGAAAGCAGCTCTCAGCACTTCTAGGTAGCTCCTGTGTCTGGGAACCTGGAAGCAGATTTTGATTCACAGATGCCTTTTGCTCCTCCAATCAAATATGCTGCCAGGACTGGTAGACAGGAGCTGTCTTAACAGCTTTAATGCACTTGGATTTGTCCCTATAGCTGCTGCTAATGCCTTGATTGGTGCTATTGAAATCTCTTCTTAAACATATGGTAATACATTCCTCACTGATGTCCCTGCCTTTCAAAACTCAAACCTGGAGTCATCATTGTCTGTAATAAGTTCATTCTGTTCCTTCTGCTTTACTGCCTGCCCAGCCTAGCTTTGATGAAGGAATTCTTGTAACTCACTAACTCCAGAGCAAAATTTGATTAGTTTTTTAATTAAAAAATGTATTTTCTATTGGGAAGCCCTACAAACTCAGCTTGGCGTCTGATATTCAAATGACCTCTGCTATTCTGGATGTATTACCAGTAATGAAGACTCTAGATGTCAGGGCTGGGAGTTCACTAATAGGCCTTAATTGCCCTGCTGAGCCTCATCTGGGGCTCACATTCACCCTCTCTGCCAGGAGCTCCATTTAACCTCCAACTCTGGGTGACTTCAGTTCTTGCCTGGGCCATGTTGTAGGTGAGCCTGTCTCATATCTGTTCCTGAACGGGTGTTTGGCTTTCCTTGGCTGACCTTGTAGGTGGTGTGTTGGTAGGACCCATTGCCATCACCACCCTGCTCTGCCTCCTGTGGCGTGGGACTGTGCCTGGTTGCTGGGGTTGTTCCTGCCCTGTGCTGGGGCTGCTCCTGGCTCCCCTTTCCTGGGAGCAGCCCTGCTTTTGCTGCTTCCTGACACTGGCAGCCACAAATACACTACAGCTCTGGTAGGGTTTTCAGTAGATGGAAGACTCTTAATGGGTTGATTTATTAACTGTTTGAGAGAAGAGTACAGGTAATATTATGGGCTATGATTCTTATGTTGCTTACTGTGCATGGAAATAAAAACAAAAGCAGTATTTTAAAGTATGAGGCCTCTAGCTCTATTACAGCTTAGAAGCTCAAGTGGGGCTGAGCCACGTGCTGGGTATGACTGACCCCAGGATGCCCAGTCTGGTCATCGTCTGGTTGCCTGCAGCTGGGCTCCAGCACTGGAGGAGGAAAACACTTTTTCACTTCAGGCGGCTGTTCCGCAGCACTCAGTGTATACTTGTTTTAGCCACGCTTTTCCTTACGGAGATGTTGGGCTCTAATCTGCATTTTTGGAATAGCACAAACAGGCCTGTCGCTTTGTGTTCAGTGGGATGGCATTTGGTTATCATGATGAGTAGACAGACCAAGTGCATGAGGAACATCTTCCTTGGTGCCCTGAGGGGGACAGCATCCTTGCTGGGAAGACAAATCTGCTGCCAGAAAACATGCTCTGTCTCATCCTATCCCAGGTTTTGTTGCACTGAATAAATGAGGATATGCTGGGTTTCTTTCCCCAAAGCGGGAATGGGTGATACTGTGATGTCTATGCCATAGACAGCACCTGCGGACAGCTGGTACTTTTGAGCCAGTAATTCTCCATAAGGCTTGTCAGAAAAGAAATGCAAGAAGCTAGCCTTTGGGAAGGATCTAAAATTCACTCTCTTCACGGAGCACCCCAAGTTCCCACTAGCACCTATCCAGCAGTGTGCTGCAGAACTGGTTTAAATGCTGACCCGGAACAGGCAGCAGTCTTCCAATTTAATTTAATCCTCCAATCGACCACCAAGGAAAACCTCTTGGTCTATATGCTTTCTGCCTGGGAGCTTGTATACTTCCAAACAAGCTGTGTGGTGTGGTCAACATGCTGGAGGGAAGGGATGCCATCCAGTGGGACCTTGACAGTCTTGAGAGGTGGGCCCGTGTGAACCTCATGAAGTTCAACAAGGCCAAATGCAAGTTCCTGCACATGGGTCGGGGCAATCCCAAGCACAAATACAGGCTGGGTGATGAGTGGATTGAGAGCAGCCTTCAGGAGAAGGACTTGGGGGCAATTAGTGGATGAAAAACTGAATATGAGCCAGCAATGCGTGCTCACAGCCCAGAAAGCCAACCATATCCTGGACTGCATCAAAAGAAGCATGACCAGCCGGTCAAGGGAGGTGATTGTCCCCCTCTACTCTGCTCTCGTGAGACCCCACCTGCAGTACTGTGTGCAGCTCTGGGACCCCCAACGTAGGAAGGACATGGACCTGTTGGAGTGAGTCCAGAGGAGGCACACCAAGATGATCAAAGGGCTGGAGCATCTCTCCTACGAAGACAGGCTGAGAGAGTTGGGGTTGTTTTGCCCGGAGAAGAGAAGGCTCCGGGGAGACCTCATAGCAGCCTGCTAGTACCTAAAGTGGGCCTACCAGAAAGGCGGAGAGAGACTTTTTACAAGGGCATGTAGCAATAGGACAAGGGGTAATGGCTTTACACTGAAGGAGGGTAGATTTAGATTAGATGTAAGGAAGAAGTTCTTCACTGTGAGGGTGGTGAGGCACTGGAGCAGGCTGCCTGGTGAGGCTGTGGATGCCCCATCCCTGGAAGTGTTCAAGGCCAGGTTGGCTGGGGCTTTGAGCAACCTGGTCTAGTGGAAGGTGTCCCTGCCCATGGCAGGGGGGTTGGAACTGGATGATCTTTAAGGTCCCTTCCAACCCAAACCACTCTATGAAACAAGTGGCTTTTGGTTTTGGGGTTGGGGTTTTTTTTGTGCCTGAAGAGAGACAGCTGGGAGAAGACTGTTCTGCTGGTGGGTGGTGATGACAATGACCCTTGGGATGGGGGTGGAGGAAAGGGGAGAAAGTTTAATGCATGGAATTAAGTGCTATCGTGGCCTGGTTGGGAACAGCCTTCTCTGGGAGACAGGTGGCCTTCTGATAGGGGCAGTGGCTGGAACATGCCTTTGGGAGGGATACATCTCCCCATCGCTGTCAGCCTGCAGGCTCCCTGGGTGTCTGAGGACCCCCCCACCCCGTGTCTGCCTCAGGGGACCAGCTGCCCCCCGAGATGGCCGTTTGTGGGGCTGGGGAGCCAGACAGCTCCTTAAATTACACCAGTGTCATTTATCTCCCCCTCCCCCTTTTGAAGAAACCTCCCTAAAGTCTCAAGATTATTTTGGGGGACAGACACAGGACCAGGGGGCGATGCGAGGAGCCGCCGGGCCCCGTGCAGGGCGGGGGAAGGCCCGTCCCGCTTCCCCGGGGCCTCCTCCCCTTCCACGGCCCCGTCAGGAAGATGGCGGCGGGGGCGACGAGCCCCCGACCACCCCTCCGCCCCCTCCCGCCGCGGCCCGTTCCTCCCTCCCCTCCGGGCGGCGATTGGCGGCGGCGCTGGCGGGCGTGAGGCGGGGCGGCGGGGCGGGGCGGGGCGGCCCCAGAGCGGCGGGCGGCAGCAGGTGGCTCCGCTCCGCTCCGTGCCGCGCCGCTCTGCGCTCCCGCCTCGCCTCGCCTCGCCCCGCCGCCTCAGCGCGGCCCCCGCCGCAGCCAAGACGCCGCGGGCCGTGCTCCGAGTGAAGAATGGGGCGGCGAAGCTGGCCAAGCCGCCGGCGGCGGCGGGCGAGGCCCCCGGCGGCGCCCCCGGACCTGGGCTCTTCATGGAGCGGTCGCAGAGCCGCCTCAGCCTCTCCGCCTCCTTCGAGGCCCTGGCCATCTACTTCCCCTGCATGAACAGCTTCGACGAGGAGGACGCGGGTACGGGGCGGGGGGCGGTGGGGCTGCAGCCGGGCCGGCGGGTCTCGGTCGCGAGTGGGGCTGGAGGGCTGGGGGTGTGCGAGGGGTGGGGCGGGCGCCCAAAGCGGGGGGGTGGAGGGCCGGGGGCAAAGTGTGGGGCCGGTTTCCAGTGTGTGTGTGTGTGTGTGTCCACCCACGGGTGCCGTGGGAGTGGGGGGGGGGGGGGGGCGCAGGCTCGGGCGGTGTGGCGGGTGTGGGGGGGGGGGGGGGGGTTTGCAGCCTGCCGGCGCTAGCCCTGACCCCGCCGTGGGTTTGGGGTGTAAGGAGTCCCCCGGCAGGTTTTCTGTGTGGGGTTTGTGTGCAGCAGGGTGGCGGGGGCTGGGGTGCTGAAGGGTTTGTGCAGGGAAGCGTGTGCCTGCGGAGATTAAAAGAGAGAATTTATTCATGACGGTGAAACGCGTTCCCTCTTCTAATCGATAGCAAAACTGGGGTATTTGCAAATGGAGCGGCGTACGCTCCAGTCCTCCTCCTGCGCCGAGCGGTGTAAGGTGGTGAAGGGCAGCGCTTGGGGAGAAGGCATCCGTTCTGCTGGGCGTTGTGTCCAGTCTGCCACTGATTTATACACGATGAACTCTCAGGCTAATTATTCTGAGGAGTCGTTAGCACAATACACCATGCTGCTTTCGGAGAGGGGAATAAAAGGGATTCTGTTTAAACGAGGGCGAATTAGATCACAAAACATGGACAAAACCTCTTTGGAATGGATGAGGTGATTTTTGCCCGCTTCATAAAGACCTTTCTGGCCTCAAAGAGTTGGCAGTGGTCATAAAATACGACCAAGCTTCAAAAAGAGGGCCACTGGTAAGGAAAAGTAGGAAAGAAATTGGGTTGAATGGGAAAGGAAGGACCCTGGGTGCTGGAGAAGGTGCTGGGAGTAGAGGGCAGCACAGCAGCTGCATGGGTAGGGAGAACATAGGAGGGAGTGGATGGAGAGCAGTGTATAAGCGCTTTGTCCGTTCCTGGCGGCTCATTTACAAATGAGGGGTGTTTTTCACAGTACACGCTGTACCAGAGACTGAACTTAAAAGTGAATCTTCTGACTGGTAAATAATGAAAGTTGGTAACTAAGGTGTATTTTAACACTGACTGTCTGTCATGGTTGCATCCCTCAAAATGCCGGCATGCTCCTTTGTCTAGCAGCTCATCCCAAGATGTGCAGATGCCAGCAGGAATACATGGGCAAATCAGCCTGCTAGCTGCTACACCTGTAACGTTGTTGTTTTTAAAGGAACTGACGTAAGAATAAATTCATCATCTGTGTGATTAACCTAGGATTGTCATCGGCATTGTGAAGGTGTGTCAGGCAGGAGATTGTATCCTCCAACGAATGTATTTTTTTTAAAACCTTGTTCTCAAAATTTTGCTGATTTATTGGCACTTCATATTTGGTTCGAATGCTGGGGAGTGTACATGGCAATAACAGGAGCTTTGGGAAGTCTCAGCACTGTTGCTTCAGAAATGATTGATAGTGAGACATGCTTGAGTACAAGAACCCAACACAATGCCTTGAACAGCGTTTCATTCCCTAGTGTCTGACCCTTCTTGCTCTGAGCAGGGTGACAGTTTAAGTGAATGCTTTCTCTTCCAGCGCTTAGAAAAATGTTTTTGCACAGAGTTGTATTTGTTCACACTTACTGAATGTTCATGCATGAATGTTAATAGGCTGCTCTTAGTACTTGTCTCTGAATTAAATAAATCTACAATTAAGACCTCATTCTCCAGCAGCTTATTACTGGATCTCACCTGCCTGAGTTAGTCTCGTTAGTAAAGCTGCTTGGGGTAACATTCAGTACACTGAGGACATTGCAGTATTGCTCCTGTATTTTGTGCCTATGAGTGTGTATTCAGACACATATGAGCAAACAGCAAGAAAGAATGTGTGCTGCTTTGTATTTTTTGCGTTAAAAATACAGGCATATAATTTTCCTCAAGAAAATAAAAGTCATGAAAGAGAAATGATAAAAGAAATGCTGAAATTGTGCCAGACAAGATTCTGTATTATTCATACCCATGCGTGCTCCTGAAATTGAGAGAGATTCTGACCAGTTTTGGTTGCAGCATCATTTGTGTCAAAAAAATAGATCTTGATAGCTCATTCAGGGAGATGAATACTGCACTTGGCAAGATGTTCTTCACAGGAGATGGCAGGGAAAAAAAAAAAATTGATCCCACAAGCATTGACAAAGTAAACAATCCTATTTCAAACAGACACATCATCCATTTTGTCTGAAGCAGAGAACCACATCTTTAAGAGAATAGTCATCCTACAGAAAAAGGAGAGGAGCTGATAAATGGCCAAGCTTAAAGGAAATGTGACGTTTTCCTCTGAAAAGGGAAAACAGCCTAATGAGAGCTTAAATCTACAAACAAGAAAAATTCTTGAGGTGTTTCATTTAAGTTACTATGGATGAGTCATATGAAAGGAGTGTAAAAGGAAATTTGCAGTAGTACCTATGCTGACAGCCATGGTGATGTGGAAACAGTTAGCCACATTCGGCCAATGCTGGTGATACCTGTGGGTTCTGGTATTTCCCACTTGTGGTCTTGAACAATGGCTTATTTCTTACTTATAGAATATTTCCTTTTTGAAAGGAAAATATTGGCCTTGGCCTTTTTGTTCTTTTTTTACTGTCTACCTTCTGGATGTTAGGTGAGAAGACTCTTCTCATCTTCCACAGCTCTTCTGCCTGCCATACCACCAGGCATGTCCGGACTGAGTTCTCGGCAATGAAGTGGATGCAGATTGTGCCCACTTAACATCTCAGTGTGCAGAAGCAGGAGGCCAGTGTAGGTAGGATAGCGACACGACTTGGAGCAAGAAACTGGATCTCTTTTGAATGCTTCCAGAGCATGAGGGTGATTGAATTTCAGATGCGTCCTGTGGCAAATAGGGCCATGTGCCTGTCTCTCCAAAGAGGTAGATGTGGACTTGCGCTCCTATGTTGTAATGCCCTTTTCATTCCTCAGCTGCATATACAAAGAGGATACTCTGAGCAAACACTGGGCTCTGATCACCAGTCAGCTGCAGTGGGGCTTTGAAATAACAGAAATTACTGTCTGTGCTCAATAGTGTAAGGACTTTAGGTTAATAACTCTTTTGAACTCGACATGGTAATGTTGCTGTCCTTCCTGCTAGCTGAGTGCTGCTATCTTTGCTCCATTGAGGTCCCCAGCAATGTCAGTGAAGTTAAGGATTTTGGAACTGCAGTTATTATCATCATAATTGTTGGTTTAACTTATGTAAATGTCTATCCTGAGCTCTGATGATTTTTCAGTTATGGAGTAGTAGGCTAAAAAGAGATAAAATAATTCATGCACTCCTTGTGTGTGCATTTCTAGAAATGTCAGCCTTAAATTGGTGCCTATTTCTAACAGTTTGAACGCAAGTCTTAGCTGTCCTGAGGATCTGCCATACGCTTGGTCTTGGTCTTGGCTGGAATCAGCCAGTCAGTGAGGTGGTATTCGTGTGACGACATGTCGGAGGGGACCAAACTGCCAAGTGGTAAGTGCATGGGGGTTAAAAATAGAGTGTTGAGGATTCATGATGATTGTGGGGACCTGCTTTGTAGGCAGCTTGTGAGTCCTGGGTGCAGTTCGCAATTAAAACTGCAGGATTGTGGAGTGAGGGTGTATGAAATCCACTTTTGACAGTGGCCTTAGCACAGCCATGCCCAGTCCAGGATGAGGTACGTCCTTAAGGTTAAAGGGGGGGTGTGTTTGCTTGCATGGAGGAGAACCAGCTTGCTCCAGGTGTGGAGGACAGAGTTTGGAGAACTGGCTAAAGCAGAACAGAAAGAGAGGTTTTGGTAGATAGCAACAGCAACTGACTTGGAGCTGCACATGCAAAGCCCAGCGAGCTTTGGGCAGGAGAGAGGAGGTGGTTTCAGTAGCAGGGACAGTCAGTGTAATGGTGGTGGACCTGCTGGGAGTTGGGAGGCCAGAAGCAGTCTTCTGAAGAGGTAAGAGCTTCCAGACAAGGACCTTGTGTACTACAGAGGACAAGGGCTATGCCTAAAGAAACAAAGGTAGGGAAATGCCAAAAATCGCTGAAGGGGATAGGGTTTCCTTAAGCCCCTGTGCCTAAACTTCTCAGGCCTGAGTGTGCACTCCAGCTGTGCTGTGACTTAAGTGAGTGAGATGTAGTAATGCACCAGCTCCTTTCTGTTTCATCCTACATCCTGGTTTCCTCGGGAAGGACACCCACTTGCACTGGCAGAAGGTGCCTGAGGCGTGCCTGGACAGGGATGCGGATTTGGATGTTTGGGAGGCTATAGCCATGGGTCATACTGCAAATGCAGCTACCTGAAGCTTGACTTGAGCACCTGCACAAGGGGAAACACATGTGTTCCTTAGAGGGATCTTATAACCATGCAAGTCTGAAGAGCAGGGTTGCTTTGATCAGGAAGTGGGAGAAGGTACAGAATAGCTGCAAGGGACGTGTAAGGGTCCTGCGGGTCAGGACCCCAGCACAGGGACTCTCCAGTTTGGCAGACTTCTGCCCTGGCTACGAGACAGCAGAATCAAATCATGTCTCAGCCAGCTGGAACAAAGTGTCTGGCAGAGAGAAAATGGTTTCCAAAGTCAAAATGTCTCCTAGATAGTGATGATAAGCCTTCCTTGTGTCAGCTGCTCGTTCAGAAAAGAGTTGAGCTAGAGATAAAATTCAGTCTAGGCTGCTGCTTTCACATGCTATCAAGTACTGGCAGATGCGTTGTGTTATGATCAATTGCTTTGAAGAGAAGCTATGTGAAATATTAATTTAATGGATTGATAAAAACATTTGAAACATTGGCATGGAAGAACGTGCTGTAGACGTGTAGTTTAGTTTAGAATATCGTTTTGTCTGGGTTTTATCTGTTGAACTTCTCTGTAATTTTAAACATTAAAGTGTCACAAAGTTATTAAATAGAGAGAGCCCCTATGTGTGTTTTCACGTTGGCATGGATATTTCTCAATTGCAACACTATATTGGCTTGGGGTACCTATGATTTTTAAAGAAAATGATGATTCAAGTCTTAACTAGTCCATTTGTATATTTTTAAAATGTATATGTATCAAGCATGTTATGTCTTCTTGGTGTTTAGTCTGTTTTTGCTTCATCCAAAGTTACCTTTGAAGTGTTGTAAGCCTCTAACCAGTTTTGTTAGTTGTTTGTTAGGTAGGTAACCATGTTCGCATGGCAAACATATAGGGGACAAGGGTAATTATTTGCACAGCTGGAATGTTAACTATTTTTCTTGTTAATCTTTTACAAATGAAATGATAGTTCATCCCTGTAACCCTGCAAAGACACAGATTCTAGGGCTCATCTGGCAGTGCATTACCCCAGCGATGCTGCAGGACAAATCTGAATCAGTCTTGGAATATACAAGTATGTAGAGAGTTTGCCTGTGGCCTGATCCCTGCTGTGCACCTAGCCAGCATTCTTGGCCAGTGCAGGAGGCAGCAAAAGCCATGGCTTTTCCTCTTTCTTGCGCAGTAAGGGGTGTATCCTTGGCCGTAGGTTATCCTAGTGATTGTAAGAAATGCTTCTCTCCCTGCTGGGCACATTCTAGCACTAGATGAGCAGATGTTTGTTTCATAAATGGATTAAAATGAAATAAAAATTTGAACAATTTTATGAAGGGCTGCTGTCAAATCAGTCTTTCATCAGAGGAGAGCGTATGAAATGGACCAACGGCCTAAAAGAAGATGCTGCAGATAATACCTGCAGAGATTGGTGGTCTCGCACCCGGTCATGAGTTAATCTAGATCATAAATGCAATGACTGACTATTAAAACAGCGGATGCGCCTAGTCAGGGCAGAGCTGAACAAGCTGTGCTGTTCCTTACATCCCATGTGCACTAAAGGCAGCTTTCTGCTCTATGGATCTGTTGCCTGCGTATGTGATCGGTAGACTACAATTACGGAGGATGGGTTTTGTCTTCTCCTGTGGCTGTGTGAGACCAGATCAGAGCAGGAACCCTGTGAATGAGTCAGCACTAGGAACAAGTGATTTGAAACCTCAACCTCGTTTGTGTTTCTCCTGGTGTTGCGGCCGCACGCGAGAGCCGTAGTCCTCGGCCAAGTTCACACTGTGCCTGTAGAAATGCAAGGTAAAATGGCAGTCTCTGTCCCAAAGAGCTTACAGTCTGTGGCAAAACCCAACAGATGGGTATGGTTAGACAGATGGGAGAGCGCAGGGGAAGGGTGACGTGGTATTGGTCAGCACTCAGTGTGGCGGGCAGCCTTCCTGGGTCACCAGCTGCCACCCACTCCCGTCTCCCATGGGGTGCCTTGGCAGAGTCGTCCAGCACGCCCCAACCTGGAGCATCCACCTGTGCCTCATGCTGGTGCTGGCTGTAGGCCGAGGAATTGTTTTAAACAATGATGTAGGATGGGGGAGAAGAGAGGTAGCGACTAGCCCTGGGATCTCAAGTACTGTGCCACGGTGTGCTGCATAGACAATTTCCTTGGTGGTCGTCTGGGTATGGATTTACAGGGGAGAGGGGACGTGGATGAGGTCATGGGCCTCCTGATGGTGGCACTGTGCTGTCCCCTTAGCACTGCTTCTTGCAGCACACACAGTCATGGGAAAGTGTAATACTGTCTCCTTCCCTCAAAGGTGACTGTGTCTGGCCTGATGTACACTATAGGTGTTCGGAGGATGATGTTACGTTCCAGCTGTGTGTGCAGGGGTTGTAGAGGACTGGTACTATGTGACCCCTGCCAGCCACACCCGGGGAAGGATATCTTTTTCTCTTATTTTGCTGTCAGTTGACTTCCAAATAGAAGAGTCTGTCCCTGGAAAGCTTTCTATCTAGGAGAGACTGTTTCCCTACTGCTATTTCATGTGAAGTTAATTCTAATGCAACATTTATTAATTCAAAAGCACTCTGTTCTCCAGGCTAAAAAAATTATCTTTACTCTGTCAGATTCCTACATCAGGACAAGTTGTGAAATGCTGTAACTACTTTGCTTCAACATTACTGTTTGACAGAATGTATGTATCTGCTTTGTGTAGGGAAGAATTAAGTTTGATTGGAGTAGTTGTTTTGAGGAATAATTTATCTGTACAATTATTTTCTGAAGCACTATCTGCTCATATTTGAGTGCCTTCAATTAGATTAGAAATGTGAACATTTTAATTTAGGAAACGGTCTGCAAGTTGCTAATGTGTTTTAGTGGGGCAGTGAGACCTGGCTTACACAGGCTTCTCAGCCCTGCCATCTTCTCCTCTTCCCCACAGACATCTGTCGTGAAGCACCGTTAGCATATTTGAATAAGGATTTCTGGTCTCTGCAGAACTGTTCAATGCAATTTGAATATCTGTCTATCCAAATGATGTTCCTTTGGGGGTTGGTTTTATTTTCTGGGAGAGGGTGTGAAAACCATGCTATACTGTATGGGAACATGTGTCATGATAAGGATCCTGCAACACAAATGATGCCTCAGTAGGTGCTATTGCATAAATCATCTGCTGATGACATGCAAAAATTAGGCACACTGCTTTTGCTGTCAAACTATGCTTGCCTTGGGATCTGCATTTAAGTTATATCTGTGGCTTTGCTTTTGCAAAACAGCATGCATGTAAAAGCTGGGAAGCCCTGGTACAGCCTAACTTCATGTAGGAATACAGCAAAGCTCAGCAGTCCTATTTTTTAACCAAATCCAGCCACAGTTAAATCACTGTGGCAGGTAATGTTTCAGCTTCATGCCGTTAGAGTGTTAGATCACCTTTGTCCAATACACAAAGAACTCGTACAGCCTTGCAGAAGCCAGTCTAAAATGCTTGAGTGCGCAACGATTTGGAGAGTACAGCGTGTACACAGGTGAATGTCGCATTTTTCTCAAAAGTGTTTTATGACTAAGAGGACCTCGTGCTAATGTCTGTGTGTCCTTATTGTTACGAATCTAGAGGTAGAAGGGGTCCTGAGGAGTTGCTTGTGTCTGCTCCTTAAGTAACTATCCTATTCCTAATTAGAAGGACAGTTTACCCTAAAATTTAGCTTAAATCTCCATGGAAATTAAGAGGATTACTATTGTCCTGCTCCCAGCAACATGGGAAACAATTGACCGCTGCTGTCTTCAGAGCAACTCTTCACATTGCAAAACTGTTCTTCCCTGTGCAGATAATCCCAAGCCAGGAAATGGCCATAATCACAACCATTGCTGCCTGGCATCCCTCTTCCCCCTTTTGCTTTTTGGACCAAAGAAGCCTGATTGAGTTTTTTGCATAGAGCAGTTTTCCAAGCATCATGTTGGCCTTGTTGCTGGGCTCGGGATCTTGCAGGAGGAGCAGTGTGGACAGTGCTTTGGCTGCTGTCTGGCTCCTTGCAGGGAGTAATAACTGTCTCGCACACTTTATGTGCGATATTCCTATAAATACACACAGTGCTCTGCAAGAGTGTCCCCACTCCTGACTTGCATTTGAGGTGTGATCCATGCCACTTTCCAGATCATTCTCTGCACGACTGCTGCCTGGCTACTCATTTGCTTTCTGGCATTTGTGCATTTAATTTTTTCAGTGTTCTGAAGTTACTACTTTTTACGTATGCCTTTATTGAATTTCGTTGTATTGATTTGGAGGGGTGAATTATTTTATTCCATCGGTATCACTCTGAATTCTGTATCTGTTGTTTATCAAGACCTGTGTTGCTGGGATGTTTGTGGGATTGAGAGGTGGGGTAAATGGCTGTGGTAAGGTGCTTTGTCCTCCATGCTCCAGGAATACTGCACCGTTTTGTGGATGATTTTGGCAACTGGAGGAGATCCTCTGTAACTGAGGATCCATGGGTGAAGTGCAGCATCTGTGAAAACCTTTGCTTTCAGTGCATCTGGAGTGGCCTGTTTTTTCAGGCACTTTCTCATTGCCTCATTTTGCAGTGCTCGGTTCAAGGGACTGTTGAGATGTCATTCACTGTTAGTAGCTAGAATAAGGATAATTGTGGTTAATGGTATTTCACATTGATGGATCTGATTTAAGAGGTTATAGTCTCCCTCCCCAAGGAACATGTGATTGTGTCCCTCTCTGGAGCTGACCATCTTCTTAGGTGCAACAGCTCAGCTGTTGATGGGGTCAGACCTGCAGAGCGACCCACCTTGGTAAGGAAATGGCAGTGTCACCAATAGACAGGAGCGTGTGGGCACAGCCTGCCCCTCACTCGGCTCCATGGACAGTATGGATGAGGCTGATGTTTCCCAGTGGTGACAGTTTCCCAGTGGTGTGGGACTTTTGCCAGCTGCCCACCAGCAGTATGTGTATTTACAGTTAGCAGGGAATGTATCCTGCCACGTGGATGGAAAACATGTTAATTGTGTTGCAGCCAAGATGTCTAAGAAGATTAAGATGTTTTTTTGTTGGAAATCCAGCTCCTTGTTTAGCACTTCTCAGCATCCTGGAAGGATTGTGTGGGTGGGTGGTTTTTTTCTTTTATTTTTATTATTTACCTTTCCTTTCTTTTATTTGATGCATGACATCACAGCACTAGTGAAGAGTTAGGAAAACTTGATTCATGATTTTAAGGTTGCTGCTTTATATCCATATTTGGGTTTTAATCAAATTGTCAGGAAAATAAATGAGAAGGCTTTTCCTCTTTCTAATGCCTGTTAGACTTCCAGCTGCTGTAGTCAGTTTGTTTCCGGATGATGGTATCATGACAAATCAGACCCGGTAGCTTTCTTTTGTCTCTTACGTTCAGTTCATGCTGCCATCCTGCTGGCTGAAGCCCTGCTACCTGCCATGAAATCTCACCAATGGCCCTTGGGATTAGAGCGATTGCTCTGCAGCAGTTCTGCAGAGCCCTTTCACCTTTTTAGTAGTTTTAAATTTATGATAAAGGTAGATAGTGGTCCAGACTAACTTCTGAGGCTTGTCAGTATTCTGCTTTCCCCCAGTTCCCCCAAAACCAGAAGGAATTGCAGGAATTGCTGTCGCAACCCAGTGTTACATTTTGATGGTGATTTTGGTATGTTTGTCAAAAAACCACACATTTTGTGTGGGTTGATCCCCGTACATTTGCCTTTGTGAATCACATAGTCCAGAGTTGCATCCCCTCCAGATTTGGGATTTTTGTTTCAATATAAGTAAGCAGGAAAAGGTTAGGTAGTATTACCTGATGTGCCTTGAGATAAAAACAAGCTTTCTGCAATGAACATAGTTTTGACGAGTCTGTGCTTGTTTTAAATATTAAATATGCAAAGTTGGGCATTTTCAAAAATGCGTGTGAGTTTTGGTTTCTAGTATTTGTTGAAAGTGAATGGGATTTGGGGCTGTACCTGAACTTCTGCAGTTCAGAAAATCACCCTGCGAGCATGGGGCTGAGACTGCCACTCTGGTCATGCAAAGCCAGCTCGAGCAGAGAGGCAAACTGTCCCTTCCTTGGATTCTGCAATTCAAATAAGTTGATGAAGGAACACTGAAAACGCTGGTCTGGAAAGCAGGGCAAGCAATGCCGAAAGCAGGCGTGCAGGCCAGTGCTCAGCCTGGCAGACAGTGCATATTAAATCAGGGTGATTTATGGAACTGTTTCTGTTAAAAGCTTCCTCGTGCACTTTAGAAAGCGGAGCTGCCAGATTGGTCAAAATCCAATATCCAGACAGTTTGAATTGGCTGCCGGCTGCAGTAATAACCATGGCGAAACTCTAACAGCCGTTACATGCAGGCTTTGCAGGCTGCCACATCGTTGCTGCTTCTCAGAAAACAGACAGTGTCAAAATGTTACGCGGTATGAGGACATTTCCATGGTAACGTTAGCATCCCATGACACCCATTCTTGTACTGTGGTGTCAGCGCATGCTGTCATCGTTGTACTTTCTTCCTCCATCTGGGGCCTTTAGGAATGCCGTGGTACTGATCATATGGATTTCTTCAGTGACTGCTCATAGTTATGGAGCTGAGGGTGGAAGAGGTGCTCTCTCTGGGCTTTCAGGTGTCTTAAATAAGGCAAGTATTCCTTCTTTTAGTAATAGCAACTCTCACATAATTCAGCTTAAAAGCACCTGGTTTTGCTTTCTGCTGAACCAAAAAAGCAGCTTTCCCTCTGTGATCAGACAGCTCGCTGCAAAAGCTGTTTCGTACCTGGCATCAGAGGCACCCGCGCTCCTATCATGCAGCTCTTTGTCAGGTGGCTCCGAGATCACTCAATTCTTGAAGATGCTCCAGTCTTGTTTTGGGTCCGATCCTTTCAGCCTGGAGAAAGCTTATTGCTGATGTCCATCTGTAGCCTGACAGCAGTCTGCTTCCTTCCTCCCTTCCTTTGCGGGAGCCATCAGCTGCTCTGCACACTGCTGACCATGGGGCTGATTTTGGACAGCAGCCTGACGTCTTTGGGTGGAGTTTCATCCATGGCTAGCTCCTGGTTTCATTTGTGTCTCGATGAATGGGTTTGGCCTGCCTATAAATATTTCAATTCGTGCTGCTCTGCAGTAACAATGTCCTGCTAGGATTTTCAGTATTCCCCCTGTGGGTTTTTTCCCTTTACTTTCTGTATTTCTGTATTTCTACCAGGTTATGTATTCCAAAATTAGCATCATGTTTTTTTGTTTTTTTTTTTTTTTTCACTGTGCAGGCAACACATGTTTATTGGCTCTTTTCCCTTGACATAGAGAAAGCTGTTCTCAATATTTTATTGATAAGCTAGAGCTTTGGCAAGAAATAATAAAGGTAAAGATGTCTTCTGTATAGCAGCCCACAGATCTTCCACTAGTGCACATTTTTCACTGCTGCTTGGTACTTTGTAGGAGCAATAGAGAGATCTTGGTTTAGTTATTGTGTATGTGTAGGTACTGAAAATTGCATGGGTAACAAGACAGTCATTTAACTTAACGATTTGCCTACCCAGTATGCATAAGCTCTGGATGTGCAGTCTAGGTATGTGGGTGCACAGCAAGGCTATTTCTCACACAACGGTGCTGTAGTGTAAAGGGATCATGTATGATAAAATCCAGTGCTTGTGATTTTAACATCTGGTTTAAAGTATTTCACTTGAAGGGACTGAGAGGATAAATGTGAGACTTGAGGAAGTACAAGTGGAGACTAGAGAAAGGACCAGAACTTGACTTTTGATCATATCTGTTCCTCAGGACCTACTTCTGGACTGTTTCACAACAGTAATTCTCAGCTCTCCTGTTTTGCCCAGGGCTCTGCTTTGAGTTATGCCAGAGTCCCAAGTTATCTTTCTATAAACTTGTTTTTCATCTGTTTCCACTGAATTCCTAGCTTCTGCCTAGTAACAGGAATAGGTCTGTTCCTGTGACCTGTCTGCTCTGTCTCTGCAGAAACACTCTTACTGCTCCTGGACAGGAGGCAGCTACTACATCCTAAACTCAGTTTTTCCAAAGACCCAACCCAAGCCAAGTGCCTCTAAACCTGGCATCGTGTCGGCCCTATTTCAATATTTTTCTATTTTTGTCTCAGTACTGCCTGGCTTACCTACTAGAAAGCTCTATGAAATATTGCATGGTCGGTTGAGGCAAAATCTGGCTTGCTGCTCTAGGAATAATACCAGGCAAATTATCCACAGTCCATTTTAGTTAGTGAATGTGACTCTGTTTTCAGTCTGTTCACTGCAGCCATCTGCTGCAGAGAGACAGCAAGCTTGTAGGACAGATTGACTGTGAAAATCAGGAAGTCTTATTTCAGGCCATAATTTTGTTTAATTTCCTGAAATCTAGAGAACTGTTTATTTCCTAAAACACTTTTCCCCTAGAGCCATAAGACTGTGTTTCCAAAGATCACCTGTACAAGGTCCTAGCTGCATAAAATGGTGCAAGGTCCTGCACATGGGTCGGGGCAATCCCAAGCACAAATACAGGCTGGGTGATGAGTGGATTGAGAGCAGCCTTCAGGAGAAGGACTTGGGGGCAATTAGTGGATGAAAAACTGAATATGAGCCAGCAATGCGTGCTCACAGCCCAGAAAGCCAACCATATCCTGGACTGCATCAAAAGAAGCATGACCAGCCGGTCAAGGGAGGTGATTGTCCCCCTCTACTCCGCTCTCGTGAGACCCCACCTGCAGTACTGTGTGCAGCTCTGGGACCCCCAACGTAGGAAGGACATGGACCTGTTGGAGTGAGTCCAGAGGAGGCACACCAAGATGATCAAAGGGCTGGAGCATCTCTCCTACGAAGACAGGCTGAGAGAGTTGGGGTTGTTTTGCCCGGAGAAGAGAAGGCTCCGGGGAGACCTCATAGCAGCCTGCTAGTACCTAAAGTGGGCCTACCAGAAAGGCGGAGAGAGACTTTTTACAAGGGCATGTAGCAATAGGACAAGGGGTAATGGCTTTACACTGAAGGAGGGTAGATTTAGATTAGATGTAAGGAAGAAGTTCTTCACTGTGAGGGTGGTGAGGCAGTGGAGCAGGCTGCCTGGTGAGGCTGTGGATGCCCCATCCCTGGAAGTGTTCAAGGCCAGGTTGGCTGGGGCTTTGAGCAACCTGGTCTAGTGGAAGGTGTCCCTGCCCATGGCAGGGGGGTTGGACCTGGATGATCTTTAAGGTCCCTTCCAACCCAAACCATTCTATGATTCTACGAAAAATGTTGGGGGGGTGGGGAGAGAGTGAATCCTAAAGTGGTGACAACATGATGACCTGAAAATGTTTCACTGATCAAAATACTCATTAATAAATTCCCAGGCTTCTGTCAGTTTTGTTAAGAATGTGCTTTTATGTGCGAGTGGACCAATACAGAAGTGTTCTGTAAGTGTCAGTAATGCAGATTAAAGAAGCATTTGGCCTCTGATATTCAGTAAATGGTTTGGAAACTGGATTTTGCCTGCTCTAATGCGAAACTACTATGTCAGGAAAGATTCTCAGCCTTTTATTTCAGTTTGTAAAGGGGGAAAAAAACCTTAACATTTTGATGTGAGTACATCTTATAAGTTTAGACGTTGTAAAAGATTTAGTGACCTGCTCTCTTAAGCTCTTAGAGTCATCAGATTTGGGAGGAAATTGCAGTCAAAAGTGAACATTTTAAAACTTGCTGATCTAAGTAGTCTAATAGTTGACCGTTTTTTCCCCTTGATATTCCTGTGGTTATCTCTTCAGACCTGCAGGTGTTCAGTCCACTAAGGCTGCAGTGCAGAAAGGGGAAAAGAGCTGCAAAACTAGGACAGACTTGGATTATATTTAACAATGTTCTATTTCAACTTGACAACCAGCTATCGAACACCTACAAGTTTGCAACTGATTCACTCAGAAGCTGACATAACTGATGTCATGTTGTATTAATAGCTACAGAATTGTAACTGCTTTTAGCAATGAGATTCATTAACAGCCTCTACAAACACACTGACGATCGGCTGAAAACCTGAAAATATTAGGTGTATATAAAAATGGATTATGCCATAAAGGAACCTCCCTGTGCTGCCAAATGTGTTTACAGCAACTTCTTGCGGGTGTTATGCATGATGATTCCTCTTCATCACTTTCAGTAGGTCTTACTGATAGCAAAAGGTGTTGAAGACTGATCTACACTCTAAATTAATTAGGAGCTGCTGATCTAATGGGGTTACATGACATGAGTGTATTTGGGAGTTACTGTGTCCACAACATTTTTCTTGGCAAGTGGAAGCTGTCCAACGAATTCCTGCATAGTGCTGATGTTGTTTTGGGAGGTGTTTGGTCCTTCACGTTTTGGCTTCAACGGGAAGTGGTGTTGTGACAAACTGTGACTAGACAGTACTCTTGAAGCTGTACTAAGTGCATTGAGTTCAGCTCCACTTTGAGCTTAGCATGCTTTCCTTGGTGTGGGCTGCTAGCTGCCTCTGAGGAGACTGGCACGGAGGAAGTGGAAGCGTTCATTGCTTCCTGCCATCTTCTTTGAAGATACTGAATTAGTAGCTAATGATGGTGGCATATAACTGGTCCTCACCAGCCTCTGTTAACTGTCCTCTGGGGTGAATGAGTCGGTTACTCTTCCAGGCTCTTAGTAGAGTAATCTCTGCATTACGTACGTGCGGTTTTAAGGTTTGCATCACCGGCTTGATAGGTCAAGATGACGTAAAAGTGAAATGAAAACTGAGATTCAAGAGAGGAAGTGTTGAGGATGGCATTGGCTTGGTATTGAGTTGTGTAGCCAGACTTGTTGCTAGGAGTAAATCTGTGGACGTGTACATTTGGGCTGAGATTTCTAATGCTGAGAGCTAGTCTGTTGCTCCTTACAGCAGTCAGTCATCTACTTCCCTTGCTTCCTTCTTTCCCTTCTTTCTCTTCTATACATCACAGTGCCACTTCTCTTCCTTTTGGCCGTGAATAATTCAATTGTGTTTAAGTTTTCAGGTGATGTCTGGTCTGTCCCATTCATCTATCACCCGTTTTTGGCATCTGTCATTTGGATGTGACTTTGCTTTTACTGACCTGTGACTCTTAGGCTGGCCGTGTGTGTTGACTTCTGGAGACAGAGAGTCTCCTGAGACTGGCCGGAATGGCTGGCTTAGGACGCAGCAAAATTGCAAATAACAGTCCTTTGAAAACAGTACTGTCTGTCTAAGGAGCAAAATTCCTTACTTTGAGAACATGGAAATCTTAGGCATTTTTTCCCCTTTCTCATTGTTCTTTTTTACAAGGTTAGAAACCTTGTTTGCAAGTACACCACCAAACGGTCATTCACCCCTAGAGTTATATGTAGCTATCCAGATAATTAAGTACAGTTGGATCATCTTCCAGTAACACTGTTTATATTTTAAATGTTGCAATAGCAAATGATTCATTGGGCATATAACACAGCAAGTGATCAAACCACCTCTGGCTCAACGTGTCTGTGTTGAAACAGCCTATGACAGTGAAGGAGTGTAATTAGCAAGACACATAGAATGGGACTGAAAAAAAGATGTGAAAATAAGCAGAAGGATTTGAAAAGGATTAGGAGAGTAAATGACAAAACCGGTAGTTAAATGGTGCATGATTAATGACTGTAGATGTAAAAGGTTGACTAAATATTGTGACTCTGTAATGGCTGCCCCAAAGTAATAGAAAATAGTTTGTTCGGAAGACTCCAGAAGTGGATTTATATCGACACGTATGCTGACTCCGGGTTTAGACCTGTTTCTTAGACTTGGCTTAGGTCAAGGTGAGTGTCCCCTGAGATGCTTTCCTGCTTGACTTGATGACCTGAGATTCATCTTCCATTTTTAATATTAATGATCAGCATCAAAATATCAGTCACCCCACTGAAATGCTGTGAGACAATTTATTCCTCTTCTGAACCTTTGTACACGTGGGAGTAACAAAACTGTCTGGAGTCACATAGGCAATTGGTGGCTCTTTGTCTGGTATTAAAGGAAATTAATCTGTACTGGAACTATTTTTCTTAGTGCTACAAAACTGGTTTGTGTATGCAAAAAGAATCTGAAGAAGGTGCAACTTCCACAGTGCTTAAAGGAGTAAGTAGGAGTTATTCTTGGTACCATGGAGTTGCTGGGTGTCGCTCTTCATCTTAATACCAACATTGTCATGTCTTTTGTACAATGCCTGATCTGGGACTGGATTTTATCTCTGGTTTCTTATCACTGCATCTTAAATTCTAATTTTCAAGGAGGTACTGAACTCCTCCACGTGTTTAGTAAATATACCGTTGACGACTTTGAGCAAACTCTAAATTTTCTCTTTTCTGTAGTACCTGTGTCTCTCCACTGTTTTAGGAATAGTGTTTGTATTGTTCCTAGCCATGTTTTGCCTTCAGTCTGGGCCTACAGTCATTCTCAGATCTGCTCTCTTGTGTCTTAGAGGAAACAAAGTTAAATATTAATGTGTTCTGAAGTTCAAGATTTGTCTCAAACGGATAAAAGCCAACAGAAGTGAAAGTGCCACCCTAGAATACTGAGATGCTTTGTCCAAAGATTTGTGGTTGACATAATTTTTCCATTGGGAGCATTGAAGCAGAGCTGCAGGATAGGGAAATTTTGAATGCGGCTGAGTGCATGGTTTTGGCTCTCGTGAAGAACATTTGCTGTTAATATTGCAGTATGGAGGCCCAGTGAAATTATTCTGTAACCTTTGATTTGCGGTTTGTGTGCTTCCCAAAGGGTAGGGAGCTATGGAGGGCATCTGCTGTCTGTTCCTTGCTGCAAAGGATGCAGCCAACATTGGAGGAAGCAGTTTCTCTGGTTTTTGGTGGTGGTTTTTTTTTTTTCATTGTTTTGGTTTTTTAAACAAAATCTCATTACTGTCAAAAGTAACATTTTTTCATGTTACTGCTTTTTTTTTGACAACAGAGTTGGACATAAGTAATGGTATGTAATTGTTACAAGTTTCTTATTTCTTTAGCAGGAGCATGCTTTGCTTCTGTTTCCCTGTAGAAAATTTGCAAGTGAGAAATTCCCCCCAGTTCCTTTGGGGCTTTCGTGCTGTGTTGGGCGAAAAGAGAAAAACTTTTTTGAAGAGGTGAATCTGATTGTAAAATCACAGAAACTGGAATAATGCGTGAGTGGGAAGGGAACAGATTTAGGACTCTAAACTGGTTTTGACTCATTTTTGGAAGCCTACATTTCAAATGGTTCTCCTCCCTGCCTTTTAAGGACTGTTGCAGGCATAGCTGAACTAATTACGCCTCTCCTTCCCAGACATCATCCACGGCCTATTTGGATGTGCAGGCTGCAATTTGGGCATAGCCGGTGCATCTGTCCTCACCAGTCACTTGGCTCTTGCTTCTTGTGGCAGATAAGAGGCTGAACTGTAACAGGCATTTCCTTTGATGGGGACATTAATTTGAATCTCTCTTCTGTCCGTGGGTGCTAGTTTTCATGACTCTTTGGGAATATGCTACCTCTGAAACCTGCCCTCTCTGTCCTGTAAAGTTCAAAGGTTCAGAATTTATGGAGGATGGAAAAAGAGGAGAAACAAGTCTTGTTTCCAGAGGTAGCTCTGTTGAAAAGGTTATCTCTCTGCAGAGAGGGAAACTTCTGCTCCTAGGTTGTGCGCTTAGAGCAAGAGTCAGATTTGCAAAGGTATTTAGACACTTAAAGAGCCCCCAGAGCTTTAAAGAGTACTTCATGAGCCAATTCCCACCAATCCAGTATCTGTTGTCAAAAGGCTAAACATCTTTAAGAATTTGGCCTTTAACTGCAAGTGATGAGAGACTGGGGGATGTCATTTTGTCTGCAGGCAGCCAGTGCACACCTTCCTGCAGGGCTTGAGGGACTGTAGGCAGACTGAGCCCTCTTCGCTCACCATGGTGGGAATCCTGCAGTGTCTCCTGCAAGCTGTGGACCTCGGAGAGGTCCAGACTTTTCACAGAGTCAGAGGCCTCGTGCGTGAAGTGCAAATAATCTGAAGCTGCGGTAAATAATTAGCTCTGAATAAAATGTCTGCAGTGACTTCCATCTTGTCAGTGAAGTTGTTGTGAGAGGTGTGTATTAGGAATCTGTTAATCTTCAAAGATAAAAGCATCTATATAAAATATATCAGTATGAAACATATTCTGTCACTGTGGGACAAATGACTATGGGAAATGGATTTATATTATACACTGCTTTATAATTGGGATCTTTGAACATAGTTCTGTGTTTGTTGGGCACTAATGTGGAAGAAAAAAGAATTTATTTAATGCAACTGCTGTTTTATTTATAATGCTTTCAGTAGGAAAATCTTTCCATTGTAGTATAACAGTCTGTGCAGGGTGCTTTTGATTTTAGCAGGTAGGATTTAGAAGAGTTCAGTTCTCTCCTGGATACAGATGCCTGTGCTGCATTGCAGTGGGAGTTAATGGGAATAGCCAGGTGTGAAAGGAGAAGAATAGATCCCAAGGACTAGATCATATATAAGAAATTTCAGCAGGGCTAGTCATATAAACTGAGTTTGGATGCAGAAGAGATCAGTAAATGGGTTACTGTCATCTGTCCATCATCTGCTGGACATTAGGGATTAATCAGCAGGTGATGTCCAGAAGACCAATGAGAGTCCTCCAGTGAGACTTGTGAATTATAACTAGTTCTATCTTCCCATATCCTGGCTTACCTACAGAGGAGGTCACACGGTGTTAGAGGTGGGCTTTTCCTCCCCATTTTGAGAATGTTTACTGCTGATCTGGGATGTTCTAGGAAGTGGACAGGATAAAGTAAAAACAAGCTGATAGGACCACAGATCTACCATATCAGGAGGAGGAGCTCCAACCTCCTGAGCTGAAACCAGGTGTTAAGGCTACACTTGGAAAGCAGAGAAAGGCCACAAATGCCCTAATGTGGCTGGGTGCCAGGGCAGCGACACCACCGCCTTTGCAAGAACAGGGTGATACAGCTCTGTAGCCACTGCCTGCTAGCCCAGCAGGGCCCATTGCTTAGTGTTTCAGGGATGGATTCACCTCTTGGCTCCAGTGGAGTGAAGATGGGGAAGTGGTTCTATAAAAGTATCCAGAGTCATTGCAAAGGGATAGTACTTCATTGAGAAGATTGCTGCCATTGTTTGCCATCTTTTAATGAAGAGATGAGATGGTGTTTCCTCTCTGAGGTTTCCGCTGGACTAGCAGCCTACAGTATGTCAGTAAAACTGTTCTGAGGGAAATCAGGCTCCATGTTCAGTAGCTCCCAGCTTATGGAGTTTAATTTTGTGTCTGAGCACTAAATTGCTTTGAGTTCAATAATTCATCTCCCTCCAACTGCTTTATTGTCATTTGATTTATTAATGAGTTGGCTTGGACAGCTGTCCTAATGCTTTATCACAGCAAAGTGAAACCAAGGGTTGCGCTAAGCACAGATTGCGAACACTTGCACATATCGCGTGAACAATATACCATTTCCCTGTAGCTGGCCCTGGAGGGACAGTGTGGTTAGTAGATTGGGTGTGCAAGAACTGGAGCTCCTAAACTCTAACCTTGTTTTATCCATCAGAATCCCTTCCCAACACTCACCCTCTCTCTGTCTGTCTCTTGCTGTAGAAGAACTTCAGATCATGCTTTCTTTTTTTCAGAAGTAGATTGTGATGCTTAATTAGATAATGTTTGTAGAGCGGCATACAAAACCTGCCAAGGGTTACTGTCCTCACTGGTATTATTAGAGCTGGAGGAAGACTGCCAGAAGGTATTGATTACTTGGTAAAAATAAACCCTTCAAACTTCTTTGGTCTTTATTCATTACTGCTTTTTATCTCTGCATCCTGCAAACATTTCAGAGGGTGGATTTGTTTGCTGAAAGATCAAAACAAAATGTTGACAACTACTTGTGCCAATTTGTAGGCTCCCATGTGGGCGGCATCAGAGGAATTTGTGCAGTGCTCTGGAAAGTCTTTCTAGGCTTTAAATCCACTTGGATCCTGGAACTGTTGTTTGAGCACAGCATCCAAGTGGCCAGATAGGGATAGCACATCGAGTATCAAAAATAGGGAGAGAATCTCTTTGGGGCTTGTGAAACTGTGTTGTGTATAGAAGCTTATATATACACTTCCTGCAGTTGACATTTGGATTTGTTTAGTGAAGTTTGTTGATTAGTTGTGTACAAGCTGAGTCTTGCAATGTATAGTGGGTACTCTTGAGAGAACTGTGGCTGACTGGTGGGAAGGGCTTGCTGCCTTCTGTGTTTTCTAGTTCATCTCTCAGTGATGGTTTACAGCTTCTCTTATATCTCACTGTGGAAAATAAAATGTCACACTTTGAATTCATTAAGCAGCTGTGCAAAGGAGGGGGGGACTGTTGAAAGGGAAAGCTGTTTTATACAACAGTAAAATACAGGGGGAAAAGTCATGTATCTGAAAACACATGAAAAAGACAAATACTGTGTGACATTCAGAAGAGCCAAGTCATGCTTGGTAAAGTGAATTTTCTAAGGAGAAGGGATACAACAGAAGGACACTTTGAGAAGGAGTATGGCTTACAGGATACCAGAAAGATGTACTAGTCATTCATGGATCCAGAGGACTAAAATTTAGTATTGACTTCAAAATCAAGTGTGGTCTTATAGTTTACTCTGATTGAAATGTGCAGTCAGAGCAGAACCAAAATATAATGTCTTTCTCCAAATTAGGCCAAGGACAAAGCACAGACTCCCAAACATCTGCATGTGTTATGACCTAGAAACTGCTTCAGCAGGGAGACTAAAGCCAGGCTTTGGTGGAGACTGCAAAGTGCTTTCTGTGCATGTGTCAGACTCGCAAATGGATTCACTTTGGTTATCACAAGTCACCTTTATGTTCATTTCCAACCATTAAGCTTCTTTGAATGAATATTTGGGTAAATGGGAGGTTTTTTTAAGCAAGTACTGATGACTGCACTTGGTGAGAGTCATCTGGCAGTGTAAGAATTGACCTGTCATGGAGCGAAGGGCACATCTTGTCAAAGCTGTGTGTTAGTGCTTGAAGGTCCTGTGCTGGCCTGGAATGCCAACCTGCTTGCTCAGGAACAGGGCACCTTCTGGGTGTGCTGACTGATGTTACTCTTTGGTAATCTTGAACAAGTACCAGCTGCTTTTCTTTTAAAATTTCAGACAATTCATGAGCAAAGGAAGGGCAAGAACCATCAGCAGATGCTATAAACTCATTTCCCAGTGCTAGTTGCTTAGATTTCTTCTAGAAGTAACCTAAGATGTGAGCAAGTCTTCTAGCTGCCTGCTGCATAAAGTATGGGTGAAACAAGTTAAAAAAAAAAAAGCAAATGATGGAATTAATGTGCAGCTGCGTAGGTATGTTACTGGTGAAAGGGAGGAGTGGTGCCAGTGCTGAGAAGTGGCAAAGAGGTTTCTTTTATTATTGAAATGTGTCATAACCCATTAGTAACTTAGAGGTGGAAGAAGAGCTGTGGGGCATGGGACAGTAAGACCTGACAATTTTAATGTTCTTTCAATGGAGCTGTTTTTAAGTAGCTGCTTGTTTGAGGAAACCACTGAATATAGGTTTTAATGCTGGTGCTGCTAGGTGAGTTCTCCTGTGGGCATTGTAGCATCATCCCTGATGGTCCAGGCATGTGTGGAGTTAGACATGAGCATGTTCAGTGAGAGGGGAGGAGCGGATGCTCTATGGGTGGGAAAGGGCCTGCCCTGGTGGGCTGGGCACAAGACAGAGCAGGGAGACCACGCAGGACATCCATTAAACTTATTGCACAAGCTACAGAGGAGGGAAACTTGGAAGCAGCTTAGGAAGTGAATGAGAGGCTACTGCAGTCTGAGGACTGTGATCTGCCTTCTCTGTGTCATGGCAAAATGGAGGGAGTAGGAGGTTTTTTGTGTCTGCAAAGGTGTCTGGAGAAAGTCGGGGAGATGGTAAGAGTCTGACACTATGGAGGAAACCTGTGAGGGACTTGAGTGCTGGGACAAGGCATCAGCCTGACCTCCTGAGCGCCAGCAGTATGGGTTTACCACCATTCTTGTGTAATGCACAGCTAGACGGGAGATGGTGAAACCTGAAAGCAGAAGCATGGCTTCTTCCCAGAAAGCCCCACTTCTGCTGGCCGTGAGTTTGGCCTCTTTTCTGAGCGCCTACCTTGTAACCCAGAGAGTAGTAGCTGCCCAGATTTATTGGGATGCTTCTTCAGGATGCTGACCCAGCCTCCACTGACTTGTGGCTTAGGGACTTCCTCTGCTCCTGACTTTTCCTCATTAATTTTGTCCAGTTGCTTTCTGAACCCTTGTTAATGTTCAGCAGCACCACAGAGTCTTGCAGTTATGTGATATCCACTCCTTGGCAGGGAGCAGTGTCTGTTGCCCCTCTCATCTCATTAGGATGTCTTCTCAATTGTTGGCATGATGAGTTCTTGGCTGTGGGTTGCCACAGAGCTGTGGTGGGGCAGACCCTAATTTTAGCACATTATGCTAGTTTAATGACAGTAATAGAAAGTCATTTTATAGGCAAGAACAAATTGCCTTTTTATATGGGGAGGAGGATACTTCCTCCCATGTATTACATTATTAAATTTGTAATCTTCATTTCTAATGCTTTTCAAAAGTGAATATTAACAGAATCTAAAATACAGATCTTAAATTTATGAGCTGCATTTTTTTCCCCAAACTCATCAAGTTCTATAATTTGTCTTTAAAGGTGAACTTCAGCAAGGTGTGTTTTTTTTTTTTTTTAAGTTAATAAATTAAAATCCCGTACTTGCTACCTATCTCTGAACAAGCTTAAAGGCTCCAAAGATACTTACATTTTAAATAGCAATAATGGATATCTATTTCCATTTTTGCTGAGTGGTGAGTTCTGAGTTCAGGCTTATTCCCCAGGGATAAAAGATACTGGAGAGAAAAAAAAGACACATTTTCATATGCCATTTGCTAGCGAGGAGGCTGTTGTGATGCTCTTTTCTGTTGCCAAGGAAACGGAGCCCTGAACTCCGCAGGCAGGAGGAAGAGGAGGAAAGGACTTTATTTCACTCCTGAGCTTGCTTTGTAATTTTGACTCATGATCGGTGACTGTGAATGGGTTGGGACTGAGGGTCTCTCTCTGAAGTTCAGTTTCAAAATCGTGTGCCCTACCTCCTTATGTTTGTTTCCATGTTGAAATAAATGTGGAGGCTGGAGCCTGATGGCACAGCTCCACCCTCGTACTGATAACGTTGGGTAGGTGGCTGTATGCACACAGGTCACTAGCACAGTTGTTGTACATGGCGGAGTGAAACGGAGTGCTCAGAGTGCAGTTGGTGATGGAAGGGGATTGTACTTCTCTGACCTTGCCAGTATCATCTCGAGAAAGCCCAAGGCCTCCTCATGTCAGCCCAGTCTTTAAGCATGAGAACAGAAATGTAAAAGTTTAACTGCAGGTGTAAGAAGGAAGCAAGTTATGCAGACACAGGTGCTTCATAAGCAAGATTAATGCAGAGTATCCTCTTCTGACCTTGTTTGATTACTGTTGGTCAGTCATTGCCTGCACATCTTATAAAGAGGTTCCCATCAAACTTTTTTTTTTGTTAGTTATGTTAAAACTATTTTTTCACTCCTAAATAAAGATACATACTGCTCTGTAATGCATGCTTGATCTTCCTGAACTGGCAGTGTTGTCTGCAAGACTGATACTGGCTGTATCACAAGTCTGTACTTCTCTTTTATTTCTTCTTCATCTGTTCTCTTTTTGGCTCTCATAGTAGAGAGAGAGAAATCAGCAAGGCACTCTAAAGTGTTTTGTTTATCCTTGCTCCTTCTACAAAATGTATTTTGAAATATTTGGCACAAATCACAGGATTTTGGTGAACTTGCTGCCATGTACGTGTCATGGGGTAGTCAGGCTACAAACAGCCATCCGCTTCTTATGAAGCTGTGCTTGTGTGTGGCTGTTTTACACTAGGAGTGATTAACACAAATTCCATTTAATACAATATTGAACACTGTAGTGTGTCTCTTATTGACAAAGGACTGATTCTTCCTCCATCTAATGGTTGGTAATTGAGAAAACTAGATCTTGGTATTGTTCCTAAAATGTATTAATCTGCTGCATTGATAGTTTTTTTTCTTTTTCTCTAATCCTCAGTAATCTTCAGACAAGCATGATATTTTGGTTGGTTTCCCATGTTCTCCAGTATCTTTCAGCAGAGATGAAGACATTATGTCTATTTTCCAGCTTTGGCCAAAGGGCTTTTTTTCCTCTGTTGGAAGCTCAATACTCTGCTTAGATAAACAGTGAACTGAATTTCCCAACAGACTTCAAATAATTTGGGGTGTTTTTATATCTGAGCATTGCTTTTGTGCATGCGGAAAACAGACGTAGGAGGCAGTTATGTGTCTGCCATGTTCGTCTGTGGGAGAGTTTATCGCTTGGATGAGAGTCTGCACGCATCTCTTCAGGGTTTGGGCTGTGAAAATTTTGCTTGGATGTTTTTTTCCTTAGGAGGCTGCTAGTTAAATTTCAGCACCTCTGTTTTTGCTATTGGATGGTGTTTTCCATGTTTAATGGCTTGACTTGTCACTAGTTGAAGATATTTATGATTGGCAGGGCTGTTTGCTGTGAGATGAAACCCAGTGTTTTGACCACTTTGATTTCTTAGTCGTGTGAATCACTTTACATTGTAAGGTACTGCTGCTCCTGTCCTGCTTCTGAGCAATGAAGCCTGACCCTCTCTTCCAGCTGCCCAGAGATGCCTGCAGCCAAATTACCATGCTCATGAAGGGCAGGGTGCTCTACTTTCATTCCACCCAAGCAGAATCAGGCACTTGGGCTGTATTAAAGTGATCCTGGATCCTGAAAATGAATCTGTGTGAGAGAACTGGTATGAGTGCAGTGGATCCATTTGCAAGAGCAGAGCTCTCATTTGTGGATTGGAAGAGCTGGTGAGCAAGTTGGGCTGCTGCTGTGCTAGATCCTCTCTCTGCCTGCTGGAAAGTGCTGGGCTCTTCCCCAGGCTTTCCGGAAACAGCCACCCTCCATGCTCGCCACATCAGCATCACAGGCATGCTGCAAGCGGAGGTCTTCATACTGTTCTTTGTGCCACTTGGGAAAAACATGGTTCGCTTTAGTGCATCTATGGTGGGATGTGGTAGTTGCCCGGCACAATGGGCACTGCACGGCCGTGGACCTCTCAAAGGATGTCTCTGCATGGGCCAAAGCAACGTGTAGTATTTGAGGGGAAAAATGTGCTGGCTTGCTTCCTTTAGCATTTGCTACAGGTATTACGTGAAAGCACCTTTGGTGAAGCCTGACACAGATAGTTGTATCATCTGGTGAAATTGCCTGGAATTAGAAGCTGAATGCTTGAAATTGTTTGACTTCTCTGGGAACCAGACCATCACCTCCCCCTCTCTGTTTCCACAGTGGATCAAATAATTGCCTCCAAATGGACGCAAGTTATTAAGCAGTGTGTATAATTAAAGTCAACTCCTTGTGAATTTGATCATTCATTTCCTTAAGGAAAATATGATGAAGTAATTACAACCCAAGCTAAACACAAATCAAATGCTATTCTAAGCACTATTCTGCACCATGATTCTAGTTTATGAATGACTCCAGGATTCTGTGGCTTCATGCCTGTTAAAGAAATGTGGCTGTGTTTTTAATTGTGTTTATAACAAATGAACAAAAGGTTGCATGACTCATTCACTGTGCCAAGACCGTTGCTCGCTCTTTGTGTTCACACACGTGGTCTTGACAAAGCTGCTTGCTCTTAAAAGAGCATCAATGGGACAGAAGAAAAGGGAAAAATCTTGTTAAATAAATGTGGCCTTGTCAGCTCTTTCCCTCTGAATTTTGTCTGTACCAAAACTGAACTTTACCTGCCTTAGCTGTGAATTTGAGGGAGGCAATTATTTCAATACTTAAGCCAGAGCCCTGTCCTCACCCTGTCGCCTCTCTCCATCATTCCTATGTAGCACATACTTTCCAGTTTCAGCCAAATTTGGTAGAGAAGTGGAAGATATGCAGACTCTACAAATGCTGTGAAAACTTGGCTCTGGGTAGAGAGAAAGACCCAAACTAGTGCCCCCAGAAGAAAAGGTCTGATATATAATCTCAGCTTAAAAGTAACATTCTGAGCGAAAGCAAAACCCTGGAGCTGAGCATTATAAATCCCCTGGATGGAAAGGTGTGTCAGCTGCTCTGAGAAGTTTCAGTGGCTTCAGGAGGTTCATGACCCGAGTCCTCTTCTGCAACGGGAAAACACAGCTTGCAAACAGGCTGCTTAAGTTATTTTGCCTGCTGCTTTCTTCCCAAGAGTTACTGAGTGAAGAGCAGGACGCTGGGCCCTTCCAGGAGGTACAGTTAGCTAGCAGGCAGGTTCAGCAGGCTCAGGAGGGGCAGAACAACCTCGTGCAAATCTTCCTGGCTTAGTGAAGCGTAGGCAGGGCAGCTCTTTCATCTCATGCCATCCTTCTCTTACAGTGACGCTTTCTAGCTGCTTTATTTTTATGAAGTCACCTCATTTTTGTGATCCTCTTCTAAATTGAGAGGTTTTCTGCAGCTCAGGCTCATTCATATTTCAGGTCCTGGACTTAAGCAACATCCTCAGAGTTATTAATAGTGCGAGATGGACGACAGAATTAGGACAGAGTGCTCTGGTTCAACTCACTTGTAATTAAGTGGAGATCCTGACCTGACCTTCATAACTTATATTGGTCAGCTGGAGGACTTCCAGCCACAGGGACACACATAGGCTCCACCTCTGGTCCTCCTTGTGAAATAACAATAAGCAAGCTTTGGAATGAACCTGGCAGACAAACTAGCCACCCACCTTTCAGCTTTTCGTGTTTTTGTGATGCACAGATCTTCATAGTTAGCAAAGTTTGAAGAGTTTTGAACTGAGAACATTTTGTCTTAAAGCACTGCTGGCTGTTAGTACCATGTCTGACATTTCCCCCAGCTTTCTAGGGAATAAATATTACAATGTAGTAGTTTAAATAAAATCAGTTATTTATTGTTATTAATCGCCTGTGGCTGTGCCAAGTGTACCTGTTCTCTGAGCCCATCTGCTAAACTTTTCTTGACTTGGCATATACTCAGCAGACCCCTGATAGCAGACCCTTGGGGCTTCCCACATGGGCAAATATCAAAGAGGGAGAGTTAAACTCTTAGTGAGGCTTAAACTGCAAAATCCACAAAGTGGAAAGATCAGATCCCTTTATTGCTGTTCAGACAGGGGGTGTGTGTGTGTGTGGTTTATTGCATTATAAATATCATAGTAAGAATTTTTTTTAAGTTATCAGCCTTTGCCGAAGCACAAAAGAAGCAGAAGATGGAGAAAGGCCAGGGACGTAGCTGTCCCAGACATGCAGCCCTTCCAGGGATGATTGGTGCAGCATCAGCAGTCCAGTGCTTGTCTCTCCCTAGAGACCTGGGCCTGCAGATGGGGCAGGGTTCAGGTTTCATTGCTAGGCTGCTGAAGAAGTGTTACATCAGTGAATTTTCTGTATGCATATGGACATTTCATTTAATCAGAATCTCCTGCAGAGCATGGCAGATTGGGGGAAGAGAAGGGGGCAGCATGTTCCATTTTCTTATAAAAATAAAAATGCAGAAGCAGCCGTCAGTGAAGCTGTTTGGATCCTGCTGCTGCAAACAAAATAGAGACATGGAAAGAATTCTGAAGAGTTGGATCTAGCTGCAAAGTAGTTCCCATGAAATACTCTGAAAGAAACTAGTATTTTTGTTAGTACTATGATACTGTACCTTTTTTATGGTGAAAAGCTGAACATTTTTTTATGGTAGTCAAAAAACAGGTTTAAAAGTCATTGACAGTGGAATACATATGTTTACCTTTTGGTTTGTTAGCCTTCTTTGTCAGTGAAGGAAAAAATCTCAAAGTAATTTTCCTGGCTACATGTTAGTTGCAGAACTTTTTCTTTAGTCATTTTTAAATGAAAATTTTGGCCATTTTAATTTTTTTATATATAAATCAATTATCAAAAAGGTCAAAATTAAAAACAGTATCATGGGAACTATTTGTTTTTAACCTCAAAAGGAGCAGAGAAAATATATCACACTTTCCTAGTTTAAAATATGAAAATAGATCTCACGAAGTGTGATGGGTTGACCCTGGCTGGTTGCCAGGTGCCCACCAAAGCCGTTCTATCACTCCCCCTCCTCAGCTGGACAGGGGAGAGAAAATATAACAAAGAGCTTGTGGGTCGAGATAAGGACAGGAGAGATATCACTCATCACTTACCGTCACGGGCAAAACAGACTCAACTTGGGGAAATTAACTCACTTTATTACAAATCAACCAGAGTAGGGTAATGAGAAATAAAACCGAATCTCAGAACACCTTCCCTCCACCCCTCCCTTCTTCCCGGGCACAACTTCACTCCCAGCTTCTCTACCAACCCCCCCCAGCGGCACAGGGGGACGGGGATGGGGTTTACGGTCAGTTCATCACACGTTGTTTTCTGCCGCTTCATCCTCCTCAGGGGGAGGACTCATCACACTCTTCCCTGCTCCAATGTGGGGTCCCACCCACAGGAGACAGTCCTCCACGAACTTCTCCAACGTGGGCCCTTCCCACGGGCTGCAGTTCTTCACGAACTGCTCCAGCATGGGTCCTTTCCACGGTGTGCAGTCCTTCAGGAGCACACTGCTCCAGCGTGGGTCCCCCACGGGGTCACAAGTCCTGCCAGAAAACCTGCTCCGTGGGCTCCTCTCTCCACAGATCCGCAGGTCCTGCCAGGAACCTGCTCCAGCGCAGGGTTCCCACGGGGTCACAGCCTCCTTCGGGAAACCCACCTGCTCCGGCGTGGGGTCCTCCACGGGCTACAGGTGGATATCTGCTCCACCGTGGACCTCCATGGACTGCAGGGGGACAGCCTGCCTCACCATGGTCTTCACCACGGGCCGCAGGGGAATCTCTGCTCCGGCGCCTGGAGCATCTCCTCCCCCTCCTTCTTCACTGACCTTGGTGTCCGCAGAGTTGTTTCTCTTACATGTTCTCACTCCTCTCTCCAGCTGCCGAATCTGCCTGTCCCAACTTTTTTCCTTCTTAAAAATGTTATCACAGAGGCATTACCGCTATCGCTGATTGGCTCGGCCTTGGCCGGCAGCAGGTCCATCTTAGAGCCGGCTGGTATTGGCTCTCTCTCGAACACAGGGGAAACTTCCAGCAACTTCTTACAGAAGCCACCCCTGTAACCCCCCCCGCTACCAAAACCTTGCCAGCAAAACCAATACACGAAGATAGGAAGCAAAATCAATGCTTTACCAGTGCTCCACCCAACCTACAAGAGGTGATAACATCTTACTGGTGGTGGAGACCTGCTTAAATACAGACATAGCTGGATTTAAAACAAACTGCAGCTCAGACCAGCTTGGAGGAGAAAATGCATGCTGCTTTGAAGTGGCTGAGGAGTTTGGGGCCTGGTCTGGGTTGTGGGGTTGTTAGGAACTACAGGCAAGCCTAAAAACCAATGCGTGGGTTTTGGTGCTTCCCCTGCCCACACTGGTGGAGTGGGAGAGGTATAAAGGGCGAAATGCTCTTTTCCCAGGGTTGTCTCCTTGGGGTGGCGGGAGGGAAGGACAGACTATGCAGGGGAGCATCAGATCTGTGTTCTGTTTTTAGCATTTATAGGAAGGAAGAGGAAGAAGGTTAGCTTTGTCCTGGCTAAATTAAGCCACTGTTAGGCTTGAAAAATAGGGCTGATGCTTTATGAAGACTCACAGACCTCCCGTGCCATGCACAGCTATGTAGTGAGTCGCCATTCTGCGGGCCAGAGGAAGTTTTCTGTTGTGCATCTCAAGCTCAGTGGGTAAAGAATGGGAGACAGATTCTGAGACTGCTGCCAGGTGCCTAATTAATAACCCTGTGAATGATTTTTGGTCCTCTTTTAATGGTGAGGAGGAAGAAAAAAAAAAATCATGGGTTCAGGGGGAAGTTGTTTTGATGTGCATGCATCTGGGCATGGGTTCGACTGCTGCCTGTTGGTGTGGGTGAGGAAAGGTAGGGTTGAATGCTAGGATGAGAAAGCTTTTTTTTGTGCTAAAATGCCATAGTGGCCCAGGAGCAGTGGGATGTGTTGGTGACTATGCTGCGGGTGGGAGTTCGGGGGAGGTGTCTTGCTGGCATCTTCATAGGCTGCCTGTGCAGGTAGGGTGTCCTGGTCCCACTCTGCATTTAGCTGGGGTCTGTAGCTGTCACAGCAATACAAATAGTTGCTAATTTTACTGTTTTCTGGCTCTCACAAGAAGAATTGACTGACCTTTCCCAACACTGTGGATGTACTTAATCTGCACAGATTAAGAATTAACATGTTGAAATTTTTTTTTTCCATCCCATAGAAGATTTTCTGCTTAATTTGGGAAGAAAGGGTGTGATTTTTATTAGTGTCTGAAACTAGGACAAGGGAAACAGAGCAAACAGCCTGATTAGTGCCCTTGCTTATCCCCAGCCATTTTCTGTCATTTCTGGTGGATTATTCGGGCTGTGATGATAGTCTGGCATGTTCTGGAGCATGGTACAAACTGCCTGTCTTTAGGTGTTCATAATTTACACTCCATTAGGATGTCGATGTAGAGAATACTTGGCAGGATGTCAGAGCTTGCCAGGCATGATGAGATTGATTTCATCTTGTTAAACTGCGTTCTGAAGTGACAATCCAGTATTTATATATATATATTTTTTTCCCCTCAGCAGTAGCATCCCCGTAGGAGAGCGGCATGGCTTGCTCCGAACACAGCTACTGATGTAAAAGGGCCTGTGCTGCCCACCCCAACAGCCGCGCTGCTCAGCATGTGCCAGGCTGTTGGAGGTGTTGGATATTCATGCAAGGCTGTGAGAAGACTTTTCTTTTTTCCCTTTGAAGCCGAACAACTGAATTCTTTTATTCATCTCAGAATTGATTCATGGCACATGAATCTTAGCACGTGTCTGTAGGGGTTCAGCATCTGACTAAACAGAAAACAATCTTTTATTTTTAAACCCATTAGGAACAACAATGCGGTGACAAAGTTTGAAGCAGAGAAGCTAACACGTTCGCTCTTTTCTCAGCGTATTTGAAAGTAAGTAGTAGGTAAAATGGTCAGCACTTCAGCAGTCCCACAGGGTGCTGAGCAGAGACTCCCACTGCTGCTTTTTGCGCACAGACATGCTGAATACCAGTTGTTGGACCTGGGGACATTCTCCCTAATCTCAGCAGGTGATAATATCCAGATGGGTGCTTAGTGTTTTCCTTTCTTTATTTTCAGCTCCAAACTGACATGCAGCATCTTTTCTCTGGGGCAGATCTTCATGGAGAAGAAAGCAAGAATCAGCTCTTTGTTTTTGACCTTAAGAGTGAAGTTTGTGGCTGTGGGAAATGAAAGGGCTTGCGATACCACGTTTGAGCCAAGGATAGAGCAGGCAGATTTGGCGTAAACTGCTGCATAGCTCAGGGCATATCTCCTTTGCAGGCAATTGGGTCCTGTCGCACCCAGCCATGTGCCCCTGGTACCCCTGGATGCTGACTGCAGACGCACTCTGCTGTCACAGACATTCATCCTCCTCATCTCGGTTCATCTCTGCTTCTACATGATCTGCAACGTGCTCTGAAGAGTGCATTGACTCTGTCAGATGGCTTTTTCTTTGTTTCCCCGCTGGGGTTGTCAATTTTCCATGCTTCATAAGTGCTGGTTTGTACTTGGGCCTCATTTTGGAGCAAAGCAGCTAATTCACTTGCTGAGGAACCCAGGTGTGAAGCCAGAGAGTAGAGCGTGCGCAGGTCAATACCCTGCAGCATGTATGAATGCAAATCAATGCATGCTGCTTGGCTTGGGTAAGAAAAGCAATAGAAACGCAGTCTCTTTGCTCAGGCTTGGACTAGTCTTTCCTGGAAAACACGAAAATACAAAATGTTATTTTGTCCAGAGCTTTGCAGTAGGAACAAGTGCAACCTGAAAGCAAGTGCTCAGCTGATTCGCTTCCTTTCCGCCTTGCATCCCAAGGTGAAGTTTGTGAAGGAAAAAAGCTAACCAGGCTGTATTGCTGGACCCTTGGTGTGTATTGGGTAGCCTGTGTTGGTGCTGTCCGGCCATGTGCTTTGGATACCAACATGTTGTGTGCTTGGAAGCAGTTGGTTAATTTAGGAGCAAAGCTGATCGAGTTGAAAATCAGTCAATTCCTAATCTCAGGATTAAATCAATATCAATTAATTCTAAAGTATGGGAGGGCCCATAGTGCATGCATCATGCTGGTTTTCTTTTTGTGTTGGGTAGCATCCAGCAAACTGAGCGAATGTGGAGGAGAAGACTGAAAAAGAAAAGGAAAAGAGAAGGAAGGTACCAAGTACCTGGGTGGGGGAAAGGAAGCGACAACAGAGGAGGCAGCGTAAGGATAACAGTGAAAGGGGCACACTCTGTCCCTCGGAAACATCTACTCAATAAACATCTATCGTAGAGTAATTCTGTGTAGGAGTAATAATTATATAATCATGATCTTGTGATGAGCTATTGCAGAACTAGCATAGATTTTTTCAAGACTTGATGGCCTCTGAGCACAGAGAGACTTGTCAGTAGCAGAGAGGAAGGGCTTTGAAGAGTAGTGCATTAGACTGACATAGAAGAGGATGTAAGAAATGGTGATTCTTTCCTTGGGGGAGAGAAGGGGATGATGCTGTTCTTATTTTTCCCAGCCCTGTGGTTTAAGGCAAATACAATTGTTGGTGGCAGTCAGTTCTGCCAAAGGAGTCGCACCATCCTTGAGGAGAGCTGCCTCTTGACGCGGTTGACAGCTGCAAATATTTGAGGAAGGGAACTCTCCAAAGGATGCTCTGTGCTATGCAAGGCACCCGCATGGTCACCTTACTCCTCTTTGTCCATTACTGGGTTGTCTGGGGGGAACTTTTGGTTAGTTGGTCTGGTATCACTCACAGACAGAATTAGGGGAAACATGATGATGGGATCCAATTAATAAAGAACAAAATGATGGAATATAATTAATACCAGTCAAGAAGGATTTAGGGAAAATGGGTCTTGTCTGACTTTTTTTTTTTTCTCCAAGTTTTAGCAGAAGCAGTATCTGGCTAAATGTGATAAGTATGTAAGAGTTTTGTCCTAGAACAACATGACCCTAAAAAATGTGATAGTGATAAATAGATTAAAAACTTACTTCATATTTCAAAAAGCAGTTGTCAAGGAAAAGCCTCAAAGGCGGGAGGCTCTTTTGAAGGCCTGGTGCTATTCAGCATTTTCATTTGATTTGGAGCAAGCATAAGTTTAAACCTCACTAAATTCACAGGCAATATGCACATTAGAAGGATAGAAGTAAATAGTATTGAGGGCGGGAGAGTTGTATAGAACTGTCTGGACTTTTTGCTCACTCTCTTCAAATAAAATGTGTTTTCTTACATATTTCTTAATGTTCTACAAGGTTGTACCAGCAGGACAGGTAGGGACTGCACAGCATCCAGGTGAGGTGTGATGCTATACCAACAGCTTACTGTGGCCTTGGGAAATGCAAGTAGAAGCAGTGAAGATGAGAGTACAAGATGAGTTTTACCTCTGTACTTGTTTTTGCACTAAAATGTAGTCTCCAGTTCTGCTGTGCTTGTTCTCAAAAGGGCATTTAAAATCTGGGGAGGTCATTAAAAAGATTCAAGGGCAGGAAAAAAAAATGCCAAAGAAAGAGAAACATAAAGAGCTCAGTCTGTTTAACTTGTCAAGAAAGATTGAGAGATGACTTGATTACGCTGCAGAAAAGTCTTTATAGCGAGAACACAAAGCAGCCCTCGCAGTGGAGAAGGGCATTAAAAAAACTGATGGGTAAAAGCTGAAACCAGACAAACTTAAGTCACATCTCTAAATGTCAGGTAGTAAAATAAACTGCACAGGCAAATGGCAGATTCTTCATCTCTCGATATCTTCAAATCCAGAGTGGATAGCTTTTTAGAAGATACTCTTTAGCCAAACGTAAATTGTTTGGCTGAACAGAGCAAAATCTAAGTGCCTGTCAACACAGAACTTGGCAAAGTGTCTGCTAGTCCCTTCTGATTCTTGACGTCTGTGTGGTGCTGTGTATCTTCATCCTGGATGTTTGAGCAAAAAATTTCTTCTTCCCAAGGTCATTTTGAAGCAGAGTCCGCTCTTCAGCTGCATGTTGCGCTGCAGGCTTGACTGTCTGCTTAACCTTTGTCATTTACTGCTTAATTGGAAAAGGTGCAGGGAATAAATCTGGTGACGCTGTAGAAAATGTCGATACTACTCTTACTTGTTCCAGATACTGCTAACAAATTAAGACAAATGGTTTTGCCAGGCAACACCCACATAGACGCATATCATTACCTTCTTGATTTGCAAAGATGTTGAAGCACAAGATTTCAGGTAAGGGAGGAGGCACAGCCCCTATGCGATGCTCCACACTGACCAGAGAAGGTTGCTAGCAGGTGACTATTGCTTGTGAAATGTTTTCAGTCCGCAGACAAGCAGTGCAGCTCTTGTCCATATTTATTTCCTTTTTGCACTGACTCTTTCCAGGTGTGCTACTCCTGATCTGCCCTTGTCTCCCAGCTGAGGGGGTTATAAAAGTGGTTTTTTTTGTTACATGGTGACTACAGGTAAAGTTTGACTAAAGGGTTATGTGGGTAGTTTAGGAACCTATATACCATTTCTGATGGCATCTCTGGTACTTATGCTCATCTCTTACCCTGGTTCAGTCTTGACTCTGGCTGCAGTGGTTTGGGAGCTTGCCTTTTTGGCGAAACAGGTTACTCCCCTTCTGTTCAAGGGAAACTTCTGGCAAAAAGAGGCTAGAGGGGAAAAAGGCTGGAGAAATCTTTCTCTAGAATAATGCGAGATGGTTTGCAAGATGCAGGAGTCACTGTGCATTTCTGTCTGGAAGAGGAGAGAGGAATGAAGGATTCTTATCATCTATTCCTGTCTTCTTGTTTTCCAGAGTTTCTCCGTTTTTGTTTTTGTTTGTTTGGGTTTTTTTTTTTGTAAATAAGAATATCCATGTGTCATAGCCATAAAAGCAACCCGGATACTAGAAAACCACCCACTCATAGCCAGCAGTGCAGAGCTGAGCGTGTGGTGCTACAGCTGAACTTGCCCTGTGCCAGCTGAATTGTCTCTGGTACAGTGCTCTGGTACTGCCCGTCTTCCATGGTGCTGCCCTTCCTTGTCTTTGGGCCCTTCTGCTTTATGTCATTAGCTTTGAATTAGGAGATGCCTAATAGAAAGCAGGAAGCACTTTGGGTTGCTCTAAAGCCTTGCTCTGTCCCAAGCCTCTCGTTTGTTGCCAGATGTGGATGCATAGTCTTCTAAGTATGAACATCTCCAGGCATGTCTCATTAGATTGGGGAAATAAGAGATTTTTTTTTTTTAAACAGATGTTGCATAGTTGGGCAGCATTTTTGTTTTCTACACTTTATGTCATTTGCAGCCTTGACTGTGGTTGCCTACCAAGGTTCTTGTAAGGACTAACCTAAAAGGTACAGAAGGATGAGTGTTCTGAGAGTGCGCGTGTGAAAGAGGGATGGGCATTGATGCATGTAGATGACTAAAAGATTGTTTGTGGAGGTGAATGTGAGACAAATTAAATGGACCGTCAAGTCTGCCCACAAGGCTGTGGGATGCTTTCTGAAAGGAACCTACAAACCCCATCAAAGGATCCAGCAAGCCATGCAACACTTGTAGAAGGTGTATCAAAGGGAACTGTTCTGCAGTGGTTGGGGAAGTAAGTGAGGCCGTTTCACAAGTATTTGCTTTTATCGATGCCTGTATTGTTATTCTTGCCTGAAGGTTTGGATTTTGAAAGCACATTAAAAATATGTTTTACGTTTGTGTAACTTCGTGGTTTATACAATGTGCTTCATACATTGCTGTAGGCACACAAACAGTACAAACTGTAGTTAATGTTAACCTGGAACATGCATATTATATCCTCTTAGCCCATAGGGACGTGCATACACATACTGCACCATACGTGGGGACAGCAGCTGGTACAGAGCCCTGGGGCCAACATGTTTACCCAGCTGGAAACCTCATGATACCAGAGGAAAAGAGACTTTATAGCTGTGTTTATGGGAGGATTTTTGTCTTTACATTTCAGTGTAGGTGTAATTTGAGAAGTAGGATAGGAAGCATTTCTGATGTCTTACTTTTTTTTTTTTTTTTTTTTTTTAAGTGCCTGTTCACACCAAGATCTAAAGAAAAGTATTTTAGGTCAAGCAGCTTGCTACACAAATAAGAACGTTGTGTGTATTTTAGACAGGTTCTTACAGATATCCTCATATTTCCAAAGTAGTTGTGAAAGACTTGTTTAATATTTGGGGATCCTGAGCTCTCTAGACTCAGTTGCTGGGTCATTTCTTCTCCAGGGGTGGTACTCAAAAAGCTGGTGGGTTTCTGAAAGCACTGTGGGTCAGAGGTTTGTTACCTGAATCCAGATTAATGGGCAGGCATCTTTAAAGGATTTAGATAATTCTGCTTTGTTCAGAAAACTTGTAGCAGATGTGTTTCAGGATGAGCGCTGTATGTGGGATGAAATCTGGAGCTTCCTAACACCAGCTAAAGCAATTAATAGTATTGGTATTCATTACATATTCATTACATAACATGGTTTGTTCTGAGAAACAGACTGCTAGAGATGGAGGATGAAAATAGCAGCTGTTAATTTCAGAGGGCTGAGCCTCTGAAGACTGCACCCAGGAGGAACCAGAACCTACTTAATTCCCTTTGTGCTCTGGCCGAGGAAGCGTACAAAGGGGAATAGTTCTCTCTGGGGTTTTCCACTGCTGGTGCCATTCCAGGTTGCCACCAAGGGAACGTTTTGACCATGCCCAACTATTCCCCTATGGCGTGTCTGGGAGGGCTTCTGCCTTTGCAGCACCTCTGGTGCTGCCTGGCCTTTTCCTCCCCTCTACTCACTTGGTGTTTATCAAGAGCTGTGGCTCTTTGCTGCTCTGCACAATCTGAGGCAGCAACATGGGATTTAGGAAATGTTTTGAGGCATGGTCAGGCTGTACACCTCGGCTCTGCCCATGGTTACTGCTGCTGTGTTCCCAAACTGGGTAGCTCCATGTATAGCCAGCTTGTGTGTCTGCATGCACCTGTGCTTGATGCATAATTAATTGGTACAAATGGTTGGAGTAGGTAGGGTGGTATGTATGTTTTGAGTATCTGCTGGGCCCTGGCTTGCTGGAGCACTGAGTTTGTTCCAAAGGTGACCGGGAGCTGCTGATGAAGCAGGGCTGAGTAACAAAATGCTGCGTGAGAGCAAAGTACTGCCTGGCTGCCAGGTGTCAGGCTGATCTTCTGAAAGACCTTCTCTGCTTCTCCTTGAGTCTGTCATTGCGAAAGGCTCTGGGAACAATAGCTGACTGCCTTTTCTCCCTTTTTGTTCCTAGATGGAGATGGTCGGAGACTCAAAGGAGCCATCCAAAGGAGCACAGAAACTGGGCTGGCTGTCGAAATGCCCAGCCGGACTGTCCGTCAAGCCAGCCATGAGTCCATTGAGGACAGCATGAACAGCTATGGATCAGAGGGAAAGTATGTCATTGAATGGGAGTTGGGTAATCACTTGTGGGATGCTTTGTTCTTCTTATGCCTATTAATTTTGTTCCAGCATAATAGATGATGAGTTTGTTTGACTTGCCTATGCTGCGGGTGTACTGCCCATTCAGTTGAAGTACAGAGGATCTCTCTGCCTGCATAGCTGGGACATGCTTCAGCTGTTTATACACTTTTTTTAGTGTCCTCATTATTCGGAGCTGGAGCAGATACCCATTATTTTTAACCGCTTTGCCTTTAGAAGAATAATTCAGGGCAACTAGCGGAGGCTCATTACCGGTAATAAATTATAAGCCAGTAGTCTTGAATGTTGCACAACAGTTGTCCATCTCCCCTGTTTTAAAATCACCTTTTGGTTTCGGGGTGGGGGGAGTGCCAAGGTGATGAAAACGATGCAAGTAGCAAAATAATCATTCTGATATCAAAATACATATTTAGAAGCCTGTGTATACTTTTGGTAACAAACATTCTTTTGTTTCATCTGAGTTACAGCGTCCTAAAAGAATGTATTTTAGAAACTGTTTTTGACACCGAGAAAAGTTATAACTTACTTTGTTGCATTTAGGTTTTATACCAGAATGCAAAGCAGGGGATCCTTAGGCCAGGAACTTTGGGGGCTGACTTGTCTCCAGTTCTGTCTTTTGTATTTCCATTATTTGAAGCCATGTATGGAGATTATAATAATTTCATTAAGGTGACTGTTCATGGGAATCTTTGGAGGCAACCCCCCTCCCCCCCAGTATTTAAAAAAGGAGGCAATATATACCATCAGATTCTGTGCTTCTAGGTATGAGGCCAAAATGTTTGTATACCTAAAATGTGCTCTGTTTAAGACAAGTACCACACTTGGCATCTCTCTGTACATTCTCTCTAGTCCTATGTGATATTCCAAGTATGCTGTACTGCTAAAATGCTGGGATAGTCCAAAGACGCGCTCAATTAATGCGATTCTGGTGTTAAATAAGTAACAGACTGTAAATTAAGAGAGACTTTCTTTAGCTTTAGAAGTAGGCTAATCCTGGAAAGGCATCATAGATCTGTGCTGAAGGTTGGAAATAGTAATGAGGCACAGGCTGCGATAGCAATCTTGTCACTCCAAAGCTGTGATGTACCTTACCTCTTCTTTGAGCTGCTGTCTCCAGGGAAATATTCCTGCTACACCAGCACAGTCCTGTGGCTTGGAGTTCTGCCTCTGCTACGAGATGCAGAGGATTAGTGATTAAGTTCAGTCCCTTGGCAATGCGGGGCAAGAATCTGCTTTCAAGCAGAGTAGAATTCTTCCCTTTTTCTATTTACATAGCTTACCGTCCTGGGAAGGGGTACAATTCTCTGAAATGTCTGTCCCCTATCATTGCATATGCTGGCTGCTTTGATTGGGCTTTCCTGGAGAGAGAATATTTCTGCCAACAAAATATTGCACCCGTACAAGTGCGGTTTTACCCGGAAGGCAGGCGGCATGTAGCTATCAGCTCAACAAAGAAAGAAAAATCCTGTCTTGCAATCTAAATGTCTTTATTAGAACAAGTCTAACATTTGGTATTCCGGCCTTAAATACTGCCAGAACATCCTTGCCAGCCCCTCTGCTGGGGATGGGACGGTTTCTCCTCTTTCTTCTCTGAAAAGTGTGATGAAGTGGTTCCTGGACACTTTGTTCCTAGGTGGGATAATTGATCTCTTTTGGAAAGCCGGTGGGAATTGCAGCTCTCTGAGCTACAAGTGATAAGCAAACAGGGCTGAGAGTACAAAGAGCTAAGAGGGCTCTATTCTCTTGAAACATGGTGGGAGGGGAGTTTCTCTGCTTTCTTTTCCTGCAGCAAAGAAAGGAATTGTTTGGGGAGTAGCTTTGAGGGACAGAAAATGTATTCTCCTAAATCAGATTTCTCTTGACCTCTCTCATTCGCTGCAGCTGTGTTCCCAGGGAGGCAAAATGAAGATTCATATGACTCTGTTAGCTGTGGCAAGTTTATTTTCTTTTTAATGCTGGGTTTCTGACTGATGCAGATACTCCTAGGTCAGAGACAGCTTTCACCAGCGACTGTCAAAAAACTGGTTTTCAGCAAGACGAGGTTGCCCTAGTTCTTCCACCCATACATCTCTTCGGTGTGTTTGCACAGGGAAGAAAATGGATTCAAAACCTCATCATCCAAGAGGGCTTGTTTCTCAACTCCTGTATGTTTTTATAATCCTTTTCAATTTAAGGCCTAAAAGGACAACTTCCAAAGGTGGAATACTGAAATGATCAAAGATTTGGTGAAACTTTGCTGCAGAAGGCCTAAATACCTGCCCTCAGTCATACAAACATGCTTTTAAAAAGTGATGCTTATTGACTGCTTTCATGTTTGTTGTGCCAAGCTGGCTGCAGCTAGCTACAGCTGCTCTGTGCCAGTGCGAAGTATTGCAGTTGAAAATTTTTCTGTAGTGCGCAATTTTGAGCAGTGCTGCTTTGCTTGTGAATACCAGAGTGCATGAAATCCAGTTGGTTTTTTATGGAGAGGCTTGTTATGTAGGGATATACTTCTCAGATATGCTAGGCCCTCCTTCAACAAAATATTCCCTTTAGGGTTTTACCTGAAGGTCAAGTATACTGAAGATTAGCTGGTCTAAAAGATGCATCTCCTGGAATTTAAGCTCATACAGCATGCCAGTAAGTGCTGACAATGCCAACACACTGCTTCATTTAATTTTTTGCTGTACAAAAAGTCCTCCAACCATGTTACCCAGCTTTTATACTGCACAGTGGTTGTGCACTAGTGTAGGAAATTAATATAATAAAACTCAATGTGAGAGTTTATAGAAGGGAAAGGTGATATTTATTCTAAACAAAGGTGTTGTCAGTCATTCACACTTCTAGGTTTCACTCACTCGCGCTCTCACCACCCTGTGCAGGTGCCAAGCCTCGTGCTGTAGCCAGGCTTGGTAGTGTGCTGCAGGGAGGACCAGGGACACCATCTGTCAAGCCCTCACTATGTCTGCTGAGTTGTTCTTCACGACAGACTGGCTCTTGAACTGTTGTTTTTTTTTTTTTTTTTTAAACTTTCTAGGACTTGCCTGTTATTATGGAGTGATCTTTCACCTTGGGGTCTTGTTCTTTTTGATCTTAAGTAGTGCTGCTACCTTTTTGTTTCCTTGTTTGAGGGATCCTTGTTTGTGGCTACAGTCTGCCTTCAGAAAGGCTATGGAAGTGATATGCTCTCTGACCTTGTTGTCTTCCTCCTGTCATCACAGGACAGGTCTGCTGCTGACAAGTTGGTTGTGCTTTTGCACACACAGATGTTTCCATTCATAATTCATCCAGACCAATCTTAGCACTGGTTACAAATCCCTACAGCAGTGAGTATATTTTTTTCTATGTATGTACTTAAAAATCTGCATGAGAGGACAGTTACCCACTGTAGCAAGTGCCTACCAAGTAGTCTTGGGACACCAAGATTCCTGCAAGGATAAAATTCTGAATATAGGAATAACTCTTAAATAAATAAACCCCTGAGATTCAACACAGATCTCCAGCTTCATCCTGGCTCTTGTATGACCTACATCTTGTTTTGGCTGGGTTTTGCTGCAGCTGCACGAGACCATGTACAACATTCAGAAAGCAATAGATTCTGGACTTGTGTGTAACTTATTCCTGCCAGCCATTTTTCTTTCTGAAAATGGAGCAGAAAGACAAAAATGGACCTGGAACAAAAGACTGCTGGCTGCCATAGTCCCTAGTAAGTGGTACTTGTCAGCTTTTTTGTTCTTGCTGGCTACTGCTGAGATGATTAAGTTACAGAGAGCTAAGGTGATTTTTACCTTAGAAAAGCACAGCAGGTGATGACTAGCAAAGACTTAGAGGATTGTTCTTGTATTATCTGAGTCTGCCTGTCCAGCAAGGAAGCATCTTGTTGTTAACTGTATCATCTCTCTTTTCCCATCGTGAGGGCAGCACCAGCCTGAGCCCTGCCTGAAGCCCCTGTTGTCATGAAGGCTGGACAGCCCAGCACGTGTGCTGCCGGCACGGGCACCTCACGCCTCTCGGCTTTGTTCTGTCTCACGCTGTTTCTGCAGGCTACAGCTCGTACCAGTTCTCCCATCTGTGTGTACAGGGCTGATGTGAACCAGTGCTGGGACTTAGGCTAGGATAACTACCTGCCCTTTTCTGCTTCGGTACGGAGCAATAACTAAAAGGCAGCCGGAGAAAATACTGGCCTGGCTTGTGACCACATGGCCATGTGAAAATTCACTTTCCTTCACCAAAAGTTATCCATCATTATTTGAGAATTACCAAAAGATTTGATTCCTTAACACACCATTCAGGAGATTTGTGTCATAGCTATTCACTGAATGTCTCTTTTTTTGTATCCAAAGCCAGGGGACTTCTAGACTCTTTTATAGTGAAGTGTCTTTAGGGCGCTCCTTTTATCCAAGTCCTTTTAAAAAAATGTAATGAAATGTGTTGTTAATACAGTTCGGGCTATAAGAAATCAAGGCCCTTTGAGATGGAAACCAGGAAAGGCTTGGAGATTGTTTCTGTAATATGCCAAAAAATAAGTCAGCCTGTTCAGCAACATCCTTTTGTGTTGTTAAGCTTGACCAGCATGGCTTGGAAAGGATGTGACCTTGAGAGTTGTGGTTACAGCAGTAAATAGAGTGAATCCTGCCTTCAGCAACCTCTTGGGAACACACAAAATTGCTTTCTGAAGGCAGGTAGCTATCTTTTATTCAATGTGTCTGAGATGACTAGTGATTGCTAAAAATGTAGCTGGCCTGGTAAGGTGGGGAAGGGAATGGGGGAGGTCTTTGTACATAATCCACTGCATAGTTTTTATAGTAGCATTTAGGTGGCAGAATTCATACAGCAGAAGGAATCGGATACACGAGCGGAGTACAGTGTGTTACAGCACATAAGACAGCACGTCACAGTGCTAAAAATGTTACAGGAAGTGGAGTGGTCAGGAGAGAAGCGGAGCTCGTTGAGAGGCAGAGACAGGGTTATTGCCTGGCAGAGGAGATGTGTGAGGTTGGTGGGGTTAGGTCAGGCTTGGGTCCTGCAGGGATAGATGCTCATAGAAAACCTTTGCAGCCAGGCTCCTGCAGCAGGCACATTGACTTTGACAGGGTAAGGGGCTGTGTGCCCAGTCCTTTGGCAGTCAGATGCGTATTGCATTAATAATTCCTCATGTGCACCATAAATATTTTAAAGATGGGGGTAGTGGATGTTAAATTAACCAGTTCTGCCTTCCTCCTTAGCTGATAGAAACCCACTTGGCTTCTGTGTGTAAGATGCTATTTAAAAGACCTTAACATGCAATATGGATGAGTGTGATTGTTATACAGTACAGTCCTGCTCCCTGAAATTGGAGTTCTGATGGGCTTTTTTAATGCTCAAATAAAATAACTGTCAAATATATTATCAGTTTCAGAAAAGACTTCCTCCCTTCTCCTTTTTTCTGGATGAAGAAAGTATGCGTTGCTGTCCCTGGTTTTTAAAGACAGAGCTGGAGAACTTAGCTATGTGTTAGATGTAGATGTATAGCAAATCTGTTAGTTCAGCTGTGCAAGTCAAACCATTCAGTTGCATAGTTGCGTTTAGGCAACTTGCTTATTAATTGCAACTTTGTGCCCTAAGAGGACGAAAAAGAGTCTTTTAGAAAATATTTACGGGAACAGAACAATAATTTCTGAACCTGGGCCCAAACACATCCCATATACATGCTAGACACCGTGGAACGCCTCTTTTAAGAGTGTATCACTTATAAAGGCTTGAGTTGATGGCAGATAGGCGGTTGTGTGGATAGTGTGACTAAATCCTTGAAAAGCACAAGACAAAAATGTTATCTTCTGAAAATAGCTGTTCTCTGGGTGTGCCAGGGGGTGGCTGTGTTGAAGCTGTCTGGCTTCACCACTACCCCACCTGGTTGAACCCGCAGCAGTTGGAGCAGTGCAGCTCAGCTCTGCAGAAGTCAAGATGTGCAAGTGTAATAGAGAGGCAGTAATGGGGATTTGGTCCAAGGGGGAGGACACAAAGTCTTCTCAGAATACCCCTCCTCTTGCCAGAGCTCCTCGACAAAAGGGTGTTACACCCAGCCTGTGAAGGGAGCAGGAGATGAATACCTTGCTCTGCATTTCTTCTGCACAGGCATAGCAGCCAGTGTGTGGCCATTAGAAGTTGGTACAATCGAGACCAGTCCCAGAGTCTTCAAAGATAGAAGTAAAAAGTACTGTATCGGGGCAAAAGAAAGGAAATAGGCTGGGCTGTGCTTCGAACTGATAACTCAGAAATGATGTTGAGGACTGATGTGCAAAAAGGAAGGACTGGAAGAAGATTTGGAAGGAAAAAGTAAAGCAAAGCACAGGAATAAATTCTCTAGGGAGGGATTTTAAGAACTGGTTAGACGAGCAGCTGTCACGAATGATGTAAATAAAGCTGCTCTGGCCTTGGGACCTGGGTGTGGACTGGGTGACCTGTGGAGATGCCCTCTTACCATATTTCCTGTGAGTTTTGCAAGGTTTTGACAAGCTGATTCTGCAGATGCTTGCAGCAGCCTAATGGTATACCTGGCATACAGAGTCCCAGAAGCAATTTAAAAATAGATTTAGAAAGGAGGTCAGACAAACTCCGCATGGACAGGAAAAGAAATTAATGATACATTTCCCTAAATGTGTCTGTGCTGTTACATGCCTTGCATGCTAATGCGCAGCAAACAACGGGTGGGGGTGCAGAAGAGGCTGAGCAGAGCCACATATGTGGTATGAGAGGGATCAGTACAGGTGCTCTGAATTTTCTTTATACCATTTTGTACTGAAGTCAGCATTGTCTGTCTAGGCATTCAAATCCTCATCAGTTTACAAGAAAACTTTGAAAAGCTAGTTCTCCATCTGAATATATATATGAAAAGCAGCAGCCTTGCTTTAAAGGAACCAACTGCATGATGCTTTGCATGTGGAGAGGAAGGGCACAGATCTTTGCAATGGGTAGGTCAGGAGATGCTGCTACCTTGAAAGAGCAGAGAAGTGAGCAGTTGGCAAAGAGCCTTTAAGCCACTCTTAAATTACACTACACAGGACAGATTTCATATGCCCTGACCTACAGTGTGTAATGCAGGAGCACAGTCTTCAGAGACTGCTGCACAGATTTCCCAAATAATCAGGATTATGAATGTTGTATTTAAAAGAACATTGAGGCAATCTCAGCCCCAATCAGGGGGCTCAGGCCAATCTCAAATCAGGCAGTTTGAGCACATGGTTCCTAAGATTGAGTGAACACACAGTTTTATTCTGCATATAAATGTGTCACAAAAGAAATAAATTGTTTATGCAGTCACCTTTTTCATAAAGTCGGGAATGGTAATTAGGTACATGTTCTGCATGGGGATTGTGTATGGGCATTGCCTGCAGCTGCCTGGAGCTGCCAGGCTGGGCTCCGGGCTCTGCCTGCCAGCTGTAGCCTCGCAGGCCGGTGTCTGCGTGGTCTTGTCTCCCTCTCGCGGGTGTCCAGACGACTGCAACAAGAGCAGTTGTCCCCTGCTGTCCCAAGGTGTGTCCATGCTGCGATGCCTTCAGCACGGCGTGGAGGCATCTGTGCTAGCTGGCTGCTGTGCCAGGGACAGCTTGGGCTTAGAAATGGCTATTTTATCTGTTGTTTGAAATGGGTTTTGCAGCCTGTGCTGAGCCTTGGGGTGGAGCTGGTACCTGTGCAAACAATATTAATGTTCTTGAAGGTTTCTGCTGATGTTACTTCTTGTTGCTGGGCTCAGAGACCCCAGGATCAGTAGTCTCCAGAGTGTTGTCCTGCTGCTGCCCCTGGTCTGCCTCCTTACCTACAGCTGAGGGCCATGTTCTGTGGGTCCTCCAGCAAAATGTCCTTCATTTGTCATTGACACCCCAGAGGCATTACCTCCGTGTGCTCTCTCTGTGCCTTCAGGTCAATAACAGAGCCATGTTCAACTTCAAACCAATTCCACAGCAAAACCCACGATCTTTAACTTCATTAAAATCATTCTCATTCAGCTGTGGCAAAGCAGAGCCTATGAATCATGATTAATGAAAGCAGAGGGCCAGAGAAGAGATAATTAATTTCTCTTTCTTGTTCATGGGCTGTGCTGCCCTCCCTCAGTGGAGGATATGTGCCCTTTAGACAAAAGGCTGACAAGTGTCACCTGTTAATCTTCTCTGTGTGGCTGTTTGTCAGCACAAGATGGTCTTGCCGCAGCCCCGGTCCCCAGGGCCCTGCTGGTTATGACAGTTGCTATTTGCAAGTCAGCTGCGAAATGCTCCCTCTTTATTCCTCCTGCTATTTTTAGCACTTCTTTTTAGATTGCAATAAAAAAAAAGACATCTCGTGTTGGTGATAACCAGGTTGTAGTGATTTCTCCCCTTAAGGGACAGGCATGCTTGGTGATGGGAGGGGAAGGGCTTTCCAGGGTTTCTCCAGTGCATGTGAAACCCATCTGCTGGCTCTCACCCAAGGTGGAGCTGCCGCTGTAACCTGTGGTGGATCCCTTTGGGAGCATGTCTCCCTGCCAGCACATCCAGCATGTGGTGGTTCAGCTGGAGAGCTGGTTGCTGAACCAAGGGCAGGTGAGAAATGGCTCTGTTTCTTCAGAGGTCAGGTAGGAGAAGTCTGCTGAGCATGCAGCAGGCAGCACAGTGGCAGAGGAGAGCTCTTGGGAGCACTAGGGCTGTGTTTAAGAACCTGAAAGAAGTCACGGTGGTCCCTGGAGCTCTTTTCCTCCCTGCTTCAGCTGCAGGAAAAGCAAGTAAGTGAATGAGGAAGGTCTGTCCCACTGGTCTCAGAACCACACTGTACACGGCCCCCTCACCTCGGCATCCCAGCTTCTCTCTGAGCACTTGGCAGACAGAGCTCACTGAGCTGGATTTGGGCATCCTAAATTTAGCCGATGCAGCTAAATGGTTCCTGCTGTTTTTAATTCACATTCATACTAAATTTCTGCAGTTTTATTTTCCCGTTCCCTCTTCTCTCAAGGGAGAAGCAATTGCTTTCTTGGAGGTAGCTTATGATTTTTCCAGACAGAAATTGTTTCCATTCCAGGGTTATTGGCAATACCCAAATATATGTCCAGGAATTGGTCAAAGCCAAGGAGCCTGATTTAGAGCTGCTGCTTCTAATGTCTAATAAAGCAGCACTGCAAAAGGTCAGCCTCTGTGCAATGTAGCAGCCAGTCCTACCAGCTAATGGCATAATCTGTTAAAGAATTAATTCCCTACATCTTCCCTTCCTGGTCAAATATAACACAACAGGGAACATTAACTGTCTAACCTAATACTGAGTTTCATATAGTGCTAGTAAACCTATTAACTGAGGCTGTTTTCCAAACTGCCAGAGTCTTGACCTTGGCCCGTGTTTTTAAGCAGGCTTTTGCTGTTCCTCTCGAGATCAGCCCCAGTGCTACAAAGCAGCAGCATCTTCATTCAAGCAGCAGCTCGACTGCTTTCCTTGCTACGGTCCATGCTTGCGGCACAGCCCTAGTGTCCCTGCAGCAATGTCCTGCCCTCTTGCTGTAATTTGCACTGAGAAGCGTTCATCGTTTTGAGGTCATCCCAAGCCCTCTGACTTCTGAACCTGTATGGCGATAACAGCAACGTTTGCTTTGCTGTAAACACTTCCAGTTACTGTTGGTTCACCTTTAGCCCAACAGCTCTTGTTCTTGTGCTTTTCAACACTGTTCTTCATGCTTTCCTGCTATTTTACTTCACATTGGAATATCATTGATGTAGGCTGCAGCATCAGCTGCTCTGTTAGCAGGTGCTTTTATTTGCTCCTTAGCTGCCCCAGCTTCTGGGCCGAGCCTTTGGGAGCAGTGTTGCCCAAAGGAGAGGTGAGCTGGTGTGCAAGAGCATGGGTGGTTTCTCTCCACGCACACATCAAGAGCAGACAAATATTTGACATCAGCCTTCAATGATGTTCTTTCCCCAGCAGGTAAGGGGAAATAGTCTTCTGTGGCAGGTTTTGTGAATCATTTTGAGTATTCAGGAGCCAGAAGGGTCTCTCTTCTTTGCTGCCTTGCAGCGAGTAGAGTTTCTGTGAGTGATCTTCTCCCAGCTTTGTGTCTCCACTGCAGTAACATGTCCGGACTTCACCTTGGAAAGGGATTGCTCCGAGACCTGGTTCTGGATGTGTTGCGGGGCTCTCAGAGCACTAGGCTTCGCTCAGTCCTGGGCTTCCCCTCCACTGTCCTGGTCCTTGGCATCTTGTTAATGAGCCAAAGCATCTGTTTTGAGCACGGTAGAGAACATTTCCCTGAATGGGTGTGAGTTGTCTTGCCAGCTTGTTATTTATGTGCTCGTTCAGGTCACGTACTCCCCCCAGGGTAGGAGTAAGACCCAAGCTTGGTCCATTTATCTTCCATGAGTTCAGGAGAATAAAGAAAACATTTACCTTTTGGCTGATGGTCCATTCATCTCCTGCTCAATCTTATGTCTTTCTCTGTCAGGTCTCCTTTTTCTTGAACTATTTTGGGTTCTCTAAGCACTAGTTTTCATCCTTTTTTGACACTCTGTGGGCAGCTCAAAATGCCTGAGCCAGCAGGCTCAAGGAGTCTCGCTGGTCCTTGTGTGCACCAGGACTCACTTCTTCCCTCCTTGTATGGGCAAATCATGAGCCTGATAAAGCGTGCCTGGCTCCGGGCTCCCCCTTCCCCTGCTTTCCCCATCACATGTCCCTCTCCCTGCAGATTTACCGGCCCTGGGGATGTCTCTGTCTGTGCACAGTCTGTCTTCAGGAGCCTGGCTACAAATCCAGCATCTCTGCCCTGGTCCTGTGCTCGGGGCACTGCTCCCTGCAGAGGGCTGCCCCATCGGGGCTGGCAGACACCAGCTGGGTGATGGGGCAGGAGTTGCGTACCCACAGGGAGCAGAGTGCGGCCCTGCGCTGCCTTTGCCCCTGGGATGGACGGTGGCACTGGAGATGCGCCTTGCGCCTCTGAGGAGTCGGTGATACTGAAAACCCAGAAAAGTCTTAAGCCTTCTCCGCAATTAATGCCAATTATAAATCACACTGTTTCTGTTGCATCTCAAAATATCACCCAGAGTGTTTGTGCAAACAGTGGATGCAGGATGAAAAAACACCAAACTGGGGAAAATCCACCCTGTGCAGAGCCCCTCCCAAACCTGTCTTCCAGGATGCTGAGACACCCTCATCCCTTTTCACAAAGGTGACATTTTTAAAGAGCTCAAGGGCAGGTTTTTCCATGCTGATGGCTCAGCAGCTCCCTGTATAGCAGCAATAACCAGGTTTCTCAAAGAGCAAGGTCAGCTTAGAGGGGAGGTGCAGTGCTCTGTGGAAAAGTATTTAATTCGGTGCCCCTGCAACAGTGAGCTGAGCCACCCCTTGAACCTGTCATGAGGACATGTGCTAGTGACACATCCTCTTCAGTCCCATGCATGGTGAGATGCCGAGGTGTGTGTGCTGGCTTCCTCATTCCTCGTCTGAATAAATACATATTCCCATGGGGCTGAGACCAGGTCTGCAAATAGCTAATGAGAGCTGAAATCCCAACCTGAAATGTACACTCTTCTGGGTGAATGGGGTTTAAAAAAAATTTTTTTTCCTAATGTCTTTTAAATGTGACTGACTTGCAGGGGGGGAATCAATGAATCGTTGTGGCTGACTCGGTCTGCGTGAGAGCCTGCGGCCCCTAGCCTGCTCCACAGGCAGGGTTCCTCTCTGGCTTCACTTGTACCAAACATGCGGCCTCCTCACAGCATCCTTTCTAATAAACAAATTTGGGGCAGCAGGGAGCTGTATTATTACATGCGTGATTGTCCCCCTCCGAGGACATTTGGAAATGTGCAGGAGGTTCATAATTGTGGCTGACTTCGGCATGCAGCAGCTTCCCCGGAGGCAGAGTGCAAAACCCAGTGCAGTAGCGTGGGTACCCCGGTACAGAGCTCCTGGTCTGTGTTTCAGCAGCTGTGTCATGGTTTGGCAGATGCCTGCAGGACAAAGGTAGGTGTCAAATGGTGCCCTCAAGCTTCCTCCTTACCACTTGCAGCAAGTTTTCCCACAACGTCTGAAACAGCTGTGTAAATCAGGGTACAACTGGGTAAATCTTGGTTTGTATCAGTGCACCACAGGGTTTGACCCTTTTGCGTTGCTTCACCCATGTGCAGTGCAGTGACCAGCACCTGCAGCCATGCAGTAGACCAGCCTCAGGTGCCTGGTGAATATATTTGGGGGCTCTGTCCCCCTGACAGCTTTTGGTTTGCTGCAGTGACTGCGGCAGAGGCATTGCTGGTTTTTGAGGGTGTTTCCCCTTTAGCCTTGTACCAATGTCCAGGTTGTCTTCGTAACTGCTTCAGGATGGTTGTGGAAGCAGGTATGGAAACTGCGCAGTAGATGTGATGGATGTTTCTGGTGTTGAGTGGTAGGAAATGGGGCCCTTTGGTCAAGAAGGAGATGCATTGCTCTGTGTGTGTGTGTGTGATAAACAAATAGGGAATTGAGTCCCAAGGGGATTGATGCTAGCGCCCCTCATCTCACTTTCATCTGCTGCTCTAGATGCATTATTTCCTCAGAAATGAGGACTGGGAAGGGACAGCTACCAAGAGAGATCCTATAAGCTATGCTAGGAAGCTACTTAGATTATAATGCTACCTGGAAGAGTGACAGGCTGCATATGAGCCTGATATGGCAGAGAGTTTCCTTACAGACAATTAGTTATAGTTAAACAAGTATTAACTAACTGGTGACTGCAACCATTACTGGTTTGGGGTTTTTTTTTTTTGTACAAGGAAAGGGATTTTAAATGGATTCCATGTAACTAAACTGGCTGGAAATCAGTGAGTTTTGCGAGACAAGAAGGCTTCTGTAGATGTCATTCATTTCAAAGATACATTAAATCTGGTTCTTTAGTTACTGGGTTGCTTTAAAATGCAAATTAATCACTTGCCAAAATCAATTTCTTTTGCAGCTTGAATTTCAGTGGAGTCCATCTGGCATCTGCTGGGCAGTTTAGTGACTTCCTGGGGAGCATGGGCCCTGCACAATTTGTTGGACGTCAGACCTTGGCCACCACTTCAATGGGTAAGGAACACAAAAATGTTAGGTGGCTTTAATTTAGTCTTGAACAGACCACTCCTACAAGCCACCTAATGTGTCCAGTATCTGCTGATCTACCACTCTCCAGCTCAGTTTCTCTGTTAAATCAAGTAAGCTTGGCTGAAAGGTTTTGCTGATTGCTGCAAATGTGGCATTAGTAGGAGAGCACCAGCTTTATGCTTTCCTCTGTTGGATCTGAAAGGCATAGACTAAGTGAAACACAGCTAAAATCCTGAAAATGCATGCTGTGCATCTTCATGTTTTTCTTGCTCTCTAAGACCCACCAGGCTCTGTAAAGATTTTCTTATGGTCCACCATAACTGCGTTTTCCAAAGCAGCATGCGATTCTAGGTGCTTCGGTTTGGGAGAGATGAGAGGCTAGCTGCCGCTGAAGAGTATGAGACTGAGTCACCAAAGCCATGTTAGAGGGCTGACAGTAGAGATTGCTTTTGAAAATATGGGCTGGAATCACTGTAGAGCTGCTTACTCGAGAGTAACGCAGGAGGAGATCAGGCACTGAGGGCCTACAGTTTGTTACAGCTTGTATCAGGTGTGACATGAAGATTGTTTTCTTTTTTAACATTTTAGTAGCCTGTAGATGTATTGTTTTGGAAGTCTTCTGTCTATTTTGACATTTTGGTTTAGGGGATGTGGAAATTGGCTTGCAAGAGCGAAATGGGCAGCTAGAAGTGGATATCATTCAGGCTCGAGGACTGACACCAAAACCCGGCTCCAAAACACTGCCAGGTAGTATGCTTTGACCTCCTAAAGTAATTCACTGAGCCCCAGCCTCCTGTGATGCTTGTGAATACGAAAAAATTTAATTCCGCTTGGCTTCTGCAGGAATAAGCAGTCTGTATGCGGTATTGAAAATAAGGCTGGTTGAGCAAATCTTTTCACTTCTGTAAATGCCTTCTTTAGAAATAACTGAGACATGACACTCTCTTTTCTAAAGTGAGCATGAAGATTTTTTCATATTTGACAATATTTATTTTTTCCAGCTGCTTACATCAAAGCTTACCTGCTAGAGAATGGCGTGTGCATTGCGAAAAAGAAGACAAAAGTGGCTCGCAAATCATTAGACCCTTTGTACAATCAGGTGTTACTGTTTGCTGAGAGCCCCCAGGGCAAAGTATTACAGGTAAGATGAGCAAGTCTCAGGTCTGCCCATCTCTCTCTTCCACATCTGTTGGAAGATATTAAGTCTGGCAAGCAATCTGAATAATTAACATAGATGAGAAAAAGCCAATGTTTTCATTGAACCAAATGCACTTGATCTGAATGTGACAAATGGAAAGGAAAACCTTTTTTTCATACTCAAACTGATTATTATTTGATACCCTGCCAGGTAACATGAGTGCCTACCAGGAAAAGGTTGATTTTTATTTTTTTAATTTTTTTTTTTCCTGCCCAGTTAGGAGATAGGTAGTACCTATAGATGCTAAACAATCTTGCAGCATAGGTTGTCTTCTGTGTTTATACGTATTCAGAGCACTCTGCTTTGGCCATCACCCAATCACATATCCTACCTTTTTCTATCTCTTTTCTTTTACTGCTATACATTTTCTGCCATACTCATATTTTCATTTCCACACCTATATTTCCAGAGCAGAATGATTTCTACTGTTAATTCATACCTAAATCATTTCCATTTAATAAAGCCTAGCTAAAATCCACTGGTAATACTGATGTAATTAATCTGTAAGTTCCTATTGCTTACCTCCACTGGCATATGAATTGCCAGCTAACCTGCTGGATCCTTCTCACTAGTGAACTCTTCCTCATTTACCTTGATTAGAAGCATTTTCCACTGTTGTAATGAGACTGCACATTTTTGACTGAAATGGGGTGGGACCTGGCTTGGTCTGCTCTTGCCTTGCATAGGTTTCCTTACCTGCTGCCTTGCTGCCAGGAAAGACGCTTATTCCAAGAGAATAAAATGAGGAGCTTGGCTCTCTACCAGTGGCCATGCCACCAAACCACCTTTCTGCAGTGGCTTACTCCATCTCGTGCTGACCTGGAGTGTTATTTTTTGTCTTTTAATTGACAACCATTGTCTCACCTACCTCATTTTACAGAAAGTTGTGATGTTCTGGTTATTTGGAGCCTAGGGAAAGAAGCTGTCAGGATTAGCCAGAGATCACTAGTCACCATCATAACCCATCGTACTCATCCTCTCCTCTTCAGAACCTGGACTCACTCTGGAGTCAGTCATCACCTTTGTCTTGAGCCACATAGGGCCACTTGGTCACGCGCAGACCTCCAGCATGCTTAAGCCCATGACCCTCACTACATCTGTTGTTCCACCCACTGGTCTCCATCGTGTCGTAAGTGCAATTCAGCTTTCCCTGCTTGTCTGCCAGCTCCCTTTCATTAGACCTTCCTCTGTGCCTGCAAGCCTTTCTTGGCAGTCTGTTCTGCTTCCCCTGCATGCCCCTCCATGTGTGCCCCTTGCATCACCAGTCCTGCTTGCCAGCACTCGGCTCCTGCCCTTTCTCCAGGTGAGTAGCTGTGCCTCATCTCCATCTGCCCCGTGTCATGAGCTCCAAGTGCAGAAGTTACGACATGCTCTTTTCCTCAAACTGTTGGCTTTTGCCCCAAGCTATTGCCCACCTTTTTTTTGTTGGTTTGTTTTTCCAGATCAGGAGCCCTTCCTGCCCTTTTCCCCTGGGCCACTTTTTGTTGTGTCCAAGGCCCGTTACTGTGCCAGGACCAGGTTTTACCTGCAGGTGTTGGAGCTGGAGCTCCAGGGATACTTTGTGTATGTGCTGTTCCTGCCCAGCAGGTAGCGCAGCAGGATGGGGTCTCATCCACATGCGCATTCACCTGTTTTCCATGGGGGAGGGGGGGAAGTCTGATAGCATTAAGATTTATAAAACTGTGCTTAAAAAAATTGTAAAATCATCAGCCAGAGCTTCACGTCACCTGTTGGTAGTGTAAACTTTTCTGCTCTTCTCAGACTGTAGTAAAGCCCCAGGAAGTTGGATGAGTAGAAAGAAGGATTGGTAAGACTTGTGCTTCCCAAGCAAGTGTGCAAGTTGGAGGATTAACTGTGCTCCCCCCTCTTGTTCCTAAGGTGATAGTCTGGGGAAACTATGGACGCATGGAGCGCAAGCACTTCATGGGAGTCGCCAGGGTCCTCCTGGAAGAACTGGATTTGTCAACTTTAGCAATCGGCTGGTACAAGCTCTTCCCAACCTCCTCAATGGTAGATCCCACTACAGGCCCACTCCTGCGTCAGTCCTCACAGCTTTCCCTGGAGAGCACAGTGGGACCCTGCTGTGACAGGTCTTAGAGAGTAAGGAAGGGGGAACTGCTTTTGTTTTTTAAACATGCTGTCAAGGTTTTGTTTGCTGGAACTCTGACCTCAAGCGCAATGCATGTTCAATCAGTTCTTGTCGAGCTGGAAGAGGAGGATAAACCAGTGACCTTAGACAGAAGACGAGGGGGAGGGCGCTGTGCCCTCTCCGTCCGAGGAGGAGGTGCCGTGGGGCATGAGTCCTAGTTGTCAAATTAGACATACACCTCTTGTTTCACTTCTCTCGCTGTCATTCTTGGACCCTTGTTTCAGATCAGTATTAACCCTGGAAAGTTGCAGCATTTGAAAGAATTTGGGGGGAGTAAGGAAGGTATTTTTCTTAACTGTGATTTCTAATATGGATTCTTTCACAAGAAAGTACCTGAAAAATTCAGAGGCCAATATCTGACCTAAAAAGAGTAGAAGCAGAAAGTTTAAGAGGAAGCATTAGGGTTTTTTTATAAGGTCTTTTCTTCTTGAAAGGAAGAAAAAGAAAGAAACCTGCAACTCTTTCTTTAGAATCAGTTCCCTATCACTGAGTCATGTTAACTGTAACAGTGTTGTTGCTGTGTTTTCAAACTGTGCCAAATTACCAGCAAGTGTCTTTACTGCATTACTTGTCTAACACTGCTGATGAAGCATACTTGGTGGGAGAATAAGTAGCACCTACTTAGACCAGACAGTTTGAACAGAGTTCAAGTTTAGCAGGCTAATTAACTGCAATTTTGCTCAGAAAAAAAAAAAAAAACAGTAGAAGAGGGAGCCGAACATCAGACTTGCAGCTTGAGATGTGTTTTGTATTGTCAGATACAATGTTCTGCAATTTACTGACTCCCTTAATTGTTGCTGTGCATCCTTCAGTCATGGTGTCTTCTATCTCCTGCTTTTCTTCCATCTCCTTTGTACTGGTACATATCTGCTGGAGATGCTGCCCTTCCTGTTGTGCTATGGACTGACCTGAAACAGGACTGTTTTATTCTGCCACAGGAGAGGAGATTGAGGTTTCTGGGGTTGCAGAAGAAAGAAACCTCAGTTTGTCATCTGACAAGAAGGTGCTGGAGAGCACGTAACCTTCCTTGTGGAGAGGAAGGTGCTTTAGGCAGTCTTGGTAGTACACAAACATTGTCAAGTGTCCTGCAAGAGGAGGTGCAATCCCCAAAGTACGGAGAGGTAGTGGGTGAGGAATCTGAAGACGCAGTGGTCGCAGCATGTATATTTTGTTAATTGAAGTGCAACACTAACTGTAAACGAGTCTTGTAGATTAAGCCAGTAAAGCACATTCTCTGACCTACTGAGCTACAGCAGCTGTTATCAGCAGAGTCGTGTGCTGGAGTAAGTGCGCTAGATGCTTCAGACAATTAAAAACTTACTGTTGAAAATCACAGAGAATCTCCAGAGATTTTCTGTTGATAGACCTGTTTTGGCTAGGTTTTGTCTTAGTTCCTAATGAGGATTTGATGACTGCTGTCTCAGAATAAGCTTTTGGAGATGTTTCACTTTGTGATTTGAAAGCGAAGGTCCCATGTCACGTTTAGGAATGAGCAGATTCTTGACCTGTCGTAGAGGCATACTGAACATTTATTTCTGCATGTGGACCTCAGCTTTGTTAGAATTAAAGCATGAGTGTTGAGTGGATGGTGAAAGCAGTTGCTTTTGGTCCTAGCTTGTCTATGGCATTTTAAATTATTTTGAGATAAATTACAGGATAGATGCAAGAATAATAGGCCTTACAATAATCTCTGTAAAAAATTATATAATATAAAGAAGAGGGAAGGAGGATAAGGGACATAGAATGAATAGTTTTTTGAGTCTTCAGTGGTAAAAGCCTCAACATTTCAGATAAATCTCTTAATTTCCTTGATCAAATACGTCTCTGGCCTCTCACTAATTATTTTTTCTAATTGTATTAGACAATTTCTATATATTAGCTGAAGAAAGTTTGTTGCATGCTGGTCAAACTATGTTGTGGCGCGCTCTCTTAATTTTATTTTTTAAAAAAAGCACATTTACTGTAATTCAAGTCAGCATCTTTTCCTCTTGGTATGTAGTGAGTACTAGGCAATATTGTACAATATGTGTATGAACTAGAATAGATTAGGTAGATTTAGTGGTTTGTAGCACTGGATCTTTTAATAACTATGTCTTTTAAAAGGACCGTGGGGAGCTCCAGGTACATGCCAGACCTGGCAGCTGAGTAACAGGGCTTCTGTCTTAAGTTATGCCGAAAACTTTATATTGGTACTTAGTTTGGACATTATCTACCAGTAATAGCTAGTTAATCATGTTTTCCTGTGTCCAGTAAGATGAATGCAACATTTTTGCAGTCTTTAATGGGGAGTAGGAGACTATATATGCCAAAAGTTCTCCCCCAGAAAACTTTGTTTAATGACTGTCTGTTGAAAAGCTCAGTTCCTGTATGCCTGACAAATGTGACGTGTCTCTATCCTACCCCTCCAAAAGCTCTGCAAGCTCAATGATGATCAGTTCAGTTACAACAGGACTACTTAACACTGAGGACTATCTTCTGTATGTTTTTAATCATGCTAAACGGTCACTGTCAGGGTAAAAAAAAAAAGTTACAGTTTTACTTGTGTTATTTTTGTTAACGTCTCGGATTCTGAAATTTGGAGGCAGTTTTAATAGTCTGCTCCGTCCTGTTTTCTTCTGCATTTTTTACGTGGTTGATTGTAGTCCAGTGGTTCTCGCTTCTGTTTCTACTCACTTCCAAGTCCCATTTCTCCGCAGTATGCAAACATTGCAACCCCTGCCTGGCTGCCACGCACAGCAAAGTCACGCAAACTGGCAAGTGCAGATGATCTTCCTTTGTAAAGCAGACTCACAGGAGCCCTTTTGAGAGTGCCCACAGGGTGCCGAGTGAGGCCAGGAGAGTTGCACAGTACCCTACAGGCTAAATTGTTGCTTCACTCATGCCTGTGATTCCTGCACTGACCATGGTGTATTATAGTTAAAAAAGAAGTCTTCTAGTTATCCATCAATTTAAAGACTCCCAGTATAGCATCCAAGGCAAGTCTGAGGCTTGGAATAGCTTATTTTTCTAAAGCCTAACCCTTTTTTTTTTCCCCCCAAATTTGACTTGCCAGTTTCTGTCTAAGGTGATGTGATATGACAGTTGGGATTACCAGTGTGGTTGTGTAAAAAGTAGCAGTTTGCTAGAGTGACAAGCAGCTGAAAACTAAACTTTGGTCCTGTTTGCAAGTCCTGACTGAGTTTTTCCTGTGTCTGAGTCTAGCTGTTAGTTGTAGTGAGGGACGGGGAGAGAGAGGAAGAGCAGGAGACTTAAAAAAAAAAAAAAAAAAAAAAAAAAAAAAAGAGGCATCATATTATTTGAGACTGAGGAGAGATAAATACCTGCCCAGCTCAGGGTTGATTCCCTGTTCCTTGTGCATGAAATACTACATTTTAATAGTAATGGAAGGATTGCTTGCCAAAAAAAAGAAAGGAGAGCCAGTCCCTAAATATTACCTGCATTACTATTACCATGGAAAACAAAGAAATCCTGATGCTGAGAGTATCCCTGAGAGCAGAATGATCTCTCTCCAGTGGGAATGCCCTGCACACAGGGAGAGCAGCCTCGCATGCGGCTTTGTCCTCTTTGTGGTCTGAGCAAAAAGCAGCTGTGACCATGGTTAGTCCTGGTTTGTTCAGGCAAAAAATGTGGTATTTTCCCAGTCTCCTGGTGTTGCTTTCCCTTTGTCCCAACACAGCTGGGACGCCACAGAGCCAACGGAAGGTCCTCACTCTACAATTCAGTCCATGGGTCCTCATCCTGCAGCTGAAGCTGCGTAGGCAGGCTGGAGCATCCCTTTTGCACTGCGCATGGGCGATTGTGTCCACAGGCAGGGTAAGGGCCAGATGACTTTATTGTTTAGCCAAGTACGTCCCCACTTTCTTGACCATGGATTGTTTCAAAGGACATTGCAGAATTATTTGCTTTGAATAAAAATATATATTTATTGTTTCTAGCTACCGGATCCTTTATCAATGTACTGTTCTAAATTTGCAGGTCTTCTAGAGTATGAATATCACAGGTTCCTGTAAAGGAGCTATTTTTAAGATGTTGAGGCAGTTAACAGAATCTCAACCTAAGCATGTTTAGTAATGTTTAGACAGCAAGACAACTTTTTTATGAAACTCATTTTAAGTTAGTTTATTACATGCTGTTGGTAATATTTTAAAACAGGAAAAATATTTTTCTTTAAAGACAAAATGATGTATGTTTTTTAACAGAGAACATAATTTAGTGTTTTCAAAAATGTTTAATGTTCTTGGTATGAAGTTTACTCATTCTTTTGATTTCTATGTTGCTTGTTATATTTTATCAACATTTTTCCAAAAGAAGAGGCATATGTAAATAAACACCAGAAAAGAGTCCTATAAGAAATTCTGTTCAAACTGGCCATAAAATTATTAGTAAATATTTGTTATCATTCATTAACTCTCAGCTGCTATTCAAGCCTTTGTTGAAAGAATTGATGTTGTATTTTCAAGATGAGAACTACTTAGCTAGTTTTGTCATAATCCTGTACTCTGTATAAAAATTTTTTTATAAAGAAAGTCTAATAGGCTAACAAGCAATAATATATTCCATTTGGTGTGCACAGATTGTGACTTGCAGGCTGTAGTACATATTGTTGATACAATTTATAATTGTCTTCAATCTCAATGACATCACTTTTGAAAAAGATCCATATTAACTTTGATTGTAAAAAACAAAGACTGGGCTGTTGCCTTGTGAGATATATTCATCCTATAGACTTCTCTGTGAGTATATGTGCCCATCAACATGAAATCTCCTAGGTGAATAATGAAACAGCTGTAGATGACTTCATACTACAGAGGTAAAAAATAGTTTCAATATAAACTTCATGACTGTTTCAATCTCCCTGGTTTTCTTAGGCTATCTAGTATTTGTAACTCAATGAGAATGGTTCCCACTGCCACTGTAGCCCTGATAAAGCAAAAAAGCCTTTGCACTCTGGGGCCACATGAGTTCTGCCTGACAGCTGCCTATTTTCCTTGAGATACCAGGGGCAAGCTAAAGGGAGGGTTTTTTTCAGAGCAGCAGATTGAGCTGTTCTTCTTTAAAGGCTTTGTGGGTTATTTTGTCCATTTCATAGGTAGTATTTGTGAATTTTGTTAGAAAATTCCACCCAAGGCAGAGAGATTGCACCTTCGCAGAGGATCACGGGGGACTAACACGTAAAACAGGAACAGGCTGTTCTGTGCCATTTTTCGGAAGTTGGCTAATGCTGGGCTCATCTAAAGATTTTTCCAAAGTGGCAGGATCAGGATATTGGATTTTAAGTCAGCTCTATCATTGATGCAGTGCGTAAAATAAAATAGCTTCAAAACAGCATCCCAGTTCATTGCCTGTGGATTTCTCGCAGCATTTCCCATAGAAAAAATCTTCACGTTGTTCTCAAGATTGCCAGTCTGCTGGCCATGCAGGCAGCAGGTCACTGGCCCAGTGATGCTGGGAGCCCTGATGAATGATGAAATAATTCATGGGTTTTTTGTGAAATGCTTTGAGAAGGAAAAGAGTAAATGCAAAGTGCCGTCAGTAGAGAAGTCCAGGGCATACTGAGACCTGGAGTGAGCATCTAAAATGAAATTGCAGCTACCAAATTTGAGCCAAACATTTAGAAAAGAGGATGATCAGTGAAAGCCTTTTGGTGTTTACCCCAGTGCACACCTGCCAAGGTGTGTATATTTGTGGATGTCCATATGTGTGCATCTGTATGAATGTATACAGGCACACAGCGCGCAGTAGCGCTTTGGAAAATGCCAGGTTCCCTTAGGGAGGTGAAATTCTCCGAAGGGGCTGGCTGGTTGTACAAACAATATCTCATTCTCTTGTATGAGCCCTTTGCCCACGCAAGACCCAGCAGTCAAGTCTGTGGGACACTCGTGAAAACTGGCATGGCAGAGCCCCAGAGCTGTGCTCCTGCTGTGCCCTGCGTGTATCTGACAGTCTGCCTGGCTTTCCAGCGTGCATCTGTGAACGTGGTAGTTCCCCCGGGAGTTTGCAAGTGCTTAGGTATTCTCAAAATGTGGCTAACAAGTCTTAAACTCACACTGCCGGATTCTGCTCTGCTCAGTGACCAATGTCCCAGTGATCAAGCAGCCGTACATCCATCCCTAGCCCCAGCTGCTCACCCACGACAGCAGCACCAGACTCGTTCCTGGGGAACCTCAAGCTCTTCTCGTGGTGTAGACACCCTTCTGCCCTCCCTTCCCTGTGGTAGCTGCTCTCATCCTGGTGGAGGAGAGGAACCGGGGAGAGTTTCTTGTAGCATTTGGTTCTTTGCACTTTAGCAGCTGAAACTGAGAAGGAGCCAGCACCAGCCCTTTACAGAGCACCAGCAAACAGAGGCTACGACCTAATGATTTCCCTTCATAACTTTCCAGTAGCTAAAATGGCAACCAAAGCTATATTGTTAAACCCCGCTCTGCCACGTCAGTAGACAGCCTTTGCATTTACACTGCATGCTGGGCACCTCGTGGGCTTGAGACCCCTATGCGTGGGAAGGAAAGGGCTTTGTCTTGCAGAGAGGCCATGTGGGCAAACGCAGCGTGTGCGCAGCAGTGAGCTCTGCTCACTGAGTGGGCATTGAGGCAGAAGCAACCCGAGGAGAGAACTGAGGCACACCTGCTGAAGCCATGCCCACAAGCTTTCCAGGAGCTAGGCTTTTGTAGTTGCTTGGGTGCCACAGATTGGGATAGCTGCCCACCGGCGCTCCAGATCCCCCTAAACACCGGCCTGGAACTTTAAATCCTGCAGCAGTTTTTTCTTTGGGGCTGTTGCTCCTTACCCAGTGCTGCTCACTGGTCTCTGCTTTTGGTGATTCCATCTCCTTGACCTGGAGCTGGTTTTGGCTTTGTTTGGAGCAAGGAAGAAAGAGGTTTGGAGAGTGAATCCAAGGCACGTTCCCCCAGCCTCACTGTGCTGGGCTTGCCTTCCTCCTGCGAGCTGCAGGCTGCTCCCTGCGCCGGGTGGAAAGGGCATCCTGGGGATGCAGTGCCTCACCCGAGACCCCCTCACACAGCACTGCCATGGCCTGCCACCCACCTGGGATGCCAGTGTCCCGCCCGCGTTCTGTGGCAGTCCTGAATTCAGACCACGGGGTCCTTCCTTTCCCGTCCTTGGTAGGAGCTAGGGGTCTTCTGCAGGGGCTCTGCAACCCACGCAGGCGTGATGTGCCATACAGGTAGCCAGAAGAAGGCAGGGATGGGGAAGGAGCTGCCTCTGTGCTGGCCAGGGAGAAGGGGAGCTCCCAGCGAGCTTTCCTCCAGGTTCCCTTTGCTTTCCCGTGCGCCTGTTGCTCCTTACATGGGTTCTCCCTTCCCTCTCGATACGAGGCCTTATTGCAACCCGAGGGGACTGAGGCTGCCCGCAGCATCTCTTTGCACTGAAGCACCCATCCCACGCTGCCTGCGGGGAGCCCCGGGGCGGTGCTGCAGAGCTGGCCTCTGCTCGGGGATGGAGCTACCACCCCCAGCACATCCACGCTCTCACCTCCCCCGCGCCAGCGTGCCGGCGCTCTGCCTTGTACCCCCGCTGCCCAGGGGCCTGGCCACGGTAGGGAAATCTGCTTTCATGGGGTTAAACCTTTTTACTTCATTAATTACTCCACGAAAACCGATGGCTTTGCAGGGGCACTACACGGTTGCTTCCTCTCCTCTTGCCTTTCCGTAGGAGTGGGGGCAGCTGATCTGCTCTTTTTGGCCTCTGTAACCCTCTCCAAAACTTTTTTGGAGGTTTTTAACATCATCCGGTGAGATGTAATCTCCATGGAGCCAGAGGGAACACAGGCACTGGAGCCAGGCAGCCTGCTTGCCACTGTGGCGAGTTGCTTGCGAGGTGCGTGAGCTGCCTTGGGTGGAAGGTGGGACGCTGTCCCGGCAGCACTGGTGGGATGCCGGCTGCTTGTCTGTAGTCAGGAGAGGATTCTGCTATACTTTTTTCCTGTCTGTAGGTTTTATTCAGACAATATGTAATGATTGAGTGATTTACAATTCAGTGTTAAGCTAATGAAAATGTTGATAATGGTGATAATAAAACCTTTTTTTTTTCCTATGGCGTGTTGGAGGTTTTTTGTGGAGTGTCTCTGCTGTCTCTGTTGCCACCACCATTATCTTCAACCTAAGATTTCAGCTTGCCCATCCCTTCTCCTTGTGCCTATAGGGAATGACAGCAGCTCAGGCTGGTGTGTCCCAGCACTGTCCCAGGCTCCTTCCCAGTGCTCTCCCTGGAAGGGCCCTCTCTGAATCAACCCCAGCTTCAAACCTGCGTTTCCCTGTGCTATTTCCAGATGTAATTTGGCCATGGGCATGTCCAGGCACAGAGCTAAGCTCTCTCCTAGCTTGTACTCTGCTCACTACCCCAATCAGAAGCCTTCTGCTTCTGCTATTTTCTTCCCAAGACCCTTCATGGTCAACACTGGCCATTCAGGGTTGATTTTGAAACCCTGGAGGTGAAGATGCTGCTGGCAGAAGAAAGTGCCCCTGGCCCAGGCTGTTGGGAATACCAAGAGTCATTGTAGATGCAGGGTGAGCCTGGGGACCCTTGGGGAAGGAGACCCATGGGTGTTACTGGGTGTGCAGCTACTGCCCGGTCCTGGATGGCCTCAAGCTGCGAGCCCTCAGGTGGGGAACGTTTGGGGGCTCTGGTGTGACCGCTGCTGCAGGGTTCTGCAGGAGGAGGTGGCAAGAACACATAGCATTCCCCAGGGAGCTGCTGCAAGCCCTTTTCCCATGGGAATTACAAGGGATTGCAAAGTCCCAGTTCACTAAGAGTTTCTTAAAGGATTTTCTCATGCCTCCAAATCCCTCTGCAGGTCATCAGGGCAGGACCGAGGGGCAGGGCAGCTCCCCACCCAGCCACCCACGCACCCCAGCTACAGCCCCTGGGGGAGCAGTGGTGGAGGAAGGAGGAGGAGGATGAGGATTTCTCCAGCAGTGCGAGTGTCTGGTAGGTTGGGGCAGCCCAGCCCAGCATGGCACCTGGGGATGAACAGCACCTCCCACCCTCAGACCATCACCAGCTTCCAAAAGCAGGATGGGACTCAGACAGTCACTAGGCAACTAAGCTCCCCAGCAGCGCTGCCTAGCAGCTTGGACTGCACAAAAGCAGCAGTAAACCCAAGCAGGTGCCCTGCTTTCTGTGCTGTCAGCTCATTACCAGCTCCATCCTCCGCCTGAGACAGGCTCTGCAGATGTCACGCCGCCAGTCCCAGTGCCTCTGCCGGGCTTTGCCTTTGCATCGTTGCATAGCAGGCTCTGCGGCACGAGCACGGAGCGACCAAGCGCTGGCAGCACTGCACTGAATCCAGAGGGAGAGCGTAAGGCTGGCTCAGCCTCCGGATTGTGGTTGCTCTCCCACTTCCAGCTCCAGAAGAGGTGGGTTTCACTGGGGTGATGCCATGCGGGCTCTGACATGTGCAGGAATTGAAGAGCTGCTTCCTTCCACGAGGGTGGATGGAGGGTGAGAGGTACCAGCTTCATCCTGGCCACTTGGAGGGTGAACCAGGTTCAACACGGAAAGGGCAAGAGATCTCTGTCTGCTGCACAGCTCTGATGGCAAGGACACCACAGCACACCCAAGCCTCGGGCTGACAGCCTTGGTGAGGGTGGTGGGAGGTGGGACACGGCAACAAAGGGGCTGAGATGGTGGGATCAGCATGAAATGACACCACTGAGGAGCTAAGAAACCAATGAAAGCCTCATTTTTAAGCCTGTTTTATACGCTTACAGCTTGCTTTCTCCCCCCCTCCCCCTTTCTATTTAAACCAAGGCTCACGCAGCTGGTCCAGATTTGGGGCCACTGGTGCAAAGTGATGCAGCTGCTGAGCACCAGGGACGGGGGGAACAGCAGCCAGGGCATTTTGGTGGTGGGAGGCTCTCCACCCACCTGCCCTTCTGCCTGCTAGATGCCACACACCCTGAAGAGCCCTGGGGAGCGTCCAGGCGAAGGTCTCGCAAACCAGACCCTCGTGCCAGCCCACCAGTGCCTGCACCATCCTCCCTGCCTGCATGCCCCAGGCTGCGCAGCCCAGGGCTGTGCTCCTGGCTCCATCGCTGTCCCTTCCCTGCCCGCACATGGGATGAGGGGACAGGCTGAGGCCAGGAAGGGACGAGCATCTTGCATGAGAGCCCTGCTGCCCAGGGGCAGGAAGGATGGATCTACTGTGGCCACATTGCATGCCGAGAGTGGGTGTAAAGTCCTACCTCTGCCTCCAGTGGGGTGGAGAACCTGGCAGGGAGCAGGCAGCTGTGCCAGAGAGCATCCCCCAAATAAAGGTACCAGGCGAGGAACCCCTCTCACCTACCCAAGCAGCGCAGCAGCCCCACTGCAGACCTGCCCTGCCAGCCCCGGCAATTAGAGCGCCTGCCCATCCCTGTACTTGCCTGCTTGGGCATCACCTGTCTTGAAGCCCAAATCCCTGCCATTTTAGAGACTGGAACAAGAAAGACCCAGTTGTAACAAGCCTCCAAAGATTTGGGGTGACATCAAAGCCCAAAGCTGCCTCCAGGAAAGCCCACGCACCAGGAAAGGTTGGAAACGTGAAGGTCACTGGCCAGGGAGGGTGGAGGAGCCCAGGGCATCCCCATGCAGGGAGCAGAGACACCATCCCATGATGGGCAACGAGACCCAGATGCTTCCCAGCTCTGCCACAGCCACTCTTCCCTTCTCCTCCCTCCGATGCCCAAACATCCCAGCAAACATCCACAGGGATATCCCTGGGTGTAATCATTGCCCACACCCCCGTGGCAGGGGAGCCAGCCCTGGCATACCCCTGCAGCCGGGCAGGGCTGGGGTTTGGGGCTCAGACACATCCCTCTGCTCCCCCTCGTGACAAATAACCAACCACCACCAGCTGGATTCACCTTTTATTAAACTGCCCAGAACAAAAAGAGGAGAGAGCAAAGCCTGCCCTGAGGCCTTCCCAACACTGGCACTCTACACGCCTTCCCCACCAGGAAAAGGGGATTTTCCTCCAGGAAAACCCCCTCAGAGGGTATTTTAGGTAGAACTAAGAGTGGAAATGTCCCTTTATTGGGGGAAAAAAGTGAAACAGAGCTGCTGCCGCTGTCAGATCCCAGTCCTGCTTTCTTGCAGACGGGCAGGATGGACGCCAGCCACATCAGGGGGCACCAGCTGGAAACAGCCTTCCACGTGGGGCTGTGTGGGTACTGCATCCCGCCTGGGGACACACACCGAGATGGGATCACCCCGTCTCTGATGACCCCAGCAGCAAAGAGCGCAAACCATGGGCTCGTGGGGACTGGGAGGAGGCAAGGAACAGGCATGCTTGCTGGGCTGCCAGCTGGAGGAAAGGTGGTGAAGGAATTTTAGCTAATGATCTCATCAGGGCCAAACCCTTTGCGGGTGGCTCTATATGGTTCAGGGAGGCTTTCCCTGGGGCTGCGCCCTTAGCACAGTCCGGGCTTATCACAGAGGAGGGCTATGGCTGGGCTGGAGGAGTTCAGCTTCCCCTGCAAATGGGACACAGCATCCCACCAGCCAGCTCAGTCTGGAGGACTTACCAGTAGCGAGGTAAGGTGTGCTGGTGGGTAAGGGGGTGAGTGTATGGACCTCCAGCTTCCAAAAGTCAGCCACAAGCCTGAGCTTAGACCTGGAGGGCTGGTCATGGGAGATGCAGTGCCATGAAGCTGTCCCCGTGTGCTGAGCGGCAGGACTGCAGCCTGTCCCCTCCTGCCCACCTCTCCCTGCCCAGCCACCAACTGCAAACCTGCTGTGTGGCACCGACTTACCTGCACCTGGGGTCAGGGGATGACTTAAAGTTCACCAACCCTGCAGGGCTCACTAACATGGGCTTTGCTTTTGATACGCTCTCAGCAAGTGCAATCCAGCCCATGTAGCGAGAGGCGTGTGCTGGCAGCGGCCACAGCCAAGGTTAGGCAGCGTGGGAGGGCAGCGATGCCTCCGTTTGGGGAGCAGGGAGGTGGGAAAGCAAAGCTACAGCTTGCTGGACATCACATCGGGAGGCCCTCTTGCCAGACCCAAATGCTTGAACCTACTTGGGAGGAAAAAGCAAAGAAAAACTAACAATGTCATTCAGGGCCTGCAAAAAGGAATGATTATTTCTCAACAGGGGTTAAAGGCTCCTGCTGGATCCTGCGTGGGGCTGGCTGCCAGCTGAAAGGGGAGAGGAACAGAAGAAATGAGAGCAGTAAGAAGGACCTGACATCTCTGTTCTTAATTTATCATCATAGTAAGACTCGAGCACCGAGTACAGCTCGGCACGCGCTCCTAGATGGATTTCCTCCGCAGCCGGGGGTGTTGCCGGCAGCGAGGGCTGTTGGATGATAAAGTGCTCCCTGGGGAAGAGCCGGTCTGACCCCGCGTGCTCAGGGAGACCTCGTCGATTTTGTAGGAAATGGAGTTGTAATACACGGGGTTGGTGTGGCAGCTCAGGGTCTCGGGGTGGGAGGGCACCGGGCTGCCGCACAGCTGAGGTCTGTAGCACAAGCATGTGCAGAAGGAGGGGACTGCGGCTGCCGAGTTGGCCGACTGGCGCCGCTGCCTCTCCGCATCCTCCTGGATCAGCGGGATGAGGTTCATCTGGCTCGTCCTGTCCTCCACAGGGAGAAAAATGGCATTGCTGCTCCGGCTGTCCTCTTTCGGCTTGAGGTGGATGTTGTTCCGGGCTCTCCTCAGCGAGGCTCGCTCTTCAGCATCCCGCCGCTCGTCCTCAGAGTTCATCGTCAGGAACCGCAGCACCACCAGGTTGAGGAAGGCGCCGATGACGGTCAGGCCCACCAAGATGTACATGAAGCTGAAAGCCACATACGGGGGCTTCTTTTGCAAAGCCTCGTTCTTCTGCAGAGCGACAAAGTCTCCAAAGCCAATAGTGGTCAAAGTTATGAAGCAGTAGTAATAGGCATGAAAGAAAGTCCAGCCCTCGAAATAAGAGAAGGCTGCTGCGCCGATGCACAGGGTCCCCATGCAGGACAGAAAGCCGACTAGGACCATGTTCTCCATGGAGACATTGGTTGTCCTCATGCCCAGACACTTCTTGATTTTCTTGAGCAGTAGCCGCACAACGGTGTTCATGCGCTCCCCCAGGCTCTGGAACATGACCAGCGTCAGGGGGATGCCCAGGATGGCATAGAACATGCAGAAAACTTTGCCGGCATCTGTGCCCGGGGCAGCGTGCCCGTAGCCTGTGAAGGAAAGAGGAAAGGCAGGTGTCAAGCCCTCACTGGGGTTTCCAGCAAAGCTGCCCTCGGACCAAGAGGAGCAGTAGGAGAATGGGGGGAAAATGGAAAATGAATTAGTAACAGATCTGCAGGCAATGCTAACAGGGCCATGGGATACCACATCCTTTGGGATGATGGCACATCGCAGTATCAAGTGGGCAGAACCTCATTTGGCCTCTAAAGAGAGAAGGTACGCTCCTGATAGCCCCTGAGCTATGGTCACGGAGGCCAGGAGGAGCCCTAGAGCTGGACTGGGGTCTACAAGCCTTCTGCAGCTCATGAGCAATTTAGAGGCAATGATGCCATGCCAGCACCGGGTCTGCAGGGTAACCTGAATCCCCACAGCGAGGGAGGACGGAGGCTCCGCAGGATGCTGAGACCAACAGCGCCAGGTCACCCCGCGGGAAGGTACTCACCCAGCCAGTACCGTCCACAACTGCCCTCGCAGGGCCACCGTCACCTCCCCCTGGCACCCGCTCCTGCCCCTCCTGTCCCCTGAGCCCTCCAGCGTCACGTGCATCTTTGACTCTCGGCTATACAATCATTTGCTGCGTGGCCTGTCGGATAGGAGCTATAGGGCCCCCACGCTATAGGGTCAGTCCCTGCAGAGGCAGCTAAGTCTGGGAGGGCTTCTGCAGAGCAGCTTCAGGTTTACTCCAGTGTCACTAAGACTCAGACCTAAAGCACTGCTGGATCATTGGGGAGGAGGAGTTGTGCTGTTTTAAATGCAGGGAAGTATTTATGCCACTGCAGCCCTGTCAGCCCTTGTCCCAGGGACAAGGAGTTTAAGGAGGACAAGGTTCTCAAGGAGGACAAGGTTCTCCTTGAGCACCTTCTGAGATTTAATTTCCCCACCTTGCTCCAAGTTTCAGAGCTGTGACTCAAGGATGCACACAATTATATCATGAGTCGTAATGAGGTATTCACCGCAATCTTCCGGACTTCAGTGATTCTGCACCCATCTCAATTATATAAGCTTAACAGAATTCGGTGGCCTCTGACCTAAGCGGATGAGTAACTAACTCAGTGCAAGGGAGTGACGTGGCGTGGGGAATAACAGCATCCAAAGGCATCCAAGCCTTTCTCTTGAGTTTCTATGAGAAACTACCAGGGCTGGAAACTTCCTTTCTGAAGGCACCTGCAGAACAGCCCCAGCGCCTTCCCACACTGCTGTGTGGCCTTTGCAAACAGCTATCTATATTTTCACTTTTTCCAGGTAACCACACGACTTTTGCATGAAGATATGGGGGAAACACACCCCCCCCCCCCCCTTTTTTTATTTCTCAGTCATGTTCAAAGCTGTGACTTGGCTTCACCTCTGTCTGTGCTGCCAGTGGATTTCCAGGACTCTTAGGGAAGCTGTTAGCACACAGTGATGGGAAGACCAGAGGATGACAACCATGTTGTCCCAGGCTCCTGAGCACACCTCTCACTCCAGGAAACTCCTGCAATGGGACAGGGCTGGGAGGCGAGGACAGCATTATCCTTGACCGTGCTGTGCTCCAAACTGCAAGCAGGCAGGAAGGGACCGGTGTCTAATTGCTCTGTCTGTTCATAAACCCACGCAACCAAAAATGATAAACTTAATGCCTGCATGCCACATTTCACAGAATACAGAGCAGACATGAGACTGCAGTGGCAAAAAAACCCCCACTCAGATCCAAGCTTAATAACCGAGTGTAATTATCAGGTCCTAGGCTACAAGATAATGACAATGACAGTAACGAGGAGGTAAATATAATGATCCAGAAGAGCAGCAAGTAGAAAAACAGTTGTTGTACCCTGAGAGACTGCTGAAAGAGCATTTGACTGATGCTTTCAAAATGACAAAGGGAATTAGAAAGAGTAAACACAGCTACATTAACATTAAAACTGAGATTTGGAGCACAGCCCAATATAAAGAGATCTGACATGCCAGCATTTTAGAAATATGGCACCTGGGCTGAAATTATTTATCGCACCGGGTGTGTGATAAGTGTAGCAATTGTTTGTCACAGTCAACAGAAAAATAATGTAAATGAAGCTATAACCTGTCACGAGATGATGGAGATTTTCACTGAAGCCATTCATCCTACCCTCCTGCTGGGGCCTGACACTAACCGTGCCCTGAACCCATCGCTGTTTGCTGGCCACGTGCGTTGCCAGCTGCACAAACCCCACACCACATCTCGTGGGGGCACACGGAGCCCCCCGGGCAGGGCTGCCGGGTACCTGCCCCTCCGCCACCTCTTGTCCCCCGGTAACGCAGCGCGGTTGATCCCACCAGCCCTTGTCCTGCGGGATGATGCTTTCAGCTACCAGATGTATTTCACCCATCCCAAGCCCCTCGGTACGGCTGAGCCCCGTCCTACAGACAAGGAGGTGGCTGCTGGATGTGGAAGGGCAGGATTCGGCCTTGGGGTTCCTGCCTCCAAAACACATCTGCTGAGTGAAATCCCAGCATGAGCCCAGGATCCCATGCCTGTCTACCCCCCAGGGATGCTCAGGGTGCATGGATTAATAAAAGTGGATTAATTAAACAATGCTCAACTCCCATGTGGCTAATCTCACCTAGAATTAAGGCAATCCTCGTTCAGTTTAGTTTCATTCTCTTGCAAAATCAAAGTGGGCAAACCCAGCCATCGGGCTCTAGTAGGGGTAAGTGTGTCTACACGGGGGTTTAATGTGATTCAATCGCTCTCCTCCAAGCTAACTGACACCCGTCTCTCTGCAGGTTCCCGTGCAGGCAGAGCGAGGTTCAGTGTCTGGCGGCTCTCTTGGGTCCCCGAAGCAGGTCTCGTACAGCCAAACATCCCGAGTTTTGAGCCAACAGTTCTCGCCCAGCTCTTCAGCCTGGCTCGCTGGCCACGACACCGCGCAGGGGACGGACGCGGCTCCCACCTCTGCCCCCCGACACCCCCGCAACTTCTGCAGCTGCCTGCCCCAACGGCGCCTGCGGGAGCTCCGCGTGCTGCCGCCTCCCTGGGACGACGTGCCCCTCACGCTTCGTGGCCCCAGCCACAGCAGCACCCCCGGCGTCCCCCAGAACCGGCTGGCCCCCAGCCTGCCCGTGGCTTACCTCTCCCACCGCGGGGCGCCGGGGATCCCGCAGGGTCAGCGCGGGGGGTGGCCTGAAGAGACGTCCCGGTCTCGCAAGGGTGAGACCTGCCTGCCCTATGCAGGCAACCCCCCCCACACACACACCCCCCAGCCCGGGGCTGTCCTGGGGCACCCGGAGGTGGCGGAGGCGTGGGGATGGAGGGATCCGGCGGTGCGGGGACGTGGGGCCGGAGAGGTGCCGGGAGAGGGGGCCGGAGGGGCGCGGGGGGCGCGCCGGGGTGCCGGCACTCACCGATGGTGGTGATGACCGTGATGGCGAAGTAGAAGGAACCGGCGAACTTCCACTGCCGCCCGGCGCGGTGCGGCTCGGCCTGCAGCACCAGCCGCTCCAGCTCCCGGTAGTCTTCGGCGGAGAAGCGGTACTTCCTCCGCAGCTCCCCGCGCTTCTGCTCCAGCAGCCGCTTGCGGCCGCTCTCCGCCTCCGACTCCAGCGCATCGAAGACGGCGGCGCCCACCAGCAGGTACGAGAAGATGCAGAGGATGAGCGCGGCCGTGCGCAGGTTCTGCCGCTTCATGGCGAGGGGCGGCCGCCGCGCCTCAGCCCGGGCTCCGCATGGCCCCGCGCCCGCCGCCCCCCGCCGCCCCCGCCGCGCAGCCCCCCCCGCCCCCCCGCGCCCCGCCCGCTCCGCGCCCCGCTCCCCGCCCGCTCCGCGCCCCGCCCGCTCCGCGCCCCGGGCACCGGGACCGCGTCCCCCCCGCCCCGAGCCCGGCTCCCGCCCCCCCCGAGCCCCCCCCGCCCGGCAGCAGCGGGCCCGCGCCGGCCGCCCCCGGGCTGCGGGTGAGCCCCAGCGAGGCCGCGCTCCATCCCATGCCGGCGACGCTAATAGCGGTCCCCTTCCCCGGGGCCGCACCTGGCCGCCCGCTCCCAGGCCGGAGGGGTTCCCCGGGCCAGCGGCATCGCCGCCTGCCCCGCCTGAAAGCAGCGACCTTAGGGTTGCGCGGACCGCAGCACACCCCCCCCCCCCCCCGATGCCGCCCCCGGTGCTGCCCCCCGGTCGCCCCCGCTGCTCCGTCCGGCTCCGGGCAGGGAGGTGCCGCTTCACACCCGCAGCAGCGAGGTGCGCGCTATCTGCGTTCTCTCTGCTTTTTCCAGCCGGTCGCCAGAGCAGATGGTCCGGCCTGCTGTGTCCGGTGCGGTTTTATGAGAGCAGAAAGGGACAAAATAACCGGGTTCAATGTTTCTGCTGCTTTCTCTGGCGTGTTCATCAGAAGCTGCAGGGACGGGGGGGAACGTGGGGCCCAGCAGCCTTGTGCCGGCGTGGGGGGCAGCGAGCGGAGCCTCCCCACGCTGATGTGCCGTGGGCAGCCCAGGTCAGCTCTGAGGTGCGGGGAAATTAGCCGTGGTAGGAGGCAGGGCCCACAAAGAGAAGACCCTGTTTCTCATTACTGGTTTCCCAAGCTTTTATGTAACCCTTATGTTTCACTTTTAAAAATAGAAAGACACTTCCCTGCGTTGTATGTTGCAGGAGATAGTCTCTCCTTCAAGAAATAAACTCTCCTTCCTTCGACTGGGAATAAAGCATACAAGGAAAACAAACCAACGAGCAGGCATACATCCCTCTTCATCCATCTCACTTCTCTCTCTGGAGAGGACAAGATGCTTAGGGCTTTAATTGCAGCAAAGGAGGTTTGAATTGGACGTAAGAAAAACTTTTTAACCATGAAGACAGTGAAACACCGGAACAGATTGCTTGGGGAGATTGTGGCAGCCCTGTCACTGGAGGAGTTTAAAATTAAGATAAGCAGATGTCTGGATGTCTGCTGAAAGTGCTCTGGGTACCGCTGGTGCTCTCCTGGAGCAGGGGATGACTTGATGCGCTCCTGGAGCCCCTTCCAGCCCTGTCCTCTGCGTTTCCATGGCCAGCACGAGGAACACGGTGCCCTTTCCCGCTGTAATCGTGAACTCTTTTTCACCCTGGACACTTGCCACTTCCCTCCTCCTTGCCGAGCCTCCGTGCCAGCACCATTAGCACAAGTTGTTATTGAAGAAAAAATACAGGCTCCGGCATCCATCACCAGCAGCACAACCTGTCGGTGGATTGCTGTTCGACATCGTAGCGCTTGCAGCCTCCTAAATCACACGGCAAAGCCTCTGCTGGAGGAATGTGTCTGGGTTATGTTCTCCGTGGTGTCATTTGCGGCCCTGGGATGCTGTCAAACCTCTAGACCCAGAGCAATGTGGGGGCCGCCTGCTAGAGAAGATACGCTTCACCTGCTCCCATCCAGCTGCTGGTAATTTTTCCCACTGGTCAGCAATGACATCCCACCTTGAAGACAGGACACAGTGCTGCTAATTGAGCTCCTGTTGGTTCCATTACAAAGGAAGGAGATCTTACAGTGATCACATCACCATGTGCCTGTCACACATCTTTTAGGTGGGGTTTGGGGCCTCCAGTGCCTTGCAGATTAAGTTCTGGAGTCCCCACCTAATATCCAGAGCATTAAGATGATGCTGTAGCATGTTATCCAAAGCCACCTGCTCTGTGCAGACGTTGGGCCAACATGCCAGTGCAGGTTCAAGCATGCAAACCCTGGGAGATGCTTTCCAGCCATGGGTGGAGATAGGCACAAGCTACTTACATAGTTTCCTTTAGCAGCAGCATCAATCTTAGATGGTTGTGGACTAATAAATCCTCCACAGTTTGTTTCCAAACGTGTCTGCGATGACAGCCAGCAGTGCTTGGGCAGAGATGGTAGAGCATGACTGTCTCAAAGTGCTACCTACATCAGGAGGGGGACTGTGGATGGGATCTTTGGATTTGCTTTGACCTCATGCAGGTCACAGGCTCCTGTGGAATAAATGATGCTCCAAAGGAACGAGGCTAGCAGGATCCACCTCCTAGTAAGAAACCCCCCAGTAACAAATCCAGTGGTGATGAAACCAGGACTGTGCAGCAGTAACACGCACAGCCCTGTGTTCTGAATTGGGTCGTAGGCTTCATAATTAAGATGGTGCTGAAATCAGCCTGCTCTGTGGTCTTACTGCTCATGCGTTTCTTTTTCCTGCATGCGGTGAGCACGGGGGCATGAGCGAGACTGAACTGTGTCACATCGCTGTTGTGCAGGGCAGTCCCTCCTGAGGAGGAGGAAAGTTTCACGCTTTCCCACTGGGAAGCTCCCTCAGTACAACCTTTGTCTTTCCTCCGACTTCGCTGCGCTTGAGAAAGGTCAGGCTGGAGCCGCAGGATCAGGCCAGGCAAGATAATGTACTTTATCATTGATTTCCAGTGAGAAGTTGCGTTATGAGATTAAATGTCTCATTTTTATTGCATGGGGAGGCAGAGAGAAAGCAAGAGCTCTGAAAATAAAATAGCAGTCGAAGTGATGTGTTTCTGCTGGAAGGTGCTTGTGACCGGGAACGGACATACCTTGTTTGTTCAGTCCTTTGGAGGTGAACTTTGAGAAGCTGCTTCCTTCTGAGGTTGGTAAACAAAGTCAAACCTCATCTGTGTTTAAACCAGTGACTAATTAATGTGTTTAATTGGCCTGCATCTACTAATTCCAGGCTGGCAGGGAATTTATTAAAAAGCTTTTCTAATTTTAATGGATTGAAATAAGCAAAGCTGCTTAACCATCTCAGAGGAAAGATGCTAAACAGGGACCAGCAGTGTGGGTCTGTTTGAGTCGGTCCCATTGCCTGACATATGTGGGGAGAGGTGGGAGCATCCCGCCAGCTTTGCTCAAGCTGCTTTGGGCATTGATGCTGCCTCGGTCTGCGCAGATAGCTCCTGGTCCCCAAGCAAAGGGGTCAACATTAGCAGGACGTACGGCAGCGGCTGCCGTCGCACCTCGGGCTGCGCTGCCCACCTACCCACGGGCGGCAGCCAGGGCCGAGGACGGGCTCTGGCAGGCGGCAGCCCCCTCCCCGGGTTTCGACCACGAGGTGCTCCAGCTCTCCGGGCACTTGGGGACAATCCTGGCGTGCTCTGCTGCTTTTGGTTATTTTAAAGACCAAATAGATGTTTTCTTTTGCCTTAGTAAAAGCATCAGCTATTCTGGCTTTAATGCCATTTAATACCGAGATTATAGCCTCACAATGCCATGGGATATTTTTAAAGCAACGGATTAGTTAATTTCTGAAAAGGATTAGATACCGAGATATGAATAACAACCAGCTGCAGCTGCCCAGATGAGAGTGGGACTCTGAGCACTGCTCGGCTGTCCCAGGCCAGGCGGCACCGTGAGCCGGGCACAGGGAGCAATCCCTCCTCTCCGCGCGAGGGGCCACAGCGATGCCCTCTTCTGCACGCACAGGGTCCCTGACCGGATCCAGGCTGGACATAGCAGCGTTTGCTTCTCCCCCATGATTCCGTAAATCTTCCTGTAAAATATCCTCTGTCCTACAGGCCACGCTCAGGGTTACTGCAGGCTCAGAAACCTCACGGCTTTCTCTCAGCTCTAGGATTTCCCTGCTGCCTCCCTCCCTTGACTCTTGTAGCTCGGACGGCTGCAGGCGCTTTGCTCTGTGTTGTAATCTGGAAGCTCAGCAAGAGAATTAATGAAGCGTTGGATATAAGCTGGTTGCAAATGCAGATTGCCTCCGCGTGGCCACCATGGATGTGGCTTGCAGGTTTCAAACCCCAGGGCAGGTGGACACAGCTCCACCCACGTATGACTGTCTTCAACCACCTTGCCTAGTACTAGCCATGCTAAACCTCGGCCGTGCCTCCACAGCCCGTTAGTGAGCCTTCCCCAATTACCCTTCCTGCCCAAAATGGGTCCTGCACAGCCCCGTCCTCCCCAGCCCTGCTCCCCCCGGCAGGCTGATCTGCTGGTGGTTGTACACAAAGCAGACCTGGGCTGGAAATGCTGACAGTGCTCTTGACAGTTTATGGTCACAAACTCTATTTTCAGCCTAATAAGTTTTTTATACGCTTGGAAAGCTGTCAGTTGAACATCAGCCAGGCACAAAGTACCTGCCATAAAGTGCCTGGACCGCAACCAAACGGGAAAGGTGCTGCTCTGCTTTAGCAAGTTCTTGATCTCAGCCGCTTTAGTTGGTTCATTTCTTTAGTTTGAGGACCTTGGCTTTAATAATAAAATAATAAGATAAAATAATAATGCCCCTGCTTAATAATTTGTGGAAATAATTGCTGAGAACCTGTTAAATCAGAACTGGCAACCAGTTTGGATTGGGGCTCGGGTGTGGGAGGCTCTGCGGTACTGCTGCCGGTGCTGGGGTGGGCTGGTCCCTGTGAAGAGCCGCTGGACCCCAGTGACGGAGAAGAGAGGTGCTGGGAATGTGTCTGGAGAAAGGTCCCACTCCCTGGAAAAGTTAATCTGGAGATGAGCTGCCACGGCCACGACTCCAGACTCACTGTACAAACACGGCCACGTCAAACCCTTGGCCAAATGGAGAGCAGGGCCTGATCCTGAGCATGCCTCTGCTCCCACCACGGCAGCGTCACGATGCTATAAATGACTTTCCTGCATCACAGCCTGCGGGGTTGCCAGGAAGGTCAAGGATGGGGGGCCAAAGGGTCTGGGAATGAATTGCAAATACGCGAGGCTCTTTCGGAGGGTGCCCCGGTGACAGCTTCACCCCTGTCCTGCAAGGCAGCCCCTGCCATGGCAGCACTGCACTGGAGGGACAGGAAAGGTCCTGAGCTGCTGTAGGGTTCCTGTGGGACACCCCTGGGCAAGCGATGGGCTCTGACACACTGTGTGGCACATCATAACCCACGTGGCACCCGGTGAGAGCCACGGTCCCTGGTGGGAGCCCTGCGGGTGGCTTCAGTGCCAAAAGTGTTTGCCCGCATGGTCGGTTCCTTAACCGGGTCCCATGGCACCCTGCTTCCCATGGGTCCCACTGCAGGGCACCGCGGGCTGGCCAGGGCAGGAGGCAGCCTCTGCCAGGTGCCGGCTGCCAGCTCCGGCAGCGCGTTTGCGTGCCTGCCTGGGTGTGCTTGAGGGAGTAACGGTGGTGGCTCCCATCCCACCGGCGAGCTGAGACATGCTCCGGGTGAGATTTGGCTGTGTCGGCAGCCGGGGCGGTGACCTCGTGGCGCGGGAGCTGCGGCAGCCCTGTCTGCCACCCCGGGGCTTCGCTTCCCAGGCAGACAGTTTACAGCAAATGGCTCGTTTCAATGCTAAAAATAGCCCGGTAGGAAACAAATTGGCCCCAGCACTTCAACTGGGGAAAAGTGCATTTACTAGTAAAACTCAAGATGTCCTTTCCTGTTCTGCCTCTGAAGCTCTGGGTGCTGAGATGCTGACTGAGCTTCCCAGCCAGGCACCGACTTACTTCGATGCAGTGTTTGATTGCACCAAGATGCATTTTTCTTACCCTGCTAGCAATGCTCCACAGGCTGGTCCCAGCCGCCAGACTCCACTGGCCAGAAGCGGCTCCGGCTTTGGGGCCACAAGCAATTTCCCAGCCGAGGGAGCTGTGAATTGCCCTGTGAAAATGCTCCCAGCTGCACCATGCCTGAGAGCACAGCAGGTTCCCAGTGAGGAATGAATATAACAAAATGAAAATATTTGTTTTCTCTTGCGGTGAAAGCACTGTGTTGGGGACATATTTCTTCTTCCACCTCAAAACCGCAGATTTTACCGAGTCTTGTTAATGTGCAGAGATTTTCCAGCTGCTTCTATCCAGGCTTTTCTCTGGAAGGATTAATTGGAGAGATGAGACACATCCTCTCTGAATTGCAAATACAAAGATGTTCCTGTGTGTGCCTGGCCCTGTGTGTGCCTGGCCCAGCTGCTTGTCCCCTGCTCCGGCACTGGCCTTTTCTTTCCAGCCACGCTCAGGGGCTGTGCGGTGTCCCTAGGGCAGAGCAAATGGTGGCACAGGAATCACAGCTGTTCCGGGCATCAGGACGCCAGATCTGCCATGAATCAGTTATAGGGAATCAAATTAACACTAGGCTTTGCTGGAGGCAGGCAAACCACCTGAGCTAAATGGGAAAATAAACCAGAGGCTTCTCTGGGTTCTGAAACATTTAGCTAACTTGTAGGTCCCTTGTTTGAGTATCTTTTGGGGTGGGAGCTGAGGCGCTGAGCAGTGACAGGAGACGATGCTCATCTGGGTATCCTCCCAGGGCACCTCCACACAGGGCCGGGTGACAGAGTCAGGGCATGGCCATTTTTGGGGTTCTGGTTTGGGAACTGCATGTGAATGGTCCCCTTTATGTAGGAAGATTGAGAGCTGCGAGCTGTCTCCCAGCCTGGGATTTGCAGGTGCTGATGTGACTGCAAGTCCATCGCTCATCCCTGTGCTGTGCCTTTGCGAGAGGATGCTGCCCCGTACTCCCACGTTGAGTCTGCTACTCGGGTTCATCCATGAACCACCCTCTGCTCCTCACCCATGCAGCGCTGGAAACAAAAAAAAAACCCTTCTCTCGCCTTCTGTGCCGCTGGGTTTGCTCCCATTGGGGCTAACCAGAGCTACTGGCAGTAAATCTGGGGATGAGGAGTTATGAAATGGAGACCTGGCAAGGAGGGGGAAGAGGCGCTGACCCACCCAGAGATTAGTTCCTCCACCACCAGCTGTGGCCACAAAATCCAGCCATGGAGAGATGGCTCACACTCATCCCTGTGGACAGGTGGGTTAAAGCACAGACTTCTCCCCAATATTTCAGCTCACGGGGCCCCTCTCCTTCACTGTGCACCTTGTGCCGTTGGTGTCTCTGTTCTGCAGCTGGCCCTAGGGCAAACCTGCCAGAGCTCTTCCCCACCTCCCAGCCCAGTGCGGTGGGATACTGGCTGTGGTGATGGGACTGTTGTTTCTGCTTTGCACACAGAAAGATGCTTTCCCCCAGCAGCCTGGGGGAGGCTGCAGCATCTCCTGCTGGGTATTGCAGACCTGCTGGGGTCTTGGACAGCCCCAGGCGCCTGGATGAGCTGCATCCCAAGGGCTCTCTGCATCCCCAGCTCCTCTGGGCTCTCAGCATGGCATGGTGTTGCCATCCCAGCATTGCACACCCTTTTACAGGGGGATTTTTGCCTCCACAACCAAATAACACTTCATTCAGTGAGGGTGCCTGGCTCTTGGCATCACCACCAACAAACCTAGCCCTGAGCTCTCCTCCATGCCAGCAGCTTCCCATTGCCATGGGACCTCCTCACCCTAAATGGCCTGGACCGGAGGCACAGTGGTGCTGCAGAGTGGTCTGGGGTGGTAAGAGCTGACTGGGAGCTGTGGAGTGCGGTTCTCCCCCACCTCTGCTGAGCGGCACCTCCACATCAGAGCAAAGGCAGCCAGGATGGAGTTAATCTGTTTCCTGACCTTGGATGTCCTCTGCACAGCATGGAAGCAACCTCTTCGAGGAGGAGCTGTGGTGCTACTGGGAAGCCTGGGAGCTTTCTGATGCTCCTTAGGGTAAACTTTTTGTCCATGAGCCCAAACAAGCAGAAGAATTTCACACCAGCTGGGCTGTGGCCTGGCACGAAGGGCTCTTCAGGGAGCCAGATCCAACCTGAGCATCTCCTGGTCAGGGCAAAGCAGAGGTGTTGGGCAAAATTCAAACTATAGTCTCTTCCCAGGTTGCTGAGAAGGCAGCGCAGGTCGTGGTGCACAGAGTGGCTCCCAGGGATTTCTCGCTGCCCTGCTCCCTGTGCTGACCCCTGCCTTGAGCAATGAGCAGCACTGACGGCAAGGGACACGGAGAGCTTGCCTCTGGGGGATATTTAGAGAGATGGTCTGAAAAATGGCACATCTCTATTACTCCTGGCCTCACCAAGTCCTCCAGGACAGATCCTTGCCTGCACGGTGCAGCCGCAGTCACTCTGTAACGCACATACAAATGCGTGTTACAGCTGCAAGCTGCGCAGTGCTGCTGCCGCCGAGCTGCAAGTGCATTCCTTAGCTCTCGCTCTCCCCAGGTCCCACGCTACACGGCATCACCTATTTATAACTGCATGCACTGCAGGAATAATATTAGACTGATGGCCTCACACAGTCACGCTAAATGTTATTCTATTTATGTGATTTGTTCTTCTTCACAAGCTGTTGGTCTCCCAGATGCCAAAACACTCTGCCTAGCGTAGACAAAGACTCAGATTTGTCTCTTTTATTAAAATCTTCCCCAACGGCACCCAGTCCCAGGTATATTTACCATTTTTTCCCAGGTCACCTGAAGTAATTGCATCTACTATTCCTTCCTCAGTCTGATCGATATCCTTGGTAAATAAGATAACTTGCCAGGTCTGTTGTCCCTGTAGCCAAAGGTACTTTAGCAATGAAATTGTTTTGCTGAAGAAATAAATGCCTCTTGCTGAATCTGAGGATGCTGTGACCTTTCATTAGTGACCTGAGTGACTCATCCCTTTTTGTGTGCGCACTGCAGCCTCCCACCACACCATAAAAGATGCACCATGAAGTCCCACTGCCTGGTGCCCGGCATAACGGGGAGCTGAGACCTGCAGGAGCTTCCTGCTCATGCTGCTTCCCCTCTGGCTTTGGACATGGTCTTCACACCTCCGCCCAGGCCTGGGGGCTCTCAGGTTATGGAGATGCCCTGTTTGCACAGCAGGGACCCCGCGCACAATCTCGGTCCCGCAGCGATGTCCCCGGCATCCCCAGCCCTTGTCTGAGCAGCAGCTCCCACTCCCCCAAGCTGTGGAAATCTCTGACACAGATGCATAAACCCATGTTTTCAGCACAGAGCAGCCAGCCCACACTTATTTAGCAAATAGGGCTTTACTGGCCATACCAACCCCTCTGAAGTGAGGTGGGCAGCTCGGTCAGAGCCAGATTTGAGGCAGAGCCCATGTATCACACATCGTGAACTCTGTATTCACCGGTGGGGGCAAATCCTCCTACTCCAGCAGGCTAACATCTTGTAGCTCTGCAGCCAGCAGCTGTTAAACAAGGCCTGGCCATCATTTTGCTGAACTCAAGGAGTCTCTGCGGCTCCTGCAGCACTCACTGCTCACTCCTGCTCGCCACCACTTACACACGGGAGCCTCTCACCCCCTCGCTTTGCTGGGTGCCTCTGGAAACACAAAGACCCTGGAAACACGATGTGTTTAGTCTCTTTTTATAAATCTGTGCAAAGTGAAATAAAGAATTAACCAGAGTTGAGTCCTATGCATTTAGCTGCTGCTGATAGCGATATTTTCTCCTTGTAGAGTGTTCTGCATGCCAAGAAAAACCGTTTTGCATTTTAGGGAAAGAAAGTGGTTGTACATCTGTGCATCTGTACATGTGCCTGTTAATTCTGCTGGAATGGCTTCCTGGGGCTGTCAGCTCAAAAATTCTCTTTAATGTAACAAATCTTGACTGTGTTTGCAACAAATCCTCAACCAAGAGGAGTTTATTTAATGAAGCAAGAAATGCTGCCAAATTTCCAGGCTTGATCCCTATCCCATTAATGTCAGCAGGAGAGTTCCCACCATGTTTGGTTTGTTGGTTGGGTCTAATCTGGGTAAGGCAGTTAAAAATCTGTTTGGGTCAGATTTGCAGACAAGTTCATTGCTCCACTTAGCTGTGCCAGAGAGTCTGTGGGAAAAGCAGATGGTACAGGTGGGAACTCTCTTGCCTGATTTTAGGCATCTTCAAGTCCAGCAACAGAGAGTCAAGGGAGGGAAAGGGGAACACTCAGATCATCTTAAGCCAGGAGCCCAAAGGAAGTGAAATTAATTTATTTCTTCTTGCAGAGCCATCTCACCCCATAAGGATGTGCAGCTCCTGTAAAGGAACCTGACAGCACTGGAAGGTCTCTGCAGCAGAGGGGAAAGGACCTCACTCAAAGCCAGCTCCTGAGCGGGTGGGTGCTGCCACAGGCACTGCCGCAGGTCTTCTGCTCAGGTCTTCTCCCTGCACTTGTGCCAGCCAGGAACCGAGGCTGATGCCTGGTTCAGGATGCAACCATGGCACAGCAACTCCAGCGGGCACTGACTCCCCCCTGCTTGCAGCAAATGCTTGTGCATGGCCCGATCAATGGCTGGCAGAGCTGCTGGGACAAGGGGAAGCAGGAATATGGCAACTCCCCAGTTTCCCTGGCCCCTCACCCACTGCTGAAACACGCACTATGTCCTCGCCTCCGCGTGCCATGAGCGGGGCCGGGCACAGAGCAAGAGCTGCCCATGCTGGTTGCTCCAGGGACAATCCCACCCCTCTGCTCTCAGGGGATAAAGAACACTGGGGAAGTTTTGAGGGGTCAGTGGTGCCCATGTGTTTCGAGCGGGTGCCCAGTGGTCACCATGCACCTGCAGTGTCCCGCAGAGAGCAGCGGCTGCTCTTTGCGAGGGAAGGAGCCTCCCTTGACGGCGAGAGCTGGAGGAAGGAGGGCTGCTTTGCTGCTCCATCACCAGCTGCAAAAGCTGGCCATGCAGGCTCATGTGCCAGTGGTTGGTCCTTAATTACGCATACAGCTAATAAAGGGAAGGAGCTCATTTCTGTAGTTCACAAGGGGAAGCAATGTTGTCTGAGAATTAAGGGGGCTGCAAAGCAGGAGCTTAAAAACAACAACAACAACAACAACAAAACAATATCTCTGGGGCTTCAGCCCAACACACAGATCCTTAATGGCTTTTGCTGGTTTGGCAGATGCAGGACACAGAAAAATGAGCAGATTTATGGCTGCAACTGTCCCTGGGGCTTAGAGATGCTTCTCAGGATACAGGTCTTTAAATCATCATTAACAATGACACGAGGGGGTACTGGAGAAGACAGAGTTGGGCACAGCGATGCAGGGGGCAAGAGCAGAGTTCGTTGGCACTTCCTATGCAGCGCTCCCTCCCTGGGATGCAGTGATGCTTTATTTCAATCCATCATGCACAAAGTGGGTGTAGTGATGGGGTGCTGCAGCTCCCATGGGCTGTGGGGAGCCGAGGCCAGTTCTGTGGGGAGCTGTAAAATCTTGGATGGGATCCATATGTGAACACCAAAGAGCCGGACCGCTTTTGGAGGCATGAGTATTTTTTCAGGAAAGGAGAAGAGTGCAGTGCTCTGGAGAAGCCCAGATCCAGGGAGCTTGTGCAAGCAGCAGAAGCCAGACCTGCTCCTCATGTCCCAAAGGTCTTCCCTACTGCAGAGACAGAAGAACATCTCATTTGGGAATTTAAGCTTTGCCTTTTGGTTTCCTCTGGGTGAGGTGGGAGCTGAAAGTTTCAGGGCTTTGCTGGACCCCTGCCTGGTGCTGAGCAGACTCCGGGGACCTACCTCAGTGCACGCCTGGCCCAGCACTCGCCGCGCAGACAGGCAGCGCTCCCGGCAGCTCCCCATCTGCAGAGCCCTGGGAAAGTCGTCACTGCTCCCTGCAGCAGGCAGGCCCCTGCTCCAGCCCGCAGGCCAGCTGGCTCCTGTGTTCCCATAAAGCTTTAAAAGAAGCCAGACGACTCATGACTGAAAGCATTAGGTGTTTATTTGCACTTTAGACATTGACTCCATGTGAAAGTCAGCCGTGGCTGCCTCCACGCAGCAGCAAAGATGGGTCCGTGCGAGAATGACCGTGATAAATATTGGGCTTTGATCCAAAGAGCGCAGCTTCCGTGGGTCGGGACTTTCCCAGAATGGGCTGATTTTAAGTCACAGTCCGCTTCCTTCAGTTGAGCTGCAAGACCTGCTGTTGCAAATCACATTGCTCCTTTCAGAAGGACTGAAATGTTCCAGCTGTTCATGGTGGGGAACACCAAGAGCAAAAACCAAAATGCCGCTCGGGAGCCTCTGCTCCCCCCCCGAAGCAGAGATCCCCCTGGCAACAACAGATGGACTGCCCTCACCATCGAATCTTGCCTTCACAAGCCTTCAAACCAGCGTTGCTTTCTCTTTTTTTGCATCTCTAATTTTTAATAGACATATCTAATCCCCTTGCAAGGCTGGATGCAAGAGTAAAATGCAACCACCCTCCTGAAGATTTTGAAACTCTCCTGGGATTTGCCTGCTGAAAGCAGCGGTTCAGGCTACTGCGGTCTTTCACCTTGCAAAAAAACCCCAAACCAACAGCCTCCAGAAACTTTAAAATGCCAATTTGCTGTTGTCTGCTATATGCTCTTCCAAAAGAGAGTGAGTAACGCTAAAATTCTTTTAGCGTTTTTTCTTCTGCGAAGGATGTGGGCAGTAGAGGATAACACAGATCCTGAAGCAGCTCAGTCACCCAGGAACAACTAACCCAGGAACTGGCACAGCTTAGTCATATATTTAAACCCTGATATTTTTATGAGTATTTCCATTCCAAAGGACTTCCCCCCCTGCAAAAATTTACCCCCTCAGCTGTCCTGCAACACAGGTCATTAATTACCAGTGCCTTCTCCTTAGGTGAAGGAGGGAATCCTGTCTCAAACCCATGTCCAGTGGGAGAGAGGAGATGCAGCGGGGGGAACATGGCATCATTCACCCCCATCCCTCATTCACTGAAGAGCTCGATGAGTGGCCGGGGAGCCAGGGGGATGTTAACCAGCTCGGACCGCTGCACTGGAGGCTGGACTGAGAAATGCTTCAGGACTGGAGTAAATACAATGTTCATCTTTTTCCATCTCCAGGCGTACTGTAGGCAAAATTGTTGGGTTGAGTAGCTTTGCTCTAAAACCTAGTCCCAGTTTGCTCTCTGATGCTGGCAGTCCTGTTTATCCCTTGTGTGAGATTGGAGCCAGTGAAGCTGCAGTCACCATCTCTCTACAAAACAGGCATCAAGGTAGGGGGACTGCTCCCAAGAAGGGGCCAAGTGCAAACTGAAGTGGTGCATCTTTCGGAGGGGGTGCTGGGAACCTCAGAGCTCATCAGAAGCCTCCTCCTCACAAAGAATGATGCTCATCTTCTTCTCATCTGTCTGGCAAGAGGTTTTCCTCCTGAAGGTGAGCCCCAGGGACTGGCTGGCTCTTTGGTAGATGGTCCTCATACGTGACATGCAGTCTTCACTGGTCATCACGTAGAGCAGGGGGTTGAGGGCGCTGTTGAAGCTGGCCAGGCCCCGGGTCACCTGGTAGGAAACGTAGATGTTCTTTAAAGCCTGTGTGCAGGATCCTTGCAGCTGCCAGCCTCGAGACAACAAGTTGAGGTTTCTGAAGATATGGTATGGGAGGAAGCAGATGGAGAAGAGGACCATCACGAGAATCACCAGTCTGATGCTTCTTCTCCTGAGGCTGGGGTCCACGGTGTCGTTCCTGCAGAGCACCACCACCACGTGGCAGTAGCATCCGACGATGATGAGGAACGGGATGACAAACCCGGTCACGGTGATGGCTGCGGTGTACGGCAAGTAAACGCCCAGGTTCTCGTGCCTCGTCGTGTCGTGGCACCGCGTCCCCATGTCATCCATCTTGCTGAAGGCGAAATCGGGAGCTACCTGCGCGATGACCCACACCCAGACCGTCGTGCTGAGCCACGCCGAAGAGGTGGCCCCCTGGCACCTGCCCCGTGCCTTCAGCGGGTGCACGATGCCCAGGTAGCGGTGGACGCTGATGCAGGTGAGGAAGCCGATGCTGGCGTAGAGGTTGAGGTGGAAGAGGCCCCGGGTGATCCGGCACCAGCCCTGCCCGAAGAGCCACACTCTGCCCCGCAGGTAGTAGCTGACGAGGAAGGGCAGCGTGCTGACGTACAGCAGGTCGGCCAGGCCCAGGTTGCCCACCAGCAGGCCCAGGGGATGGCGGGCGCCGCGCCGCGGCCCGGTGCAGAGGTGCCACAGCCCCAGCCCGTTCCCCACCAGCCCCAGGGGGATCACCGCCAGATAGACGGTGGGCAAGAAGCTCTGGGCAAAGGCGGTGTCCACGGGGCACAGGGCCCCGCTGCCATTGCCGGGCCACGGGGTGAGAGCCTCCACAGCCATCGGGCGCCGCGGCTGCCCTGCCCGCGGTGGGGTGACTGCTGCCGGGGCGGTGCCGCTCGCGGCAGCGCTCGGAGGTGCCGGTGCCCGGCGAAGCGGTGGCCGTCGCCCGTGGCAGGGGCGGGGCGGCACGGGCAGCGCGGTGCCCAGCGCTGGTCCTGGCAGCACCGCGGTCCCCGGCGCAGGCTGCGGCCGCCCTCGCCTCCCCGTCCCTGGGGTTTGTGGCGCGGGGCTCTCCGGCGGAGCGTGGGGAGGATGCGGCGAGGGCCGCCTCGGCGAAGAGCCTCGGTGTCTGGCGGCTCCCGCCGCTCCCTCGGCGCCTGCTGCCGGCCCACTTGAGATATTTTGAGCCGGGCGCCGGGGACGCGCAGGCCGCCGGCTATTTCGGACGCCGTGCGTGCCTGGAGGGAGCGGGAGGAAGGGAGCAGGGAGGCGGGAGAGGGGCTCTGCCTCCGAGCGGGTGGGAGATGTCTGATGACGGGGCGGGAGCTTTCAGCCTGCTTCTGTTCTGTCCCAGTCAGGGTGAGGAGAAACCCCCCATCCCTCCAGACCAGGGGCTGGAAGCCCGCACCCCGTGAGCCGCCCCTCACTTCCCATCCTGACGGCCTTTCTCCTGGCCTCACCGCTCAGGCCGGGCTGTCCATCCAGAAACACCGGGAGTGGGGTAAGGCAGAGACCGGCAGCTTTCCATGGGGCTCGTGCTGCCAGCCCCGCTCCGGCAGGTGCCGGTGCCGCGGTGCCACAGGTGTGCCGGGCTGCCTACCTGCGGCGTAAGCGGCAGTAAGCCCCGCTCCCTGCCGAACAGCTGCACCTTCCCTGCAGCGCACGGCAATGACCTGCTCTGGCTGCCTACTTCTATATCCCTCCCCAAATACAAAAATCCTCTTCTCCCCCTTCCTTTGAGCGGTTTTGAGCCATGCGGGGAGGAAACGCGAGACAGGCTGCGACCTTCCTCTCCTGCCTTCCCTGTCGCAGGGGATGTCACGCAGAAGACACCCAGATACGGTGAGGTTGGGGCAAGATCTAAAACCAGCAACCCCAGAGAGGAGCCCCAAGGAAAGCCAGCCCCTGTTTGCATTGCTGAGTAGCTGCTGCCACATAAACGAGGTCAGAAATAACTTTATCTCCGGGCACAGGAGTAAACGGGGCAGCGATCAGAAGGGAGAAGGTTTACCCTGGCAAGCCACAGGGAAATGACCTTGGCAAAACAACTTCAGGTGAAGGGCTGGGCCCAGGAAGGGCCAGGGCCACCTGCTTTCCTGGAATTTAATCTGGGGCAAGGGGGTGGGAAGAGGCTGATATCTCACCTGCCAGCGGGGAAGGAGGGGTGTGAGTCCTGCCGGGCCATCCTGTCTGCCCTTCCCTCCTTGGGAGCAGCCGAACATCTCTGCTGGATAGGGCTCAGGCATGGCAGGTTGGGGCCAGCATAGGGAAGCCCAAAACATCGAGTGGTGGTAGCTGCTTGTTATGAGTATCAGTGTGTGGAGTCCAAAAAGTGCTTGCTGGAGCAGATAAACAATGGGAAAGGCTGTATGTTATTTCCTGCCTATGTGATAAAAGCTAGCCACTACAGGTGTGCCCGGAGAGGTGAAGCTTAAAAGATGTTTCCATGGGGTGAGAATATAGCTTTTCTGAGGTTTGCAGAGGCTTTGGTGGGTCTGTGCTGCTGGAGTAGCAGCAGCAGAGGAGGGGGTCCATGGGGGTTCACCCCTCAGGAAAGCAGCGCTCTGTCCTGCCCTGCTCCTGCCCCCTTTGCCTCCATGCATTTCAGCTGCTCCTGCAGCCTGGGGTTGGGGTGGCACTTGCAGAGCAGCTTTGTGGAGGTGTGGAAGTGCAGCGAGATGAGAGGAACAAAGTGGGAGTGGTCCCCTTTCTCCCGGAGCATCGGGGAAACTGAGGCAGAGACAGCAGCTGGCTGGGAGGACTGCCGTAATCACGGGAAGGGTCACAAACTGCTCTCAGCCACGTAGGTAAAACTTTCTCTGTCCCCAGAATGAAGGCTTGGGGCTGGGTGCCTCATGCCATGGGAAGAAAGGAGCAGGGCAGGGCACCGGGAGCACTGGCCATGCCTGGCTGCAGCCCCATGCCCTCCACATCTCCTGCTCCCTGGACCTGTTGGAGGCACACACGCAGCAGCACGGCTCCTCTCTTGTGCCTGCCTCGTGTGTGTTTAAGGTGTTCACTTGACCCATGATTTCACTCGCAGTAGAGGTGCTACCGCCCAGCTCTGCCCGAGCATCCCGTATCAGGATGCTCCCCTCCAGTGCCCAGCTCCGGCATGCGGCAGCGCTGCTGATGCCAGCGCGTCCAGGGCAGCGTGAGAGCAGAGGGCTGGGATAGCTCCTGCAGGAAGCAAACACGTAACCTGAGTGATGGGCTTTCAGGCAACCAATTCAAGTCTCTTCACCAGCAGCAAAAAAAGGGCCTCAATCCATTTTTTTTTTTTTTTTATTGAGCACTGCAGTCTTGTGCTCAGGGGGGTACCTGAAAATGTTTAGCTTTAACGGGGGGCTTATCCAGCCCTTTCTCAGCCAACTCCATGTTTTTAAAAATCATCAGTCACAAGAATGGCTTGGAAAAAAATTCTGATGCACGTTGTTTACTCATGCGTTACCGCACAGTTTCTCCTTCCGTTCCTGCATGTGCTTGCGCTGAAATGAGCTGTGATCTGTTACTCACCACTGGTTTGGGAATACGGTTGTCAAATCACATGCCATTTATGTGTGCAGATGTGGCAGTGTGCCTTGAGGACAGGGGTGAGTTGTCTTCTGTTTTGGGTTTTTTTATCTTTACAGGTGGCGATAATCATCTGTGGATAGCAGAGTATTTATCTGCTGCCCCACAAGAGCAGGCAAAGCCCAGGACCTGCTGTGTCAGAGGCTGTAATAAACGTGATCCTCAAATAACCACGTTTCCAGGGTAGCAGGGCTTTAGAGGGAACAGCAAATATTGTGAGACTGGCAATCAAATTGCAAGAGTTGATTTCCCTGTATTCTTAGGGAAAAATAACTCTGATTTATTTGGATTAATTAATTCATTATTTAGATGTTTTCTGCTCAGTGAATCAGGGAGAAATGACAATTTGCAGAAAAAAGAAGAAAATTGTAGCAGAGGTGCGTGAGTCATTTCTGTTTGAGATGAGAATTGCAGGTTGCTGCTTAAAAAGTGACCTTTTGATTTCTACCATCACCCAGAGGTGGCTGGGCAGGATTTGGGAGGGGGTGAGAGCCCTGGCAGCACTCCCTGCTGGCAGCCTACCCGGCCTTGGTGGCCGTGTCCCAACATGCTCAAACAAGAAGTGGCTTAAAAACCAGGATTTGCAGTGCACAGAACATGTCCTATCCATGTCAGTCAAGGAATATTGTGGCTTTAAAGTCTACATGAGCCTTGTGTTACCGCTTTTTTGGCACAGCTATTGCAGAGGTGAAAAAAGTCAACAAAAGCTGCAGACCGGGCCACGTTAATTCTGCGATTTGCTGCCTGCCAGAGGTTCACCGCGTGCCCTGTATCAAACTGAATTAATGATTTGTATTCGGGCAGAACACCAGATGATCACAGTAAATAATTCTCTTTGTAAGCAATGTTTTACTGCATGAGCAGTGAGATTTATTTTATTTTCTTTTTCCCCCCAACAGATGACTGAAAAGCATCCTTGACTTTATTTTCAGCAATTGCAGGGGCCAGGGGATTGGGCGAGCGGCTGCCTTGGCCTGGCTGCCTTTCCTGCTGCTTGTAGGGAGGCTTTTCACTGGGCAGGAGAGGGAAGCTTCCTCTGCATTCAGCCTTTTGCCCCTGCACCCCCAAATCTGCCCCAGTATCGCATTGGCCTGGGTCGGGAGCACAGACAACTGGTGATGATAGGCTGCCCAGGGAAGTGGTTGAGTCGCCATCCCTGGAGGTATTCAAAAAGCGCGTAGACAGGGTACTCCATAACATGGTTTAGTGGGCATGGATGATGGTTGGACTCGATGATCTTGAAGGTCTTTTCCAACCTAAATGAGTCCATGATGCTGGGGAAATCCTGGTCTGGGGTGAGCAGAGGAGGTGTGGGGCTGGTGGGAGGAGGGATGAGTTAACAGGGGGACAATTTGGGCTTTGGTTTTAGGGAGGCTGAGGAGAAGCGTGGCCTGGGCTGTGCCTGGGGCTGCAGACCCAGCAGTAACGCAGCCTGCACCATGCCGTGCTCTCCCGCGCGTCCCAGCAGCGAGTGGAGACCCAGGCACCGCTATGGCCAGGGCTGGTGCCATCGGCAGAGCAGGTGGACCTCATGGGTGGATAAAAGCAAAGGGACAGAATTTAATCCAGCATATAACATACTGTAATGATGTTTTCAGTGCTTTGATTCACTGATTTTTTTTTTTTTCTTATTCTAAGCAGCCTGAATTGAGGTGCCTCCAAGCTGCCCCATCCTGGGTTAGGCCTTTCCTATAGCAGCTGAGCTGGCTGTGAGCAGCAGGGTTCCCAAGGGCTCACTGGAGCCAGGCTCACACCGCACAGACAGGCCCAGACAAGCTCCACACCTAGATGAGCACCTCTTTATTCTCAGTTCCACGATTACACATCTAAACTGTCCATATCTCGCCTGGACATGTCACCTAAACTGCTGCTCCTTTCCAGTTGCCCTTCTCACCCCGCCGTGGGAAGCGCGTTCCCTCTGCACGCTTGTGCGAGGCCGTTAGAGGGCATTTGGGTTTCATTTTTCAGTCACGCAGAAGGAATATCTCTGTGAGAAAGTAAAGGCAGAGCTGCCAAGCAGCTCTCCTGCGCTGACTCTTGCATAGCTGGAGCAGCTCCAGCCCGTCGGGAGATGGCCCCGACTCATCTTTGTGATTTGTTTTCTCTTTTTCTTGCTTTTCTTTTGGCCTTGGCTCACGGGGTATGTGCTTGGATGGCAGGCGGTATGTCTGGTGCTGCGGAGCTGTGTCTCCTGCGTCTGAGCTCCTCACTCGCCGAAGCCCTGCCAAACCGCCAGCGCTTTGGAGAGGAGGAGGCCAGGCGGAGCAGGAAGGTTCGTGTTTATTCTGGAGAGTTGCGGGGAAGGTGAATTAGAGCTGCCATCAGGAGGATGCCTCTGCCCATGCCCAGGAAGGCGGCTGCTGGGTTGCAGGGTGGATATTGTGGGATGGCTGCGCTCGTGGATGGTTGAGCTGCTCAGCCTGGAGCGGCAATGACTTGTGGTGTGCAGCCCAATGTACCTGCTCCTTCTCCGGGGAGCCAGGGTATGAGGGTTCCCCCCAGGGATTTGGGCTTCCAGGTGCTGGAGACAGTATCTCTCGCAGTCCCCGCTGAGCAGAGCTGCATGTGTGATGTGGTGGAGGAGCAGCACCACCTCCCCAAAAGCCCCACCGATCCAGGAAAGGACCAGTTCCTGGTTTCTTGGGTGGGTTCACGCTAGGGGCAGGGTTTCCCCATTTCATTCAGCCTAAGAAACTCAGGGATGCTGCCCGGTAACCCTGCCTGGGGCAGCAGGGTACACAGAGGGGGCAGGTGCTGGATGACACGGGGATCTTGTTCTCTATTTCCACCCTCCTTTGCAGCCAAAATCCATCAGTTCTTCCCCAGTTTCCCAAGGGACACATCCTCAGTCTCCACCGAAACCACAGTGCCGTGGGCTTGTGCCAGACTCTTTGCCAGGATGAGGCGTTGGCTCCGGAATGTGACCGGGATGGGCACGGCTACAGACGACCTCCTTTTCCCCTCTGGAAAGGCAGAGTGGTGAGTGATGGGGAGACGGAGCGGGGTGGTGGTGTGTCATCCATGTCTAGGGAGCAGGGGCACGTGGCAGTGCAGATGCCTGGCCCCAAAAAGCGCCGGCTGCATGCGAGCAAGGCAGTTTTGCACCGTGTCTGCACTGGGGCTGTGCCAGGCTAATTAAAGGGATGGCAGAGCCCTGCCTCTCGGGTGTACCCAGGGAACCAGGCAGGAGCTGCAAATGCATCTCTGGCCATAGGGGCAGGTCGAGCTCACCTGTGTGGCTCACGATTATGTGGGACCCCCAGTGCTCTTGGATTCAGACATCCAGAGACCCCAAAATTCAAGTCTGCACCTGCCATCAGCTGTTTTCCAAGCAAAGTTTCAGGAGATGGTTTATCTCTCCCTGAGGCATGGTCAGCTGAGGACAGGTGATGGGGTGCCCACAGGTAATCAGGGGTCCCACGGCTTATGTTGGCTAGCATTTCCCTTTCTCGGTCAGACCTGTCGCCCTCACTTACCGCTGAGGATGCTGCCGGCAGAGCCGGGCAGGGTCTGGCCATGCAGAGCCGCCTCTGAGTCTCCAGCCTGCAGTAGCGGTTCTGGTTGGAGATGCGGGTAGAAAAGCCCATGCCGCAGGTGGCCGAGCAGGCGCTCCACTCCGTGGCCCACTCCTGGCAGGGGTACGGCAGCAGTGGGGATGCCGCCCCCAGGGCTGGATGAAAAGAGATGAGGGGAAAAAGGGTGGTTGGAGCCAGGTTCTGTACAGCATGCCTGGTGGGTGCTGCGGGCATAGCCCTGCATGGCAGAGAAATGTGCAGTGAGGTGTCTCCTGTTGTTGTTCACAGTCTGGGGTGAAGGGACCATCCCTAGAAACCTGTGTGGGCATCCCCTCACTGGCATGTCCTGCATCTTACCTGCCCCAGCATCCCGGAGGAGGTGCTGGTCCCGGGCTTCGCAGATCCACTCGGGGCAGCACTTCCCCGGGACCTCAACGCGCCGTGGGTAGGGGCAGTCTGGGGTGGGCAGCCGGACGTCCTCCTGGCAGAGCGGGACGCAGGTGAAGCCCCCGTCCAGGCAGCGGCACTGGAGTTTGCAACTGGGCTGGAAAACCTCCCCGTCTCGATAGACCCGGCCATTCACCTCACAGCCCTCCTCACTCTCTTCAACTGCAAGCAAAGGGAAGCCCGTTAGAGACAAAGTGACAGAGAGATGTGGATGGCAGAGGGGACTGCTGGGGGAAACCGTGGGGCTGGCATGAAGGGACTGAACAGGGGGGCAACAGAAGTGACTGAGAGGTGCATGGGGCAGACATGGGTTTGCAGTAGTGTGTGCATTGCCCAACCTCTTTCCCTTCCCTACCTCCTCTCATCTCTCTTGATTTTTCAAAGCAGCAGCTCACCCGTTGTTGAGAAACCCGCTGCCCTTTGGCTCTGACCCTGCCTTTCAGGGTTTTCAGGCTTGGAAAAGTTTCCCTGAGATTTCTCTGCAGGACCCCCAGGCTCCAGCCTCGGCAGGCTGACCGCAGCATCCCTGGGACCCCTGTGCCCATGCCCGCTCAAACCACCCTGAATCCCCAGCCGGTAAATGGCACAAGAGCTGGCTGGAGCTGCAGTACAGCCCCACGGCCAAGCTGCGTGCATCAGCCTCAATAAAGCCGCTTTCGGAACCTTAATCGCTTCCCTGAAAGTGCTGCGGGATGTCAGGCGCCGGTCAGGGCCCTGGCTGGAGCTGGGGTGTGTGCTGGGCTGGGGGCACGGGGCCATCCCCGGGGGGAGCAGGCACCCCCGTGCTCACAGTTGCAGGTGGCTCCTGTCCCCGCGGGCGCCGCGCTGTAGTCGCAGACGAGGCCCTGGCTCTGGTCACAGACGTGGAGGAAGTCGCAGGGCTCTCCCAGGCGCCGGGCGCAGATCTTACAGCAGCCACAGCCATCCAGGACCAGGGGGGACCCGCGGGGGCAGCGGGGTGGCACCCAGGGGCAGTAGCATGGTCTCCGGCACAGCTGGGCACACACCTGCAGAGGCAAAGCCATCGCTGATTCCATACACGTTGTTTTTTGGCTAACGGCTGCTATTTCACTGGGACAGCCAGGTAACCTTCTCTCAATCATGGAGGCAGACTTTTGGTGGAGGGAGGCTCTGCGAATCCATGGGAATTTGGCGAAGCAGCCTGGAAAGCTACTGTCCCTTTAGGGCACAGCGTGATGGGCACCTATGGAAAACCAGGGAGAATCAGGGATGCTCAGCACTCTGCAGGATGGGGACTTAAATGCACCACTGCTCTGAATATGCAGGAGGAAGATGGAGCTACAAGGTGAACATCCCGTGTAGTGGTGATCATTTAATGGGGCTGGCAGCCCCGGAGGCAGCCGCACACTGCCCTAAGCAGCCCAGTGGCAGGGAGGGAAAGCAGCCTGCCACCGAGGCAGCGGGTTGTGCCCAGCTGAAGATGCGGCTTTGCAGGGGCTGAATGCACATGGTGAGGGCACAACACCTCACTCCGAACAGTCTTAACAGCTCTTATTCGTGCCAGGAAACAGGGCATCGCATCAGCAGTGGGGGAACTGAAGCCAAGCGAACTTCACTGCTTTCAGTCCTGGTCCGGCTGCCTCCTCTGCCTGTCCCTGGCTGCAGCATCCTCTGCCTGGCCTGGCCCACTGGGCGAGGAGCCCTGAGATAGGCATGTTTTTGAGGACTGCGAGCTACACTTCCCCTCCTAGCTAGACTGAGTAATCTCTTCGGGAGGGCTGCGCACCGCATTTGTGTGCCTGCTCAGCCGATGGTTTGCCAGGGATGTGCCTGCAGGAGTTCACCTGAGCAGCCAGGTGTTTATATCCACGGCTCATTCTGCTTGCACGATTACCCTGGCACAAACAGCTTTTGCAGGCAGTGCTCGTGCTTCCGTCACGTCGTATGTGACAGGGCTGTTGCATATGGAGCCTGAAGCCAAGTGAGTTGGCTCTGCAGTTTGGAAGTTAATTCTTCGCCAGTACTGGCCTGGCAGCAGGAGTGAGCCCCATGCAGCAGCTCTGAGCCGCCCTCTGGCAGCCCTGCTGCTCAGCACCATGCACGCTCTGGTTGCTGCACGGCCAGCACGTGCAGCATAGGCAGCAGTTCAGCAAACATGCAACCAAAAATTTCATCCTTGTGCTGGTCCAGATACTGGTCTGTCTGCTGAGACTGCCAAGAGATCGATGGGTTCAGCTGGACCATGTGGATTTTAGATACCATTTTTCTTTCTCTTTTACTTTCTCCCAGTAGCATCAGGTCTGACGTGACCAGTCAGAGAAGGGAGGTACTGGTGTGCTATCTGTTCCCCATTTGCAGCAGTTCAGATGTTTTTTATGGGGCTGTAGAAATGTCAGTGCCAGCTACTAGAGATAAAATATATCTGAAATGGACTGGGCAATCTGTGTCTTGTTCTAGTTTTATCAATGAGCAGCGTTATTAGTGTGGCAGAAAGCAAAGAGAGACTTGCAGCAGGGACCGAAGGACTGCCTGTGGTGGCCAGATTTGGGCCAGATTTGGAGGCATGAGGGCCCTTGGTGATTCTCCAGGCACTCATGAGCACCTGGGGCAGGAGTCATTTCTCCGTCACAGCTTACCCAGGCAGCCAAGGGCATTTTTCATCTTTCAGGAGGTTGCTATTACAAATCAATGTTTTAGAAAGATTAGCCAAGCCAACTCCATTAATCCATTTCCCCCTGCTCCTTGTAATTAACTTGTATTTAGATGACAATGTGGCTCCTATCAGAGATCTTAACTGTCTGGGAAAGGAGTTAAATAGGCATGACACTGCCATGATATCCCTGCTTGCAGAAGGTCTGCTCTGGGATTTAAGCAGCAATTAGAACTTGGAGCTGAGATACCCCAAACTTTTCAACTTTCCCGTTTTCTGCACAGGCAACTATTTTCACGCAGAGTCCAAGAGAAAAAAAAAAAAAAAAAATCACTGCAACAACCCAAATCCTGTCAGAGGCATTGGCTTTGCATGAGCATCCCGGGGAGGGGGAGAGAGGTGAGTAATGCCGAGGCTGGTGCTCGCTGCTTGGCCCCCTGCCTCGGGAGTCTGGGAAGGGACCAAGGAGTCTGCAGGAGCCGCTACCGCTGAGCTGCTGCTTGCTTGCTCGCTCACTTGCAGGGATGCATACCACAGCCCCGGGAGAGCTGCAGGGATGGGGCGAGCAAACAGAGCGCATTGCTGTCATTCCTGCGTGCTCCGTGGACTTGCACAATGGACGTCTTTGGCCCATGGACGTTAAGACCCTGCTGCTTAATTGCAAATGTCTCTCCCAAGCATAGCTCTGCCCCATGGGACTGCCTAAATACAGTCTGTCTGCCAGCCAGCCTCAGCCACCGGGCTCGTTGTAAGACCCCAGTCCTCCCTGCATGTCACTTTGCAAGAACCGGGTGCTTCCCCAAGTAAGGCTAAAGCCGCCCCAGGGCCCCGTCTCCCTTACCTTGGAGAGGATGCAGAGGAGGGAGAGGAAGAGGAGCTGCTTCTCCAGCTGGAGCTTCATGCTGCTCTCCCCTCCGCCACTTCAGCACATCACCCCCCAGGCAGTTTGGAGGCAGTGGCGTGTTCGCAGGTTTTAAAGCCCCGAGTAGGTCCTGCTGGTGTTTATACTCTCCCTGCTCTGATGTCACTCACAGGCTCCAATATAAACATGAGTAGGTTTGGACAAGCCTCAAGATTTTTTTTTTTTTCTTTCTTTTTTTTTTTCCAGCCTGCGTTCCAGCTGCCATTTCCACTCCCCTCAAGGTGAGAACGTGCTGTCCACCAAGACAGCGAGCAAAGGGAATGGACCCTCTCCCAGGGAAGCACGGGAGAGGGGCTGGGGAGCCGGGCTGGGGAGCCAGGCTGGTGGGGTGAACCGGCTCCCTGCTGCTAGCCACGACCAGGAGGGAAAGTCCATGCCTCTTCCTACTGATCAGGGTCTGCCCAGACAGAGCCGGTATCTTCCCCCGGGTTTTGAAGGGTTTGGGGGGCTGTCCCTGCCACCATCTGCTTTGGGACATTGCCACAACTGAGCAGGAGCCGGGGACCCACCCGTATATTTTAAGCTGAGCACAGTGCATGGCAGGCTGTGGGAGAGGGGTGAGTTGTCCATGCTTCAGAGCCCTGAAGTCAAGGGCAGGATCCTGTCCCTCAGCTGCTGGGGACAGTGTGTGACTTGCTTTTGATTGCCAGCAACTGAGGTTGCAGCAGTTTGCTAGGCAAGCTCTCCAGGCAGTAGAGGGGTGCTTCCCTCTCCGTTTCTCTGGCACAGCAAGAGAGGGAAAGGATTTGCTGTTGGGGTGGTGCTGCTACAGCATCCCCATCCTGTGTGGGGCTGCGGCTGTCCAGGGAGGCTGCTGGGGCTGGGGGGGTTGGATGCACATCGTGTTGCATTGCCCTGGGTACGTGGTGCAGAGAGGGCTGCAGTCCGGACCTTGCAGAAGCACTGCTGATTTCAAGCCCTGTAAACTCCAATTCAACTCCTGAAAAATTATGACTGGCTTAAGCGATCATGAGAATTTAAAATCCAGTTTCAGGAAACAGGAGTGGGTGCTCAGGTTCTACCTCCCAATGCTTTACTGCTTTTCAGTCTGCCCTTTGCAAGCTTTCCTCACGGCCGCTGTGTCTGGGCAGTCAAGGCTGGCTCTTTGGAAACAAAAACTAAACATCTCAAAACCTTCAGGAAACTGAGCCCCTTCTCCATGTTCCCATCCCCCAGATCTTATCACAAGATGTAAGAAGGGGAATTTGTGAGTCCAGAGCTCGAAGGAAAGGCCCGAGCTCACATAAGGATGCGGGATGCCCTGCAGCTCTCCCCAGCTTCTCTCCTGCACTCCCCTTGCCTGCAGGACATGGTCTGGGGGCCGGGAGCATGGCTCCCGCCCTGGCCCAAGGGATGGGTCCTGGCGGCTGTGCACAGACTCTCCGTATCTTGCGGGCACAATGAGAACTGCTGCTATTTATCATATATTAGGATATATGTTGGCAAACATGCAGGAGGGGCTGGGTGCTGTATAAGCAGAGCACAGACATTATGCAACTAGGAGTGATGCCACATCCCTACCTCCACCCTTTTTTCCCTTCTTTTGCTTTTGCAAAATGGGTCCTCAGTCACCTGAGCAGCAATCCCAACCTCATCTCACCATAGCCTGGAAGCCAGGGCATGGAGCAAGGAGGGCAGAGCCCGGCAGGGAGGAGTGCGCAGTCAGAGCTCTCCCATTACCACCCCGATTCTCTGCTTTGGTTTTGCTTCGTTAGCTGCAATCAGTCTGTTAACAAGGTCATGGCAGCTTGTGGAAATACCAGGCCATCTTCCAAAGGTTGCTGTCACTTATCCCAGCGCTGGAGTCTCCGGTCCTCGTGTTGGAGCCCCAGCTCTCTGCATCACCCAAGCCATACCCAGAGGTCCGGGGATCTGCACTGGCAACCCTGCCCATCGCAGGGGAGGCGTGAGGACCGTGCGTTGCTCCGTCCTCGCTAGCAGGGGGGTTCAGGCCCTACTGACGGGTGCTCACAAGCCAGAAAGTTCAATACCGAAGGCTGGAGCCACATCTCAGGCTGCCACTTTCTCCTCTGCTCCCCGGAGCCGGTGCCGTCCCTCCGGCTGCCGCATTTCAGATGCCGCAGCTCAGCCAGACTTCCCGGAGACGGCTGCGGTGCCTCTATCAGCAATGGCTTCAGAGCAGCCAAAGTGCTGATCCAGCCTTGCCGCAGGGGAACGGGGAGTTCAGTTAATTATTCCAGGCTTGTGTTTATTAGGGACTCCTCATTAACGGGCATGACTTCATTTCCCAGTTGGAAATCAGGTGACAGTGCTGGTAAGGGAAATAAAAACCTCTCGTTGCCCTAAGTGAGCAGCTCTGGGAGCAGCCAACAGCCCCATGCGTGAGGCCTCGGGGGGCAGCGGGCCACCCCCCGGGGGCTGGGGCTCAGGGCTGCCCATGGGAGCCCACTGGCAATTAACGTCCCCCCGCCTGCCCTCTCCTGGGTACAGGTTCGGCTCCTTGGGGTGGAGACCCCTTCTTTACCCTCTCCCTCGGCTTGGGACAAGAGGGAACATTGATTCCCCTTCCCCCACCTGACATCGCTATGATGTTGCTGCAGTAAGGTGACATCGCTGTGATGGTATGACATCACCAGGAAAGCCAGCAGAGCTCAGGGAGCAACAGAGAGCTGCAGCACTGAGTCAGGCAGCCAGACAGGGCCCAAACCCACCACCCCACGCCTGGCCAGCTGCCCACACTTCAGATGGCATTGGCAATCCCTGGTGGTACCTCGCTGGGATTTGGGGGTGCCCAGAGGAGCTGGCTGGAGGGGTACCCACAAAATGTACTGTGACTCTGCCTTCCTGAGGAGGCTTTTCCGTGAATGACATGGGCTTGATCTTCTCTTTTCCCGGCTCTCCGGGTCCCATGTGCCCACCCAGGTCGCCGTGCCGGCGGTGCAGCGGTTGCAGGCAGAGCCTGGCAAAGTCATACAGCCCTTGCTCAGGTTTTGATTTGCAAAGCCACACGAGAGCAGCACATTAGCAGTTCATTTTATAAATATTCAGTTATAACCCTTCCCCTCTGGAGCACGTACCCCATATGTGTTCTGTACCATATGTGTGATTTCATAGCTAGTAATTAAGTCCATATGTTTTGCTCCGCAGTTTCCATGGTATTATTGTCAGGATTTTTGGGGGGTTGTAATTTTTTTTTTTTTTTGTGGTCAGTTGTGCAAGAAAATAGTTGATACAGGGATCTGAATACATCTCCTTTGAGTTAGCCGCTGGCAAGCTCTGCTGTTTCTATAGAAATGAAGGAACTGACCCAGTGAATTTACATTTTAGGCAGCTGGGTTTTTTTCATGTCTGTGCCATTTAACATGCCATCGTGAATAACACTGCAAAGCTCTCATTTGGGCACGCTGCTTAGCTGAAATTGCATCCATCTGCGATGGATATAGACCATATCTCCCTCCATCCCTTTCTTTTGCGTGAGACTCTCCCCTTCTTTACTCTATGCCGTATGTTAAACACCCTCCCTAGAGCTGGGTGAAGTCAGACCAGGGTCTGGATGTTCACCTCTGTCAGGGAGCACCTAGGCTGTCCTGGGTCCTTGCTGGGTCTGTTCCTTTTCATATCAACAGTGAAATTTTGGGTCTAGGGTGAGCCCAGCTCCATACCCTGGTGGGGAGGACGTTCCCTTTGCTTTTGGGCACTCCTGGCTCAAATCCCCACTGCCGGGGAGCAGGCCTGTCCACAGAGGGTGGACAGCACTGGTGGGAAAGCTGGACAGACACCCGCCTTGGAAAAGCCAAGAGCCCTGAGCCGAAAAGGAGACGTGTCAGGTCTCCCTCAGCTGTTGGACACTTTGGGGTGGCTGCTGGCTGTTTTTCATGAGAGTTCTGGAAACACCCCGGCTTTGGGAAACTTTGAAATACCTTCATTTTTGGCAGGATGGGAAAGTTGTTTCCTACCCAGAATGAATCCAGCTCCAGTTTCAAACATTAAGAGCTGACAGAGGTGGCGATGGCCATTTCCATCCCTGTCTGGCCATTTTTATTCCCTCTGGTTCTCACACCTTAACTGGAGAACGGAGCCAGGGTGGGGGTACCGGCCACCCCAAGGGACAAGGGACGGGCCAGGCAATCTTTTACCTTGAGGTCACTGCTTCTACCCCAGACCCAGGCTAGGAGAGACTGAAAGTATTTACCATCTGGTGCCTGTCCAAGTGACTTGCGAGAAAAGAATTCAGGGCTGCCGTCCAGTTTCTGATGGTCAGGCAACTACATCAGAAAACCTCGGCTTCATCTGGGACCAGCTGACCCCTCCAAGCTCCCAGCCGCTGCGGCGAGGCCGGCGAGAGAGCGAGCAACAGCCGGGCATTGCCCTCTCCAAAGGAGGAAGGGTCTTTCGGATGGGGAGTGGTGCATGGTGGTGGGGACACTTGATCATTCACCATTTTCCAGGCATTTTTAAGTAGGTTTCATTAGAAAGAAGTACTGATAAATGGGACCCAGTGCTGGTTCTGGTCTCAAAGTCTGACATTGCCAAGAGGAAGGAGCTGAGCAATTACACAGGGAGCAAACGGACTATCACAACTAAGAAAGGGCTTGCTTAGCCAAAACTATAGCGAGATCGAATCATTCAGATTGACAGGCTTCTCATTAGTACACCCCAGCCTTGTATCAGCTGTTGTGAAAGGACAATGCTTTTTCTTAATAGATGTATCAAACCCTGGGCAGTAATTCTGTGTGGGTTTTTTTTTGCTGCAGTCCAGACGAGAGCAATTCATAATTGTCCCCCTAAGTTAAACATTCAGATAACCCGAAGAATAAGGCTTTTGTAAAACAAAACCTGGAAACTTCAGCCAGATGAGTCTTTCCATTATTATTTGGAAAACAGTGTCAGAAATCATCACATATCGAACATTATGATCCTCTGAGAGTTTATTTTTGGTATCAAACATCACCAAACATAAACTTCTTTTAAAAAAATCTCACTAGAAGTTTTGTCTTTCAGACAAGATACAAACCCCAGATCCTGACCTTGTGTGGTTACTGACAGGCCCTTGGTATTTTCCATGGAGCTGCGTGGCTAACTTATGTTTCCTGATCAAATTGCTCATTCTTTTTGACTATCTCTGTTTTTCTTGTGGTTTCAGGCTAAAATAGACAGTGTTTTTCCTTCAGTTCTTGTCTTGCTCAAGTGTGCTGTGTGTTCTCAAGCAGCTGCCATGTCCCTTGCAGCATCAAATAGGCTGCAAATTGAGGCGTGCACTAAGGCACAGCCAGTGATGCTTTTAGGTCTCGCCGAACTCACCTTGTAATTGCAGCCAGCTCTGCTTTAGAGTGGGAGAGGTTAGGTGATGTCAGTGTTTCCTTCCAGCCCTGTTTTCTGTGACTCTGGGAAGACCTTTGAGGATGCAAGTGCTGCACCCATGCAGCAGCTAGTGTTGTGCCTGGAAAGCAGCTGGTGCTGGAAGAGGTTTGGGTGACACAGGTTGTGTCTGTTCCCAAATGTCACAGCCCTTCCCATCTCCAGGGCTGCCTTGGCTCACCATCAGCAGAAGCACTGCGAGCTGGAGCAGCTCAGGGCACTGGTGGATCCAGGATGCTGGGACTGTGTGCAGGGAAGGGAGGGTGATGGTGTTGGGACAGGACGGTGCTGAGGAGGGACAGCGACCTGGGGCAAAGATAACCCTCCTTGGCTGGCATATCTCCAGTGGATGCTCTGCACAGCTTCCTTGCAGACTCTGGGTTGTTGCTGGGACCTTCCCAAAGACCTTGTACAGCAGGCACTTCTTAGCATCCTTGATTGGAAGGAGTCTGGCTCTTGCAGGGAAGGGGCTTTCAGCTTAGACATTGGGCACATTAGCAGGGCTCAGCGTCGTCGGCTGGTCTGGGGAGGACTGAAGAACTGCCAGTTCACCTGTCTTGCACCAGTTCTTCGTTCACACCCAGCACTTAAAAAACCCAAATGACTGGGCACCACCCAAAAGCAGTTGGCAAGGGGACCTGGTGCTACTCCCCAGGGCTTGTGCCAAAGGCTTTGGGGGTGAGTCCTGCTTCCTACCTCCACCCCAGGGGAATAAAGCAAGGGCTGGGCTCGCTCTCCGTCTCCTGAGCAAGACTAGAAAGGCTGAGGCCAGTGATGCCTCCATGTGCAGAGGGGTCCCAGGCCCTCAGCCCTCCCCTATGCCCCCTCCCAATGCCAGAGACACCTGGAGACATCTCCCAAGCATGCACTTCACATAAACCACCTCCTCTTGTCCACATCCCCAGCCAAGTCAATAGAGACACGACTGAAACCGTTAGTGTGTGTGTGGGATCCAGTTGAGAAAAACAAACCTCTCGGTCTCACTCTGGTTATGAAAGCAACGATGTCGCCTGGAAAGTATGTACCAGCAAGCATACATACTCGCCTGTGTCGAGGGGTGAGGGGAGGAGGTGGGCACCAGCTCAAATATGACTCAAAATCAGGGGAAATTATTTCTGATGAACGTAATTACTTCGGCTCCAGCCCTGATCAATATGAGGAGCTAAAACGCTCATAAACCAGCCGAGTATTTGAACTATGCAGAATGATTTGTAAAAGGTGTTTGGCTGGGTGCGCTCTCGCCTGGCTGTCAGGCTGCCCACGGGGCAGGGTGACCTGCTGCCAGGGGAGCTGGGAGAGCTGCAACTTGCTAATTGCAAACCAGTGGCCCCTAATGAGAATCCCCCATGAAGGAACAGGGAGGTGGCTGCCTCACGCAGGTCCCGGGTCTAATGAAATGCAACCAGCCTGCTTGGCTGGGCTTCTTTTGTGCTCTGACCTATGCTGGCCCCCACGGTGTGGGGAGGTTTTGGTGGGCTGGCATCCAGCGCAGCCCGGGCAGGGGCTCTGCGTGGGCACTGGTGGGGGGGAGGGCTGGAGACCTGCAGGACCACAGGGATAGAGCTGGAGGGGACAGTGTCCTCAGACCTCATTCTGGCTGAGCCCGAGCTGTGTCAAGCGTGTTGTCAATCTGCACGGGAGAGATGCTTCCTCCTCAAGGGCATGGCTGTGTCTCGGGGAACTGCACCCACAAAAGCAGATCAGGAGGAGGAAGCACAGCCTGGGAGATCCCCTGCAGCAAGTCCCTGCGAAGCTGGTGCCTGCAGCCATCTGGAGGTGGCAGGAAAATCCTCCTGAGAAAGCAAGCAGAGGCTGGGGGACTGTGTCCTGTGGCATGGGGGTCTCCCATGAACTGGTAGTTTCCCTGACGTCTTGAGGAAAGGGAAGGAGAAGGGCTGTGACAATCTCATTTTTGTCCCACTGTTCCCCAGGGAAACTGGAAAACCCCATCACGAAAGTCTCCCACCACCCAGGCTTCTTCTCAGGAGAGCATTCCCAGAAACCACAATGGCAGAGAGGCAGAAATAGGAAAAGAAAATGAACGGAGCCCCTGGGCTGGGAGCTACATGTGCCCTGGCACCACAGGGCAGGAGAAGATGGAGTGGTGAGTGCTTCACCCTCCCGCTTGAGCTGGTCTGCAGGCTCTGTGCTGCTGCTGCCCATCAAACAAGGTGATGTCTTCATCCTCTGTTGTGACAGCTCCATCTTTACCTGGCAGAGTGAGGCTGCAGGTTACAGCCTGATGCTGTTGCACTGCAGCCACCCCACCTCACTCTCACGAGATGCTTGGTTAGCAGTTGCAGGAAAACTCACTGATTCTTATTTAATGGGACTCTGCTGGCTTTCAGCTGTGCAAACCTTGCCTGCGTGGGGTCCCTGCACCCGCAGCCCTCCCAGCCATAAGAAGGGAGACTGTTCTGGAAGTTTTTCCTGTTCTGACTGTAGTTTTTTGATGATTTTCTTAAAAAAGGGGGAAGAAAAAAAAAAAGCCTGTCCGTGACTCATGACTCACTGGGTTGTGTCAGGTTCTGGATTAGCATCTGCTCGTTCTGGGCTGGGCCCCTTCACCATGGATTGCCTTTTCTGCTTGCATAACTGGTCCAGTTCTGTTTCTGGCACAGAGATCAGCACCTCCCCGGCTCTGACCGCACCACCGGGAACAGCTCCTCCAAGGAGCCTGCTGGTGAGATCCCTTTGAGAGCTTGGACAATCTGGGGTGAGAGGAGCCCGCCGAGCATCGCTGCCCCACCGAGCTGGCCGCAGACCTCCAGGACCATCTACAGAGACATCTCAGCAGGGCAGGCAGGACGGTATTGTGAAAACCATGTGTGCCTTGACAGCAGCCCAGATCCCTGCAGCCCCAGGCGAAAAATAGCAGGAGCTCCTGCCGGGGGTCACCAGAGTAAGGCTCCCAGCCCCGGCCATCACCTCTAGCCCAGGAAAAAGCCCAGTGGCTCATGGTGGAGCTGCAGCAGGACTGCCTCCTGCCCTCAGCCACAGTGGGAACTGGCACGGGCTGGGCTGTACTGGGAATTGCAGGCTATCCTTCATGTAGTCCTCAAATCAAGACCCTTTGGGGTTGGGTTTCCACCTGCTGCAGTGCTTTGGGGAGGGAAATATAGAAAGGGAGTGTTTGACCGATGGCACTGACTGCACCCGGTTGCCCAGGGCTGGCGATGGCAGCCCGACTGCAGCTCGGCTTGCCCCAGGAGCTGCTCCTGGCCAGGCTTCCCTCTCTGGTTTGGAGTCAGCCACAGCCCCGGAGAAGCACCTCACAAGGCAGCTCCTCTCGTGCATCAAACTTCAGGAAAGGAAACACAGCCCAGAAGCCCTGGCACTGTGGGCCAGGACAGACATCTGCTCTCCCTGCTCTGCCTGAGCCCCATAAAGGACAACATCTCTTACAGATACTGCCAAGGCAGCAACTTCGAGCATGGAGAGCAGTGTGCCCGTGGGGCAGCCAGGCTGCTCTTCAGCCCTCACTAATGGCCCAGGCTGGAAGGGATGTTTTGAGGTGGTTTTGGCTGCCATGCATGCTGTCCATGCCGCATTTCTGACATTATCTCTGTCTCCTTGCTGAGGCAGGGAGCTCCCCAGGCCACATGGAGAAATCCTGGTCTCCCCGTGCTGTTATTTTGCTGGAAACCACATCTAGCACAGTGTGGTTGGGGTTAGGAGAGCCATTTCCCCAGCAGTTGGCTGCACTCTCCACTGCCAGAAGCTGACCGCATTCAAATGCCGGTTTTCTTTACATCCCCCAGTCCTGCTGAGATGTGGTCTGCCGCCTGCGCAGGCGAAGCCACTCTGCTGGCCTGCCATCCAGAAAACATGCTCTGGATCGCCTGTATGAAAATTAAACACAAACACTTTACAAACCGCAGTCCTTGAGTGCGAGGCAATGAGCCGAGAGCTGTCAAAGCAAAGGGGAAGATCCTCCAAGCTGCGCAGGCGAAGCCGAGCCAGCCTGGTACATGTGACTGGAGAAGCAACAAGTGTAGAGGCTCTGGCTCCAAGGGACAGCAGCCACCCTCTACGTGCAACCCTGGTTTTGAGATCTCACTTTGCTGCTGCCACTGTTCACCAGTCCCGCCTGTGATCCCCATCACAGAGGTAGTGCCTGGCATGAGAGGAGACCGGTGGTGCAACCTCTGCTGCAGACCAGCCCCCTTGTCCAGCCGCTTGGCCCAGGGGTGCTCTGCTCAGCCCAGGCTCCCTGCAGTGGGGCAGAGCCGTGCCTCCAGCCACGGCTGCCACAGCCTCTCACCCTAAACCTGTGCTGTGACGGTGCCACTGTGCCTTGCCCTGCATTACACTCACCCTTATGCCACCTTTGATGGCACCAAAGGTGCTACAACCCATGGAGAGGCAGCTTGAAGGTTCTGCGGTGATACAAAGCTTCTGCCTGGACCTGGCCATGTCCTCCACAGCCTGGTTGTCCTCCCTGTCCCCACGCAGGGCCACGGCCACCTGCTGCGAGCCAGCTTTCCTCTCCCAGGACCTTCCCCTGCCTGGGCCGGTCTGCGGGGTGAGAGCCCAGCCCCTCTCCTCCTGCCTCTGAGCCCTGGCCCCTGGAAACGTCTGCAAGGAAATAGCTGAAGGTATTGAAAGGGGAGGCAGGAAACGTTCAGAATTTTTTTTCTAAATATAATGACACTAATGTTGTTTGTAGTGTTAAAAATAGAAGTCAAGGGAACCTGCCTTTTTCCTGTTTGCTTTCAGCTCTTGCTTTCCCGCCTGCCTCTGCATTCTGGGGTTCTGCGTGAAAATAAACGCCACAAAAAAGATCTCAGCAGCATGCAAAGCAAAGCCAGATGGGTTTGGCCTCAGCTCCAGCTTCCCCAGGTGGGGCCATGCCCCCCCTGTGCAGCGTGGGGAGCTTGAGGCTGTGAGCTCCCCACCTTGGGCAGCCGTCCCCTCAGGCTCCGTGCTGCGGTGGAACCGTGTGCTGATCCAGCTGCTGGGGACCTGGCCACTCTCACCGGGTGTCTCTGGGAGTGTGGCCACCCTCCTGCACTTCAGTCACTCTCCTGACTTTCCCAAGTGTCTCAGTGCAGCGAGTCGGCTCTGAGCAGTGCTGCTGCTTGTTGCAAAACTCTTCCTTCTGTGGCTGATAGAGCCGTGCTTGTGCCGGGGGCTGGATCTACCGGTGTGCTACCACAGGAGCCCCGGGCAAAATTCCCCCATTCCTACCTCTCCCACGGGAGATGTTTCTCCAGATGCCCGTGGCTGGGCAGGAGCATATCCCTCCACCACGGCCTGCATGTGCTTGTTCCCAGGGCTCCCTGACAGCCTCCATTGGTGCATTGGGAGGATTTTGCTGTCAGTCTCTCGCCAGCTCATTCGAGAGCAATGGCCACACTCAGCACCTGCATCACTGAGTTCAGAGGCTGATGGATTCAAACTCAGTTTTGGCAGCACTGTGCCAGACTAGGGCACCCAGAACTTGAGGGATCAGGATGCGGGAGCCAGCTCCCTGCCCTGTATGGGGAAAAGAAAAATGCCGGAGTGCAGCAAACCGGCCAGGGAGACAGTGTCTGAACAGCAACGTGCCTTTCATTCAGGAAGCGATACTGCACCCCGGGTCAGCGCAGCCGCCTGCCTGCTGCAGGTGTTCGGATGAAAAGCTAGGCACTCATTTTTCAGCAGAGCAAACCAGGGTGTGCGTGTCTTGGATGGAGGCTGCTGCCTGATTTATTACAGACTCAGCTCTAGGTGCCTTGGGAGAGTAAGTCCTGGCAGAGGATGAGAGGCGGGCGTGTGTACGGATGGATTGCAGTGCACAAAATGCTGCATTGTAGTAAGACTGCCTGGAACGTGCCGAAGCTAGGCGCGGGGAGGATGAATGAGTCCTCCAGCCTGGTTTGCATTCCTCTGCTCTCTCCATTCCTTTTTTGAGTTGGTGAACAGGGCGGGCGGGCAGCCCGCCCTGGGCTCTTGGTCTGTCTTGGAAAGCCATGAGGCAGACAAGCGCCGGCTGGGAGCGTTGCTGGCGCTGGCCTGGCAAAGCACATGGAGCACACTGGCAGTGCCGGGTGCACGCTGGCAGTGCCGGGTGCACGCTGGCAGTGCCGGGTGACCGGCTCCACGGTGCCACCCTCTGTGCAGCATCTCTCAAAAGGCTGATTTTTGCAAGAAGCGGTTTTCCATAGGGTGACAACTTACTGGGTTGACCTCAGGTTGTGTTTTCAAAAGTCTTTGGTTAGCTGGAAATTAGGTGTTTAAAATGTCACCGGACTATCATGAGTCACTGTCTGGGCCACTTTTGTTTCACAGAGCCAGTTCTCCTGTGTGTCACTGGAAAGTCTGCATTTGAACCTGGCATGACGTGATTTTAAAAACACCTCCATGAGAAGCTTCCCTGAGTTTCCTTCCCCCCTCTAGCTGCTTTCCTGGCCCTGGCATAGCCCCGGCCCCTGGTAGCCAGCACACCTCTTCTGCAGCTTTTCGGCTGCGTTTTCCCTGCCAGTCGTGTTTGGTCCCGCTAGCGCCCGGTCTCTTTGCTGTCAGCAAATGTTCAGGTCTTTCAGCAGTGGTGTGTCAGCAGTATCCAAAGGGGCCATTGACTTGCAGAGTGTGACAATGCCCTTGGCTGGCAGATCATGCCCAGCTGCTAACAGGACACTCCTGCTGATGGGGTTCATTGGGGGCTCGCTGACTGTGCTTTTGGGACCCATTTGGGCACCAAACCTATGGTGGGAATGGGATCCTGACCCCACCTGGTGCTGATCAGCAACCTGTCATGGTGTTAACTGGGGCTGAACGAGAACCATTGACAGAGGATGGACATACAGCCATGGGGACTGACAGCCCATCCCTGTGAGCTCCTCCTCTGCTTAATGCATTGTATCTGCACAGTCCCTCTCTAAGGCACAGTGGGGTGACTGCCCCTGATTTACAGATGGGACCTGAACCACAGGGACTTCCCAGGCTTTCCCCTCTGCCTGGTCCTGCTGCTGACAGGCAAGATATCCCATCCACAACAGATGTCTTCGGTATGGGACACAGCCTTGGCATCTGGGCTGACACCAGAGGAGAAAATAGCCCTTCGAAAGGACTTTAGCCATAACGTGTGTATTCAGATGCTCAACCTCTTTTCCCCAGCCAGGCCCAGCAAGCGAACCGAAGGTGCCCGGGGAGGTGGGCAGCGATCTCCCTCGGGGACCACCGGAGGTGGCTGACGTTCCCGCGGCACATGTGCTCCCTTGCTGAATCGGGGCCCATCGCCCCGCATCGCCCGGGCTCCGGGGGGGCTGGAGCCGCGGTCTGCGCTGGGGCCGACGGTGGCGGTGCCGCAGCCCCGCAGCAGCCCCCGGCCCCGCAGCCCCCGGCCCCGCAGCAGCCCCCTGGTCCCGCAGCGGCCCCCGGCCCCGCAGCAGCGCACGGGCTCTGCCTCCCTCTCGTGGCCGTTCTGCTCGGGCTCCGCCGGGCGCCGGTGAGGGGCTGCACGCCTGGCCCCGCACCTCCCTCTAGCATCCCTGCCCCGGGCTCCCCGACTGCCCCCCGGCCCCCCGCTCTGCCCCCCGGCACCCCCCGCCCTGCACCCCGGCGTGCCCCTCCGTGCCTCTTCGCTGGGCGCCCACACGGGTTTATCACAACGTTGTGCCCGCGGATGCTGGAGGCGTGAGCAAGGCCAGCAGGTTCGCAGGCAGAGCCTGTTCTTTCTTTGCTCAGCACCGTTCCTGGATATTTACCTTTTGCTTTAAGTAAAGCTTTTCTACTGCTATTGGGGAAAAACTTTTTATAGCCAGACTTGCATCACGCCTGGGGAATGATTGGAAATTAAGCCAACTTCGCTAGAGACAGCTGTCTAAAAATTGAAGCTCTTTTCTTCCCAATAATCTGTTTTCAATTTCTTCTGCAGCCTTTGAAGCCAAGAACTGAACAAAACAAGAACTCCAGGAGATCCTATAGAATATTAATTGGGTCAAGGCCCTGGATTAGATAAATTAAAGCATCTCCAGAAACTTCCAGCTCGACTCAGTGAGGATCAGTTTCTCTTCAAATATTTTTTGCTGGAGCAGGAGGCTGTGCCCAGTCTGCCCTGGGGCTTGCAGCTGCCTTTCATCAGGACAGCAGCCAGGCAGCCCCCTGTACACCCCAGCACCATCCCTGCTGGGAGCTAGTACTGGGGAGATGGGTGGGAGCACCTGGCTGTTCCCCCTCTGCTTATTCTCCCCTTCACCTGTCTTTCTCTCTCTTCCTGCTATTTCTCCTTTTAATAGCACCTGATGCAATAGTTCCTAGCGTTGATATTTCTGCTGGTGGTTTGCAAGCCCAGTTTGAGGAGTGAACATCTCCTGGGATGAGGACCCCACTTGTGAGTGCTGTGACCCTCAGTTGGGGATCAGCCAGACCCTAGATGGCACTGCAAGGTGGGTGATCCTAGGATGACAACCTTGAGCTGGGACCAGGGATGATAATTTAAGTTACTGCTCTGCTCTCCAGATCCTAAATCTGGGCATGAAAGTAGCTCCTGTATCACTCAAAACCGGCTACAGGCAGGGTGGAGCAGTAGCAGGGATGGACCAATGCCAGGACCAAACCCTGCTGTCTGCCAAGTTTAACAGCTCTAGAGGGTCTCGCTGTGCCCTGGGTCAGGGTGGCAGAGGAGTGGAGGCAACCCCCCAGCTTTGCTTTGCAGGATGTGACACTGAAAGTGTCAGAGCCCTGACAACACAAATGGGCCTTAATGACCCTGACCAACCTCACCTAGCCCCACACCCATGGGCCCAGGAGCTCTATTTAAGCTCAGCTCAGGGCCTCAGGCTCTTCCTGAGCTGTATGGGAGGAGTGCTGAGCTCTAGTACAGCCACAGTGGTGCCTGGCCATGGGGTACTTGGTCCTGACTTCAACCTGCTGACTGTCTTACTGACTTGTTGTCAGCCCTGCCCCATCACTATGGACCTGTGCTTGACCTGGGACCTGCCTCATCTCTGTGATATTGCCTTATGACCTGTGTTCTTGGTTGGACCTGGCTGTACCTCTGGGTCTGTGCTGCTCCCCTTGCTGGCCCAACATCTGGGTTGGGCACAGATCCAAGTGTCTGGCCTGGACTGGGGTGGAGATGAAGGTATGGGACAATGATGGACCCTTTAGTCCTGGTCCACAAGTGCTGCTGAGAAGACCAGGGATCGCCTTCAGCTCTGGCGCTGCTGTGCTACAGCCTGAGCAGGAAGGCTTGGTCAGAGCCTGTACAAGTAGAACAACCCAGCATTAAATCCCTGATGTGGTCAGGTTTTGGACAGATGGGATGCCTTCTCCCCCCAGTGCTGAGGGGCCCCACAGGCAGCACCTTCCCACATGTGACCTGTCCCATGCAACGGCTCCTGCATCTCTGCAGCAGCTGACTGGCCCTGCTCCCATTCCTCTTCCTCCAGTCCCACCCAAAATGACTGTGTAATGAAGGGTTGAGAGCTCAGTTAAAACCCCTGAAGAAGCACAGAGCTGATCCTGTGGATCCTGGGGCGGGGGGCGGGCAGAAGAAAACAAGCTCCAGAAGGTGGTACCCTGCAGAGAGGTGAGACATGGCATCGGGTTCAGCAGGAGCTGGGAGCTCCCAAATCCCCTTGGGCCCTGCCTGCCCTGGGCAGGGGAGCTGTGCTGTGGGCTGGGGAGGTTGGAGTTTTCCTGCTGTGACAGCATCCTACTCATGAGCTGAGGCTGTGATATTAGAAAGAGTCTGAGGGGGGCAATATTATGCTGCTGTTTTCTGCTGGTCAGTCCCAATCAAAGTATCTCTAAGAAGGTCGGGTTTGGCAAAAGCATTCTCCCTTTCTTTTTCTTTTTGCCATTGCAGTGAAGATGGGGTGCATGGTGCTGACCTGCGGCATCACAGCCCTTCTGAGAAATGCTGTCCTCTGTTCCTCTCTGTCCTTTAGTGGCCTGGGTGGCAATGTCTGGCCAAGCACTTGTAATCCAATTATCTGCTTATGCTGAGGGCTGGAGGGCAGCTCAGCCCTCGCAGTGCAACACGTGCAGCTAAAGCCCAGGCATGCAGAGTGTCCTCTGGGGCTGGAGAAGCTTGCTTCTGCGGGTCACGGCTGCCAGGTGTGCATACAACACCCTGACCAGAGGTTTCATTTGGGATCCTTGTTACTCTGCCCCAATGCAGTGACTCTGCAACTTTTAGATAGTACTTGGCCATGGGACAGGGTGTGAAACCTGATCTAGCTCCCTCATGGCTGGAGTGGCCTGTGAGGATGGAAATCTGCTCCCAACATGACCCTGGATAATGGGAGGAAGAGTTGGGGAAGCACCGTGGGTTTGGGGCTGCAGAGCTTTGCATAAGTGTAAAACTGCACAAGCCTTGGCTCCCTGGGCCCTGCCTTACAGAGGTAAAATCAGTAGTATCAGTCCATGTGTCTCCTGCTCCTTGTTCAAAAAGTGGATTTGAATAGAGGCGTGTTAACCAGCTACAGCTGGGCTTATGCTTCGCCTTGGGAGCTGTATCTGTGTTGCTCTGCTCAATGACCCACTTGCTAGAGCAGGGCAGCCTGCTCCGTGTGGAATTTCAAGAGAAGTGCTGCAGGAAGGGGTGTGTGGGGGGTCGTTCTAAATGGGGCTTGGCAAGCTTCCCTCCGCTCCTTCCCAGCAGGTCCCAGTGTGACAGGCTGTGCTGTGGGCTCAGGGTGCTCTGAGCCAGGCCCAGAAGGGCTAGTCCGGCTCTGCAGGAGAGGTCAGGTTGGTCCGAGTGGGGCATCGTGATCATGTCCAGCCCAGCCAGGATGCCGAGCTGCTGCTTCTGTGGAGGTTTTGATCTCCAGGTGAGCTGTGCCTTTTGAGATGGTGCTAAAAACCCTCAGGGGAAGCGCATTGTGCCGGGCTGGGCTGAATCAGGGTGTAAATCTTGGTCTTTGTTGGTGTGTGGTGTCTACAAGGAGGGCAGTGACTTCAGCAAAGTGAGAAGGGCCTAATCCCCTCTGTCCTGCCTCCCCACTTGGCTCCTCTGAATGTAGCTGAGAGGCTTTGCTCAGGGTGACAGAGCTGCGGTGCCAAGTCCCAGCTCTGTTACACCCAGTGCCTTGAATAGGGGATGTGTTTGTTTAAAGAACAACATAACGTGGGAATGTGTCCCCACCTCCTTATTGCTGGGAATTGGACCGAGCTGCACTGGGACCTGCACCAGTGTGGTGTGGGGGCACACTGGGACCTGCTGGAGCATGGCTGGCTCACATCCTGCTCTTATCTCTGGGTTTCCCTTTGTGAAAATCAGGGCCAGGGCAGGGAGGGACTGGTGTGTGCCTGGGCTGGGGTCCCCTGGGGTGCAGGCACTGCGAGGTCTTCTGTCCCATGTGGTGGAGGTCTCTGGGCACTGACCCAGGCAGCAGGGCAGGAGGGGGGACCTCTCATCATCCTAACCAACTACTGGTGGGAAGGTGGCTCCAGTCTTGCAAGTAGCATCAGGTTCAGTAATTCCCTGGCAACAAAGCCTTCCTCCAGAGACTGTGGCATCAACCATTGTGGTGAAAGTGGTGGGTTTCTTCCACCCGTGCTTGGCAAGGGAAGCCTTGTACCCACCCACCCCCTTATCTCCTGGCCTCCTCAGGATGATCTTGGCTGATAATGGTGTTGGCCTTAACCTGGGAAGAGGTCACATCCCAGTGAGGTTTGTGTCTCAGCTGCTGCAGCTGGTTCAGATTTCTCTCAGCTCCTCTTGACAGCTCTGGCACAAGAGGGACAGGGCCACGTCTTTCCATGGGATGGAGTCGGGTCCTTCTCTTTACCCACAGGAGAAGTCAAAGGGCAGCTAGGGGCCAAGGGCCCAGGAGGAGACGAGCTGTCTGCACCTCACCTCCATGCCATGGCAAGGTGAACCCTGCTTCCATTTGTGGTGATATTGCCCTTGGTCTTGAACTTGCATACTTGATTTTAAAATACTGTGAAACAGGCTGACAAAGCGGGTAGGGCAGAGGGGAAGGGTAGTGCTCCCGCCAAGGCAAAGCTGCCCCATGCTGCGGGGACTGTGCGCTCCTCTCGCCTGTGGGCACGGGGTCCGTCTGCACCCTGTGATCTGAAGAGCTGGGTAAGAGCAGGGCTGCCTTTATCCTTGGATAACCCACAGCTTTCAGGGTGGGCTGTGGAGGCATTTCCAGGTCTGAAACACTGCCAGACCCAGACCACTGCTCTTTTTCCACAGCCCAAAGCACTGACACTGTGTTTCTCTGCCTTTTCTCTGCTGTATCACTTTTAAAAACTGTGCTATACCAATGCCTTGTGGGCTCTGGAGCAGCCCGATTTCCCCATAGCTCAATTTGGGCAGCCTTTCTGGTCCAGGAGATGTTCAGAATAGGTTGAAATACATTAGCATGGCCTGACGCTCGGTGCGAATTGGCCCTCTGTGTTACAGTCTTAATCCGGTTAGGGGATCAGCGTGGCAGGCTTGCAGCAGCCCACGTGGCTCTGCCGGTGGCTGCATGCCGGGATGTGCTCGTGTGCCCGGGTGTCTTTGCTGGGCATGTCGTCAGCCGAGTGTGTGTTTCTGTGCTGCTCAAAAATGCCCCGAAATGGGAAAATGCAACCTGTTTACAGGATAGCCTCATCTGTACCCTAGGGTATGTCCCAGCGGCGGGGGGGGGGGGGGGCAGGGGGCGTCCACTGTGGAGGTTAATAGGTCTTTCTATTTTCAGGCTAGTATTGCATTTAGTGGTGTGAGGATTGTGGTTTCCTTGGAAGCAGTGCCAGGCAGCACCAGGCAGGAGCCCTGAGCAAGGTCTGCCCAGCAGCAGCTCTCAGGTGTACCCAGGTAGCCATCAGCCCTTCCTGGAGCTGCTTGGTGGTACCCTGTGGTTGCCCTAATGCTCCTGGGGCTGCAGTTGCATGAATATCCTTAGGAAAAGCCCATCGCCCACTCCCTGCCAGCAGAGAACTGGGGGAAAACCTGCCTGGGACCATGGTGCAACGCAGGACCTGCTTCTGCTTTTGGAGGCCAGTGTTGGGTCTGTTTCCAGCTCCTTTGAGAGCAGGGGGGAAATGAAGTCCCCTTGGGGAGCAGTGTGGCTCCTCAGCTGGGTTTTTGCCTTTCCCATTGACCGCAGTGTCCCGTGATCCCCAGCAGGAACCAAGCAGGTCACAGCTGAGTTCCCACCAGCGACTCCAGCACGGGGTCTGGTGATGGCTCACCCTGGGGCAGAGGTTTTCCCTGCCCTGTGGGGAAGCTGCAGAAGTTAAATGGGAAATGCTGAGATAAGTTAGAGCTTTGTCTCAAAAACAAAAATTTTGCAGAAGCAATGGATGTTTGGGCTGAGAGCGTCTACTCTTGCAAAAACAACCGGTATAGCAGTATGTCATGTTTATACATGACAGCAGCATTTATAATATGTTACTGCTATGCTTAATCTAAACACATTTTCCTCCCTTACCCACTCAGAATGAGCTGTAGTGTGACAATCTTTAGTATCTGGTGAAAAAAAAAAAAAAAAAACCAAGCAAAAAACCCCAAACCAAAACAGAAATGTGCAGCTTTTTGTTTGTTTTTTGGGGGGTTGTTTGTTTGTTTGTTTGTTTGTTTTTGGGTTTGGGGGGGTTTTGGGGGGTTTTGGGGGGGGGTTGTAATCTAAGCTGAGCATAAGCACAATTTTTTTTTTTTTTTTTTGGAAAGCTGTTTGCAGGTGTCAGCAACCCTGACACACAGCTGGTTTTAACCTGTGGGGGCAAGAGAAAGGGAGCAGATTTAAATATAGCTCCTGGGAAATAAGCATTGGAATAGCTTCCAAGATCAGTTTTACCCCTACTTTGCTGCCTTGGATTTTCCTAAAAATATGAAAGATGAACAACGGACAGTGGAGACCGGAGTTGTGGGCAGGCTGTGCAGATGAGCAGTTGCTTCCCCAGGGATGGCCCCAGAGCATCCTCATGTGGTGCCTCGTACTTGGCCAGACCACCCCAAGCATGAGATATGTCCCTGTCCCTCTTACCATCCCTGCTAGCCTGTGCTGGCTTCCATACCTGGTAACGCAGCCCAGGGTGCCTCTTGCGTTCCCCAGCCCTGTTAGTGTGTGCACTGATCCCTCACTCCAGCATCCCTAGGGAAGCAGCAGAGCTGGTGTTCCAGTAGCTGCCCAGATGCGCATCCTCCTGTCTGCATGCCTGGGACTGCCTCCCCTCCTGCTTGCAGGGCTCGGGAGAGGCTCCCAACTCAGGGCAGCGACATGAACTGAGTGAGCAAAATCATACTGGGGCCCTTCATAACTGTGTTTTCCCCCTGAGTTGTTGTTTGCTTCTTATTCATAACAGCGAGGCTCTGGGGAGCATCTGTCATGCTGAAGAGACAGAAGGGTTTGGTCTCTTCTCCACTTCAAAAGCACCGTTCCTCAAAGCTGAACTCAGTATGGGGCTGTCTGTCTTTACAAGTGACTGAAAGGTATGACCAAAATGGAAGGGAAAGCAAATGAGGTCTGAAGTGCTGGGCTGTCACAAATATCCAAGCAAGGGTTTGGGTGGAACAGAGGTCCCAGGTGGGAAGTCACCATCAACCATGGAATAACAGACTTGTTCTTCTTGAGCCTCCTGGCTGCAGGGAGATGTGGTGTTCTCCGTAGGAAAACATTCATTTAATATCAACAGCACAGCAGTTATCACAACCACATGATTAAGCCAGTGGTAAAGATGGATAAAGTGGATCAGGGTCAGGTCAATTAAAATCAGCCCAAGCCTTATTTCTAAGGCTCTGCAACACAGTTGCGTGCAATGCATGCACTATGCGGTCCTGGTGTTGACACTCCTGGAAAGAGCTGAGTCTGCAGTGCATGTATATTTGCTAAGCAAAAAAAAACCATCAAAAAACCCTTACTGCACCATTCCCAGTCAATGGGGCCAGTTCAGCTCCATTTGCTGCTTTCTGACCTTTGCTAACAACTCTTCTCCTGGCAGAAAATTGCCCACATGCTATTTTTTACCTTGAAATTTTCTTTAATGCCAAATAAAGGCTCTAAGTGACCTCTGTCTTCTCAGTGTAGATGACACGTCGAGCAGGGCTGTGCCAACGAAAGACCATTAGAAAGCACCATGTATCCACACTGGGACAATTTATTCTACAGATGCTTTGAACCCGAAGTCAGACCTCAAATATGTGATGCTGTGGGACATTCTCCAGGCAAAATAAATATTTTTCAAGTGGCTACTAAAAAAGCCCGTGATGTAGAGGTGAAATGGTCTATGTGAGCCAGAGCTCACCTTGCCCAGGGACAGTTTCATACCCAGTTGCTAATTTGCACACTCAAGCATTTTATTTCTGCCTAGACTCTCTGTGCATACCCAGGGGAGTTTTACCCAAATTCAGCGCTTGCAAAGCTTTGGAAGCCTGGAACAATGTCACCTTTTGGTGACTCCAGAAATCACAAATTTTAGTGCAGAAAATACTTGCTGCTTATGTCCACTGGTTTCCCATAAGCCTGGTGTAGTGCTGCTCAATCCCACAGGCTCCTGAAAGCCCTGAGCGGTGCTGGTACCGTGCTTGGCAGCTAATGGTTGCTTTCCTCTGCCAGTCACTATTTTGTAAAGAATATTTTTGCCAGTTAACTGTGACTAATTTGCTTTCATCTCTACAGTATGGATGCAGTCAGGGCATCTCTGAAAGGTGGTACTTAATAAAAGAGAACATATTGATGAACTTTCCTCCCCAGCCAAGCCCTGCACTTTTCCCACAGGCTCTGCTGCAGTGCACATACCCAAATGACCTTGGGATTCGAGCTGAAAAACTGCTGTTTTCTCAATGCCTACTTGGCTTTGGGGCAGAAATTCCATCACTGCTCTCATGGCAAAGCTGTGGAGGAGTGACAAGGGACGCCGGTGACGTTTCCGTGCATGGAGCAATGAGTCTGTAGCATGTCCTGCATTCACTAAGCAGTGCCTAGCACGAGTTTGCAGCCCCCGCTTTCAGGGCTGCTGGCTCCCCTGGGCTGTTTCATGTCACCTTGCTGGGGTGGCTGTGACAGCGCAGGGCTGGAGGAGCGCCCAGCCTTCCCCGTCGCCGCAGGCAGGGCTCCGGCGTAGCTAATCCCCTGCTGCCAACTTCCACAAACAGTGTCCCTCTGGTGTAAACACAGCTGGGGAAAGAGAAGAGGAAACTTTATTTTCCAACCATTTGTGGTAGCGTTCATGCCTACAGCCCCAAGGGCTTTCTCTGCTTACATGCCAGAGCAAGTAATAATTTTACATCGTAAAGGTAATAATTTTGCTTTTGTAAATTTACATTTACAAATCAATTTTACATTGATATAGTGTTTTTCATCTCCAAGGCTCCCCGCAGACCTGGCCTGTGATCTGGGGATGGCCTCACCTAGGCAGGTGAACTCCAGTCATGCAGAACAAAACTGTGGTCCTTGGCTCTGCAGTGGTTTTGGAAACACCACCTGCCCACTCAGCGCCTTCTGGGCAGCTTGGATTTCATTGCACCCAGGGCTGCACGAGGACCCAAGGGATGTTCCTCAAAGCTCATTCTGGGGAGTGGTTCCACCTTGCAGATTTGCCTTTAGCTAAATGGGTGCGACTTTATGGGTGCTCCAGGACTGGAGTAGCTGAAAGCTCTGCTTTCTCCAGTATCAGAGAAGCCCTGCTTGGCAGGGAGGAGCAGGACTTTCTGCCCCGCTGTCCCTCAGTGACATGGGCTGCCATGTGCATCACCGATGGGAGAGGAAGGCAGGAGGCAGAAAAGCAGTGTAAGACATGGCCAGGTCACTAAAAATAAGAAATGAAACCCTGAGCATGAGTTTGCAGGAGCTGAAAGCAGGTGTACGGTGGACCAAACAAGTCCGAAAAGCCATCGGACAACACAAGTGAGTCACCGAGCAGCAGCTTTGTGAGCTGGAAAGGGGGTTCCTAAGCTGAGCAATTAGGTCTTTTTTAGGTTAAAATAAACATTGTTGCATCGGCTTAAGACTGCAATCAAAGCTGGAGATCGCTTTCCAGTTCCACGAGCTGAGCTCTATTTTCCTTCGATCTTATCGTCGGAGCAACGACCCCGCCCGGGCTCTGGGCTCCCGAAGGAAAGACGAACGGGAGGCGGCGGGGGGGAGCATTACCGAGCGGCATGTCTGGGCTCGGGGCGGCGGGAGACAGCCCTGCCCGCCGGGATGCCGCGGTGATGGGCGCGGGGCAGGGCGGGGCGGGGGCGGCAGGGGGCGGGCGAGCCCGGCCGGCGGGCCGGGGCGGGGCGGGGCGGGCCGGGGCGGGGCGGCGGGCGCGGAGCGGAGCGGAGCAGCGGCGGCGGCAGCAGCATGGAGCGGGGGCTGCGCGTCTTCGGGGACCCCAAGGTGAGGGGGCGGCGCTGCTGGAGGAGCCGGGGCGTGCACCGGGGCTGAGGTGCTGTGCTCCCGGCGCTGGGAGCCGGGGCACGCACCGGGGCTGGGAGCCGGAGCATGCACCGGGTCTGGGTTGCCGCGCACCGGGTCGTGCACCGGAGCCGAGCCGCCGCACGTGCAGCCGGGGTGAGAGCCGAGGCGCGCCCCGGTGCTGAGGCGACGCGCAGCGGGGTGGGAGCTGGGGCACGGCGGCTAAGCCGTGAGGCTGTGCCCTGAGGCGTCACTCGGCGGTACCAGCCGGGGTCTGCGCCGCCCCGGCCCGGTGCTCCCCGCAGGGACACGCAGGAGCTGCCCCGAGTGTCCCGGGCATCCCGCACGCCCCGCCGCCGGAGCGGTGCTGGTCCCGGCTCCCACCCGCGGGGACATCCCAGCGCCTAGCCAGGGTCACTCCGCTCCTCCGGGCTGGAGATGTGCTGGTAGCCGGGCTGGGCATAAGGCAAGCCCTGAAGTGTCCAGCACTCCAACCGTTGCCTTGGTCTACTAAAACAAACCTTTTCTCTTGTTTGTTCTCTTTTGGGGTATTTTTTTGTTTGGGGGTTGGTTTTGGGGGTTTGGTGCATTTTTTTGGTGTGTTGGTTTTTTTTTCTTAAGCATTTAGTTCAGTTATTCCTCAGATAGCTGAGATACCATCTTGGTGACTGCTGTCAGATGGCGCTCCGGTCTTTTGCTCTCACCATGTGCTGTATAAATACATCTCAAGTAGGACCATACAGTAATGTGTTTGTTAATCAGATTATAAAAACCATTGAGAATGAAGAAGATGAAACAGATGTGGTTAGCAATAACTCTGTATCTTGCTGCCTGCGCTGCAAGACAGCTCAGCTCTTAGGTTGTGGTATGGGTGAGCCGACTTACAGGGAGCAGGTTTTCTCTGCCTGGCTGCCTTTGGGCTCTGGCGCTGACTACCAGGCAGGGTTAGGCTCTTGGTGGGCAGTGAGGGGCCGGCACAGGGGAGACCAAGAACAGTGATGTGAGGGTCGCAGTGGTCCCGCTCTGGGAGAACCCAAGTGGTGGCAACTGCATGCGGCTTTTCCAGGGAAGAAGATTGCCTCCAAAAACCCAAAAGGGTTTTTTTTTGCTACTGTTTGCATTCCCTACCACTCCCAAACCGTTTATCTCTCAGTTTGAGCTCGCACCAGGGAAGTCTAGCGTACTTGGAAAAGCCTGTGTGCACGTGTCTGATTGATGTTTCGTTCCATCACTACACGAGGTTTCCCTCTTGAGGAAGGTGACCCATGCAATAGCAGGCAAACCTCGATACCGAAATCCAGGGAGCGTTGACATCTGCTAATGGTTAAAGCCTTTTTAAGGCTACTTCAATCTTGGGAGCTGTTGGCATTTCATCAGCTCCACTAAAAACAAAACTGTTGATTCACCCCAGTGATTTTAAACTTTTGGCTGAGAGAAGCAAGTTAAATTCTTCTTTCACATAGGCTTCTTCCTACTTTTGCAGTGTGTGGGGGAGTGAGATGCTGAAGAGAGAGACCTAGGAAAAACCATGCAGGGTTTGACTGCTAAGATCAGGCTTCTGTTGTTTGGTTGCCGGCAATTACGAGACTGGTTTTCCTGAGTCAGGCAGTCCCTTTCAGTCCTGTGAACCTGCTAAGTCAGGCTTGGGGAAAAAAAAAAATGGGTCTGAAGTCAGTTAATGAGCCCTATTCATTCCCCTGGACCCTCTGCCATTGGGAGCGGTCAGTTTTGTGTTTTAGAGACGTTTCTGGTAACTGGAGCAGCTTTGAGCTCCAGCTGAATGCGGGGCCGGGGCTGCCTCCACGTTTTTCAGGAACTCGCTGACTCCCAGCAACTGCAGCAGATGAACAGGGAGCTGCTGGGGCTGCCGGAGGGCAACTTTGAACCCTGCTTATCGTAGGCCATAAAAGGACAGAAAAGACTGCTGTTCCTTGGATGCCGACCATCAGCCTCTTCCCTCTCTGCTCCACAACCAGAGTAGAGACCGTGTCCTCGCTCACTGCTGGCTCCTCTCCCCGCAGGCCAGCCCCAGCTCGGGAGCTTCGGGATACGTGGCTCTCTTCTCCTGTGGCTCCTGTGTGCCTTGAGCTGTGTTGTGGGGAGCAGGATGGGAATGGGGGCTTCTGGGGTCAGGCCCGCACCCTCCCAGTAGCTGGTGTAGCTCTGCTGCTGGATGCTTCTTTACAAAATAAGCATCAAGTAACACTGGGCAGGGGTCCTGCAAGCCCTCCCGGGGCACGCTGTGTGTGTCACGGTGTTTCGGGACCTGTCCCTATCCAAAGGGAGACAGGTATCTCCAATGTGCCCTTCGTACCTGGGAATTGGGAGATGGCCAGAACTGGCTGTAGCTGCATGTGTCCTGTCAATGGTTAGGAGAGAGCCTGGTGACCAAATCTGGATGGCACCAAAGGTGCCAGCTCTGCTGTGCTGGCTGTACCTGGGGAGGTTTGGGTGGGCGTTCCTGCTCCCTGTAACACTGCAGCCTCCCCCTGCTTGAGACAGACCTGCCCATCTGTGCTGAGCTGATAATACAGGCATGTGCCTTGGGTGCGGAACTTAAAAAAAAAAAAAAAAAAAAAAAAAAAAGTGATCCTTATTGTAGGCAGTGCAAGTGCACGAGGGTGTGCTGAGGATGATTTTTTTCTTTGGCTCACCTGCTTCTTGCACGCAACCTGACCCCTGACCTGCTTGGCATGGGTCAAAGCCTGGTGCTGCCGAGGCTGCATTGAGCTCAGCTGTACCTTACACAGTGAAGTGCGTACTCATTCCTTCAGTAATGTGGTGCAGGCACACTCTCGGATAACCTTCCCGGATCCACTTGTCAAACGCGATGGCAGTAAGAGGCTGGCTTGGTGCTGCACGAAGCGCAAGGACTCTGTTTATTGCCTCGTTCCAGCCGTGTGCAGGTGTGAAGTCTGCGATGGCTCGGAGAGGGATGTTGCCCTGCCGCCCCGTGGGAGCCGTCCCTGCAGGAGGGTGACACAGAGCCACCATCACCTATTAACAGCACCAGGAGCCTCATACCGAGGTCGGTGGAGGTTGAGTAGTTGGTGCCAGGAGGAATGGTACTAAACGCTGCTTAGCACAGGAGCATCCTCCTCCTCCTCAACCAAACCCATGTATCGTACGAATGTTTCTCTAGAAAGCACGAGTATATCTTGCAATAGAGCAGTGTGTCGTGTGGGCCTTGTAGTCTCTCACGTTTCTCTTTTAAAGGCTCAAGCCTTAAAGCATACGGCAGATTTGTCTCCAGAACGCACTTCTGGGTGTCGTCAGGTTTGAGCATAATACTGTGCCCCTTCCACTTCACATCCCTCTTGATCTGCTCTCACCTCTTCCTTCTAAATGTGCGTTTGTGGTGAGTTTATGATGAGGATAATTTTGCTCCTGACAGTGTGCTTTCTTTGGGGAACATAGTTCATTCTTTTTGCAGTGATTGGCATTTGTCTTATCTCATGTTGAATTTTGCTCTCTATTAACATTTTCCTGCCATGTGTGTCTAACAATTGACAAATGACAGCTGTAATCACTCTGTTTTTCAGTTATTGAGATCAATAGAGTGAACTTTAAATTATCACCTTTTAATGTGCTGATAAATAATCCTGGGCAAAGTCACTGCTAAGGATTTTAAAATGATGCAACTTCAGCAGCTGCCTGGATTATCTATTAACATCTGCTGGAAACCATCAAAATAAGAGGTGAGGTTGGTGTTACTTTTACCGTGGTGTTAGGGCTGACTTTGTTCATTATATATATTGAAAAAAAGATCCTGAAACCACCTAATATGGAAATTCCCTCAAGTGCCTTAGCTTGGATGGTACTTTTTATGCCACATAATGGGCAAACTGAGCAGTTAACTGCTCTGCCATGGTCCGCTGAGCAAACCGTAGAGTAATAGAGAAATTCTGTTGGGTTGACTGTAGCTGAAAATACTTAGAACGTTGGGTTAAATTTTTCCTCTTAATTTCACTAATTGAAAATAATCAGACTTGATCTTTGAATGGAACATACTTGTTTGCAGTATCTCATTTTGTGTTTGAATTTATTTTTGAAGCTTATTAAGTTCCAAAGAAAACATTACAATATTTTCAGAAGAGAAAAGTCAAGCCAGAGCCCTTAAAACTTCTCCTTTTTTAAAGTCTGAACCAACTTGCTGATATCTGTGCTAATGAGTCACGTGCCTATGTTTCTGCATAAAAATGGAAAGCGCTCAGTTTGCTCCGACAGCCTTGTTGGATGTTGTCTGTGCTGAGGATGCACAATTTATGGCCAGTTACATCTTTTGAACTCTTCCCTCTGGATTTTGATAACTCTTTAGTGAAACTCAGAGACTTTATTGAATCGCACTGTATTTTTTTTTTGATGCACTGGCCAGTGGTCAGTGAACTCACTCTCAACTGCAGTGCTGAGGAGGTGCAGGAGCAGGGCTGAAGGGTGGCTACACAAAGGTGTTCCTGAGGGTCCTCGCTGCAGCTGGGGAAAGAGAAGAGCTCCTGCCCCAGGAAAGCATTTGAGAGCTCTGCTGCTTTCTCCTTCTTCATCAGAGCAAACGTTACCACATCCAGCTTTGCTGTGAAAAAGGAAGGCATTGCTGGTTCTGGCGTGGCTGAAGGCTCCTCTCTGGTGCTGGTGCAGCCTGTGGTGCCATTGGGGTCCTGGGCAAAGTGTTGAGATCCCTATTTAATCTGTGTGCGCAGGCTTCCCCTCCAAATAAACCGGAGGGTTTGAGGTGGGAGACCACATGTGTGTGGACCTCTGCGTGCCGAGGAGCAGAGCCCTGGAAGAGGCGCGGGGCTCCTGCGTTCGCCTTATTTCTGCTTGTTTGAGCATCGTCTCCTGGAGCCGCAGTTCAGAGAAAACTCTTTCATCTTTATCTGGGTACTTTCCTTGACCTAAAGCAAGGTCGTGTTACCCACTTGTATCTGGAAAAGGCTTGTGCTTTGTTTACCCAAAACAAACACGCAGGAAGAGAGCTGCAGTGTAATCTGCAGCGCGAGCAGCCTCCCACAGAGCTGGAAACCTGCAGGGTTTGCGAGCAAGGCACCTGGGGGAGCTGAGCTGCTCGCTCTGAGCAGCTGCCTCTGCTGATTGCATCCTTATCTGGGGCCAGCTCTTGGCGGACACCCTTCTAGGCACACCTTTACTTCTTCACTTGAATGTCCTTTGGTAATCTAAATAGCATAGACTAGTTCTCAGCTGCAGAAAACTACCCCCAAGCACTGATCTTGAGGAACCCTCCAACTTTTTGGGTTGAGCAGCATTGCACAAGAGTTTCTTAGCACTTAGTTTAGGTCCCAAAGAAATGCATGGCAGGGGAGGAAGAGCCTCTTGCTGATGTTGGAGAGGAACCTTGCTGCTTTACAAGCACCTTGCCTGCAGCAGTGGCAGAAGGAGGTGGCTTGCATGGGTGAAGGACACCACTGAACTTGCTTTCTCATTGAAGGAAGTGTCATGTTGGGATGTTCTTGCAGGAAACGCTTGAGAAATGCTTGGAGTGAGAAGACCTCAGTAGGTTTGGGTTGCTTGGGTTTTATATCCAGCACGAGTGAGTTTCAAGCTTGTAACTCCATCAGAAGGTCACGAGGGCTGTTGAAAACCTCAAGGAATGGAGCTTGCATGGTTTTGAAATAGGAATCGGAGCTCAAGAGTGGAAAATGTGCCAGGCGTCCACATCTGGCAATGTGGATCATGTCCGTAGTCTGTTATTTTATTTGCTGCTTCTCAGGACATTTGGTCCTCATAAGCAGGATTGCATAACTCAAGGTGGGGGAAAAGATCAGGATTTGCCCTTTTAAAATCTTCATCCCTGTAGATTCAGATGGTGTCTTAAGGGTAGGCGAAGTGACGGGGAATCTTTTTACAATCTGCTAGTAGGGATGTCAGTGGGGATATTTGTGACCCCCGGGCCAGCTGATTGCAATGGTGCAGGATCAGCAGCTCGAGCTGCCTAGAGCTGCGGGGGGAGGTGGGGATGGGAGCGAGCTCACAGGCATCAGTGCACATCCCAGAGATGGGCACTGCCAGCCCTGCACTGGGAGCTGGGCCAGCGGCGTTGAGCTCACATCAGCTGCTCACGGATGCTTCAGGGGAGAGCAAAAGGGTCTAGAGGTGGACAATTACGCATTGCCCTGCTTGTATGGACCGCTTACTCATTTTTCTTCCAGCACCTCATAGTTGGTTATTGTTTGATACATACCCTGATGCCAGAGGGTTTGTGGGTTTTAATTAGTAACCCTGGGTAGTTTAGTTATCCATGCAATTATCCAGTCCTCTTCTGAATCCTACTCAATTCTTACCCTCAGCATCCTGCAGCAATCATCTACACAGGAAGATTTGCACAATGTTATAACTAACAAGAACTTTGTGTATTAAGTTGCTGCTCTAGAGTTTCATTAAAAAAATTAAATACCTATTTTGTAAGCTATTCCGTTGCTTAAAAGAAAACAGTTCTGGAAATATGAAGATCTAGCTGAAACGTTTTACAGCTAATATTTTCCTTCCCAGTTCGACTTCCAAATTACATTTGTCATGTTCCTCCAAAAGGCTAATGGAAAAAAACTCGCTTTTGCTTTTCTGGGGTTCTTTCTCCAAAATCCATTGTTTCAGCAATAATCGGGAAAGAGAGTTTCAGAGTGAAGAGATCTGAGTTACTGTCCCATTTTTAATGATTCAAAATTTAAGTGTTTTGGTTTTGAAATCAGCTTGTTAGCTCTATGGGGCAACTCTTGTTCTTTTTATTTTTTACAGCACCTTGTACCATGGGACTGACTCCATGTGTAGGATTAGAAAGCCTGTAAGCTCTGATAATACCAAGTAATTAACAATGTATCAGAAGCTGATCCTTGGAAGTGAAGTCAAAGTTTTTGTGTAATGACTCTTAGCAAATTAATTGATGCTTGGATGTCTGTGAATTCAAGAAGGAGCAAGCTGGAAAGCGAAGGTGTTTGGGGTTTGCTTTTTTCACTCTTCCCAAACTCTAAACCATGCAAGCTAAATAAGGATAGGGCAGTTCCTGAAAATTACTGGAAACAGAATAGATTTCTAAGGATCCATTAAATGTGTGAGCTGCAGCAGCAATAAGAAGATATTTGGACAATACTTAGATATTGAAAAATAAACTATATAATGATGGTATTTTAAGAATGTATTTGTGCTTCCCTGTCATGACTTTGTCCCCGTATTGGCTGCATTTATACCTGCGTTAGCACCAGCTGCTTATCTCTAAACTTTTGCTGCAGCTCTAAGAGTACCTCACCGATTTCTCTTTATCCTACTGCAGGTAGAGCTTCACGTCCACCTGGATGGAGCAATTAGACCAGAAACAATCTTACACTTTGGCAGGTGAGTTGCAGGGGGAAGAAAGCTGTGGGAGCTGCAGTTCAAAAGCATCGGATCCCCTTCTGCTTGTCCAATTCTCCGACAGAAGAGCTTGTGCTGGCAGGCTGGGAAAGCTCTCTCCTCCGTTGTGCAGGCAGCAAACCTGGCTGGTGCTGGTCTCATCTCTGCACAGATGGGTTCTGTGGCCGCACGGTGCGAGAAGATGGAGCACTTCCCAAAAGGCAGTGCTGCAGCGGGGCTGCGCTGGTAGCAGGAGCGTGAGCGAGGTGGTCATCGGTCCTGTGAGCTGGGCAAGCGAAGAGGAGCCACCGTGAGAAAAGGACAGAAGATGTCTCATAAATAGAGGTGTCTGCCTTTGAAGTGTACCTGGGAAGTGGCAGAGTCAGTGTATTCTCACTTCTTTTTCCACATTCCTAATTGCCAAAGCAAGTAAAATGAAAGCAGGCTGGGAGCTGCTTCTTGGTGGTGCCGTACCACAGTCTTGGGAGGAAAAACCAGCTTGGGTGCTCCTCCCTGCCCTGTGGCTGTGTGCCTTTGAACTCCAGGCTGTCTGCCTGGTGCCAGCAGTCAAGGAGTCATGCTCCTGTGAGGGTCACCCGAGAAAGGACTTGGCAGTGACTTAAACAGAGGTTGTTTCCTTGATAGAGCCCACATGCATCTTCTTGCTTCAGTGTAGCTCGTGTGGGAAGCACCAAGGTGAATGATTAACTGGTGCGAGGACCTGGCCCCAGGGTTGTAAGCAAAATAAACTGAAGACTTCTTCCAGCTGTCACTATTCAGAAAGCTAATGGAGACTAGCAAATACCCTCAGATCAAGAAACTGGCAAGCTTAAAGATTTCAGGAAATGGCTTTTAAGCACAACTCTGGTACTTGTGGGAGGAAGTCAGTTCTGAGGAGGATAGGAAGTGGTTCTGGCATCCTGTGAGCCCAGCACACTCCAAGGCAATGCGATCCTACGGGGAAATACTCTTTCTACAGCAGCTTTTTCTGCAGCGAGTGGCCATACATTTTGCAGTGCAGTCAGAGTAAAGAAGATGGATCAGAGATGCCCATCTCATTCGTTGCAGGATGTCAGGGTTCCTGCTGGCCCTGCCTGTGCTGCTGGTGGGCTGCAGGGCTGGAATACAAGTCCCAATGGACGGAAGAGTCAGTCCTGACTCCCTGGGTCTCTGCTGGATCCCTGCTGCCAGCAAAGGACAAATGCTGGTGTAGTCCCCCGGGAGGGTTGTAGGAGCCCTGAGGCCTGGGAGGCATCAGCCATCTGAGGCTCCCATGCCTCTCCCTTGCTTAGGACTGAAACCTTCATTGCCCAAGTGTGTGCCGAGTCCTCTCTTATTTTTAAACAGCCCTGGCGTCCCCTGGGGCTGGCAGCCCTGGGGTGCCACACTTGGCTGGGGTGGAGTGAGTCTGTGCTATTCATGGGCTCTAAAACTAGCGCTCGCACAAATATAAAAGCAACAGGGCACTGCAGGAGACTGTAGGGGACTGCCTTAATAACCTCACCCTGGACACAGAAAGCTGCTTGTGGTCTATTTTTAAAGGTAAAGAGCTAGAAATAAATTTGCCAGGTGGTGGCTGACCACGTACAAATAACCCGAAGCTGCTGGGATGCACAAGTCCCCTTGGGCAGTGGCTGAACTCTGCCATTTTTAGAAACTTTGGCTCCAATTCTGTCAGGTCTGGGTCAGGCATTGCATCTCCCCTGCCCAGCCAAAGGGTTTAGAGCCATGGCAGACCCCTTGTGGGACTGGGTGTCCCCAGGAGAGGTGTCCTCTCCGCGGTGGGACGGTGTGCGTGGTGCTACCTGTGGCTGGAGGTAGCTCTGGGCAGGATGCTGAGGTGCCGGCAGGCACAAGCATGTTCCCCTGGGGCAGCTTTGCTGTGGGAAGGCTCCCACCTACCAGATGGGTTGGATGGGACAGCAGCAGCTCCCAAAGCCGTGTTGGCAAGATCCACCAGAGCCCCTCAGCCGGAGACCTCACTCTAGTGTCTCTGCTCTGCAGATTATCCCAAAGTGCTGTTGCTTCTGGCTGCGTGGAGGCAATCCTTCAGGAAGCACATGAAAGAGGTCAGGGAAATGACTTTGCTGTAGGGAGCTTTCCCTGGGCAGGTAGAGGAAGACATGGGCTGGTTCCTGGAGCAGGGACCAATGTGTCAGTGCCATGGAAAGGGCAAGGCGGGGAGGAAAACCTATGCCTTGGCAGTGATGAACATCCCCTGCCGAGTGCCAGCAACTTAATCTGTGCAGACTGCATGTGAAGGCTGAGCGTGGGGCTGGTTTCCTTCCTGCGTGAGCAGGGAATGAGCAATGTTTACTGAGCCCAGGAGCAGGGTCCTTTGGGCTGCTTCCCTGCAGATTGCTCATCGGGATGGTTGCTGGCATTGGGACACTAAAGCTGTCTGTGGTGTTTTATCTCTATTAGCAGAGAGATCCATCGATTGGCTGTAATTCATCGTGGCAGGAAAAAGGATTAAAACCAAATGTCTAGTTATTATTCCTAATTTAGGTTGGCATGTGCAGAGTAACAGGGTGTGGGGGTGGTAAACCTGCCTGGGAAGCATGCAGCATCCTTGGCTGGCAGCCCCCTTGAGCCTGGCTGTCACCCCACTGAGGACACATCCACCCACCCAGGACTCCAGGTGCTCCAGGGACAAACAGCCTTTTCCCTCTTGGAAGCATTTAGGTGGGCTTTACCATCTCCATCCCTTTGGTAAGAGCAGTTGTTGGGACTGCCGTTTTCTCCTGCGTGGGAGGTGTCCCCACCATGATGTTGGGCTTGGAAACCAGCTCGCTCGCAGGAGCTGCCGGCATTAAACACACGAGCCATGACACTTCTGCATGCGTGATCCTGCGCCTGGGAGCATCTCCACAATTTCTAAAGCATTTTCACCTGCATAAATGGAAATTAACTTTTCTAAAGAATTGTCAATTCTGCTGCTAGGACTAGGAGCTGCCAAGAAATAATCCAGAGCCCCTTTAGATGAACTCCTCCTTAAGCTTCAAATGTGCTCTGGCTGTGTTCCTGCTGGGTCAGTCTGGGCTTGTATTTCGATTTGTTTGTGCTTTGCCTGCATTTTGGATTGCCTTCCTCCCTGCTGAGGCTCAGGGCTGCATCTGCGAGATTTTGGAAGGACAACGTGTGCCATATCTTTTCTGTGAAGAAATGGAGGCTAATGCTGCCAGCTTGGGATGCGATTGCTCTATGAAATGGACTGATTAAAAATGCAATAGCCTTCCCCATCAGTAATATGTGGCTTCATTTCTAGGAAAAGAGGGGTTCCTCTCCCTGGCAGCACTGTTGATGACCTCCTGAAGCACGTCAGCTACAAAACACCACTGACACTTACACAGTTTCTAGAAAAGTTTAATCACTACATGCCTGCCATTGCGTAAGTACCCTGCATTTTACTTCTTCCTCCTCAACCCTTGGCAGGACTCCTTGGCTAAAGTTGCTCAGCCTTGGAGGTCACCTTGCCCATCCCCAGTGTGCCCCGAGGGTGATGAGAGCCGGTGATGGGTCCCACTACTGTCCCTTGCAGGGGTGACCGTGAGGCGGTGAGGAGGATCGCCTACGAGCTCGTGGAAACGAAAGCAAAAGAAGGCGTCATCTACGTGGAGGTCCGGTACAGCCCTCACCTCCTGGCCAACTGCCATGTGGATCCCATCCCTTGGGGCCAAACCGAGTGAGTGATCCCGCTGTGCCGGGGAGCCGGTGGGTAGCCAGTTTGGCACGGAGAAGGCATGGCCCACGCCGGTCAGCTGGCGCGTGTTCAAAGTTTGGTGTAACTAAACCTTCTCTCTCCTCCAGTGCAGCGAGCGCCGGCATGGTTCCACCTGTCTTCCCCATCGATAGCATTTTTCATCTTATAATATCTGTGTGTGCTGCCATGTTTTAACATCCCTTGCTTTGGGCACCTCATTCTGCGTGTGCAGAGCGGCTGTGCTTAAACTTCTGGCTGAAGCTGTTCTCTGTGCGAGGGAAAGCAGCATTCATATACGGATTGCTTGCCTGCAAAATGTGAATTTGAGCTCGCAGAGACAGTGGGCAATGTTGGAGCGAGCTGGTGATCCGATCCCTTCTTTACATGTCATCCCCTCTGTGATGTGTGCCTCTGATTAAATCAGTGCTGGGCCTTGTGGCCCCTTGCAAAATGTGCTGTGATGGGTGTTGAGCCCTCGTGCTCGTCCCTGCCCAGCTGCAGGCAGTTGTGTGCCCTAATGAGATGCTCTGGTAAAGAGCAGGTTCCTCTGCTCAGGCAGGATTGGCATCCAGTTCTCTGAGGCTCTTCTAAATCTTACTATCATCTTTGCATGCTTTTGTGCCCGACATCTGGTAGATCTGGGCATGGCACGGGTGTAAAAGGTGCTCTTCAGCTCTGGGCGGTCTCGTCGCGCTCCTCTGGATGTTAAGGCGAGTGGGACCCCGGGCAGCCTGGGTTTTGCATGGGGTGTCCCGTAGGGATGCTGGGCTGGACCTGCGGCTCCTGCCTGCCTCCCTGGCGGGTGTCCGGCCTCTCACTGATGGCTTTTCTTCCCCTGCAGGGGAGACCTCACTCCAGATGAAGTCGTTAACCTCGTAAATCAGGGACTACAGGATGGAGAAAGGGATTTCCGCATCAAAGCCAGGTCTATTCTATGCTGCATGCGTCATATGCCAAGTAATGTATTGCAGCTCCCCTGCTGCTCTGCTCCCCTTCCCTGACGCGTGGCGGGAGGTGACGTCCCCTGGGTTCGGGTCCCTGCAGAAATGCGGGGAAAGCCCCGGTCCCGTGGCCCTGGGTCCGATGCCACAGTGTTGAGAAGGAGTAGTTTTTTTTCTTGGTGGGGGTCCTCCCCTCTCTTCCCTATGGGGAAAGGGTGTGCTGGATGTGAGAGTGGGCATCTGTGGGTACAACCAGTATCTGAAAGGTCTTGCTAGAGAGACAAAATGGGCTCTTCTGTCCTCTCCTGGGGGAGGTCTCATTTCTGCTCGTACCTCGCTCCCTGCCCAAAGGCTGGAGCTCTCCTTGGGCCAGTTGAAGCCATTGCCACAGCAAACGGTTGCATGTGCCATGACCATTTGATGGGTCCAAGAGCGGACAGTCACAGGAGGAGGACCAGGCATGAGATCTCACACTTTCCCTGCTCATGGTCATGCTGCTACAGCAGCATGCTCCTTCATTAGCCTAGACCGTGGGTCAGCCAGAGAGTCCTCTGGCTGCAGTCTCTGCTGGTTTAAGCTGAAAACACAAGTGAAATATACTTAAGTCACATAAAGAAAATGTTTCCTATAAAATCAGCAGCTCTGAACTTTGTTGGTAAAAGGTGCTGTCACCCAGAATAGGAAGAAAACCCAATTTCCAGTGTTTCATTGGGCTGCTGAGTTCTGTGAGCATCTTCCTCTAGAGAAAGATGCAGTCAGAGCAAGGTTGTATGACAGTAGCTGTTCTATGTGAAGACTTTGTTATGAATATCTTCATATCTCACAACAGTTTTATGTAGGCTTAGCAGGGTAGATGGTGGAAAGATTTTTGCTAATGACTACATGGTTAGTTTGTGTCTAGAAGTGTGAAATACGATATTTTTGGAAACTGGGAGATCTGAGAGTGGTTGTTTTTTTTTTTCCTGCCTGCACATCAACCCCAAACAATACTTTGAAAACTTGACCTTTAAATTTCTGGTTTCTAGGAAGAAAACTTTTTTCTTCGTAGAAACTGGAAAGCTGTGAGGCAGTGTCACACTTGTCTGCAGTTATGGTCCCTGCCAACACACAAGTGGTAAAGGCAGAAGGTAGTGGGAGCACCTTGCACAGCAGGAGGGATTGCTTGTGCAGACATCTGAGTTGGCATTTTTATGCCTCTGTCCCAGGGCACCAACTCTTACCCGGAGCCAGTGATGCACTTGATACAAGAGTCTTTAGTGCCACATTCGGGATGTGTTGCAACAGTGGGAAGCAACCCTATAATTTATGAAGTGTTGAGAGAAAGGCAGAGATGCCAGCCAGAACCAGCACATATTAAACTTGTTAATAAAATAATGGCTCTAATCTGGTGAGTTGGAAACTGGTGAAAAAAGAAGATTAATTTGCACGTTTTCTTATGTGTTCATCGATTTTGGGGATTCTACATGCACAGCAGGTTCCTCTTAATTATTAACACTACAGTTTATCTCTGTTTCTTGGCCTTTTTGCTGAGGGTAAGTGCTGTATGAGCTAGTAGATGCACGTCCTTTCTCAGAGGTTATCTATCCTGATCAGAGATAACTGTGAAGAAGTTGTTGGTCATTTGTTACTCTCTGTCTCACTGATGCCAAAACAATAAAACTTTGCGAGTGTTAAAGGTCAACTTTCAGGGGGCTGACCAGCTCCTTCCCACGAGGAGTAGCATCCATCATCTTGTCTGGCGTAGTCGAGGATGCTCTGAGACAGGGCAGGGCTGACTGTCGTACAAGGGCCCCCCAGAGATCCCTCCCAGCCCAAACTCCTCCGTGATACAACTCGTCTGAAGGGCCAGTTCTTTCCTTCCTCTGCCCTTGCCCAGCCCTGGAAAGCTCAGGAGTGAGTTGAGGGATTTCTCCCACGCACCATGTTACAGCACATGGGCTGTGCAGTTCAGCTTACCTTGGGCCAACTGCAGTCACCACTGTGTTCAAGGTTTCTTTTCTGTTTTCTTTTTATTTTTTCTTTTTTTTCCCCTGCCAAAAGTGAGCAGAAAAAAACCATGATGAGAGCAGCTTTATACCTGGTAAATGAATTTGATTTCCATTTGATTGACAATGAACTAATCAGTTAGCAGCTTTTATTTGCCTGAAGATGGCAGACCTTTCTAGGAGTTTGTTAGCTTCCTTTTTGAGGATCAAATTTTAGGAAAGACCAAAGAAAATAGCTCTAGCCTTCTAGTTATATGACCAGGATTTGTTTAGAAAAATGCTGAAGGTGCATCTCTTACCAATGCTTTCCCCTGAACCCTGACGCTCTCTCTTCCAGGCTGGTCTCCGGAGGTGGTGGAGCTCTGCAAGAAGTATCGAAACAACTCTGTGGTGGCCATCGACCTGGCTGGGGATGAGTCCCTGAAGGTGGAGAATTCCTCCGAGCATAAGAAGGCTTACGAGGTTTGTTTAATAAGCTTCTTAAAAGCAACTATGAGAAAAACATGCATTGAGGGGACTTGCATGAGTGGACACGCAGTATGTTTCTCAGACTGCAAACAGCTGGGACAGCTTAAAAATTCGTTGCAGCTATTAAAAACATTCTGTTAAATAGCAAAAGTATTTGTTTATATTTCCTAAATGATTAATGGCAGGCATCATTGTTTAAACACGGCCTTAGAGCTGGAGCTCAGCCCACTACCCCGTTGCACTGAATGCGATGCGAGTGACGTGGAGCCCACATCCCCCCGGCAGCAGCCTGCTGCTCTCGGCTGGGGTCGGCTCCTGGGGCTTGGCGAAACCACAGCCGAGGGTCAAGAGACTGGCCTTTCCAGCCTGGCAGAAATCACCCGAGGAGCAGGGAAGCTGCACATTTGAAGTGCTTTTATCTGATCATCTCAAATGCAAACGCTGGAATGGCTTCAGGAGCCTGATCCGAGACTCTCACCAGACCTCAGCGCTTTGCAGCGGCTCAAAGGGAAAGCTTCGCGGCTCGCTCATCTTTGCTGGTGGGAGTTTGGGGTTGTTGGTCCCCTGCATCAGTGGGAGAGGAGGTTGTGCACCATCGCTGCCAGAAAGGACTGTGGTTTGCAAGCAGCGCTCAGGTCTGATACAACACGGGGCTTTCTCAGAGTCTTTGCCCCTGTCAGCAGGAGCCGATACAAGGACTGCCTGTGCTGCTGTGCCATGCTGGATGAACTGAGTAGTAATGAACTGAGATGCGGGCACAGGGTTTTATTAGCTGACGGGCAGGTGCATCTCATCCTGCCCCGGTGTGCCAGCAGTACCCAGGTCCAGACTCCTGGGTCTGAAGGATGCGTCTTGTCTCTGTGCCAGGGGCTCGCTCAGGCTCTGAGATGCTGAAGCAAACCCCACTCCCATCCATCGGCCCCTCTTGGCCTGCGTGGCAGGGAAGTACATCCCCATAAATACTGCTGCTATGATCTGTGGGGTATGTAATGCATCCAGGGAAATTGGAGAGACTTGTGATGCCCTCAAGCAGGCATGTTCTGGCTGGGAGCTCTCGGGGCTGCTGGAGGGGAAAGAGCAGATAATGGTGAAAACTCAACTGTGGCTGCTGGCTGTGGAGGAGCACTGGGAAGTGTAGAGCCAAGGATCCTAGGACCACCATGTCCAAGGAAGCAGGGATCCTTGGAGGAGAAGCCAAGGGAAGCACCATGTGTCCTCGGACAAATGGGTTGAAAAAGAGATTAAAGCACTCCAGGGAAGACATGCCCACGGATGGACATTAGACACAAGCTGCCTCCTGGGTGGAGGTGCTCAGGCCTCAGCAGCCAGGAGGGTTAGTAGCGAAGGGTCCCACCACATGTGTTCTTCCTGACCCCTCTGATTGTATCCCTGGCTCCTCTTCGGATAGTTAGGGATGCCTGTCTTGGGAGTGGAGGGGTGAGAGTTTCTGGTTTCTCTTCATCCTGTGTAGAAACAAGTGGGAAAATCTCTGTCTCTCCTCTTCGTCTGGTACTCCAGCCAGAAGGCTTTTGTTATTTTGAAAAGTGTCAAAAAATAGCTGTTTGGGAAAAACCAACACTCACTTAAACATAGGGAGCACAGAGTGCCTTTCAGGTCGATGCGCATAGGGCTTTTCTGTAGACTTCCCAGGCAGACCCTGGCCTGACCTTTGCTGGGCCTGGGCGTGCAGCACATGAGAAGCTGAAAATTAAGTAACTGAAAAAAAATCATGAGTGAAAAGTCCTGAAGAAGTGCCCAGGAAGAGCGTCTGCTGCAAGATGGGGCTTGCAGCCTGCCTGCCACTGCTGGCTGGGTGGCTTTTCTCCAGCAAGGCAGGAGCCAGGCTTCCCTCGAGGCTGCATGGTTTCCCAAAGCCCAGGTGGTCTGTGGCTGACCTGGCAAGGGATTTCTGAAGATGCCATGGAGAGCATCTCGAAATGCCCCAAATCTGCACCAGCAGGGTTCTCCTGGCTGGGCTGCCTCTGTCCCCAGCCCCTTACAGGAGGGAGGTGCTCGGTGTCTGAGCATTGCTTCATCTCTGCCCTGGGGGCTTTTAAATTCTCCCACTTGGCTGTAGCCTGCCAAAAAGGTAGAAGTTTCAGAGACAGGAACGCCTGCAGGGTTGGTACAGAAGGGCAAGTAGGTGGAGGAAAGAGAGCTTCGAGCTTGCTGCTGTCGGGACAGGAGACAGCAGTGAGCTCACCCGGTATTAAAAGACCCTGAGGAGTCTGGCTGGGCTCCAGGGGAAGGTAACCAGGCTTTCAAAGTTTCTCTGTGTGTGGCATTACTGAGCTCTTCTCTCACAGCCTGTGCTACAGCAGAAAGCATGCACATCTCGGGGCACAGGGCTCGTGATTTGGGGGCTCTCTGCACAGAGCCCTGTTGCTTGCTGTGCCCCCGAGAGCGGTGCCAGCCCAGGAGTTTGCTGACCTTGCTGCGGGTGATGGGACAGGAGTGTGTCCTCTCTTGCTTTGCAGGAAGCTGAGAGATGTGGGATTCATCGCACCGTCCATGCTGGGGAGGCTGGCCCGCCTGCCATGATCAAGGAGGTACGAGGGGCTCCTGGCTCAGGGCAAAGAGAGGGGCATGGGTGGGAATTGCCCCTGCATACCCTGCACCGGGGAGAGAGGAGCCCAAGTCCTCTCCGTATTCATAGCAGAGCAAACACTGGGGACCCAGGCAGAGATGTGACCTCGACGGCTCAAAGAAGGATTTCCCCGGAGCTGACTCAGTGGTGTGGGCTGTACCTGTGGCGGGCAGGGATCTCTGGGCAGGCAGGAGTGAGGTGAGCTGGTGCTCAGAGGCTGTACGTGGTTTTCCCGTGTTCTCTAGGCAGTTTATCTCCTGAAGGCTGAACGCATTGGCCATGGCTACCATGTCCTGGAGGACCCTGAGCTCTACAAGGAGCTGTTGAGAGCAAAGATGCATTTTGAGGTAAGGATGTGTGGTGGGAGGTTGACAGCCACGTAGCTGCTGTCCGAGTAGAAAACCAGCCCTCGCTTGGGCTGTGCTACAACTAGGGACATGACCTGACACCCAAGTGCTGCAAAAATGGTGGGGACACCTGGCTGTTTGCTGGGATCTTTGCTGTGAGGAGCACTGGAGAGCACAGCAGCTTGCAGGAGGCGTGTAGCAGAGAGAAATGGATCCTGGTCTGGCTGAGGATAAATTTTGGAGGGCTTATTCACTAGTTTATATGCCTCAAGCCTGCAGGCTTCTCCTCCCATTAAGCAGGCTGCTGTACCGGAGACTGTCTGGTTGAAGGGTGGAAGTGCCTGGGAGTTATTGTGCGTGGGGAAATTTCCTTGGCTTTTCCCCAGAACGGGTGTATCCAACTAATATATGGAATATATGTATATACTTAATGCCAATGGTTTCTTAGCTGTGGCTGACACATGGCGGGTAGCTGACTGGTCATGGGAAATATCCCACTGGCTCCTGCTGCTGCCACGCAGGCTGTGGGCTCTTCGCATCCATGTCCTGGGACGTGCAGTGCTCCTTCAGAGTAGTGCTGAGGGGCAGCTGTGAACAAAGCTCTAAACCTGTATCTGGCTTTACCAGTGTGCTTGGCTATCTGCGTACACAGCTGGGGTTCAGATCTGTGTGGTTGATTCTGGTTTTCATGTTTAACTCCCCCAAACAGGTCTGCCCTTGGTCCAGTTACCTAACTGGAGCATGTCTTCCAGACTTCGGGAAACACCCTGTAGCACAGTAAGACTTCTCAATTATGTGCATTCTTAAATAATCAGGATTTGGGTTGACTATAGGTGCTTTATTGCTTTACAAAGGTAATGCACATCTAAGTGCTTAGGAAAATGTGGTACATCCTCGCCCTTCGGCACAGAGGGGCCTGATGCAGCTGGAGGGGGTGTGGGGGTCCCTCGGGGAGGCTGTCCTCTCCCTCCTGCCCCTGCTCTGAGCTGTGGGGCACGAGATGCTGCACACCGGCCATTAGCCCTAGTTTGTGGCTGAGAGCTGAGGTTCCTGAACCTCTAAGCAAGAGACACCCCGATGCTCTGCTCCTCTCTCCACCGGAGAAGCAGAGCGGTGGTGAGACAAGCCGAGCCCTGTGTTTGTGTCCAGCAACGCAAGCTGCAGGGACAGCGGCGAGGTCTTTGCTTTTACTGCATTAGAAGTGCATGACCAGTGCCATATCCAGTGTTTTACCCACCGGTTCAACCTGATTTCCTTACAGGTTTAGGAAGGATCGTGCTAACTATTCTATAAACACGGATGACCCCCTCATCTTTAACTCCAGTATTGACAAGGATTACAGCATAGTGAAGGACTACATGGGCTTCACTGAAGAGGAGTTCAAGAGAGTGGTAAGTTGGCCTCAGCTGGATGCTCTGCTGATGTCCTGGTGCAGCCCAGAACAACCCGCTTTTTTTCTTTATAAGCTGAAGAGTGTTCAATGGAAATCTGAGCATCCTGCACTGGCCTTGTAAGCGTGAGGCTGAGAAGGGCTGCTGAGCTGGCTGGAGGGGGATGCTGGGAGCGCTGCGGGGAGCAGGGGGATGTGAGGGCAGGGTGGGCTCTGCAGGGGCTGCATCACTTGGGCTGACTGCTTTGGGCTTTACGGGGAACAGGTCAGAGTGGAAATTGTCCACTGATGCCCTCACAGCAGGTCTTAGCAATAAAGAAGGAAGGTGCCTGTTGCTTTTTTTTCTGCGTTTGGAATTGCAGGTAGGTTATGGCAAGGCCTGGCCCTGAAATCAGCAAGAGTCAGAGGGTATGGAAGTGCTTGCAGTTTTTGCACATATAACATGAGTATGCGACAACTGAGCTGGAAACAAGATGACGTCTGGCTTTGGTTTTGGCACACACAGTCATTTATGTGTCTTGATTACATCTTTGATTTTCTAATTATTCACCCAAGACAGAAAGACAGGATAACTCTTGGGAGTTTGACTTACCTGGTTACCAAGCAAACCTTTCCTGGTTTGCATTGAGTCATGCTCAGCACTTTTGCCTGTGTGTCTCCAGAGATACTTGCTTGGATTGGGAAGTGCAGGATGCACTTTACAAGAGAGTGTCAGTCCTGCTCTCAGCTCTGGCTGGAGGAACAAGTCCCTTTCCCCTACAGACATCACTCTCTGTGTCTGGAATGGGGAACAAGGACAGCTCTGAGCTCTGGGATCCTGCTGCCACCTGTCTTCTCCTGCTCTTGCAAAAGCCACATTGTTCCTGTGTAATAAAAGGAAGGTCCCTGTGCAAGATGGACAAGCAGGTTACATTGCACAGCCAGGCTGTGTCCCAGCAGCGGCGCATCAGGCTGGATGCTCTGCTGCTGTGTCAGGAGAGGATCTTGTCCAAAGGGGAGCCGGGAGTGTAGGGACAGGTCTAAAGCACATACCCTAAAAATGCCAAAGTATATCAAGACCTTTGCTTTGTGCCTGCCTTGTTCCTCTTGGGACTGTTGGTAGTGATGGGCCAGAACAGTTGCCCTGTAAATTGAGGCCGTGGAAGTGACTCTTGGAGTGAAAACTTTACACTTTCCCTCGCCTGCTGCTGCTCAGAGCCAGATGTGTGGATGTGCACAACCACGTGTTCATGTCTAATGGGTCTTAATGTCTCCTTTGTGTTCCCCCTCTGCCTCCCCAGAACATCAACGCAGCTCAGTCCAGCTTCTTACCTGAGAAGGAAAAGCAGGAGCTGCTTGACACGCTGTATGAAGCCTATGGGATGGTCCCCAGTGCATCGTGAGCCATCCCTGCGAGCCAGCATGGAGCAGTGGCCCTTCTTCATGCATGCTTGACTCTCCTCTGTGCTAGTGGGAGCACCGGGAGAAGGTGCCCAGAGTCAGTCTCTATTACTGGCACCCCTGTGTTAACCCTTACAGTGCTAAGCAGAATCAGGCTATCACATATACCTACCTATCACTCCCACAAACTCTCTCCCAAATGGATATCCAGCTTCCTATCTTGTTGTGCAAGCAGGCTGAAACTGCCTCCTGGCCTGACTCCCTTCTCCATCTGCCAGTCTTTCTGTGCTGCAAATGAGAACAGAAGAACCTCCCCTCCTTTTTTTTTTTTTTTTTTTTTTTTTACCCTCTTCCCCTGCTTTATCTGTCCTGCCCTGCTGACCTGCCTAGCCCTTGTCTGCAGTGCAGAAATAACCACGTTTAACTGTGACTGTGGCCTGGGTTAATCTTCACCTTTCTAGGAAAAAGGTTTGTTAGCACTGGCAGGGAGTGAGCAGGCACTTCAGAAGCAGAGGCTTTATTCTCATCCATGTGGGTAGGAGGGTTTGGCCCCAGCTATATTTACCCAGCATTAGTCTTGTACTGACAAGACTGGAACAAGAACAAGCTGGAAGCTGGTGCTCTTGCCCATGCACAGGTCTGAAGAGCATTTAAAAAAAAATAAATTTTTTTTTTGCATCCTTTCTTGGACAAGGACTCCTGTGTATCAGCCTCCCAATGTCTGCTGCAGAAGTGCACACCCTGGGTTCAGGCTGCAGCTATGCTCGCAGCTGGCCATGACCATGCTCACACATGCGTAGGAAGTTGGAACATATTTTTACCATTTTGGGCCAAAATCTGCCTTCTGGGACTTTTCCTGGTTTTGTACTCATCCGGGAGAATTCCTGTGAACTGCAGCTTGCTCTTCCTCTATCTTTGTTTAGGACTTGGAAAAACCATGATCGATTGCCTGTTTTAACTATTGTGCCCTCTTCCTGACCTGACACCATTAAAACTGAGTAAGTAAGTTAATAAGCTAGGGCCCAATGTGACATACTGACTCATGTCCCATCTAAATTGCTTCTCTCACTCAACCACGACACTGGCTAGAAGACAGATCTTCAGTTTGGTGGAGAATTTATACAGAAATATTCACCAAAACTCCTGAGTGATTTTGGTGCATTATAGTGTTTTTACTTAATATGCAACAGAGCTGTGCGTCCAGAGAAGAGACCATCATTTTCTTACGTGAGTGTGTGGTGTGCTTTAACATCCCAGGCATCTGCCAAGATGCTTACTCCAAAGATACTGTACCAAAAAGTTGCCTTTGACAAGGGGCCGTGGTCACCATTACCATTGACATTGTGTGAGACTGGTCCAGTCTCATCCAGCAGCGACTGCGTACTGGGAGTATTTCCATTCTTTCTGGGCTTCCATATTTGTCTTCTGAGTAAAATACTCATCTCTGAAGTACATGGTGCATATATACACACATATATATGTATAGCTAGATAGATGGATGTGAGAGAGTGAATTTCTTACTTTTATAAAGCACATGCTAAAGCATCACTTTTAAGAACATGAGTGCAGTAAGAACCAGGCTTTTTTGGGTAATGTTTCTCCAAAAATTCTGAAGGATTTGCTTGTTTGGATTCTGGACGGTTGATTGTTAAACTTGTTTAATAAAATAACAAATTTATATTAAAAGATAAATCTTCTTGCCTTTCTGTTCAAGGGTAACTGTTAGGAACTGTGGTCCACAACGTGAGCCATCGTACCCCTGCTAGAGCGCGAGGGTTAATCGGTAGGTGTGATGGGGCTTTGGCAGCCCGATTCCTGCCTTCTCCTGTTGCCAGGTCAGAGCGCTTTGACAGCCGGAGGGAAGGTAGCCCTGCTCCCTTGCTAGGCGGGCAAGCTGGCTTTACGGATGCAGGTTGTTCCAACCTCACGTGTCCTTTTCCCTTCAGTAATCAAAGGGATGCATATCACTGCTAAAAGCAGCAGTGCTATCACTGTGTACTCTCGTTTTTTTTCTGGCACGTATCAAAAATAGTTTACAATTTTTTTTCCCTGTCTCCTGAGTTTTGTACAGTTGGATGATGCTAAGAGCCAGAAGTGGTGCAGCCTGGGCTGCCTGACTGCACTGTCAGCTCGGGCAGGGGAGCGTTTGCTGAAAGACTTTCTGATCATTTAGTGCTCGGTCGGAGTTTCAGGAGGTCTGGCACGCCCCTATGTTCAACGGAAATGAAGGGCTCGGAGCATCCCTGTGCTCAGCAACTTTGCAAGTCAGGATGTGGCTGGATTAAGCCAATGCCCTTGGTCTTTCAGCGCAATCGGCGACAGCAGCTGAGCTGGCTCTTTCACTTGTAGGGGGAACCTGATGCCTCTCGCCTGTCCTCTGAGGGTAGCTGGCCAACAGGTCCCTAAATCATCTGCCTAAATATAGTTCTGGAACAGATATTTTCTGACGAGGGAGACCTAAGATTAGCCCGCATTTGAGTGCTGGAGGTCTTGCGTGGTGCACAGTCCCTCTGCACACCACCTTTCAGCTTTCTCTGTGTGTGTCAGCATGAGCCAAAAAAAATGTTCAGTGGCACTGAGGAGAGCTGGAAATGGGGCTTAAAAGACCCAACTGTGTGGTCAGCCAAGCCCAGGAGCTACCTGCTGTTTTGTCCCCGAGCACGGGGAAACGGGAGCAGGCTCTTGGCCGCTGTCCAGGCACAGAGCTGCAATAGTATCCATGCAGCTCCGGGAGCCGAGCTGGTTTGCAGCTGCCAAAGCAGCAGATGCAGCTGCTACCTGGCTGCCAAATCCTCGTTTCCTGTGGGGGCTGGAGCTATGGACATCTCTGTGTGGCCCCGTGGCCATCGCTTCTCGGAGGCCCACATTCTCTCGCTGTCTGGCAGTCGCTTCTCTGTTTATTTATGGCCTTGTTTTCTCTGATAAATCTCAATACTTGTAACATTCAGTTCTTCCCTAGGCTCTCAGGGTGATGCTTGTCCTTGTGTCACCAGTGGAGAGTGTTTCTCAGGCCAGCTCTGCCTTGTCCCTGTGCTGGCCGCCGATCCCAGCCGGGCTGTGGCTGCCTCCCACAGCGCTGGTGGGATCGGCTCTGCCTGGGCTGGGTGAAACACCAGCGATGTCCTCATAGCTCTGTGCTGCAGAGGGAAGATGCCTCTTCCCACCAGCACCTCTTCTGCTGGCATCTGGGCCATTCTGCCAAGTCCCAAGCCAGCCTTGCGCTTGACGTCTGGGGTACTAACGTGGAGGGGAGCAGCGCTTCCACGGGTGGACGAAACACCCGTGGGAAAAGTGCTGCCTGGCAGCAAACCTGGGAAAGTAAGGGCAGACCTTCAGCATTTTCTGTGCCCAACTGCACCTGCTTCCACCTGGGTGCTGCAAACCTGTGGGGTTTCACAGGCCCAAATGGAAGGGACTCTCTTGTAACACAACTCTGTATCTCCTTCTTCGGGGAAGCTGGTGTAACCACCCTGCAGCTCAACTAGCTACAAGGCAAAACAGAGGGAGAAGAAACATCCAGGCAGAAAAAAACACCTTCAGTACTTGAAGGCTGTGTTATTTATTCCAACAGTTTATATAGTTTTATCAAACCATCTTTAACACAAAACATGTCTCCTAAAAGAGAGAATGGTGTGAGGTCCTACCAGAGATCATCTCAGCTAACAGCTTGCAAAGTTAAACCTGAATTTCAACAGTCAAACCAGCAAAATGTTTCTCCCCTCCCCTTAACAATATCTTAAAATGCTAAAACCCCAAAAAAAGATGCCTGTGGCTGGTGCTGCTGGGTCTGTAGGTGGAGCTCATCCACACAGAGCTGTGCTTTGGTCCTTTCCTGATGCTAAGCGGCAGCAGCACAGGTGAGTGGTGCTTGACATGAAGGCAGTGGGACTGGCCGGGTCCCTTCCCCACTGCCCACCCTGATGAGGGGCCGCATGGACAGTCCAGAGGCCAGGTCAGGTCTAAGATGCAGATGAGGGTGAGGCTTAGAAAAACCAATAATCTAAATTTCTAATCTATGGAAACAGAATAAATAATAGTCTAAATTGGCAAAGGAGGAAGGTACCTTGGACAGGAAAGTCTGATGTGTCTATTATTACTGAAATCGTTTTTTCCCCTAGGGGAAAATTGCAGCTAAGGCATCTTGAGAATGGCTCATATCACTACAACCACGGCAGTGTTGCTTTAAATCGTTAGGGATGGGAGCAGAAGTCTTTTGGAGGTGCCAGTCCTTGCACAGCATCTTGTGGCTCTCTAAACAAAAATGGTTGCAGCAGAGGCATTTGACAGACAACTTGCTGTTCCAGGTTGGCTTTTGTCCGCAGATTCAATAGCAAATTCTTGTTTAATGCTCACAGCAAGGCCCTCCTCCTGCCCACCCCACCCCCTGTACACTGTCATGGGGAGGGGCTGTTTTCTTGCCCCTTTGGTCTTGCTCCAGGGTCATTCTCAGAAGAAGTAGCGTCTCTTTGGCTTTCTGCAGAAGGGAGGATTGGGAAGAAAGCACGGTTACACTCTGCTGAGGACACAAGTGATCAGTAATTGCTATAGCTGATTTTATTCAGATTGCCACCTGAAGACCTATCGCTACCCTCCTGCGGCCAGATATTTGGCTTAAGAGTATTGGGTTCTCCCTTAATGTTCCTAGAGTACAAAGGCTTCTCAACACATCTGGTGATGCTGGGAGGGAGCCTCAGGGCAGGGATGTGCTCTCCTTGCCTAATCTGTAATGGCAACTTGCAAGTGCTCCAGGAATGTCTGCCCGACAGCCTGGCAGCTACCCGAGTTGTTCTCTGTTAGAAGAGCTCTAATTTGTGTTTATTATGTATGGGTGGATGGACACATGCTAGTATGGACATGTTGAAAGAAGTACAGCTAGGGTAATGTGTTTAAAGTGTTTTTATAGTTACAGATTGTAGGCTGGAGGAGTAAAAGAGCAAGGGCAAAACCTGGGGGTTTACCCTCTGCAGCAGTGCTGTATGTTTTGTTGCTTATTAGTGAAATCAGAGTGGCTGGTTTGCCAGAACAGAAGATTCATGCTTCTTGTAGTCAGCTGGCCAGCATATATTGAACAGGGTGATACTGCTGCTGTGTTTGGGCTAGAGGGGAAGACCTGGGGATGGCTGGTGATGTTTAAAATTATTTCTGCTGTTATTTAAAATACTGTGGAACTATTTGAAGGGTGATTTTTTAAAAAAACCCACAAAACCAACCAACAAAGAAAACGCAAACCACAACCTGCCCCACACTTGATTTTTATAAAGCCTAAGGTATACCTGATGTGTAATTTGCCCTGGGAAGGCTCTTGGTCAGTCCATGTCTTGTTTAAGCACCAGTGCCTCTACAAACCAGCTGAGCAAAGGGCCTTGGCTGGAGCGTGCAGCACTCGTGTGCCAGGAACCCCGGGACCATCCTGTTCACTGCCAGAGCCCCTCGGACTAAGGAGTCTCCCACGAGCTGAGTACCCACCGAGCATGAAGGCACTGACTGCAGGAGGAATGGGATAGCCCTCCTGAGCATCTGCGTGATGCTCCCAGCGACAGCACTGGTCAGCTGCACTGGCATTTCGTGCCTTGCCCTTCCAGCCTGGGTGCCGGGAGCGGGGCTTACTGGTGTCTGTGGCAGCTCACCTGCTCCTTCAACGGCGAGGTCACCTAGGTCCTCGGTCAGCTTGCGCATGCTGATGGTGGTCGCGTCCCGTTGGATGTCGTGGACAGCGTTCCTCCGACCAGCCCGATCGCAGGAAATAAAGTCAGTATACGTGCTGGACTCTACCTCCATTGCATCTCTATATGTCTGCAAAATGCTGTGGAGAAAACACAGCTGTGAGGCCAAGGATGCTCTGCAAGCCTTGAGTCGTGGCTCCCTCCAGGTTGGGTTACTCCGAGGGGTTAAATTACAGCATGAAAAAATAGTCCCTGTAACTCTGCTCCAGTTCCTCTAACAGCAGCTACTGAAATCTCAGATATCAACCCCATCACGTGGGGCAGCGTGTGGGGTGACCACTGTGCTGGGTCACCCACTGTGTCGGGTGACCTACCATGCCGGGTGAGGGCCGGTAGGCAGGGAGGATCCATCCCAGCTGCCTTACTGGCCCTTGTTCTGCCTTCCTATTGCAAAGCAAGGCAGACAAGGCATTTGCCTCTCCTTTTGAGTTTCTGGCCTTCCCCCTTAGGAGCTGCAAGGTCATTTGCAGCAGCTTTTTCCTACAGAAAAAGCCCTCCTTCCTCCTCAAAATGCCACGGGAACTTTGAACGGAGGCCAAATTTGGCTCGCCGCATGGGGGGATGGGGTGCTGATCCAACCTGAATTTGTAATGGGAAATGATCAGGGCCCTGATGGCTACGGGCTGGAAAGCTTGAGGAGCAGGGGAGTATTTCATAGGTACAGGGCTTTGGATCAATACTGGCCTCCACTGGTTGTCGGATGTCACTGAGAAAGTGTTGGGCTGGACTGCTTTCAGATAAGCACTTTAACGTGTGAAATTCAGCGCTTCGGTGAGATGTTTGGATCCCTTCACTCCAGGCTTGTGTCTGTGCCAAGCACAGAGCACAAAGAAAGGCTCTGAGCGGCCAATCGTCACACGCGAGCTCTGCTGTGAGCCAGCTCTTAGTTCAGCATGATGAGTCCTCAAGTTGTTAGTTTTTCATTTTAGCTGATGGTTTAACTTGCCAGCATTTGTATAGCACACAGAGTCCAGGGACCTCAGCAGCTCGGGGTACATATCGCTGGCGTCCTGGCTCCCAGGCACAGAGCTAGTGAGCACATGCTGTCTCTGCACTGGAAACCTGGTGCTCTTGGTTCCTGCTCCTGCTTACTCAGTTTGGCACTTAGTTTGGTTTTCTGCGTGGAAGTTAGAGATTAATTGTTGTCTCATCTGTGATTCTGCTTGCTGTAAAAACTGCCTTTAGCCCTGCTGATGTTGTCAGTACTTGAAGGAGGCCCCGATTCGAAACACTCATGTAATGAAAAAAAATTGAACTTCTTGTCATTCACTTGCTTTTTTGTCTTGGGGTTAATGTCCCACTGAGAAATTTGCTTAGCCGCCTGTACAAATCCTGCTTAATATTGACCTTCCTAGCAGGGAAATCTGCTGGCAGACCACCAGCCTGGGCAGGAATCGCACTCCTCACTCTGTAATCCCCAGTGCCATGGCAGTAGAAAGAAGACGTTGGGGAAGATGCAATAGCCAGGATAAAAGAGGTTAAATTCTCCCCGTTCCTGAGACTGAGCAGGGTGCAGTAACCTCAAACCTGCATAACCCCAGTTTCGGCAGCCCCAGGGACTCCTCTCTCGGTGCTGATGCCAGCTCAGGGAGCGTTGGCACCGGCTCGCTGGCGAGATGTGGGGCTTGGCCCACCCACACCTCCCAGGAGAACCTGCTGCTCCAAATCCAGAAAATCCTTGCAAACAACTGCCTCCTCACAGGGCTTGGCATCCATCTAGCCCCTGTTAAACAAGCCCCAGGAAAAGCTGCATCCTTTGCCCCAGGAAGAGATCCCAGCTGGGTTTTTTTCCTCATCTTCCCTCCTTCCTTTCCAGGCATGCCCTTCCCGGGATGAGGCGCCTGCTCTGGATGCAGCAGGCTGGGTGATCTTAGCGAGCAAAGCGCCTTTTCCCTGGGACAGCACAAGCATCCTTCATTCCCAGACAAGTCCTCCTCACAGCTCATCGGAGCCCAGAGGCTGCTGACCTTCTGCAGCTGCTGGAGAGATGCCATAAGGACTTGGGAAGCTTCCCTAACAGCGGTCCATACAAGCCTGGGTTCATCTTCACATCAGTGAGGCCAGTCCAGAGCTGATATGCTCAGGAATCCTGCCCCTGTATCGGGAGCTGGACCACTTGGTTTGCAGGATGGACTCCACAAACTGGGGAGCAGGAGCCGGCCAGCCCCCAGGACGCAGCATTTTCGCGGTGTCCCTTGATGTAGCTGCCAAAGGTAGATGTGCTCAGCTGCGGCAGCGCTGTGCCAAGTGACTAAACGCCCCATCACATGGGAAAAGGCTGGGATCTTGATTTAGAACAGGTGAAGGAACCAAGTGTGCAGAAGCAGGTCCTGCTCGGGCCACGTTTGGGTCCCGGCTCAGCGGCCGGGAGATGGCGTCTGTGATTTATTTATTTTCCATGGCTGGGAGGGTTCCTGCCTTCGGCTCTCCACGCCAAAAGCTGGAGAGGGGTGGATTTCTGAGCAAAGCTTTCAAATTTGTGCAGTTCCTTCAGGATTTTCAAGGTGGGTGGCTCTCAAAAGCCTTGCAGGCAGATCCTTCCCCGCTGGCAGAGACACTCCAGCCTCTGCCTCCGGGAAGCTGTTGGACCGAGGAGGTGATGGGAGCGGTCGCCTCAATTTTTGATAGAAAAACCTGATTTTTCAAAGACCATTTCCACATTTCCAGGCAGGTGCAAAACAGTTCAGTGGGTGTTTAGTCAGTGGAAACATCTTTTGGTATCTGCCAGGGACAAGAAAGGAACCACCTTCCCTCTTGCCCACGTAGTTCAACCTGAAACTGCGTCACCGTGGACAGTCATTTAGCGGTGGCAGGGGAGGGCTCCCCATCTTCAGTTTTTCATGCTCCCGTGGGCTGGCAGGAGGCAATGATGTGCCAGCTCTTGCCAGACATTGCAGGAATAAGTCCGCAGCACACAAATACACTGCGCAAGGATTTCCAGGGCGCTTCAATGAGATGATTCAACTTGTCCCCAGAGGGTCGTTTTCTGCCTCCCTTCTCTCCTTGCTGCTGACAGTAACAGAAACGGCCCCTGCACCCTCGACGCAGCGTGCCAGCCCACGGGGACGGGGCAGGGGATGCATGGCGTGGTGACAAAGGCCATTGGCAGAGGGCTGGGACCTGCTGCCCATTGCTCAAAAGCTTTTCTGTGCTGCTTGGAGGGAGGTTGCGTCCCCTCCACCGTGGGGACACGGTGCTGCCTGTCTCAGGGAAGCTGGCCACAAGTGAGGAAGCCCCTTGCAAGCTACCACAGATACCAGATGTGACCCCAGAGCTGCCTCTGCTCCTGTGCCCCCCTGAAATAACCTGGCTCTGCCAAACCTGCTGTTTGGCCTGGACTTATTTTTCCATAGTGTCTTGTGAGGACTAAAAAATGTGGAGTTGTAATAGTCTTGGCTTTGCTGGCATGGACTCAGCTTCCGGAGCGGTTTTGCTGTTGGACTGCAGCTGGGCTCGCCGGCATTTTCCAGGGAAGTCACCCAGCAGCTGACGGAGCAGCTGGCTCTGCTCTGGGGGGCTGCAGCTAAACCAGCCCTACTCATACCGGGGCTGAATTGTCCCCATTTAGAAGGTGGATGCAAAGAAATTAAAGGGTTAAATGTTTCTTCTGCCTTTTGGTAGAAGAAACCGAGGCATTTCTTTTGGGTCAGCTCAATGCCCCTCCTGGGCCCCCTGACAAGCCAGCATTTAATTCCCATTTCCCCCCCTTGCCCGCTTCTCCACAACACATATCCCAGGGACTACAAGCAAAGAGCGACTGCAAATAATATAGGAGTAGCAGACAAATGACCTGGAAATGCCACAGGCAGGTTAAGCTCAACACAGGGCCATGCGCCTGCAGAGCAAACACAAGCCCTGCGACCTGAGCCAGTGGCTAGGGTCTAACTCCAAGGGATCGGATGGATGTTACAGTCACACCCAGACCCGGACTCCAGTTTCAAGGAAACCCTTTGCACGATATTGCATCTGTCCCTTGTCTAGGTTAAACTGTAAGCTTTTTATGGCTAGGAAGGACTATTTTTGGACTCTGCACCGATGCTGGCTATCAGCAGGCTGTGCTGAATTCAGCCACCTTCCCCTCCACTGCCTGCTTTGCTCTTCCTTTCTGCTCTGCCTCTCTTACCTCTCGCCTTCCTCAGTATTTTCCTCTCCACCTAGCCCGCCTTTGCAGTGAGCGCAAAGGGCCTCTAGGTCAGAGAAAGTCCTGTTCGTCTCTGCATGGCATCCATGGCACTTTTGGGCATAAGGCAGCTTAGTCCCCTGCTTAGCCATCCTTGCCCCTTAGGGCAGCCAGCACAGTACACCTGGGCTGCTGTAAGGAAGGAGGTTCAAAGGTTAAACACAGCAATGGTTTTCCCTGCTTAACTAAGCCTGAATCATTGCCTGCTCCCACCCAGCTTTCCTTTAGAGTCCTCCCTGTTCCTCGGGGGTGAGTGGGGGCAGCTGCCCTGCCCACTGTGCTGTCCCCTGGGACACCCAAGGAGGGAGCCTTGCACCTTGGCCGCCTCTGCGGCCGCAGCAGGCAGCCCCCGAGGGCAGGGACTGGGACGCCGAGGTCCTGGGACTCACGTCCTGGGGTGCTGCTGCCCGGCCATGGTCCCGCACCAGCCTGTTGCCAGTGGCAGTTGGGACCAACAGCCGCGGGTTCTGGTTGGCGATGGCTCCCTGGTCCCACAGCCCGGCCGGGGACATGCTCTCCCCCCTGCTTGGTGTCACACCAGAGGATCTAACGCGCTCTTTTGGCCCCCAAACTTCTGGAGTCATAAAGCCACAAAGCCAAGCTAAACCTTGCTGTGTTTCTGGGGTGAAATTTCAAAGTTCTGCTGGGGAATAGGGATATGACCCCTCCTTCTGCTCACGCATCGCATCCCACTTCTCTCCCCTTCATTGCCAACCTGCAGGGACGAAGGCATGGAGTCATACGGTTGTCTTCGAGCTCTCCACATTGTGCAGTGCCCCTTGCCCTTTCATTCCAGGGTACAGTAACTATTATTAGAACTCTCCTGTTGGGGCTGGATCCATAACAACAGCAAAACATACTCAACAGCCCTGCTGGGCTTTTAAAATATTTACAGTATAAGAGGGTTTACTGCAGAGGGGGGCCTGGTAGAGCACAGAGACAGGAGCCCCGGGATTTCTGTGCTCCCTGTGGGTCTGCTGTGAGGTTTCCTGCTGGGAGAGTCACATCCAGCGAGGAGGAAAAAAAATCCCATAGGGCTGGAGCCAGCACTTGAGGTCAGGGGGTTTCCACCAACTGTCTGACAACTTCCAGCTGGAATTTCAGCAAATTTTCCACTGGCTCTTGTCAGGGAACATGCGTGAGGGGTTGCACATCAAAGAAGGAGGGCTCTGTAGCGGTGTTATCAGGGTTAGAGAGTATTTTTAGCACTTGTGCTCGTGCCTTAAAGACCTCGCTACAGCTCATGACCCTCATGCACTAGAGCTTTAGATCCGTGGCCAGAAGCCGAGCTGAAGATGCAGATGTCCTGTTGGGAGCCCAGCCTGGTAGCAGCTACATAGGCAACAAGCATTGGTAAGGCTGGTGACAGAGTCTGCCCCAGGCACAGAGCTCCCCAGCTTTCCTGCCGGGTCTGTGTTCTCCAAAACGTCGTGGTGATGGGTCTTCTTGGCCAGAATTGATGTGCTCCAAACGGCTGAGCCCTGAGTTTCCCAGCTGGGTAAGAAAACAGGCAGGACCTGGGCAGCAGCCTGATCTCCTACCAGGGCACGTGTGTCTGTCTTATGTGCTGAGCAGCTTCTTTCCAGGCGAGAATAGCACGGAAAAGCCTCATCACACTTCAGTGGTGAAGAGATGTCAAGGTTGGGCATGGCACTTCAGTATTTTCGGAAGGCTTTTGCTGTGGGATTCCTCATAATGACTCTGCATCCCCTGGCTCTTACGCTAAATACAATGAATTCAGCCAGCGCAGACATCACAGCTTCTCCAGGCCCTGCAGTGGTTTTGCAGGAACAGAGCTTCTAGGCTTCTCTAGGACTAGTGGAAAATTATAATTCATATAGGAGGAGAGCAGATACAGCAGGGGGACTGAGGCTCGCTGTCCATAAACAGATCCCTTCTTTTGCTTTGGCCTGGTTTTACGGTATAAAGATCACTCAATGCCTGTAGAACTGGTAACTAATTGCTTAGGCCCCGGGTTAAGATTAGGCTTAGGCTGACTCCTCTACAACTTCACAAACCTTGCATTTAGCTCTACCAAGCGCCCCAAACTCCCCTCCCTCCTGGCCTTCAGCAGGTCCCCAGGGACCCCCACACCATAGTGTCTCTGCTGTCCCAAGGTACCTCCTGCTGCCCCACACCCTCCCGGCCACTGCCTGGCTCCCAGCTGACGTAAGAGATGCTCTAGACGGATTTCAAAATCACGGCTGACCCTTGGCATCGGGGTAGGGTGAGTCCGTATGCGTGCTGCTGTGGTCCCCAGGGGAGAGGGGAAGGCATGGGGAGGAGTGGGAGAGGCGGGAGGGGATTGCTCAGCCCCGCCAGCATCTCGTTAGTGTCAGGACATGTGGGCAACTGTCCATCCGTCCGTCTGTCTGCCAGGAGGGCAGCCCGGTGCCCAGCTCTGGCTGTGCAGCACTGCCAGCCTGCATCCCTGTGCCAGGAGCGGGTGGCACCCCTCTGCCAGTCCCTATGGGGCATGGGTGCTGAGCGTCTGCTCCAAAAATCCTCTGCCACAGGAGGGATCACGGTTTGCCTTGGCAACCGGGGTTTGATAGAGCTCTCTGCTCCTCCCTCCCCTCAGCACCGAGCCTCCGCTGCAGCTTAAGGTCTTCTACATCTTCTCACTAAGTTGATTAATGGAAATAATTGGTCTCTTCATGCATCTGGAGACAGTTGCCGTGACAGCAGTTGTATTTTTGTTTTGTTCCCAGGTCAAGCTTGTTTTTCACATCCCACAGCTTCGAGGTGCTAATAAATCAGGGCACTCCAGTTCCGCCCCCACCTCCGAAAGATGCATATCCCTCTGAGGTATGGGGTGGCAGAGCGGGATGAGGCACACTTAGCCCCGGCAGTCCTTAGGACATGGCAGTCTTGCACCTTTCTCCCCCCCATTTTTCAACCCCTCAAGCCAGGCTCGCACCAGGCAGACACAGCTCTCTGCCTTCTGCACAGCAGGCAGCAGTGAGCCAGACCTCTCGTTCACCCAGCATGGCCACAAGCACCCGTCGCCTTGTGAGCCAGCACCCACCGGTCTCTCTGTCCCCTGCAGAGACCCTTTCAAAGCTGTAAGGAGTATGAGGCTACGAGTCCCTTCTCCATTATTTTTATTTTCTCCCAACTTGTTATTTAGCTGCCTTTATATGTCAACATATTTTTACGTGAACAAAACCAGCAACTGTGTGGAAGATCTGCTAATGCCTGAACTTGCAAAGCAGACAAACCACAGACCAGTCACTTAAAACCCTTCAGCTGCAAAAGCCCCACAGGTGCTATTGCAGGCACGTTCCAGGAAGACTCACGTATTGTCCCTGCTTGTGATGTGCAGACACCCCATCACGCCTGGGCCATGGGGTGGATTCCTTTGCAATGGGGATCCCCTTCAGACTTGCTTTCCCTGTCTTCCCCCAGATCATTCAGGGAGAAAAGTCCCTGGTGGATTTCACCTCAAAGGCTGGAAACTCCCCAGTGGTCCCACAGCTCTTCTGATAGCACCAAGGCACTGACCTCTGAGTGAACATCACCTACTCTCAAACCCCGCTTGAATTCCTGGCCCAGGGATGCTCACCCCCAGCACAACCTGCCCAACACCTTGCAGGCTTCCCTGGGCAAGGAGAAGTCAAATAAGTGCAGAGGAGATGCAGCTGGGGCTATTTTCTAACACAGCTGCCCTTGTCACGTATAAAGGGAAGGTGAAGCCACAGCAGGTCTTGATGGGATAGCTCTGTTTCTAGGTGGAGGAAGGCCTTTTTACAAGGACAGAGGTAAGCAAGGATGGGTCTTTATTTTTATGCCTAGCAGGAAAAAAGAGCAATTTTGTCCAGCTTTTTTTCTGTGATCTGAGGAGTTGAGCTCTGCTGCTATGTGAAAGCAGTGCTTGTGTGGCTGGGAAGGAGAGCTTAGCTTGGAAGAGGTGTTGTGCAGGCTGTAACTATGCATTTTTGGCTGCTGCTAGTTGAGGAGGCTCTGCTTAGCGCAGGGTGCGTGAAGCCGGGAGCCACCTGCCTTGCCTCTTCCTTGTTCAGGCTTGCACAATCCCATAGGAACTGACATCCAGCATCCAAAGAGTCCTTCTGAGTTGCTGTGGTGTAAAGGGCTGAGCGAGGAGCTGTGAAACCTCCTGAGGTGTGAGAGCCCTGGCAGCTCCCAGCGGTGCCTAAAAATAACCAGGGCAACTCTTACGAGTGTCAGTATGGAATGAGGCTGATTAGCAAAACCAGGCTTAGCTCTGCTCCCTGGAGCTGGCTGCCCGGTCTGTCCACCCCACTGTGCAGAAGAAAGCCGCGGGCAGGACTCCCGGCCCGGGACAGGGGCAGTGCCTGCCTGGGAAGATGGGGGCAGGGGGAAGATCTGTCTTTGGGAGATGTGAGGAGGACTGGGTGGCTGGGATGGTGCTATTGGTGCTTTACATACAATAGAAAAAGAAAGTGTAGGAGTTAAAAACAAGCTGGTAGTGAGAGGTGGCTGAGCTAAGCCCTTTCGGGTGGCTCCACGGCTTCTGTTACCCACTGAAATCAACAGTTCCTTTGGCTGTGCTACCCTGCTGGGATCCCTGCCTGGGCAGAGAAAACTCTGCTGGTCCACACACCCCCTCCTCTGAGTATTTCTGTGAGGGATGGAGAATTTTGTACATCCGTGTCAGGTGATAGCAGCTTCTGATCCTTTCTGCAGGCAGGGTAAATCTGTCTGCATAAGACGCCAGGGGTATGACATCTAGACATGAGTTGAAGTGGTGCTTGAGACATGCCGGTGACATTACACCGGGGATGCTCAGCAATCATTGCACATTATAGTCTCAGAAAAGGCAAAGCTTCTAATGAAATGAATTGCCAACTATTTTATGATCCACTGAAATGCAGCCTGGGTGTAGAAGGACACAGGGTGTCTCTAGCATTTGTGGGAAAGATGCTGGATACAAGAGATTAACTGCTCTGAGAGACCTGCAGGAGGAATGCCTACATGCACCACAGAGTCCTGAGATCCTGTATTGCCAGATCTGCAAACAATGTGACTGTGGCAGCTCTGTGTAAGGGAAAGCTCAGCGCAGGATCAAGAGAAAGCAGTAAGATGATCTGAAGACTGAGGAGATGCTCTGAGCACAGGAGCCATGGGACTGAAACCACAGAAAGGATTATCTGAGCTGGTGGATCTGCCACTTACGCAAGTTCCACAAAAGGTTAAGCTTTGGGGCTTCCCTGGATCTTGCTGGGCTGACGCTATGTGCAGAGCAAAACTCACTTATGTGGTTATGTACAGGCACACAATATTCCCATGCAAATTGTGTGGGCAGCCTGCGAGCAGGATTTGCACACAATGTCCCCATCACTGGCAGGGGAGAGGCCGTGCAGCATGGCTTGCACTAGGGGCTGCCCTTAGAGTCAGCATTGGAACATGCCTTGGTACAAGTACGTGGCTGAGAAGTATGGAAAATACAGCAGGAAAGTCATTACAGCAGAATTGTTGATTTTTTTTTTTTTTTTTTTTCCTCCCCTCTTAGGGGCTTTCTAGTGTCTAGTAATTCGGAATACAGAGGGGGGTCAAATGACTCTATGAAACAGGAAGGAAAAAAAACCATTCCTGTTTATGTAGTATCTCTCTGTGAATAAAAATTCTATTAGTCCATAGTGTGAGTCCCTACCTGATTTAGTTGACTTTCCTTCTGGACATGACTTCAAACAAGCTTCATACGCAGCAGGGCAGCAGCTTCTGGGGAAGGAAAAGAAAATAAACATAAGAAAACATTATCTGTGCTTTTGTTGGGAAGCATAAAGCTCAGCTGCTTTTTCCACCATCTGCGACTAGGACAGCAGAGGGGACGTGGGGTCTGGCAGGGCTCTGCCCAGCAGGCTCAGGCAAAGCCTGGCTTAGTGAGCAGAGAGACACCAAGCGAAGGGCTGCGGGATGGTGGTGTTCGTATGGCACCTTCTTGGGAGGGTTTTTGCTGATAGAGATTTGGCCTTTTGTGCCCAAGAGCAAGGGAAGTCCAGCCATGGGCCTGGCTTCACAGAGAAGTTCTCTTTGGTTTTGCTTCTCCTTTTGTTAACTTCATGTGGGTATGCTGGGGAGAACAGAAGCAACTCATGTCTCCTGACCTGCACCACAGGGGTACCCAGCGGCTGCCTTGAGAGTATAAATGAATATTGGTTTGCAGCTCCACTGCCCTTTAAAGAAGTGAAACTTCCTTATCAGCTTCTCTGAGGCAAAAGGGGAAGTTTGATCTGGTACTTTTAGTTGCCTTGCTTGGTCCATCTCCTGCTCCTTGGGTTTCTTTGCTGTTTGTGCGCAGCTGTGCCTTCTCCTGCTGTCCCCGAGCCTCACTCAAAGACATTTCCTCTGTGGCCTTAACATCTGTGGGTGCATCGCAATCTCCTGACCTGCAGAGCCCAGCCAACAAGACACTTGCTTATTTTAGCAGCTGTTTCAGCTTTCAGACTTCTTGGAACATCATGGACTGTTTTTTTCACTTTGTCCCAGGGACAAATATTAGCAGAACAAAAAGCAAGAGATGAATGATTTAACCGTGTAAGCAAGTAGCTCAACCAGCTATTCATCTGTCTGGCCCATCTGGGTTGAATACCACTCTGACTGGAACTATTCCCCATCATTTTCCAAGTTGGGACAGACCTACAGCCTTTCTCTTTATTTTTTTGACCCACTTTTAAAACTCCCTAGTTGTTGGAGCTGACTACTTGCTGGCTTTGGCCCTGCTTCAAGGACAGGGCACTTGCTGCTTCTGTGTGTCAGTTTGCCCATCTGTTAAATGGAGCTATTAATACTCGCTCCCCTTGCTAGATGCTTCAAATATTTGTAAAGCACTTTCAGATCTGCAGATGACAGGCTGACAGAAGTGGAAAATACTAATTATGATCATGACAGTAGCCAAACAAAGACCCAGAGATTTAACAATACACTTTTGTTAGTGTTTACCCCATTTACAGTGACATGCTTACCGGAAACACTGGACCGGAAAAGAAACGGTATTCCCACAACTCTGGGAAAATGGATCGCCCTTTTGGGGCAGCAAGCAGGCAAACAAAAGCAGGAAGGAAGAAAGCCAGCTTTGGAAATCCACGAGTCTTTATTTTCCTCCTTTGCCTTCCTGCCTTGCTCGTGTGTTACGCAGCCCAAACAGTTAAACTTCCAGCACTTCAGATGTGTTGCAAAATATCTCAAAATACATGGCCCTCTGCCAAGAGAGGCTTAAAGCAAATTGGAGCAATGATGCTCTGAAGTAGAAGTTATCACTGAGCAGCCCTGTTCCTAATGGGATGTGGGGGGAAACCCCCCATTTTCTCTCTCAGAAAAATCCTGATTTTGGAGACAAACTCTTTAGCAACCAGTATTGGCTTTCCAACCCTGCAGCCCTGGCGCTGGCTAGATGTTTCTCCCCACAGCCCTCACTTGGGGATCTGGAGTCTGCAAATCTGAAGCTGGGCCTGGTGCTCCATCCCCAAAGGCTCATCCTCCACTGGCTCATCCAGTTCTGCTGCTCCCGGGGCGATGGGCAGAGCTCTGAAGACCCCTCTCTGCCAAGGTCAGGCAATATCCCGCATGGGGAGTTTGGGGATTTAAGGGTGGTGAGGTGGATTAGTCCATGCAGTGTGACTAAGGATGGGCCAAAGCAACTTGTTAAAGAGCACTTTGCATTTCCTAATCTAGTCCTATAACCCACCAAGGTACCACAGATTACTTTGGGACCCCTGTGGAAATGTTCGTTGGACAGCTAAACATCCAGACCCCATCAGGAACAAATTACAAGGGCATCAGCATGATGCACATATTTGGGGTTCAGATTCCCTCCATGTTTATCAGCTGTCACCCAAAAGGAACAAATATATGAAACAAACTCGGTGCTCTCAGCGTTGCTTCAAAATGAATATATGTTCCAAACAAACCCAGAATGCTTTTTAGCACACTTCAGCATTATTCTACACAACAGCTGTTATGGTGCTGCTTTTGATCCGGAGAGGAAATCCTTTCTGGTTTCAAGCAAGGTGATGGCAGCAGAGAAAAGGTGGTTCTCGTGTCTCTTGACTCCTGGATAAACAACAGGCTGTATGCATCGCTGATCAGAACAGGAGCCTGGTCCTCCCAGAGCAGACTGAGAGACTCTCTCATTTAGTGTCCTGTCCCCAGCAGCAGCTGGCATCCTTCGCCTCAGAGGTGCAAGTAAACTTGTAATTGTAGTGGAATGTTTTTCATCGCTTACTAATTACGCTGAACTAGGAGGTTTTATAATCCTTAAAATGCAATATCCTCTTAATCATACCCAGGATTGTTTTGTTACCAAGATAACTACCTGATATCCATTAGAATGCCTTCTGAGCTCTTTGTTCCAGTGATATCTCATGGCAATGAGCAGAACACATCAATTACACTTTGTGGAAACAGTAATTCCGGTAAAGTTGATGACACGCCAGTGGGGACGTTTGCTTATTACATCACTGCAAATATCAACAAAAGTTGGCATTTCGGCGCTCATTGGGATGTTCCTGGGGCAGCAGCTTGCGACCAGCAATGTGCCTGCATGAAAGACGGCGTGGAGGAGCCGCGCAAAGAGCACTGAGCCTCTCCAGGGCTGTGCTGGGAAGGAAGTATTTTGGAACTCGCTGTGCAAACCAGAAACGGGTGGTGTAAACTACATATCCTTGTCGGCTTGAAGGGAGTGAGAGTTTGAAACAAGGGAGTAGGTGGTTCATAGTCCAACTGCTGTTCTTCCTGCTTGCGCTACAGGTGCCAGCTGAGTCCTGGAGCAATGTTTTGATGTCTCTTAACTGCTGTTGTGAGGAGCTGGGGTCAAAGTCCATGCAACAGCTGAACCTTCCCTTCTCACTGGCTGGTGCTGGCAAGCATTGGGAGCAGCTCCCATTATGACTTGGCTTTTTCTAGTCACAGGCCAGAGACAACTAGGAGCATGGGGATTTTTCCCCTCTCATCGTCTCTAAAATGGGAACTGTGATTGAAAATTTTTCTGAATCAGTCTATATATACAGCTTTGGTGACACTAAGGAAACCCATAAGAGTGTGGAGAAACAATTGGAATGTGAAAATGGGAGAGACCAGAACAGGGTGGCATAGAAAGGCAAACAAAAAGCTGGGTTGAAGCTTCTTGCTGTTCTTATGGACTTGTAGATTCATCCATGATTCTGCTTACAGACCTCTATGAGCCCAGGAAAATCATCTGCTTTTTGTGTAGCCCATGTAAAATAGGAATAACACTAGTGTTTGGTTGCCCAGACAGGCTGGAGGGATTAATGCACAGCAGTATGCTGCAGGAACTGGCTCTGAAATGTGAGAGATCAGGAAACGTTAGCAACCTGGAAAACGTTTTCCATAGTTATTTTGGGGTAGGGTTGTGTGCCTCTGGATATTCCTCTGAGTGGGCTCAAAAGTAGATTTAATTTTCTTTGGAATACGAGGATAAAGGAAAAGAGCAAAAATCCTCATTCTAGCTCACCATGTGCCCGTATACCTCCTCAGAATCGGCTACTGAGTACAGAAATACCAGGTGGTTGGAAGATGGGTAGCTATGAACATTCTTGGGTTTTCATCTCTCTGTGACAAAGCTGCCTACATTGGGAGCATATGTACTATATTTCATAGTCTCCAGTTCTTTGAGGCATCTGATTCTGCACTCTCTGGAAAGTGTCCCTGAAAATGATGGCATGGGGGATTTGTACATCCATGTGGAACTCTGTCTGAAGGACTTAATGCCTTGTTCTGTGCTTGAGGTATATTAAGCGCTACTGGTACATCCATGTTTGTAAATGGCCGTTTAACCTACATCTGCACTATATCCAGCCATTGAGGATCTCTTCATGCATCCTTCTTTCCCAAACACCATCCCTCACGAGAGCAGAAACGTGACAATTTCTCAGTTGGGTGGCCGTGCGTTAGCATGGTGGCCCTTTCCAGGCAAGAGTCTCAAAAGCCAAGGTCTGCCCCACAGCTACACAAGCCAGGCATGCCAACCTCGCTGCAAGCAAACAGCCCAGAGCCTGAGGGGCTGCAAACATCTGAGGGTCTCTGTCACACCACGAGTGTCCTCTCACCCTTGCACTGCCACAGCATCCCCGCTGTGGCTGCCTCTTGCTCATTTGATCCCAGCGTGTCCTCCTCCTAATTTGTGCCACCAGCCCAGCCACCCAGGGCATTGCTTCTGGGTTCACAGCTATGCTTGGCTTTTGTTCTGTGGACCCATTTACCCCTTTCAAGCAAGGGAAACATTTCCCAAACACCCCTTTGGGGCCAAGGCATTGCATGCATTTGAAAGCTCACCACCGTGGCTTGCTACCAGCTGCTTAGGGGAATCCAGAGAGAGGAGAGAAAGACACACAGCTCTGAGGTGGAGGAATTTGCAAAGCCTCCTGAGAATACCACCACACAGCAGTTCTTTTTTTATCCCAAGTCTTTGCCTTTTAAAACATTTGCTTGGAAAGCTGGATGCCAGCAAGTCTCTGAGCCCATTTCCACCACTGTGCTCTGCAAAGCCCTTGCTCGTGGTTTGAAGGGGAGCCTTGGGCAGCCTGGCAGCTCCCAACAGCCCTAAGGACAGATTTCACACCACGGCCCTGCACAGACAGCACGCCAGGCGCCTGTCCTGCGGGCTGACATCCATTCCTGTGCAAGCACGCAGCCACCCCGATGCCGTAAGGGATTCCTTCCGGCAAGTCGCTCGGAATAAATGGACACATGTCAGAAATGAGGCCAGAAATCCCCACGGGGGTCACTGATCCACGGTCCTTTGTGATTTCTAAGCAAGTCTGCTCTCCCTGCTACCCCTTCGCAGCAAGTACTGAACCGCATTATTTTCCAAGTGAAACAGCAGCCACCTCCCTGCAATCAGCCTACAAACGGCTTCTCCCAACAGCAGAAAAACTGGGATGCGGCTTAGTTTTTCAGCCCACGGTTCGTGGGCAGCAAAAATCTCGCTGTTCGCAGTCGGTTAGGTAAAAGTTAACTGTCTCTCTAAACAAATCATCCCTTCGTAGCGTGGCTCTGGCTCCCGTGCCGGAGAGCAGCCCCTCGCTGCGCTTCCAGACAGGTCTCCTGGCCACCGACCATCCCGCCCCATCGCCTGCCCCACATGCCCACAGCAGCGTGCACAGCCCTACTTACGGCCACCCCAGCTCCCGCTGCTTCTCGAATGCCAAGTTCCGCGGTCCCGCCACCGAGGAAGAAATCGAGGCTGGATTTCACCCTCCTGGCGTCTCTGCCCAAGGCGGCGAGCAGCCAAGCTGGCCGGGGGAGTCGCAGCCAGTTTCAGACTTGCAGTTTCCTTGTACTGGGAGCTGCTAAATGAAGTTGCACTTCTGGGGCCGAGGGGCGTGTTCTCCCCTCCCGAGTCAGTCCCTGCCTGCTGTAATCCAATGCTCATCCCGATGATGTCAAGCAGCCACCACCGCTCTCGGCTCCTACCTTACAGTCGGCAGGAGGGATCCGTTTCCTTTTCGCAGCAATCTTTGTTTAGCTTCGCCTTGTAACCCCATCTCCCGGCAGCTGCATGTGCCCAAACATCCTTCCTTCGATGCTCGGTGCTGCGGCTTTTGCTGCAGGGCGCGTCCTCCTGCCCTCCCGCCCGCCGTTGCCCCAGGTTTCTCCGGCACATCGCTCGGATGCACGTCCCAGCTGCATCCCGCCATTCGTCCTCTCCATCAGGGCCTGGCCAAGGGCACCATCTCACCCCGTGCAACATGAGCTATTTTACCAGGTGTAGCACCAGGGAAGTGCCTCCCAAGAAAAAAATAGCTTTGTGTCTTTTGGGGGTGCCTTTTGCTCTGCTGACTCCCACAGGGTAAAATCTAAGCGTACTTCAGCTCATCTGCCCCTGGGTGCCAGCCTTATTTGGGGGTAAAATGCAGAGCTGGTGACAGCACCTGGATTTAAGGCGAGGAAGGTGCTTAGGGCAAGGTGATACCGCATATCAAGCACGTACCTTTGTGTCCACCCTGCTGCGAAGCACAGCCTGGGAGCTCTCAGCGTGCTCGGGGCCGCTCCAGGAGAAGAGGAAGTTTTGGCTGTTCTTGGCACCACAGGGTCCCAGGAACACCCCTCTGGGTGGTATTGCCTCTCTGTGTCACGTCAGCCTTACAGACACCACTGGGTGGCTGAAGCCAAACGAACAAGCTGGTTGCAGTGCCAGGTCCCCAGTCATCCTCCTGGCCCATGCTCCTGCCCAGCCCTACCAGCGTGGTGGGAAGGTGTGTGAGCACACAAGGGTGTACGTACTGCTGCCTGCTCCTGCCTGAACACCCAGACTGGAACAGGGCTCGTTAGTGCTACTTGCTTTGCTGAGAGAGTGAAAGACTCACTCCATCCCTGCTGTAAGGGCACTCCAGTCCTCAGTCTTGTAAGGGGGAGAAGAAGTGGCACGACTCAACTGGAGAGCATAAAGGGTGTTTGCCAAGGACCAGATCCAGTCCCCCACTGGAGCTAGACGAGCTTTTATTTCAGGCTGCGTGCAAAGTGAGCAGCGCGAGCCAGGAGGACTTGGCTCTCCCAACCTGCCGTCTCGCTGAGCACCAGACAGACGTAGAAGCGGCGTCTCTGCCATCCTGCAGCTCTCCCGTGACAGATGGGCCCCAGAGATGTTCAGTGCTGGTGAGGAGCACCAGCCTCTCCCCTTGCCCCAGCACCAACTGCGCAGCCGGACCTGCTGCACCTCCACTGGCCTCACCACCTTCAGCCAGAATCTGTTCATGCACGCCTGAAAACATGCTATTTGCCGTGATAGATACCCACACCCCTGCCATCGCACGCAGGAAGAGATAAAAACACCAACAAAAGCAGCAGGCAGCGCAGGAAACACCCTGATGACAATACCGAGGCATGGAGGAAGGGGAACGGACCTCAATAGAGCAAAACATACCCATGCTCAGTGCATCCCAAAACTGAACTTGTGTAGCTCTGCCTCCTGATTCAATGTGGTTTTATTTCAAAACCAGCCCCAGGAAGCCAGTTTGATTTCCTGAGACATATCACTTGGCAGAAAGTCATCTATCTCCGGTGTTTTTGAGTCATGTGTTACTACTTACCCGAAAGTAACGGTAAGGGATTCACTACAACGCCCTGCCTGTCTTCATGAGATACAGTGGAGGGAGAGGGCTCTGCCACGCTGTGCTGAGGGACCAGTACAGTCTTGGGAGATTGCTATGCTGGCCCGGCCAAGGCTGCAATTTTCTCTTTACTCCAGATTGCATTTGAAAGCAATCCAGAAGGCTACAGCTTTACGCTAACACTTGGACTGTGAGGTTTGAAGGCCAAATCTGGTAAGGATGCAAATGCTACACCAGCAACCCAGGCATTTTCTTGGCAGCCTGTGGCCAGCACCATTACAATGCAGGCAATATATAGCAATGGCAACAACAAAGCACTTTGGAAAGCCAGGAGCACAGTATATGTACTTTTCAAATAAGATATGTCTTGTCTTACTCAAAGCTCCCAGTCCTGTGTGTCTGGTCCTGGGAACAAGCCCCCTAAAGCATCCGTCAAAGAGTCCGTCCTTTTCTGCACACGCTTACGTGGCCCTACAGTGACCTCCTCATACAATACTATCCCCTATGGTCAAGTATTTTCCATCAAAACTCTTTTTAAGTAGAAAAATGCAGTTTGGAATTTTCTACAGAACATATCTTTTTTTTTTTTTTTTTTTTTTTTTTTTTACAAGGGAAAAAAAAATAAATCCGGAGATGCCGAAAAGTTTGCCTGAAATCTTAACACATTAGGATAAAAATGCATGGCTTTCAATGTATTCAGTCTTCTTATTTTTAAATGAAACTTGTTATCTTTCTCTGGAAATCCACCCAAACTTCTAGCTAATTCTCAGGTTCACCATCTCTTGTCCTATTGCTTTGTACACCATAAGATGTTTGCCCGGAGGTGTGGGCTATGAGTAAATGCAGTTCCTATCTTGCCATAATGAGAAGTTATAGCTGCCTGGCATGGCACGCTCCTCATGATGGATGGTATTACATACAGCCTCGAGCTGACTGACTCAGCTGCAGCCACGATCAGCCTCTAATGGCTTCTACTTTACTAATACGCTTGTCTTTGGTGAGTTTTTTGCTGCCTGTTGCATCCATCTGCTTTATACTGTGCTATCCTGTGTGGTTTAGGACCGGTGGTAATGACATTGCCGCTCTGGACAACAGGAGGTTTGGCTCTGCTCTGTCGGCTGCTGCTGCTGTTGACCATGCAGCTTGTCTGCAGAGAATTGCGGTGATTTTTTTTTTAGCTCTGCATCACAGAGTGGGATGCAGAAAGCAACACCCCAGGGAAAGGATGCTCCTATGATGCCCTGCACCCCATGCTGCAGGTGCCACCTTCACTGCTCTGGTGCAGCACAGGACAAGAGAGCACAGCTCAGGGAAGAGCAAGAAGCTGTCCCATGGGTTGACTGTCAACCTTTAGCTGGAGGAGGGACAAAGCCAGAGCAATTTCAGAGGGCAAGTGTCAAAATGAGGTGAGAGTATCCTCGAGGGTGCTAATGTAAAGAAACCCACCCCCAGGGCAGCGCTGTGCTGCTGAATTGTGCACTGCCTGCACCAGCAAGAAAAAAACACCAGCACAAAGGACCCTCTGGGAAGCTCTGAAGCCCAAGGAGACAAGCTGTCACTTCAGAAGGATCTGACCTGCCTCTGACCTGACTGTTTTTGCAGCCTGAGCCTCGCTTCCCTCAGAAGTTCGTGCTGACGGGGTTAGAGCAGCGCTGCGATAGCCCACTGATGTAGCGTGAAGCCTCCTCATGTAAGAGCAGCTTCCCACCACATTTCCCAGGCATTGAGCTCTCCGTGTCACTTGATGTCATCAAGATTGCAAGGAAATGCGGAATGGCACAAGATACGCATGGAAAAAAATGTGACAACCTGATTTTTTGCCAGACTTCCTCCCCAAAAATAAATACTTAAAATGAACTTTTGATCAAAAAGCCCACAGAACATATTTCAATGGTCTGCTGGGCTCCCTACCGAAAGTGTGGATGTCTTAAGCCATCAAATAACAGCTTGCACTCAGGGATTCATGAGAAGAAGAGAAACCGACAGGTAAAAGCAGTTTTAGTGACAAGCCATTTTTTTGCTGTCAAAGGAAGGACACAGTTTGCTGTTGATTAGGGAAGAGAGAGCAGGTGTCGGGACGTCTGAATGAATGAATTACTTGGCGTTCAGACCCGTTTTGTTTTTCTAGAAGTTGTTTATCCGGAAAGGTTCATCAACAAGTGAAACACAAAATAAGCTTGTAATGAGGCTAAACTCATTAGCAAACCCCCTCCAAGGTCACATCTATTAGCGGGCAGGGTGGAAGAGCCGAGCGTGGCACTGGGGAGTCCCTCTCGGTGCTGGGACCCCGGGGATGTGCATCGTGGCCGCTGGCACGGTAGCTCAGTGTGGGGCTGACATGCTAGCAGGGCAGAGCACGATCAAAAAACTGTTTACTTTGAGCTGGAGCTATTTTTAGCTCCAGTAATCTGTGCAGAGATGATAAAGCTTTTCATTGCAAAGTGAGTGGCTGTGTTTTCCTTCTGGGCAATTTCACTCCACAAGCTCGTCCCTTCCCCCTTCCCGGCCACTACTCCCCAGGGACCTTATCTCCTCTGGCTGCTGAGCTGAACACCTCCAAAAGGTTTGTCCTGGCTAGATGGGCTGGAGTCTCAGTCCAAACTTACTTTTTTTCCTTTTTCCCCAGGGGATGTATTCAGTTTGGAAAAGAAATGAACTTTTTTTTAATAGTCTCCAAAGTCCGGTTCAAAGCCTTTGCTGAAAGCCCATCATGGACATGCACCCTCTAATCCTTCATTTCTGCAAAATTCCTTCTGTCCAAAGGCTCTTGCAAAATAAGTCGCTTGACGGTTACCTCTTTGCAGCTGACACAAATACAAGCAGGTCTCAAACTCAGATCTCATGGCAAGCCAGAGTCGTCAGTCAGTGACCGCACCGCCCTATGCCACGTTCTACCCAAAGGGTCCCAAAGCCCATTACAACCTCCCTTACACACTCTATATAAGAAGCACTTTACCTGCTGCTGATAGGAGAAAGCGCGGCAGCTGGCTAGCGGCACAAAGACTACAAAACAAGCATAAATCCTGCTTGGTAAGGGATTTGTTTGTCTAAAGGAATCCAGAAGCTTCTTCAGTGTAAACCCACAAAGGTCACGCATCCAGCACAGGCTTCACCAGAAAATCGTTCCACTGGTAAAGGCTTACTTGTTTGGGACACAGGGTGAATAGCAACATCTCTGTCCGCTCAGGGATGTATTTGGGGGTGGGGGGGAGAATATGCAACTATTAATTAAATAGGTTCATTCTGCTTGCTAAGAAGGGTCAGATACACAGACAGAGCTAACAATGATTGTCAGGATGAGAAGGTGCAACAGGAGAGGTATTGCTTAAGTTGATCGTGACTGACTGCTCAGGTCTTGCTGGCAGGGAAGCAGGAGATCCTCTGAGGTCCACACACAGGTACTCCTTTGCTTTGTCCCTCTTTTTCTGCTAGAAGGGGTAGTTGGAAGAAAACAAGTAGCAGGCTGGGTTGGCAGTTGTGCTTCTCTCTTTTGGAGAGCAAAGGGCTATGCTAATAAACGAGAAGAAAATAGTTATCTCTGTCAGCTTTATAATATATGCCAGAGCCATCCAGCCAACGGTTATGATTCTTCCCTGGTGTTTGGCAGCAAGACAAGGATTCCTGTTGCAGATGTGCAGAAGCCATGTAAACATTTTGATCCTGACTTGTGCTCTCAGCTAAATGGACTTTCATGTGATTTTATTCCATGGATGCTGAATGGGGTACTCCTGGTGAGGCATCACACTCAGGCTATTAATCCTCTGTTGTGAGTCAAAGGACTGCAACTTTCAGGCTTCACCATACACACTCACTCTCTACCTAAGGTTGGGAAAAAATTCAGCCTAACCTCCTGGCACGATCCCCTGCTTTCCATGTCGGTTCATTAATGGGGTACATGTAACTAGATGCCTTCTCGTGAAGCAGCTGGCCACTGTGACAGCCAGGATAAGCTCAACAAGGCTGTTCCTGTGTCCCGTGCCATCTCATGTCCTTAGACATGGTGCTATTTATCTGTTCTAGCTGTTCCCAAGGCCATAAAGACTAAGACTGGGGAGGTGCAGCATCCTTGTGATTTGGTCTGAGAGCAGCAGCAGTTCAGGGCGCTCCATGGGAAGAGCTCCATGTTCTGGTCAGGGAACAAAGTATTCTGTTTGTGCTGACAGTGTACATGAAATAAAACAGGGCTGGCCTAGTGACCCGGGAGCATTTCACTCCAGCATTGCATACAGCCCTCTGCTCCCAGCACTGTACTGGGAACCTGCCCTGGGTTTCAGGTGTTGCCCAGGTGTGCGGTAGCTGACACAGGGAAGCGTGAGCAAAGTGATGGGGACACCCTGCATATTGGGTGGCCCAGAGAAGGGCTCTGCCACCCCAGGGTGGACTCAGGGGCTGACAAAACCCTGTTGTTCCTTACCGACTGTGTGGGCAGGGTACGGTGCTGGCTCCTGAAAGGAATGCGGGATGCTGCGGGGAATGGGATTTGCCAGGAGGCAGAGCCATCAATTCTCAAGTGATCGTGGTGGTGTTACACCAGCGTCTCAGACTGACATCCCATGCTCTGTCCCTACTGTAGTAGTAGATATTAAGGCATATTCCCTGCCTCACAAAGCTTAATCCTTTAAATATCCAAGACAGACAAAAATAAAGGAAAAGAGGTATTATCATCTCCTTTTGGCAGTTGGCTAGTGGAAGGACAGAAGGCTAAATGACTGCTACAGAGACAGATTATCACCCAGCCCAGAATACTAACCTTGTCCACACTGTTACTGGCAGCTCCTCCAAGTCTGTCGCAGATGGACAGCCTGATGCTTTTGTGGGTGCATGCCAGCAGACTTTCTTCACCTAATAATGGCCAATCTCACTCCCCACCGCTCTTGAGATGTATTTTGTTTACTGCTTTTTGTGTCATGACTATTCCCTTATGGTTATTCTAGCATTTCCAAGTTTTTAAAGGGTTCCGCTTACTCCCTTAATTCACTGTATCTGTTTCAGGTTCTTGCTTCCTCCCAAAGCTGGGCTGGGGTTTTTTAGTCATGTGTAAAATTTTCACTTTTATGCAGGATTACAGAGTTTGGACATAGAGTTTAATGTTTTCATACAGATCCCAGTTGCCACTCACTTTTGTGGATTAAATAATTTCCTTTTATAACATCTCCCAAGTGATTGTTTTCAGCTTTATAAAACTTGGCCTGATAAAGCATCAAGTATCTTTATTCAGATTATCCATCACAAGAATAATCTAGCAATGGCATTTAAATAGACATCAGCTTCCTCAAGCCATGTTAAAATCTTAGCTCCATGCAATCCCGACTTAGATGTCTTATAGAAGGTCTTGCAGAAGACCCTTTAATAAAAGCCCTCCATCCAGGCTGTCCTGGGTCAGAAAGTTTCAGTCATATTTGATCTAAAAGTCTGGGTTTGGGTCTGGGTTCCTTACCCTCTAATACTGAGGGAAGTGTAAATGCCAGTCACTGTCCAAAATACCCATTGTCCAAATTGCTGTGCTGCCTAATATCTCCTCCCTGCGTGCACAGATAGCTGCAATATTTGTGACCTGCCGTGTATGCTGCAAGCCATCGGAGCGACAGTTATGCCATTATTTCTATATGGACAGATATATTTCTATATTTCAACATATTTCTATATGTTGGCCATCCTGTAAAAGCATGTTCAAGGGAGCAACCTCTACAACAAGCTAAATATCTGTAAAATGGCCCACTATAGATGGACACTTTGCAAGCTGCCCTTCTCAAGCTGGCTGACGGACTGAGCTGCTAAGCGAGGGGATGCTGTACCAAATGGGCGCTTGCATTGCAGAATTGCTGCCCCAAACGGCCTCCGCTCTCTCCATCCCTATGGCAACCAGCAGGAGATCTCACTGTTCGGACAAGAGGTGTGTGCTCCACAGCAGCGCTGCCTGCTTTCCTGCAGAAATCAGGGCTCAAAGTGAGCAACCAGGACGGAAAATCCTCTTTATTTTTACTAAGAGGTCTTTTTAGTTATTATTTATCCACATCTCCAGGCACAGTAACAAATCATTAATAATACAGTTAAATCTCAGCAGTCTTCAAGGATGAGTTGAACAAGAATGTAGCCAGATGGGCACCTAGAAGCATTCCTTTATGACTCTTCATTGCATTGGGAAGTTCATCTTCATCTCTCCAACAGCTCCACCAAACACACCACTCCTGTGCTGAAGGCAGAAGGTCACCAGCTTTTCAGTACCTAAACCAATTTGGGAAGTAAGTCTGCTAGCTGTTGCGTTGCTAGCTAACAAGAAATTGTGTGAAACTCAGAACTAGAATTAGTGGAATAACAGACCCCCCTTTTCCCATCTTTATTTGCACAAAGGAGAAAAAAAAAAAAGACTCATTGAATCTACTGGTTTATTATATAAATTTAAGATGCAAAATTAGAGAAACCTCATAGATTTGATATTGAAATGTTGGATGTTGGAGGGAGGAGTGTGTGATTTCATCTGCAAAGCAACTACTAATTTGGAGTAAACCACTACATGATAGGGTTCTTTACCTCAAGAATTAATATAGAGGGGCTTGTGTGCTATGAATTTCATCCTAATTTGCTGCACACTGACTTCCTCATGTAAACAGGTAATTTTGGCAAGGCTTATGGTATATATACCTCTATTTGTTCAACAGTACTTCAAACTGGGATACCACCACAGTCCAAACAACTGAGCTGTGCCTGCTGGCTATGGATCCAGCCCAGTGAGAGCCAGGAGCTGACAATGGCACCATCAGTGATGGTATCCAAACAAGCTAAGTTTGGGAAGCTGTTAGGAGTCATCTTTCATCATTCAGCATTTTCAGCTGGGTTCATTTAGTTCCAAGCTGGGTAATTACAGCCTCATTATTTTTCCTTTTACAATGAAGACAAGACTGCAAGCCAGGCAGAATAATTCCTCCTGCTACCGTTGCCAAGATATGATAGCACATCTACGCCATAAGGAATGTGTCATGGTATCAATTTTATTACCAGTAAATAATGGCTCTTCAGTTAAGCAACATCTTAACACCACCTGGTGCCTAACCATAAAATGCTAACTAAATTTCAACCCCTACAGACAGATAATTGAGTCAAGATTACCACTGCCCAGCACATTCCTCGTTGACCAGCATGCGTCAGGTTTTACATGTTATTTTTTTCACTGAAATTAGTATCCGGCTACAATCAGACTTTCATTCTAAAACCACAAAAACTCATCTAAAAATAGGACATCAAAGTTCCTGTGACAGTAAGTAGAGGCCAGGACTAAGAGAGCGGTGTTAGATCAGATATGAGAGACGAATTCATCCCCTCTGTCCGTCTTCACTGGCGAGAGGAAGAGCTCAGTAACTACCGTGGATTAGATACTTACCTTGTAGGCAGCTTCAAGGCAGTGAGATGAAACCCATCCAAGCAGGAAAGGAAAAGAGACACCTCGTTTATACTGTTGTATCTCACCAAAGGCCCTGTACTCTTGCAGGGACTATTTCTCAGCCCAGGAACCACTGCTAGTGCAGTGAAATTTTCTGACATACACATGGGGACCAGTGTGTCCATTTCTGCTTTGCTTTGATGGCTCTTGCATGAAATTGTTTGAGGACTGTAATAACACTAAATACATGTTTGTTAAAAACAGCTTTGAAAAGAAAAGACCCACAAGAACTGCACTGCGGGCCTGCCAAGGCATTGGGTTCTGCACAAGCCCCTAAACCCACGGTAACAAATACAGTTAACTAACACACATTTTAATTAAAAATTGTAAGCCATCCTTTAGAGCCTGAAAAAAACCTTCTGCCGTTATCTCACAAAGACAGCAAATTCAGAACTGAACTATTACTTATATTAGGAGGAAATGATTCTGCTTCTGCTACTGAAATGCCTGTGGAGGTCGAGCTTAGCAAGGTGCCCTGCTTTTGTTTCCTATGGGCACTCTCAGTTTTGCAATAACATGACACCCTCAGCATACATTTTAAAAATTTGTGTGTGTGAATTTATAGTAAAGGCTCAGTGTTCTCAAGTGTGTTCTGCAGCAGAGAGCTGGCTTGTAAGATCCCCTGATAAACCAACACTCAGCCCTCAGTTTTTCCCCTTCCTTCCCTTCCAGAATTAAGCTTATGGCTGTTTCTGCCCCCAATGCGCATGGGTGCAGTGAATACTGAGCCTTGCCAGCTCTTGCCCTACGCTGCCTTCGGGAAACTGCTTGATTTAGACTCTCTCCGGCAACAACCCTATTGAACTCAACGATGTGACTAGAGATGGTATTGTATTATTAGACTCCCCTAGGGTACTTTTTTTTCTAAATCATCTAGGATGGGAAAAAAGATTTATATAAAGAAGAATGCCATGACTCACTCTCCAACGCCATGGAGGTTCAGACCAACCGGAAAAGAGTTAACAGCACAGCCACCCCCTGGTAGTATTTCAGAGTTTCTAAATACAGAGTTCCTTTCCAATCTGGATGCCCATTTTTGTTATCTTAAAAGTATTTCTGGAACTCTTGGCCAGCTTTAAACAAACAAGCAGGGAGAAATATTTGTGAAGATAACATGGTCGAGAGTGTTTGGTTAATGAGTCTTTCTAAGTTGAAGGATTTCATTTTTAGATTTCATTTCCTTAAAGCTTGTGAACAGAAGGAAAACTTGCTCTGGAGACGTTAAATCATACAACCATCCCAGCTATTGGCTTTGGAATAACAATCATTCAACTTACCAAATATCAAACGTGGGAAGGGATTTATCTGACGCATCTATATGATCATGTGAACGCCTTCCTCAAGGAGAAACAGTCTCTCTGCTGGAGACACAAGAGGAAGGAACTGTTTTCCCTTCTTTAAAAAAATACAACATAAGCAACTGTAACATGCTAAATGCTTCCTGGCACAAGTGCAAAAATGCAACATCTAAAATGTCAGCTGGTACGCCCAGAGGATTTACATGATTTAAAAGATTTATGAGAAAAAACTATTTCACTAGCTTCAGAGCATCTTGGAAAGCAGCAGCACCAGTGTGGGGGACAATGGAAAAAGAGGGGAAAAGAAATCTTCAGCTAAAAGAAATTACCATGGCCAGTATATTCCTGCATTGCTCTTTTTAGTATGAGAAAAAATGGGGTCAGGCACTCGTCTGATTTTAAGCTGTGGGGAAAGATGAATGAACAGAGCCTGCCACGACTCTGGGATATGCTCGTTTTCTCACATTACATATTGACTCACGTAGTCCTGTGGCTCACCTAAAGCCACACAACTCATCACTGCTTGAGGCAGGATTAAATCCAGAAATTCCTGACTTTTCCTCCCACTATTGTTTCACTAGAAGCTGTTCTGCTGCAGTGATCGCTGACAGAAGAAGGCTGGCCAGCTGGATTTCAGTGCAGGCTCTCATGGGACAGATGGGGTCACAGAGACAGGGTAAATAAATCCTGGCTTAATTAAGAAAAATATATCAGGCAAGGAAAAATCATGAAAACATTTGAAACAATAAACTCAGCAACATTTTTAAGCGTGCTTGGACAATGCTCAGGTAGAAGATTGGCTTTTGTGGCTACCCACTCTTGAAGTGGCCACTTAAGAGCAGGAACCTTGATGTCCTGTACAGCCTGAGGTGCTCTAGCACCAACACCAAGCCTAGATCAGCATTGCCAGGTGGAGCAGGGGCTGATGCCTGGCTCTGCACTAACACTGTCTCGCCTACAGCGATGGGGGAAGGTGCCAAGCTCCAGCAATGCCTCTGGCTGCAAGGCTCCTCCTGGGACAGTTACTACCAGCTCACGTCAGTGCAGGGCTAAGGCTGCTCCAACAGCGCCAGCCCCTTCTAGGTCAGATCCTGCTCCCCAAAGGGCCCTGTCCGAGCGTCCCATGCTGTTTGCAGGGATACCGCAATCACCTATCACAAAAGGCCACCTTTCACTCCCTCCTCCTTTTTACCAGCCATCTGTTGCTAGTCCCTTGGTTCATTCACAGATGTCACTGCAGATCTTTTGTACAAAATATTCCCTCCAGCATATCTCTGTTTGTGTTTTGTTGGTTTTTTTTTAATAAGCTTTTATTTAATGTTATTTAAATACTTTTCAATATGTTTAAGTTTCACTAACACTTCCATAAATAATGAGATGAAAGAGCTTTCTAATATCATTCCAGGGTGCTGGATAAAGGTGAACGTTTCTCTCCATCTGTTTTACCAATAACCTAAACTAACGCAGTTTCCAGACCAGAGTACATGATCTAAAGTGAACTGAAGTCAATGAAAAGGTCTCTGGTGACATATAAGGACTTAGAGGAGATTGAACAAAGGTGTCCTATATAATAAATTTCTGGCCAAACAAAACTGGAAAGACACAAAGATTACAATTCCTCTACCATAACAGCAGTGACTCATCTGGTTGCACAGTCACTTGGGGTGAAAAAGAAAACAGTTACTCAATCTCTCAGGGATTTAGACACAGAAGAATATATTATGCAAGTTTTAGCAGCGTTACTAATGGCCTTGAAGCACACAACTCTACTATGACTCTCACTCGGCTCAGCAGATCACAAATAAGATGACTCATGTATCCATGACATGATAGGAAAATAGAGAGTCTAAGTGCAGAGGCAGGTGCTAATGCAGTCACAGAGCACGCAGTCAAGGAAAGACGAGAATTATAAAATCGTGAGCAAAGGACTGCAGAAAAAAGACACTTGCATATTTGAAGACTCAAAAGCGTGGACTAGGTTGATTTTTCTTGATCTCAAATTGCAGGGGCTTGTGAGTGTAAAGTCAGCCTGTGCACAGAGAAGAGCCATGCTGCTGGCGCCGGTCACCTGGGCTTCCCTGGGGAATCGCAGCAGACAGCACACATTGGCCTTTGCAAGTTAGTGGTGAGTGAGTCCCTGTATCCACAGCGATTAGATTAGACCCCAGTGAAAGTCATCTGGGAGCTCCATAAACTTAACAATATTTATACTTGGGAGGACTTTCTACCCTGCTGGAACATCATGATTTTGTAGAAGCTATTAACTCTGGCCATTTAGAGACTTATTAAACCCACGGGTGGTTTCAGTCATAGCAGTATTTTGCCCATTATCTAATAACTTCCACACGGATGGAGGACTTTGATGGCTATTCTCAAAGCACGGTTTAAAATCTGGATGGTGGAATAGAGCTCAGCCCAAAGCCTGAACTAAACAGCTGGAAAAGCAGTTGTCCCTAAAGAAAACTTTGTAATTCTTTATGCTCTGGAGATCCGATCAAAGCACAGTTATAAATACTATTTAAAGGCAAACACTTTACAGAAGTCCAATAATTAGGAGGGTTATATTAGAAAGCTGATGCCAATACCTCAAAATTTGGAAGTTTATGCAGGCCAGAGCACAGTAAGATGTTTAGACCTGAATATGGGTCAAGGCAACACTACTGTAGAAACACAGGCTATGTATGATTTTTTAATTTTTACAGTTGGTTTGACTCAGCCATTCCAATTTGCCGTTCCCTTCACCTGACTGAAAGTTTCTGGATAATCAAAGGATTATTTGATTATAACTTATCTATGGATCTGTTACCTGCAAAAATACAGCCCATGCAGAGCAGGGACCCTCACATACTCTGGGGAACATAGGGAAAAGTTCTGCTTTTTTGTTATCACAAAAGGGAGACCCTCGAGATTAACAAGAATAGCACTAATGCTTGAGTGACTTTTTTTTATGAGCTCAGTTGCACAACAAACTGCAGAGAACTACTTTCAAATGACTATATCTGACACATTTCCTTTAAATATTACCTAATTTCAAGGTTTTTATTCTAGGCAGTTCAACTAACATATAGATATGTATGGGATGTAACGTATAGATACATAAGGGGTGCACCATTTCATTCTGCTGTCAGAACTGATTAACATACCAGAGCAGGGTATTTTTGTACAAACTAGGATAACCTCCTGCCATATCCTGTCTTGTTCCCATAGCTGACAGTCGCTAGGCTGACTTCACCCTTATCTCCTGTTAAACATGTGTGGCTTGAGATGATGTTATGCAGAATCAGAGGGGGGTTATGTTGGGAAGTAAAATAAGTGCTTGGAAACCTCTTGTTACGTGGACAGTGGAAGGAAAAGGCTTTTTATCTGTATCCTTTGTCTTTCCCTAGCATAATCCAGTAGAGGATCCCACAGTACTTCACAAAACTATTAGTCTTATAAATTTCCTGTGAAGAAAACATTCTCAGACTCATTATTTAACTGACTTTCATCATTGTATTGGTAATATACCTATGAAATGATTCACCCAGGATTACTGGGAAGGGAACACAGAATTTTGGATTCTGCCTTTATTCTGCATACATTCATGTGAACAGTGAAGTAGCAGGGATGTGGCAAAAGCCTTCTTACAGATCCAGCTGGTGTGCCCAAAAGGGTAATAAAAATATGTTAATAATAAGGGCTCATATATTGTCTGAAGGAAGCACAGTTTCAATGATTTATGGCGTGATCTTTTTCTGAAAGAACCCTGTATGTCTTCATGAATGAGGCTGATTACAAGAGAGATGATACTGTTAACATAATGTTCATATATTTTGAGTGTTAAAGCTGCTGTGGAGAATAAGTGGCTGGTTTACTGGATGCTTTTTGTCATTTCTTGGCAATTTTAGATGGCAATAAAGCTGTCATTCCGATTATTTATCCCTTTCTGTGATGGAAGCAGGTTTTTTGGAAAGGGACTGTGTGAAGGAAAGAAGGGTCTGACACAGTGGGAAGTGATGTGCAATAGCTGGAATCGCTATAGCCAGAACACATCCTCTAACTCAAACTGGTCAGTTCTGACCTTGCCCTCTGACATATTGCAACACTAAAGCCAATTAAATAGCTCCAAACCGCTTTCCTAAACTTCTGTGGAAACCTGTGTCACCTTCTCATTGTTGTTCTATCCTCACAGCCACCTCTCATCCATTTCGTTTCCTCCCAGACTTTAGCAATGAGGAGTGTAGTCACTCAGCTGTTTAACTCCTCCAAACTGCAAGTCCTGCAGTATGCTGGCCATGCAAAACCAGAGAGGCCCCGGCTCTCTGGGCAGCAGCAGAACAATGTCTGTGTTCAGATGGTTCCTTTCTCTCTTCTTCCATTTTAAAGGAGTGGACCTCTAGCTTTTACAGCCGTGCACCTTCAAAGTATGAACTGAGCCTACTGTGAACTGATGCAGAGGTGTCTCTCCTTGAGAAACCGCACCTCTCAAAGGCTCGTGAGCTTTCCCGCTTCCACCCAGAGCCCCGTTACACCACTACGCAAGCCCAAACTCACGGGCACCGTTCAGTGCTCAGCAAAGCATGCAGAAAAAGAGGGGCAGCGGCACAACGCGCGTTCTGCTGCACGAGGGCTTGCGTCCGTATCGCGATGGGACACGAGTGGGAATGCGTTACGGATTCCCCCGCCCCAGTCAAACAGCTCCGAGAGGCTGAGCAGGCCCCTGGGCCCCAGGCAGGGCAGGTGACAGCCGTGTCCCCAGCCCCCGAGCAGCACGGCCATTACTCGCACCCCTGTGACCCACAGAGGGCCGCTGTACGTGAAGCGGCAGGAGGCCGCCCGCCCGCTTCCTCAGGCACCCCGCTTGTCACCGTCCCTCCGGTGAGGTCAGTGCCTCAGCTGTGACGCAGGAGTAACTCATACAGCTTCGACGCAACCTCTGCCGGGACGTGACGCTTGTCACCGCGCCCGGTAACGCCCTGTCCCCTCCGGAACCCGAGGGGGTCAGTTTTACCCGTGCAGACGGGGCACGGGGCGCGCCAGGGTGCCTTGCAGGCAGTTGGGAAACGCAGTGTGTCGTCCGGCCCCAAACCCCGCGTGTGGCGGGGGCGGCCCGCTGACAGCCCCGGCGGCAGGCCCGGCCCGGCCCGGCACCATGCCGCCCGTGCTGCTGCCATGGCAACCGCCGAGGGCCAAGGCACCGCCGAGCCCCCCCAGCGGCCTCCGGGAGAGGGAGGTATCGAATGGCTGCCGAGCCTGCCGATCAGCCTCATTCATTGGCTGTCCTGCTGGAGGAACCGCCCACCCACCGACGCTTGCGACCAGTCAGCGTCCCTGCTCCTCAGGACCGCCTGGCGTCGGAAAGGCGGAAGAAGCGTTCGTAAACAACAATTCCCGCTCCCGCGCCCTTCGCCGTCCCTGCCCACCCTCCTGCTCGCGCCCGGCTCCATCCTGCCTTCGCATTGGCGGGCGGTCGCCCCTACGCGCGCCAGCATCGCGGGGACAGCCAATGAGCGGCGGCGGCGCTAAACGGCTGTCGCCGAACGCCGCGGGGCGGGGGCGGAAGCAGGAAGTGGCCGGAGGGGTCTCGGCGGCGCCGCCATGGGGGCAGCGCTGGGGGTCTGCTCGCTGGCCAGCTGGGTGAGTGGCGGCGCGGCGGCGGGGGCTGCCACGCCGGCCCCTCCCCACCACCCCGGGGAGCGGGCCCGGCCCGGAGCCTCCGCCGGGGGCCCGGTTGGAGCCCGGGACCGGTGACGCCGCTGGCTCCCCTCCCGCGGCCTGGGGGCAGAAGCCTGGTCCCCCCAGCTCCGGGCGCCGGAGGCGGCTCCGGGCGGAGCGGGCGCCGGGCAGCAGCTACCGTGCGCCTTCCCTGGGGCCGCGGGGCTCGCCGGACCGGGAGGCGGGTCCTGCCCTTGCGAGGCGGTGTCGGTGGTTGCGGAGCGGCGGCTCGCTGCTGACCTCTGCCAGGCGGCGGACCCCCGGGAACAGAGCCCAGGCTGAACAGCCGGACTATCCACGGGTGTTTTCAAACACGGTGTCGGTCAGAAGCGTCGATTAAACGGTTTATCTGGGTGGTCCGGCAGGGAGCGGGGTGTCTCTTAAATGGAGTTTGGGTTTTCCTCTCTCGGTGTCGTTGAACACCCTGGTGTCACCTGCGAGGGGAATGCCCTCACTATTTCCGTCTCTGTCCTTCAGATTCCCTGTCTGTGCAGCGGTGCCTCGTGTTTACTGTGCCGATGTTGCCCCAACAGCAAGAATTCAACGGTGACGCGACTTATCTATGCCTTCCTCCTTCTCCTCAGTACCGCTCTTGCCTGCATTATGCTGGCACCAGGGATGGAAGAGCAGCTGAAAAAGGTATGGAGGGGAAAACCTCTGTTTGCAAAACCATTACTTGTGCCAGTGACTATCGATTCTCTTTACTTGGAATGGGTTACATGAGAGACACAAACACCCAAATGTGCTTTGTCCCCCGATTTAAGAGGCTGTGTGTACTAAACAGCTTCTAGCTGAAATAGCAAATTCAGTGAATGTACATTTTTAAGTACGTGCCTGGTGTCTGAAACCTGACCAGACCTGGAGGTTGCCAGTTGTTATCAGAGGCCTGCTGCTTTGGTATCTTAATATTCCTGGATGGTTTTAGTGATGACATGGGGAAAGAAACGCAATGATAAGGTCTGTGCAGGCCGGCTGAGCACAAGGTCTTTTGTTATCAGATCTCCCAGAAGACAGCTGACTGAAAGCCTTAGCTGTTAAGAGTGCTTAAAGAATGTAATTGCAAATGCAGACATAAATTCACAACTAAATGTGTCTTTACTCAGATACCTGGATTTTGTGATGAGGGGCTTCATACTCGGATACCGCATATGGATGGCTTTGTCAGCTGCGATGTGTTTGTTGGATACAGAGCTGTCTATCGAATCAGCTTTGCCATGGCAGTGTTCTTCTTTCTCCTCTCTCTGCTTATGATAGAAGTGAAAACAAGTAATGATCCAAGAGCCTCGGTACACAATGGGTATGTGTGTGAGCTCTCTCAAGTTTCTTTGTGGAACACAGTGGCAAATTGTTTATGAATACATTGATGGCCTTGAGTTTCTTTTGAACTGAATACAGAGTAACGCTTTAGTCTCCTAAGAAGCTTCCTATTTATGTAACGTGTTCAATGTACTGATAATGCTTTGAGGTTGGGTAGCCAAAAGGGCGGTGCTCTGGGCACCCCTCTGTGTTTTCACAGAGATGCTAGATTTCAGCCAGTTTATATCGCCATCCTTGCGCTGATTCTAGATCTCATTGGGTCATTCACTCGTCCAGTCTGACTCAGTAAGCCAGCAGAAACTGGTTTCTGATTTCTGATTCACTGATTTAACTGGGTTAGTTCTGGGCTAGATGACTGAATTTCATAGTCCTTTAATTTGAAAGGGACCTGTGGACATCACATGATCCAGCTCTCTGGTTAGAGCAGGAACAATGTGGAGTAGGTTATTCAGGGTCTTGTCTAGTTAGGCTTTGAATGTCTCAAAGGATGGGAATGCTTTGACCTCTCTGGGCAACCTGTGCAATTTTTTTTCCAGTATCTAATTGTAGTTTCTCTTTTTGCAGCTTGCATATGTTGCCTCTTGTCCTTCTACTGTGCAGCTGCAAGAAGAGTCTGGTTTTGTCTTCTTTTAGGCAGTTGAAAACAGCAATTAGACCTCCCTTTTCCCTTCTCCAAGCTGAACAGGGCAGAGTTAGCCTTCCTCCCTGCAAGGATGAGCTGCTGACTCATGTTCCGTTTGCTGGAGCAGGAGTCCTCTTTCAGCAAAGCTTTCTAGCCAGTCGGTTCCCAGTCTGTCCTGTTGCATGGGGTTTTTCTGTCCCAGGTGCAATGCTGTGTATTTGCTTTTGTTGAACTTCGAGGTTTCTGTCAGTCCATGTCGCCAATGTATTGACCGTTCTTTCACCCTCTCCCCCTGATTTGGTGAACATCTTTATCTGTTATCCCACTGAACACAACTTTTTTTTCCTTTAAATTTCTGTTAGACACTTATCTATGTACAGCAAGCTGCTTGCAGATCATGTAAAACATTACTATTGTGTGCGGAGTAAGACCAGTATTTTCAACGTATATCTTCTTTTAAAGGTTCTGGTTCTTCAAAATAGCTGCCATTGTGGCTATCATGGTTGGAGCATTTTACATTCCTGAAGGGCCTTTCACAACAGGTACAGTTAATATGTCATCATGGAATTCTGTTTAATAAACTCAAACCTTTTCACAGACTTAGCAGGTTCTAGTTGCAATAATGAAAGTTATCTTGTAGAAGACACAGATTCTGTCCTATTTCAGAGTATCTTGGTGCATCCGGTATTTTGGTGACCAACTGAAGTTACTGCCAATAAGCAATCTCTTTTCAAGTACATAGCTGTTGGGTATAAATAATTTGGTACTCTGTGACACGATCACTACTGGGCTGAGTCTTCTGACACTATTTAGATTAGAAGCAGCTCAGAACACTGACAAGTGCTAAATACTTTCCTAGTCTCTGAAAAACCTGTGCAAGAAACTTACTGTCTGGCCACATCACAGGAACATGAAAAGGTTGTTGATCCTCAAAGAAATGTGGCATGATGGTACTTATGTACACAAAGATGTCTTGTGTTAGATCTTGCATTCATTCTGAAAACATGTTGGGCTAAACATTCCCAGGTTCAGCTTGACTAGCATAGGCTGCACCCTTGAATAGCTGGGACTCCCTGCATGCTTCTGCAGGATGGAGGCCAAAGTGATTAACAGCATCTGCATTTCTAAATATAGTTTCAGATTTTTTTCATTATTTGTCTTCGGTATAATTAGGCGCTTTTAGTTTATTTATTTATTTATTTAAACTGGGGTAGCATGCAAATGATGAAAGCTAACCCTGTTTTTCTTGCTCCCTTTTTCTAGCTTGGTTTGCTATTGGTATTTGTGGAGCCTTCTGCTTCATTCTTATCCAGTTGGTGCTTCTTGTGGACTTTACTCACTCCTGGAATGAGAGCTGGGTCGAGAGAATGGAGGAGGGAAATTCTAAATGTTGGTATGCAGGTAGGAATCTTAATCTGTAAAGGATTTGTTTTTGCTGGCCAGTACTCTACAGAGTATCACTTACTAGTTTGCAAACATACCTAGAATTACACTCCACAGTCTCCTTGAGTCAGTCCTATAAACATTTGCAATTAATAGCTGCAGTGTTGCCTTTTTCTCATTAAATAAAATGCAAAATATTCTAGGCTTGTGATTAGCAGATCTGACAGTCATAACAAACAAGACTTGGCTAGTTTGCAGTGCAAGTGCAGAGCTAGTTGCCTGGATATCTTCAACTCTAACTTAGCTTTGCCACCTCCCCTTCCTCAGGAAGTCAGTTATGTCAATGACAGTGGCTGCAGTACAACACAAAGCATGCCTCAGCCCATGTTGCCAAGCTGACCGCTATATTACAAAGTGCTAATTGTTGTGGTTCTTTGCTCATAGCTACAAATGGTGCAACAGCATTTTGTAGCTTCTTATAAAGAACATAGCAGAATGGAAATGAAAATGGGTGGCCTCTAGCATAGCAGGGGCAATTCAGGGCTTATAAATAGCCCATGAGAAGTGTGCAAAAAGCACTCGCATTTTGACACTGTGGCTTGACATCAGTTAAACCAATTAAACTGCTGCTGAAAGGCAGGTCTTATTGCCCTGATGGCAGCATTGGCTTTCCTCTGAGCTACACTACTTAGTGAGCCAAAGCAGAAATTTAGCCATACCTAATAAAAAATGCATTCTGCTAGTCTAGCTTTCTGAACCAGACTTCCAAGTGAGGAAGGGGGACTGTCTCTTTACAGTGGTAGCTGGTCATTAAATCACCTTAGATGTACTGTTAAAATACATGCGTATTGTAACAGTTACTTTTTTCCCCCTTCCAGCTCTGCTGTCCTGTACAAGCTTGTTCTATGCCTTGTCGCTGGTTTTTGTTGTTCTCTTCTATGTTTTCTACACAAAGCCTGATGACTGCACTGAGAACAAGTTCTTCATAAGCATTAATATGATCCTGTGCATTGCTGTTTCCATTGTTTCCATCCTTCCAAAAGTTCAGGTATTATTTTTCTCTGCTATTTTCTTCTGAGATACAAAGCAGGGAAGTAAGAAAGATGTAGTACCAATTCAGACATAAAAACTTTAAAATTTGGCTATCCTAGCTATGCTAGCTAGGAACATTTGAAAAAAAAAAAAAATCTTGCTCTGAAACCAATGCACTATGTAGTGATGTATTTCCTGAAGATAGGCTTTTTTTGGCTAACATTGTTTTGGACTTAGTTTCCATGTGGGGCACTGCTGCTGTGGTTTCAGTGGTGATGGTTCTGGCAGAACAGAGAAACCCATTACGGAAAAGCAAAATAAGATGGGAATTTATTGGATTAATACTGCGGCTTTGAAAGTATGGGTAAGCATGTTTAATATGAGAGGAAGCTTGCATGTTACTTGATTCTCAACTGGTATTGTTCAAATTCTCCCACTCTACTCAGCGCTTGTCAGGCCACACCTGGAATACTGTGTTCAGTTTTGGTCCCCACTATGCAAAAAAGATGTGGACAGGCTGGAGAGGGTCCAGAGAAGGGCCACAAAGATGATCAAAGGACTGGGAAGCCTGCTGTATGAGGAAAGGCTGACAGAACTGGGTTTGTTCAGCCTTGAGAAAAGAAGGCTTAGGGAGACCTTATCACCACGTTCCAGTATTTAAAGGGTGGTGACAAAGAAGATGGAGACTCCCTTTTTACAAGGAGTCACATGGGAAAGACAAGGGGTAATGGGTACAAGTTAATCCTGGGGAGATTCCAACTGGACACAAGAGGAAAATTTTTCACAATGAGAACAATCAGTCATGGGAATAATTTCCCCAGGGAAGTGGTAGATTCCCCAGCATTGGACACTTTTAAGATTCAGCTGGACAGGGTGCTGTGTCACCTTGTCTAGACCGTGCTTTTGCCAAGAAAGGTTGGACCAGATCATCCTTGAGGTTGCTTCCAACCTCGGATTCTACGATGAAATAAATCACATGCTAGATTCATATCTACAAAACTGCTAAGCAAGCTGGGATTAACTCAGTGTTGGGCACCAAAAAACTGGATTTGGTTTGCTTATTCCTTCCATGTTTGAGTTGCTCACTGCATAGATTGTATTATTCTAAGGAGTTTCTTCCGGTCTTTTAAACATAGAACAAAGCCCAATGCATTTCTAAAAAATAAAAAGTTTTTCATGCTAACAATTGTTGAATCTGTGGCAGTAGGGTAAAACTATGCAACTATTTCTAAAACTTGCCCTATTGACCTTGGCTTGCTATTCTGTCTTTGAACAGGAACATCTGCCTCGCTCTGGCCTCCTCCAGTCCTCTGTTATCACACTCTACACCATGTATCTCACTTGGTCAGCCATGTCCAATGAGCCTGGTAAGCAACAGAAGCTGTGATGGGGTTCATAGTTATCACAGATCACTGTGTGGGGATTGCTGAACTGTGTAGATAAAATCTAGCGAGGCAGTAAAGCTGACTTTACTGAAACCATCAACTTGCCTCTTTCCAGAACTAAACTGTGGTATTTGTGAGGGGAAAGAAAACAGTGTCAGGGCATTCTGATCTTATTTATTTATTACACCCTTGCCTAGCTCACAGGAAGGAAGAATATTCCATGCCATTCCTACCTCTGGGGAATCAAAGAGATCAGCAGTTAAAGGAAATAAAAAATTGCAAGCTTACCTGTCATCTTAGCTAAATGCTGGCAAAACTCACCTCTCTTTAATCTGCCTTGAAATTCCTTTCAGAACGAAACTGTAACCCAAGTTTGCTGAACATCATTACCCAGATAGCTACACCCACAATTGGTCCAGCAAATACCACTGTTGTACCTGCTACTCCAGCTCCACCCAAGTCCCTACAGTGGTGGGATGCCCAGAGTGTTGTTGGATTGGTTATCTTTGTCCTTTGTCTCTTGTATTCCAGGTAGGATCTGCACTGCTATCAAATGAGAAACAATTGGGCTTTGTCTGCATTTTTTTGTTTGAATCTAGGTCTAGTGAAAAATGTACCTGCATTTATTCATATCCAGCTGCTGTCTCAGGCCCAAGCCTGAATATGGCTAATAAAACTGCATTCTGTTTTGTGGCTGATAGGCTTTATTAGCTCAATTCAGGTAACAGAACAAAATGTGTTATGAGACCTGGACTAGGAACACTGTTTAATTAGGTTAACAAGAGCTCGGATGAAAACAGATCTCTCTGAGGAGTTCCCTTGTGTTTCCAGATGGATTTTTAAAAAAATGTCATTTGCTAGTCCCAGACATTCATTGTGGTCTGTTGCTTGCTTTATTAGCAAACATAGCTAACTGAAAAGGGAGTTTTAACCATGGCTGTCTTTGGGTTACACTGCAGCATTCGCTCTTCAAGTAACAGCCAGGTGAACAAGCTGACACTGTCTGGGAGTGACACTGCTGTTCTGGAGGAGACTCTGGGAACAGGCAGTGGGACTGCAGAGGAAGGAGAAGTGCGCCGTGTCATGGATAATGAGAAGGATGGTGTTCAGTATAGCTACACCTTCTTTCACTTCATGCTCTTCCTTGCCTCTCTTTACATCATGATGACACTCACCAACTGGTACAGGTAAGAGCAAGACAGAGTGATGGGTTGTATGTGCCAGCCAGTGTTTCTAGGTGAATAGGAGACTCAGCTACTCCTGCCACACTGGTTAAGGTGCTGTCCCTATGCCAGTTGAACTTTCTCAATTTTGTGTTGCTGAATTAAGATGAAAAAAGGCAAAGTCAGCAGCTGTAGTCCTAGTAGACTGCTCCACAGCTGCAAGGGCAGGAAGTGTGGTTACCATCCTTCAGATAGGCAAGTAGCAGGAAGGATACATCTGAAATTGGCTTGGGGTGGCCTCCTGGGAAGTTTGTCCAAGGCCAGCCTAATGTTACTTACTGGCTCTTCACCCTGGTAAAGATGTGTAGGGACAGCCACACGTGCCACTTAAATGGAGATATGATTTCAGAGCACTTGGACATAGCCTCTGCAGCCACAGCTTATAACTACTTTCCCCAGGACTGCCATAAACTAGCAAATATATTTACAGAGCAGCAGCCATCAGGAGTCTACTACATAGCTCACTCAAATATTTCCTTTAAGAGTAGCACATTAACATTTGCAAGCAGGTTGATTTTGAAAACTGGGTACCAAGAACAACAGGCTTATGAAGGAGCCACAGGAAATTGCTGGTTTAGTTGTCTCACTGTGCTGCCACAAAGGCTCTTGCATTGGAGTGTCCCAAATCATTGTTCTAACTTCAGATTCATATGAGAGACAGCAAAGAATAGTGGAAGGTGCCTTCTATATCTATTAATTGACCTCTTTACTTTTTAGCCCTGATGCAGATTTTAAGACAATGACAAGTAAGTGGCCAGCCGTGTGGGTGAAGATAACCTCCAGCTGGGTTTGTCTCCTTCTATATCTTTGGACCCTAGTGGCTCCTTTTGTCCTTACTAATAGAGACTTCAGTTAAATTGCTGCACCTGTCTGAGCTTACAAAAGTGGGGAACTTTTTGCTGAAAGCCAAAATGTTCATGTATTGCTTTAGTTACACTGTCTATGTTACTGTTTCTTATGTTGATATTAACATGCAGGTGGATAGAAAGTTATGTATTGCATAATGCTTGATGCAGAATCAAAATTATTGTTATCTTTCTATATTAACTTTCAGTCATGATTATCTTATTACCGCCTTTTTAAAAAATTCACTACACCACCTGTGCTGTCAAAGCACAAAAGAAAATATCTGTTCTGTCCAATAGCCACAACCTTTCTATTGAATAGAAGTAACATTTAGCTAAATATGAAGTAATATATTTTAAAGAACAATTATATTCAGCATAATGCACTAGTATGCTAATGCTTCAGTTCCTGGAAGTGTAAGCCACGCTGCTTGATTTCTACATTCCACTGCAAAAGTTTATTTAAATTATACTTACCTTCCTGTGTTGTGGCAAACCCCCCCTTATTCCTCATCAAAAGAACAGAACTTTGAGGTTGAAAAACTGGTTAACTCTAATTCCTTTTAAGAACAAACTTGCCCTTTCTAAGAGGCAACTTCTATGGTAACTTCTTTTTTAGTATGTTTGCCAAATATTGAGTGGCAAGTGTATGACTAGCTTAACTTTATGATTATGGTGGAAAACTAGAGCTTCCAATTGATTTCATTGTCTAATATGCTTATAAAAATAATGTACATGAAATGATTTTTATTGGCACTAAGGCATTTGCACTGTAAACTCATTTGAATAAAGTGGACTAACTACTGAAACTGTCCCAGCTCTGTTGAGAAGTGTTAAGAAGCAGCAGTTATTCTCCAGTACAAAATACTACATGCAATGATTGAAATAATAATTAGGTGCTGCAGTGTCCAGTTGGATGTGACTGGCTGTTTTTTCCATGCAGCAAATAGTAAGTCATAATATACTTCCTTTGAAACAAACAGCATCTTCCATGTGATTCTCTGACTGTCAAATCCTATTCCTTGAAGTTGCTCAGGTACAGCTATTCAAGTAAAATTTAGTTCTGCAGTAGAAAGCAACACCTTTTTCTGATATAACACTGTGGCAATTATACTTAATTGCAACTATGTGTTTAGTTGCTAATTATATGTTGCTGTAGATTTTACAATAAAATACCCCAACATGACACAAGGCAAACATTTAAAATATCAAATTAGCAGCTGTTACAATGTGTTTAATCACCCAGTCATGCATCATAAAATTACACATTTTGACCACTCCATTTTATAAAATGCAATATAAAAATAAATTCTGTCAAAATAAGATGTACACTTAACCACCCAACACCTCTAGGCCCACATATAACAGAAGGCAAAATTATTAGTTTGAATAACACTATGATTAACTCATGCCAAAATGAGATTTAACAAAAACAATACTTCACCCAGTTCCTGAAAATACCTCAGGGTTTGTAACACCCATTTGCAAGAGTATAAATTCAAGTACTTTTATGTATAGTATGCAGCTACCTTTTGTCCCACTTAATGCCAAAAGCCGTGGCTGCCCATTGCAGTTCAAGTATCTTTCCTTATTATGCATTGGATTTGGCAGGGTTGGCTTATGTACTGGGCAAGACATATAAACTCTGGAAACAAAGTTATTTCAAGTGGAAAAAAGAACAGATCAGTTTTAGTGCTGTAAAAAAACCAAACAAAACCCCCAACCTGTAAGCTTTTCCTGTCTAGTCTCTTAATTTGCAGATAAGGAGACTCTATACTTAAGTATTTATTTTCCAAATGCTGACATAAGAAATTTTGGAAACAAACTGATTTCTTTAGCACTTACTAGCAAAGCTCAGAGCATTCTCAGCTCAGTAGTCAGGCACATATAAGACAGAGCTGTGCTTTCTGTAAGACAAGCCAAGCACTGGTTACAAACCTAAAAGGGGTTAGAGATAGAGCTCAATAAAGTTGCAGCTCTCTGAGTTCTAAAGTCAAGAAAGAGCAAATTAGAAGTAACAGTTCAATGCTTGATAAAAGCAAGCCTGGTTTAGTTCAAGCATCCTGACATCAACTGCCCAGCAGCCAGCTTTAAGAAAAAAAAGTTCTGGAGGCATAACACAGGCTATTTTCAGCATTGATAACGTAGCCTTATCTATTATGTTTAAATCATACGCTTTATTCTTAGTTGCTCTGTGAGCAAAGGAGAAAAGGGGAAGGAGAGATGGATCTAGTTTGCCTGCTATTTAAGGCATACAAGAGAATATAAAAGCCTGAAAAAGGGTTTGGTTTCTGTAGAGGTTCCTCAGCCTTCTGCTGAATGCCACTAGATTTTTTTCTTTTTGAAGGACACTAAATTGAATTTTGAATATTCAACCTCCCTCTCCAATAGTTATGTAAGGGGATCAAATTAGCTGTTCTTATAGGTTAACTGTCAAAATACCACCACTTCAAACCCTGCAGCACAATTAAGGAAAGAGTATTAAATACCAGTCATGCCTTCACCTCCAGGAAAAATGGTCCATCCTATTTATTTATTTTTAATTGTACACTGTGGCTGGAATTAAGAGGCACTAAACCAACATAAACACCACTCTCTATGTTCTGGCAGTTAAACAGCATGGGCAGCCACTTACCTTTCTAAGTCCTGGTGCTGTGTGCTACTGTCTTGCTAGGTGGCACAAAGAACTGAATTAATCTCTGCAAAACACGCAGCACATTCCGGTCAGAAATGAGCAAGTGGCTAGCAGTACTCTTTTATGTTATTTTAAGTAGATGAAAATGGTAGGTTTTTTTTTTTCCCTGGCACTAAAGGTAATAGCTGTCAGAGAGGCGTAAGAATTGACTTACAGAAGTAGGAAAAATCAGATGCTTTCAGCGAGGAAAATTAATCTCTTCCCACCTTTAATCTAAAATGGTTCAAGCAATGAGTTCCCTACTCCCACAAATTCTGAACTGACACCCAGAATAAAGCTTCATGGATTACCCCTTCTCAAAGCCCAGTTTCCTTTTATAATGCTTGGATGACAGGTATAACATTTGGTACCCCCTAGTTCCAGGACAAGGTCTGCTGCCAGATGAGGAAGTCATTACAGTGGTAGAAGAGTCTCTCTTTGGCAGTGCAATCTTGCTGTAGGGGGACTGAAAGGAAGACAGACATCCAAAACAGATTTTGGCACTTTGAAAAATGAATGTCTGAAATCCTCAAGATGCTTTAGTTTTATATTTACAGAAACATAATTGGTACCTGTAGTCACACTTGGCACTAAGTAAAGATTTCATCCACAGAAAGTGCTTTAGAGATAAGTCTCCAATTAGAATGGATGTTCTTTTTCACCAAATAGTGAAATATTTCACCTTTACATAACAGGGTGTGCTTTCCTGGTCCTAATGAGGTTTCCCATCTCCACACTATTATAGTGCAGAAAAAAATGTGCAAAGAGTGTGCTGAGAGTTAAGTTCTAATTCGAGACCATTAAACAGATTGAACTTGGGGAGTGGGAACAGCTTATTTAGACATAGTTATCTTACCCTGGTTTGACATCGGGGTCTTAGTTCTGTCTCTAGACAAAGACCTAGAAGCACAGGCATACAAGCTACAGGTAAATATTACAGAGATGATTAATGTCTAACTTCATATAGGAACATGACAACCAAAGACAAAAGAGGTCGAAGTTGAAAAACAAAGTTGTAACATTTCACAAAAGAGCCGACAAGCACAGTGAACAAAATGCTACAATACCAGGAAATTTAAGAATGTGCTTTCAAGTAGCCTGTCTGCATTTGGTTTCACAGACTTAAACTCAAACTCTGCCCAAAGTAACAAGCTAAAGAAGCACCTTGCTGTCTCACATGAAGTATTGCCTTCTATACATCATATGCCATCTGCTGCAAAGCCTCCTTACAAATTCTATGTATGAGTTATTTACCCAATTCCTCATCAGAACCAGCTGAAGAAAAGAACAACTGACAGTGTGGGAAGGTGGCTGCCATAGCTTTTTCTTATTTGGTCCTGAACCTCATTATCTGAAGCTGTTATCTAATCAAAAGCCTTAGTACTTTACCTGAAAAACTTCCTGTTTTCTGAAAATGAAGATTGCATCTGTTTATAATAAGCCTTGGCACAGATGTAGTAGTTAATCCACCAGTTATAGTTCTTCCTACTGTGAGGAAGTTTCAGAGATGATCTCCATACTGATATTCATGGATAAGAAAGTTTTGCTCTGTATTAATGTGAGACAAATATTCATTGAGATATTTCAGAAATACCAACTCACAATCTGAACCAAGTGATAGAGGACAGGCCAAGTTAGACTTTTATGTTTTTAAGTAATCCTCACTGACAGAACTATATTTTGCAGGGTTCAAAAGCAGTTTTCTTGTCTTGGATTACTGGTGTTTGCAGAAGGGGAAGGAAACAGATGGTCAAAAAGCTAGTAAATAATCGTAATCACTTTTCACCTGTGTGGGTAGGGGATAAGAAGCCATCAAGCTTACCATCCTGCAGTATTTTTTTTTTCTTTATCATTAGAAAGACTAGGCCAGTTTGCATTATTCACACAGAGGTTGATGAGCCTCAAGTATTCTACATAACTTGTGCTCTTTGCCTTTATCCTCACCGAACTCTGCCCTGCCCCCATTGTGCCCTCTTCAGCTTCCTTTGGTTCTACAGTATAAAGTGCCTCAGCGGTCTGTTCCTAAACTGCAGGTTTAGGAGTAAGGCAGAGTTCACAACATCACCTACCAGAACAGATCTTAACTGTGCTGGAAAACTTCCCTTCACTGGTTTGTTAATAACAGTAATAGAGTTGAGGTTTCATGCCTCGCAGAGAATCATCACATTGCTTTTCATCAGCATCCCCGCTCACTAGCATGTCATGGGGAGAGCTGTCACACGGGAGAACCAGCTGTGAGAAATCATGCAGGAAGTCTTCTTCAGAGGCTAGCAGCAGCTCATTCCATGCAGAGATGTCCAGCTTCCCTGAAGTACCACCATACTCTTCAGGAAGGATCACTGGAGGAATGTTTTGATGAAGGGAATTCAGATCACAGCCATGAAGAAAAAACTGAAGAAAGCAAGCAAAAGATAGCTTGAACAGTGCATATCAAACACTTTACAGCAAATTACTGAAACAGTCAGCTAACAAGCTTATTTTGAGCTAAAGAGCAAATTTTAGAAGTGATGTCTTTATGGGCAAGTGGCAGCATACAACACTGGGCAGGTGCAGTTAGACACACTACTGAGAGAAGCCTTGAGATGATCCAAGTCTAGTGCAGCCTAAATCCCAGCAAAAGAGACTTGACATTTGCTAGTCTGTGCAGAGGTTCCAAATTCAACTCATCCCCAAGTTTGTTCATGGGATTAGAAGTACTTATCCTTGTGGAAAAAAAAAATCATCATCCTTTGCAGTTACATCCAGTCCTATGGAGAGGATACTCATGCCATGCAGGATGCTTGCATAAGGGTGAAGAGCAAGGAAGTGGCAACACAGATTTCCTGTGACACCACCTCATAAACAAAGCGTTACTTGCCAAGATAATCCAACCCCAGGGATGGAATTAGTGCCCTGAATACATAGCATAGGTACTAAAGTTCCATATTAATGTTATACCAATATTAAATTCCTCAAAACTTTTCTCTCATGAAGAATTTTCCCAACAGGCATATTTTTAAACATTAAAGCAGAAAGGACAAGTTAGATCAAGTAAACAGCACCAACATTTTTCTAGCTGTGAGATTTTTCAACAATTTTTTCTTGCAGTGGCCAAGCAAGGAACTTATAAACGTTAATGTTAAAATGACACGAATCTTACCCGGTTTGCTATCTTCTCCTTCAGAAAAGGCTTGATGATTGCAAAAATGCCTTTGAATATACGAGGCTCATTTATTATGTTAACAGCTTTTATTCGAATGGGGAATCCATCCTGAAGGGTAAAGAAGATTTTTATAATGCAGTTTAAAAAACATTTGCCATCTTCCTCTTTTTAAAACCTCCTGAGACTGACTTCCAGCACAACCCACTGGCTCCCAAACTTTCATCTGAGGTACCAATATGGCAATAGAAATGCACCTTGTAATAGGGAGTAGTCTTAGGATGAGAACCGTGGGCATAAAAATAAAGTCAAGAGACAAGAAAACCTTGCATTGAGAAATATATTGCTGTCAGTAAATCTTAATTTCTTATGTTGTTCTTCATCTCCCCTGACAAAGACAGTTAGGTAATCACTGTCCTTTGCGTATTCCCAGCCGTGATAAGGATGCAGTTACAAAGTGATGACCCTAGCTTCTGAGGAGTGCACCACGCTCAGAGCCAGAGCAGGCTGGTTCTAGCGGTGTGTCCAACTACAAGATTTGGTGCCCAAGATACTCTAAAATGTGTTTTTATAAAAGGAAGAAATCTAATATCACTATTCTTCTGCCGTTCCAACTATTCTGTCATGCTAACTGCAAAAGATAAACAGGCTGCGCTGCCAACAGAACATACAGTGTCTCCTATACAAGACAGTTTAAAACAACAGTTAGTTATGGGATTTCTGCTGGAGAAATTTATTTGCAGAAACATTTTTCCAAGGCAAGAGCTCATGATCAGCAATTAAGGTCTTATGTGCCACGGTCAAGTTTCTTTCCCTTGTAACCAGCTTGTAACATAGACAAAGCAAGCAGTTAATGCTTGGAGTGAAAAGCAGATAACATGCACTACAGGACTATTTTTCTGCTTACGAAGGTCAGTGAATTAGCTCATCTTTACAAGAGATGCAGCTTAGCAAGGCTGATGCAACATGTTTATATACCACCCATACCTTTATGTCCTTCACCAAGTTCAGCTTTTGTGAATAGCTTCCACTAACAACAGCAGGACACCCATCACTTTATTTGTGCAAATTAAGAATGGGCTCAGACAGTTAAATGACTCATTTAGATCATAATTTAAAGGAGCAAGTTCTTACATAGGCATTCATAAACTCACTAGTCTCATCTCCATAAGTTTGCCCGATTCCCCCTATCCTTCCTTATCCCCCCCGCCCCAGATACAACAAAGAACATAACTAGGTCAGGCCAGAATAAAAGTAATGAGGGAATGAACCCACTCATGAGAAGTTTTCCTCATCTCGCTCCTCCAGATAGTATGGTAGAACATCAAGTAAAATCATCAGACCTTCCTGCCACTTTGGCCAGGTTACTCCTCACTCCTTTCACCTTCCTATTTTGTACAACTCCACTTGTGCTTACACCCTTGCTCTAACTTGCTCTCCAACATTTTCCTTCCAAACACCTAGTCAGAGATCCTTTTTATTACTGTCTCTTCTTTTGCTGCCCCCTATGCTGAAGAAGCTTCTCTTCCTTCAGGTGGTAGATGGAAATCCTCCTCAAATCACACCCATTCAAAAGTCCTCTCTGCAAAATTTTTGCAGCAGTACTTGAACTTGCACTTGCCCAGTGTCTTGGCTGACAGGAACTATTTAAATAACAAGCCATTCTTCAGCATTCAGGCAAAAAGGTGTCTTCTCTCTAACTGTAATTCATGGCTCTCTCTCTTCCTTACCACTACCTAGCAGAACTACTTTTTTCTCCTGTTCTAACTCAACGTTTGCATTTCTAATGCAAATTTAGTTTTAGGGATGCAAAAGTAAAAAAAAAAAAGGGCAAGTGAGGTAGTTGGCAAGGGTGTGAGAAACTGGTTGGGCAGAGACATGTTTTAACTCTGCTAGTAAAAGCCAAGATGCTTAAGTTTCTGGTGACATAGTAAAGAACTCTAGACACAGAAGCAGTCATTAACAATGCACAAGCTTATTTTCCCACCAGTTCAGGTCTTACCTGAAGAATTCCAATCACTTTTTTGGCTACAAAAGGACCAAAATGAGACGCCTTAGATAAGCTGACTCCTTTGTAGTCTGCCAGGATTACAATTCCATTCACCTGGGTCTCTTCGGACTGAATGAGTTTTTCTAACGTTAAGTATATGGCACGAATGTTCTCAGTAATCGGATAATTACTGGGTGTCCATCTGTCTGAGGTTACAAGACACGGATGGTAAGTCGGAGAGTAAATATAAGCTAACAATACACATTCCAAAAACTGATTTTCCATTTTCCTGGACTCTTAGAAGTTAGTCTTTAATAGCCACAGTCCTAGTCCAGAGCAGCCTTTCTTAAGCAAGACATAAATGGCAACTCATGTTTACTTCAGGGAGTAAAGGCAATGGTTTTAAGAACCCTGTTCTCCACCCAGCACAGCTTATTAGAAGCAGTTTCAGCTCAGAAAGAAAGCAGGTAAATGGAAAAGAGGAGAACAAATGAAGACAAATTTACAGCAAGCCTGGCAGCACCAAATGCACATGGAAGGCTCTGATTGTTTACATGGGAGTCAAAGCCATAGGCTCCTCTCTCCACTTATTGTCAAAACAAATTACAAGCTTCTAACCGTAGGCCAGCAGCCCTGTTTCAATTTGAGTTACTACATATTAATTTTTCTTGAATCACCTAACATTTCATCAACCCACCTCGTTGCATTTTCATTTTGACATAACTGCAGTTATTGCTGACACAGGAAAAGGAACTGGTATAATGTTGGCTAACGACAAACGTGTCCCTTCACAAGCTAACTTTTCAAATTTCAAAGAGAAGCCACATACTCTGTGTAAGTAACCACTGTTCACAGGAAAGCAGGAAACAGATTTTTGGCCCAGACACACCTCAAAGATGGAGAACAAAGATATTCACGCATTTTAGTACCTGGGCGGATGCAGACGACATGGCGTCCCTCTGGGTCCAGACGAGGCAGCACAGTGACAAAACCAGACTCTAGGACAGGCTTTATTGCGGATGGCTTCAAGTTATTGAAGACCTCAGGCCAGCTCCTCCTACAGGTGTGGTAGTTCACCAGAAGCTGAAGCGCTCGATCATAATCAAATTTCCTGGCTCTGAGGAATCTTAGCAAAAAAGCATCGTCCAGGCAGGTCCCCAGGGAGGGATAGTCTTTGCACACCATATCTCGGAGTGCCTGCACATCACGGAGCCTCCATTCAGGTTTCTCCTGGAGCTCTTCCCGGGCTTTGGTAATGAGATCAGGAGACAGTGAGCAAACATACTTTGGCCGATCTGGCAAGAACTCGTTGTCTGATGGGGACCCTGCTGATGGACTTGTCCTGGTGCAGTCGCTGTCTCCTGACATAATGTAGCAGGAATCTGTCAAAAACCAAGCGCTACGCATGATAAACAATCCCACAGTCTAACAAGCATGTTTGTTATTTACATATTTATTATGTCCTGTATCCCTCCGTTTCGCAGCTGAGGAGACTGCCTTTTCCAAAAACTGGCACTACAGCTAGAAGCACAGTTCAGGCTTTTTAATTCTCTTCCTAGGATTGGAAAGTGCAGGTTTCTCTAATCTCTTTATCCTGCATAGTGGATAGAAAACTACCTTGGATGAAACCTAACCAAATTAAAAAAAAAAAAATTAAAATACAAAGTTATACAGCTTCTTTGCAAAACACAAAATTTAATTTGCCTTAACATTTATTTCCTATGTCCAACTGGAAACTATAGAAAGTAAACACATCCCATTTAGGCAGGATTCTCACATTTGGTCAAGTTACACCCTCTTCTGAGAACCTCTCCTAGCTGAGTCCAGACAACCGGGAGTTTTCATTAACTTCTCTGGCAAATATGTGCATTGATCAGCACGTCTGCCCGCATGAATGTTTTGAGCAATTCAGGAGGAGCAGCATCCAGGAATATAAGAAATGGCTGCAGTTCACAAGACTGGATGAGCAGGTGAGAAAATTACAGACTCTTATGCCAGCATTGCATGGGTATTAAGGTAGGCTTAATCTAGTTTTCAGTGTGCTGCCCATAGTTCTGAACTGGGAGCTTAATTTCCAAATCCAGTCGCAAGTGGATAGAGGCGAGTGAAAAATCATAAGATTACAAGCCTGGTGTACTTCCTGTAGCTTGACCTAGGACTGGAAGGGAAAAACATGCCTTTTTTTTCTGAGCTACTCCTATTCAGAGTCACTCATAGCACACTATACCACTCTTGGGTATCACACAGGAATCACCTGTGAGAATAATACCTGTCCCACATAACCAGCTTCCTCCCGCAGTGACAGACACCTGAATTGCCTACTTCTACCACACCTTCCCCAGGCTCCTCGGGGAAGGTCCCGGGGCGCTGAGATCGCTCACAGGGACATGCTTCACCTCATCATAGCCTGGGCTGTGCAGGACCCAAACCCTTAGCCCCTGCCCTGACGACCCGAGCGTCTGCCTGTGGGCACCGCAGGAGACCCTGCGCCCTGCCAGTGCTTCTGGCACTGAGGTGGGCACAGGGGAAAGAAGGCCCCCACAGCCCCTCAGCTCCGGCATTACCCCCCCACACAACCCTCCCCTCAGCTCCGGCATTACCCCCCCCCTCCCCACACACTCCCCCAGCACCATCTCGCAGCCCTCCGCCGGCCCCACACCTCCGCCCCGGGCCCAGCCCCACCGCCGTACCGGAACGCTCCCGCGCAGCAGCGCCGTCTCCAGGCAGCGGCGCCCCGGAAGTACAGCTGCCGCCCGGAAATGGCGCACCCGCCGCGCAGACGCGATGGCGTCCAGGCAGTCAGGGCCGCGGCGTGCCTCGGGGTGCCGGGCTTCGGTTCTCTCCGGCGGCAGCGGCTCCCGCCGGGTCCTCACCCCCGTAGGAGCCCCCCTACGCTGGGCAGCGCCGCGCGGTACGGGTGTGGTTCGGCCTCAGGCCCAAAATGCGGGTGTTCCCCCGTCTCTGGTACCTGCCCAGTACAGCGTGAGGGAACCCCGCGACCGCTTCATGGGGGCCGCTTCTGCCCTGTCATCCCACCTCATCCTCTTTCATAGCGACATTTCATTGCCTCCAGCCGTGAGCCGCAAAGCCATAAATAGATATGTATTTTTCATATATATATATATAAAGCCTGCCTGGAGCTGACCTTCGAGAGCAGGAGCGCTGGCACGGTGACCTGACATGTCCTCAGGGACTCTCCTTGCCAGATCTGGGCCTTCTTCCCCCATCCGTGGGCAAGCCGGTTTCTCTGAGATAGTGGCAACCTCCAAGACTGTGAACAGAGGGGAAAGGCAGCCAGGAATGGGCTCACGGCACCATGTGTGGGCCCCAGAGCCTCTCCCTGCCAGCCAGAGGTGCCCAGCGAGCTGAAAGCCAGAGCAGTTGCGGAATTAACCTGGTCAGAGCTAGGGGAACCTCAAAGAAGGGTTCAGGCAAGCGCAGCTGGCTCCTGTGGTGGGATGGGAGCAGGGCCCAAGAGATGTGCTGGCTGTAGCCTGGATTTAAATGCCGACAGAGGGACTAAATGCTAATAAAGGCAGAATTTGGGTGGGGGTTTTTTTTCTTTTGTTTAAGTTTGGGTTTTGAGAGGACAGAAAGCCATATCTCACAGGTGTTCAGATGGTGATGCCTGACCTCTCTGCATGGAATGTGTAATAAAAATAAAGAAGATGGTCATCCCAGGCTTGCTGCATTAAGAAGGGTTCAACAGGGAGTGCTGGGGAGGGGGGGGGAAATGACACCTGTTTAACCCCACTGATCAATGGATGCAGAATTAGATTGCAAAACGGGCTCAGCATCCTGCTGGGGACTGTCCCCAAGCTGGAGGGTCCCTGTGAGCTCGGTGGGTTCTGCTCTTTTCTCCTGGCTGTAACCCGGGTTTTCAGCCAGGAGAGGGAGTCAAACATAGTTGGACAAAGAGCAGGAATCCCAGGAGCCCACAGTGGGAAACAAGGCCCTTCTGCAGCATCTGAGATTCAGCTCTGATTTATTTACCTTCCAAGGTTTCATCCTTCCAAAGTGGAAAATGTTTCAGTGACACTGTGCCTGCAAGACATACACCAGCATGGAAACAAATTGAGTGTGCCACAGGTGTTTACCTGCAGAGAGACATTTCAGAGAAGGGGAGTACACTGATTCAACCCCATGCTGATGTTCCAGTCCAGCCCTGCTTTGGGCCCAGCCAGCTCAGAGCTGTATGCAGCCTGGCAAGCTGAAGCCCTAAGCTGGGACCAGCTTGTATCTGTGTGAATTAGACCTATGTGTGATGTTGCTGCATGCCCTTTCCAGTAGATCATGGGATAAATGAGGTTGGAAGGGACCTCAGGAGGAGGATAAGAGACCTTACATTGCTCCCATTTCCATTTGTACCACTCCTGGGCACAGAGATCTGAAACACAAGCATGAGAGAAGCAGCCAGGCGGGACCTGGAGTCCCTGGACAGAGGTAAGAGCCTGAAAGTGGCAGCTGCAGACACAGTTTGGAGGGAGAGAGAAGGTGTGTGTTGGGGACGTGGGTCTGTGGCCTCACAGCTGAAGGGCTGAAGGAGGTTCCTGGGTGCACCTGATCCAGCTGATTGCTGAAATTAGCAGAGAGGCAGGGCTGATTTGAGAAAAGGCTTCAAAACACCAAACAGCTGGGAAATACTGGAGCTGCAGACAGGAATTTATGCTACAGGTTGCAAAATCTGGTTGGAATTTGCACCCCTCAAGCGAGGAAAATTTAGCAGGGAGATGGCAGTTCCAGACCTTGCCTGGTTAATAGCTGCTGCAACAGGATGTTAGGAATAAGCAGGGATGTTTGAAAGGAGTGGCGTGTGAAGGAAGCTCTGCTTTGGGGAACAAGGGCAGGAAACAAGTGAGAATCAGTAGCAATCACATTGAGAGTGATATGAAAAAGGATATTAAAATAAGAGCAAGAGCCTTAGGCAGGTAAGAGAGAATAAGGAAGGAAAGTAGAAGTGAGAATACTGCATAGTGCAGAAGGATTGGAGGTGAAATATAATTTGGGGATGGTCTCTAAATGAAGTAACTACCTTACCTCAGTTTTCCTTATGTGGGGAATGTTGAACTCAAGTTGAGCAGTGGGTGGTGAGTGCAAGTGAGGGGTTCAAGCACCAAGCCAAGTTGTAGGGGGAGTTTTAAAGTACTGGCACATGAAATCACAGGAATGGTAGCAAGAGTTTCTGTAATTTACTCTACCTGGTGTTGGAACCCTGTGACTAGAAACCAGTAAAGGCAGAACCTGTCTATAAGGAAGTAAAAGCTAAAAACCGAAAACAAACATCCAGGCACTGACAGTTTCCCCTAGCTGAAGAGTTTTGTCCTTACCCACAGCTGCAGGAGGGAGAAGGACATACTGCACCGCATGCATGCAACCCTCCCCAGCCGAGAGGAGATGAACCGCACCAACTCTGCCACTTCATCAGCTCCAAATCTACAGTATTTGCAGGAGCTTCAGTCAGGAGTTGTGTTGCCTGACCTTGGGAGCCACACTGGGAGCCCCATGAGGAATCCAGCCCTTCTCATGTTCATGTCTCCTATCACATGCGATTCATACAGGAGCTCTGCTCCTGGGTGCTCCCACGCCCTGCCATTGTGTTATAAATGAATGGCTGTTGGTGTTGGTTGATATTTAATGAAGTCCATGTAATACTCTTCACTCATTTACTTAACCGAACAGTCTTAGTACCCAGCCTGGGAAAGTTATCTTGGCTTCTTTAAGCTTTTCTACCATTAGTAATAAACATTTTACAGTCTTGGCAAGCTGAGGCTGAAAACAGAGCATGACTTCAAACAGCATTGCTCACAGAGAAGGCTTTAAACTGATATTAAATCACTAAACTGTGCAAACATAACAGTCCTGTAATAAAGATAATCTATGTGCAGTTCAGGCCAAGAGGGGCTCTGGTACTTGGGGTGCAGGCGGGACCTCTGGGCCCCACAAATTACAGAACACTTGGGCAGCTCAACATCAGAACAGAGAGCTACTAGTCCTGTAATGCTGGGCGAGGTCTGCCTGTGCATGGGGCCGTGTTGTATCTCAAGCCTGAGCTTCTCCTATTGTACCTGTCCAGCAGAATGGAAAGGGCTGTAGAGAAATGGCAGCCCCTACTAATCCTCCCAGGCTGGGCCACACCAGGCTGGTGTACACCTGCTCCGGACATGGAGCCTCACCCATGGAGCGCTTGGCTGTGATACAATCCAACAGCTATTCCTCTGCTCTCAAAGGGTGAAGTGACTAAGAAAATATGCCCTAAATTACCATAAATATTCACGGTCTCAAAGCCTGGAAGTGTACATCCTCTAGGACAGGCTTCCATGCCTGCTCTCACCCTGCATGTCATGGTGTGAGGAGGGGATCTCGCAGATGACAGCCTCAGTTGTGAGAAGCAGACACCGTGCTGCAGAGCACTGCCCCTGCTCTGCACATGCGCTCCCCACGCACGTTATGGCAGGCCAGGCCCACATGCAAAGCTATGGAAACAGGCACTAATATGCAAATACACACAAATCTGCAGCATCTGCTGCCGAAGCAGCTGTGCACAGGCAGGCACCCCCCACCCAGGCATGTAAAGTCATGCTAACGTGCAGTTAGACCACCAGGAAGCCAAGCGTGTGGTGTGACACAGACATGCAGCCGTTCCCAGCCCAGGCTTTGAGAGAAGACTTCTTCTCTTCTTGGCTTTACTAGCTTCAAGAGCAGCAATGTTTTTGCAAAAGCTTGGCAAGGAATGTGCTTGGCAGGACCTCTGAATGTTTTCAATATTACGGGATTTCCGTAGTTTAATTTCATAGAATCATAGAATAGTTTGGGTTGGAAGGGACCTTTAAAGGTCATCTAGTCCAACCCCCAATTTACTCTGAAATGAGACAGTGTTTTCCCAGTCTTTCATTGCGTTTCGCGGTGCCCTTGCACACTGGAAGGAAAGCAGGAGTTTCTGTGATAGGATGGGTCCCTGGCAGGATTAGCCCTCACGGGGGGCTGTGAAGGTGCTGGTCAGGGACCTGTGCTCCTTGCCACCCCTTCATGGCAATGGCTGCAGTGCTGCTGAGCATGTTAGAGCAGTTAGAAACACTCGGGTTTGCTCCTGCAGGAACCTGGTTGGTAAATGGTATAGGATACTTTCCAGGGGCAGAATGAGGGAAGCACTGCTGCTCCCTGGGTTGGACTGGATGCTTTAACTCTTGGGGCTTTCAGTGTGGTCTCCATCACAAGCCCTTATATCAGTGCAAAGGAGTGAAGCAGGGTTGGGTGTTGGAGTAACCCCTAAGTAATATCTCAGGCACTTGCACAGCCTTGGGGTGAAGGAATGCAGCTGCATGGTGGGCTGTGAGGAGCCTGGAAATAGTAAGTTTTCAATGGAAACTTAAGAGCCTGCGATGCTGGAGCTGTCTCCACTGCCTCCTCTATGGGCATGCAGCACAGCAGTTCTCCAGTGTGCTCTCCCAGGTGAGAGGATGCTGCTCCAATCCCACACCTTAAGGTAATTTTAAGAGAGGGCTAAAAACCACCCAGAATTGAGGACCCCCATGGTTGTCCTTTATCTGTGCCAGAAGTGCTGTAGTCCAGAGTCAGGGATTCTGAGTCTGGCACTAAGGTTTCTCTTTGCTGCTTCTGCCTCAAGTTTTTTTTGTCAGTTGCTTGCCATCTTAGCTGGTGCATGAGCTGGGGACCTCCATGTCTATTTAGGTGGACCTTTAAGGCTTTGTATCCTCTGCAAATCAGCTCTGAGTGGATCCTAGGATATGGATGAACCAGTGCGCTCCAAGTCGGTGGTTATTGGTAATACTAACCTATTGGCAAGATCAATTAATGGGTGTTGTTAAGGCACAGTAAAGTTTTGGAGTGTCCTGGAGAGGAACAGAGAAGTGTATTATTGAGTTACTTTATTGTAATGATTTTCCTGGTCAGTGAGGGGAAACATGTCATGTTCCAGCCAGTGCTAACACCTGGGTTGGCAGCTGCAGTGAGCAATTGCTGTCCAAATCACGGTGTTTTCTGCTGTGGGTGTCTATCCAGGCATGTGCCTCAGGCAGCTCTTGCACTGTTTATTGCACCCATAGCAGTTTCTAGGAGGATGTAGGGAATCACAACAGCTCCTGAGACCAGAGTCATCTGGTGTGGGGGGCCCCAGGCTCAGAAGGGCTCCCTGGTCTTCATGTGTGCGTGGGGTCACAAGGGACTGCAGGTCCCAGCCTGGCAGAGCTGCCAGATGTGAGGGACTGAAATGGAGCATGGCCTGCAGAGCCCTGTGGTTTGTGTAATCCATATCTTCTTCTGCAACTGATCTCCCAAGTTAGGGGTGGCCTTAGGCCTCTGAAAGCTGATGAAGTAGCCATGATCAGGCAAGCCTACCATCACTCCAGGTCTAAAGCCAGAGTAAGCCTTGGAAATACAGCTCCCAAACCACCTTCCTTCCCAAGACCCAGGTTAAACTCAGAACTCTTTTCCCCCTGGGCTTGAACTGGGAGCACTCTGTTGACCCAGCAGCCTCTTGTCTCTTACACAGGACACTGAACTGAACGACATTGACTGCAGTCTTGTTTGTGCCAAGCTCTCCTGCTCACTCTACACCTAACGAAGCTGACACTATATTGCCATTTTTATTGGCCTGGCTGGCAATTTTTCAGGTGCTAGGTGTGTTTATGATTATCAGGGTCACACCTCAATTAGGAATGGGGAGAGGGATTTTAAACATACCCACACCTTACCCTTCCTTCTACAGCCTCTCTGAGTGGAAAGGGGTTGTACAGTGTGTGGCCTGAATTCCCAAATTGGTTGGTGATATTTGCACCCAGCCTTGAGGGACTGGCCAGCCTGGCACACAGAATTGCCTGGCTCAGCAGTGCCACGTTGCTGAGCCGTCCCTGCTGCCTCTTGTTCATCACTATCTGTGCCTGTGTGTGCACTTGCAAGTTTAATAGCTGCAATAGTTGCTTTTGTCAGAGATGATATGCAGGCCATAAAACTCGTTTGCCTTTTTTTTTTTTTCTTCCACTGAGATATGAAAGCTGTGGAAAAGGCTCCAAAGCCTGTTGGTTATTTCAGATGAAGGTTATGTAAGGAATATGAAAAGAATGCATTTCATAGTGGCCAGAGGACCTAAAAATACCACTTTCACAGATCTTTGGTTGGACATTGTGAGAAGATTTCACAGCTGGAGATACTGCTCTCCAGGAAATCATCCTTAGTCTAGGTTGCAAGCACAGACGAGGTCAGTAAAAAGCTCTCATGTCCAAAAACAACGTAAAGAAGTTGTGTCTTAAAGGCCGATACTAGCTGTCTCTATGGCAGCCACCTCCTGTGACATGGGTCATTGCCGGTGGGCTCCAGGGAGCCCAGCAGGATAAAGCGGAGCCCACGAGTGGCAAGACCAGTGTCTCAGGGTGATTCCAGGCTGGAGTGACAAAAGAGGTGAGGGTTGGGATCGAGAACGCCACTTAAGGAAGAGGCTGTCTCTGGGGCAGTTTGTGGGTTTTTTTCCAAGTAAGCTGAATCCAGCAATAAGAAACCTCCTGTAGGTACTGCACTGATTTAAGATTAACCAGGTAAAGGGCAACCTTGATAGAGCAGTTCATGGGAAGGAATCCAGGAGAATTTATTGCTTCAAAGATTTGATATTACATATATGGAGTTTTTAGGGCATATACCCAGGTGAAACCAACCATGGGTCACATGGTTCCTGTGACAATCAGAGGAGTCCTGGTTTTTATTCCAGTTTAAAGAGAAGAAACTAACTCCTTTTCCTTCTCTTGACTGGACTAACCACTCAGTCGTTATCTGAGATAACATGTGTCCTGCGACTACCTTTTCTGACCTTGTTCAGGGATTCAGCGATGGCGTTGGGGCTTTGGGTCATCACGGGTGCACAGGTATTGAGGACATGTTATTTGAGGTCTGTCCTACTCTCCTGGGTCCTTGGCTCCAGACTGGAGGCAGGCTCTAAGTGCTGTCTCCACATGGTTCTCAAACACAGTCTGAATCTCATCCCTGCATCTCATACGTGCTGACAGTTTTCACCAGCGTGACTGTCACTGGGAGGCCACTAGATATGCAAGTGGGATGGAAAATCAGGCTGCTTCTCATCTCTCATACCTGGGATGAGACTGCCTACCTCATTTCACATGGCCGGAGATGGGGGAACATGAGGGGCATCTCCTGCAGATCAGAGCTAAAAATGCTGGATGTTGTTCCTCCCCAGATACCTAATCTTTACAGCCATCTAGACCTCTCTCCCATCTTCCCATTATCTTCCTGGGCATGCTACAGCTGAGAGCAGGCTCCTGTGATCGGAAGAGCAGGTCATTAAGAGCCTTCTCTAATTGTCAGTGTATTTCTTCACCTTTACAACCAGTGACAAATTGACTTTCACTTTATCATCTTATTGTGCCCTGTAGGCTCAGTCTGCCTTTGGCTGCACCTGCTGCCAGCAATACGTTGGCTATATGTGAACCAAAGCAGAATCATCACCCCAAAGTGCTCAGAAATTACCTTTGAAATACAGGAAGGACTTAAAAATGAACATGTTTGAAATGCTAATAACATATTTTGGCTTCCTCTGCTTGGCTTTCGGAGTGTGGTTACTTCAAGTCTTTAAGCTCCCTTAAATCATGAAAGCAAATATTTACTCTTCATGTTTGTTTTTCTTTTAATGAAAATTGGGATTGTCATTCAATCTTATGATTCCAGCACACATGGCTTCAGGACAGATACCAGCTAACATTAGGCTTGCCAGGAAATAGTGACAGCTGGCGACAGCATCAAACACTTGTTTGGGCTTTTTCCCCAACAGACATATGCTTTGTGCTCAGACCAACAGGGAGGTGAGCCCCTTGATTTAAAATAAATCTTCCCAGAAGAAAGAAATCCATCTGTCTGGGAAAAGTTAGAAAATATTTTTGCATTTATTTCTTTTTTTTTTTTTTTCATGAATACAAACTCTAGTGAAGAAATATTCCACTGTTTCCATTGGAAGGCAGTAACCAGCAAAAATTAATGTACAATATCGAGGAATGCTTGGTGCAAATGGACCAGAAAGGATTCCCCACAGAGTATGTCTACATACAGGAAAAAGGGTTGCTGCAGTTGGAAAAGACAGCCTGGTTATTATGGGTTTTTTGCATTTAATCTCCCAATTATAAATAATCAATATGATTTACAAAATAATTTACAGAAAATGATTGGATTCATCATTGCAATAAATTACTCAGTACGATGCCACCAGCATTGAGAGACGATACAATACTTCTGACACCATCAGCACAAGGCGAGGTGTTTCATTTTTGCATTGGAAATCAAGGGACAGACCTGCAGCTCCTCTGGCTGGGCTGGCTCAGATTCGTCCCTGCCAGCGACCTCTCGGCAGCCATGGTTCCACCAGTTTCATCTTCCCGAGGGGCCAGCGCCTCAAATAGTCTATGGTTAGTTAGAGCTGCTATTGCCTTGCGCTGCCAAAAATTACTCTAAGCCTGAATTTGTGCAGGGCTCTGCGAGCTCCAGCCCTGCTGGCACCCAGACAGGCATGCGCTGGGAGTGGGAGGCTCCTTTCCTGGTTTCAGCTGTAAACCAAAGGTCAGATCTGCAGGGTTTTGGCACAGGCAGGCACAGAGAAACGGGGACTGTGGCAGGGAGGGAGCAGGGCAGGCGGGTGTAGACCCAAGGCTGGGGCAGACCCAAGGGGCTTGGGTGAGACAGGGTCTTTCCTTGACCTCTGTTGTTCTTCTCTGCAGGACTCAAAGCATTGTGGTTTTGAGGTTGCTGCCCTCAGACCCTCTGAGGTCTGAAGGAGCCATAATGAATTCTTATCATGTTATGAAGACCTATAAATCTGTTATCAACCACTCACTCTAAGCTGAAGGAGTGGCATTGGACTGGACAAGTAGATTATATGGCATATTTTAGCATTAAAGCTGGGTCTGAACTGAGATCCTAGGTCATGATGCTCCCAGCACTTGGGCAGCCCAAGACCTTGGTCCAACCTGTGAAGCTCGGGCTCTTCTCACCCTCACAGGTCTCTCCCCTTCATACGTCCTTACCCCCGCTTTCTTCCAAATAGGTATCAAGTGGTCTTCTTCTGACAGCTGAGAGGCAATAGTGGGGCCAGTGATATTTTGGGCAGTGCTGCCCACCGCCAGCCTGTATGGGGATGACCTCATCCCATTAGCTGAAATCTCCTGAATCCGGTGGTCCCCCAACTTCCCAGTCCAGGTAGCAAGGAGGCAGTAAGTGGTGTAAGGGAAGGATTTGGCAGTGGTTGCCTCTTTGAGCCTTGTGGTGGGAGGGTGGTCATGGCACGGAAGTAACAAAACCCCTCAAAAGGCAGAAGGATCCAAATAGTGGAGAATTCTGGTGGGCCAGACTTTGCCCCAGTATCAGCTGAAAAGATTCGTTAGACCCGGCTGGGGGAGTTAGTGTGCTGGAAGGTGACACCATGCAAAGACCTGGGACTAGCCAAGGCTGAGGAGTGGTTCTGCCAGTGCTGCCTGGGCAAAACCCGTGTGCTTCACCTTCTGTGATGCTCCTGGGGGAGCTTCCATCTCCATCAAGTTTGGCTGGACTGGGGACTGTCTGGGGAGCTGGCATGGCTGCGGGAGGGAAACCCTCCATTCACATCGCACAGGGAATTGCTTGTTCGCAGGGACTGGTGTGTGCTGAGCCAATGCTGAGAGGTGGCAATGGGGGGAACAGCCAGGTGCGCTGTCCCCAGCCAGTCACTGCAACCTCCCCACAGAGGGAGGCAGAAATCTGGCCCTTCTAACAAAGACTGAGGGTTTCAGTAAGGCTTCAACTTTAGTTCTGGGACTCAGGGCTGCCCGTGGCACACGCTGTCCGTAGCTGCAGGAAGACAGCTTTTGGTGGTGGTGGACTAGTCCAATAAGCAAGTCCGTGTGTTTGCACCCATTGACCTCTGGATGGCTTCTCTTTTCACAGTGACAGAGTCAGTTCGGGCTTTTGTCCCACACGGTCTTCTAAACGAGGCCATCTGGTCTGCAGATTGCTAGATGACCTCCTGTTTCGTGATGGCGGGTTGCGGGATGGAGGTGGGCTGTTTTGCCACGGTTGCAATGGCTCCGGGCAGCAGCTTGTATTGCTCTGGTCCTGAGCCTGCAGGTGGAGATGGCTGTGGAGTTTCTGGAGTAGCTACAGAGAGAGAAACAAAATTAGAAGAGAGCCTCATGGACCTGCTAGCACTGGGACCTATCCTCAATTGTGCAAGGTTCAGGTGTAAGCAAGGCAGAGGCTTTGTAGCAAAACCATAGCTCAGGCACAGTTAGATGCCCTGGAAGAACCACAGTAATGAACATTGAATGAGGGGAGCTGCTGGCATTTGGACCTGTACTGGTCACTTTTTTGGTCAGCTGAGGTCATCTCAGCCCAAATTCCCAAGTAGTGGCCCCATGTGGTGGCCCTGGGTGATGGACCAGATTCCCCTGTGTTTTTGCAGAGGGCAAAGTGAAGTGTGTCTGAACCATTCAAGGGAAAGAAAGCCTTTCCATTGATTTCAGTGTGCACTGGATGGGATCACTCAGCCCCTTAAGGGCTATATAAAAGTTACAGTCTGCCAGGGAACATTTTGTTGAATCAGTTAGTCTAGCCTAATCTAATCTAACCCATTTCTCTGTTTGACTTTCTCTCCTTTCTGCATAGGAATTTCTCACACACTCATTATCAGAGACTTTGTCTCGCATGGAAATTTTCCTTGTGAGGTAGGAATTACCTCCACAGGCACACTGGAAAGCTCTCGGTTTCTCCTGGGAGCTCTCTGTTTCTCTGGTGATACTCACACATCTGCCCGTTGTGCATCTGAGGAGGCATTGTGTTGGCCACAATGACGTTTGTTCCCAGGTTCTCCTGGATCAGATGAGGGTGCAGGGGGTGGTGAGCATGCGGTGTTTCACTTGATGAGCCTGAAAACGTGCATATGACGTTAGTTGTCACAATGGCAGAAGACAGTTCAGATGGGCAGACCCACTGCACCAAAATGTCCAAGGCTTTGTGCGTGATCAGCTTGTGCATATGTGATTGGAGCACACCCTTCCTGTTTTCCTCCATGGATGCCTTGGGCTTACTAACCCCTGCCTTCTGCCTGCATTTCCTCTTATACAGGATCGTATTCCTCTCTTCCTGAGTCACAGCTCCATCTAAAGAATAGCACAGTGGCAACTTTTCATTTTGTTTTGTCCCATTGGATGCTTCCACTAGAAAATCTGGGACAGTTTCAACCTGAGCTTTCAGACCCTTTTGTTTTGATGACACCCTTCTGACACAGAGAAGGATTAGTGAAATGGCTGGCTGATAGGAGTTTGGGGGTTGCACAGCAATGCTCGTCTGCATGAAGAGGGCTGGGGATGCCTCTCTGTAAATAGATGCACAGATAATGCATCTCTTTAGGTGAGTAGAAATGGGGGACCCTTTGTTACCACTGCCAATGATAGGGGGAGATAATTTTGTGTGAGGCAAGGGCTGACCTGCATACAGGCTGTCTCCACCTTTTTCAGGTAGGAAACAATGGCTATGGAGGTTCTCAAGGGGACAGTGATCAGGGAACACTAAGAGGCCTCTTGTAGGACCCTCAAGTACTCACCTCCCAGCAGCATCTCCTGCAGCAGGTTGTCAATCTTAGCCATGCCGAAGAGCTTGACAAACTGGATCTGCTCTATCATCTGCCAGGTGATGCTCTGCAGCACAGGCAGCAGCAGCAGCAGCTCCCCGAAGCGGCCCCGTGAGTCGTATTGCCGGTCATTGATGTAGTCCTCCAGGCTGACTTGCACCTGGTATCGCATCCGCTTGATCTTCGAGGGGTCGCTGAGTCCTTTGGCATCTGAAACAACCCACAAAACAAACTATCCAGGCTGCTTCCCTAGGAGCTGCCCTCAGTAATAGCATCAAGTCTGGGTGCAGGCTGAGGTGAGCTGTCTCTGATTCTCTATCCTCTGCTGTAATGGATGTTTTTTCTCTTCTTAGGCTGACTTCTCCCCTCCCTCTAAGAACAGTTTGGCCCAGAGAGGAGACCAGCCAGCATTTCCACAACTCAGGACCAGTATTAGTTGGCATAACCCAGACTAGTCCTCTCTGATGGTAACCCTCACCAAGCTGGAGCATACCTGGGTCAAAGAAGATGATGGCTTTCAAGCAGGCATATTCATTATCATCTATCTGCAGCTCCTGGAAGGGGAGGACCAGCTCGTCCAGGATGCGGATGGCTACGCGGTTCACCTCTACCAGTTCGGGGCAGTTCCGTGGGATGATGTGGTCGTTTCCTTTGGACAAGCAGCACAGAGACCATCGCCTTGTCATTGCCCAACACTTGTCAGGGGTGGCAAGGAGCTCAAAACCCAAGTAACCAATGCTGAGATAATTTTGAGGGTGGAGGACTGAAGAAGTTCCTCCTTCTGCCCCTTCCCTGGCTCAGCCCACCAGAAATGCTGATCTGTGTTGCCAGAGCAGCCTCTCCTTACACAGGAGTCACTCAAGCAAGGAAAAGCTGACTGAGGTGCGAGAGCCTTTTTCTCAATCACACCACAGCCTGCTCACACAAACCGGGAGGGGCGGGCAATGTGAACGTTGAAGTCCCCCAACTTTGCCACATGTCGTGGCCTTGATGTGAATGTCAGCCAGGCCTAGCTGCACCCAGAGGTTGTGCTAGGCTCGCTAAAATACAGAAAAGCTCAAGCCACCACCCTGCAAAAACGATGCCTGCAAACACTGAACTACCCTCTCCTTCACCCTGGCAGGGAAGCTTCACAGAAGCTGATGGGCCGGGAGCAGAAGTGCACTCTTTACCTAGCAGCAAGACATCCTTGAACACCATGGACCTCTTGGCAGCTCCCAGTAACAGATGTTCCCCTGCATGTGCTCGCAGCAGTGCTACCTGCAAGGGCAGGGAAAAGTTATCTGGGTGATGCAGAGACAGAGACAAAGCTGTGATTTCACATAAGCAAGAGAGAAAGCCCAGCATTCCTGTACTGCACTCAAGGGTGGGGAGTGAGAGCCCCTGTCCAGTCACAGTCAGAAAAAGAGGTCAAAAAGTGGTTTACTCCTGTGCATAAACAGCTATAAATCCAGCAGAACTAGTAGACAGCACCTGAAACATCCCATATTCATGGCGCATGTCATGAGCAAGAACATGCTAGACTGTCCCAGGACCTCAAGCCAGCAGTGGGACATGTTCACAGTAGGCCGTTTGCAGACAAGGCAACTCCTACCAAGTGCAGAACCAGGAGTCATGCTCCAGCCTGGGAAGTTGGCACAAGTACGATCCACTGCTGGGGACAGTTGCTGTCCCTCTGGGCCGTGCCCACCTCCCACTGAAATCACGCTTATGGGGACCCACGTCCACCCAGCTGATGGGGTCATCCTCTGGCCATTTGTTCCCTCTGCAGCAATGGGCATTTGGGCCAGGGAAGCCAAAGGGATGTTTTTCTGCCCTGATGTTAATGATTGAAGTGTTTCATTTTACACCCTCCAGTGGCTGCTGAGAATGTTCTGAATCTTTTGCCCTCCTTAAGTAAAAAATTTCAGAGATTTAGGCAGAAACAGAAGTTAACGATTGGACAGCCTGACACAGAGGCTTCTTAATGTCCAGCCAGGAGCCTCTGCTGGAGAAAACAATCATTAAACATTAATAGAGAGATTCTGAAAAGTGTGTCCTGATGGGAATGGTCCATTTTTCCAGTGTGTTATCCCTCAGCATCTGACAAAGCCAAGAGAAGTCTTATCCCACCGGAAATGCCAGGACAATGTGTCACCCGTAGAAGAGAGCTCTGGTTAGAAAAGATGCTGATGTCTGAGAGAGGGATTTTTTTTTGCAGAGGGTGAAAAAGAGTTATGCAAAATAAAGAGAGTGGTGGTCCTTGCAGAAAGACTGGACACATGATGCCTGGAAACCTTTATCTGTATGCCAAAACCTAGCCTCTCTCTATCGCTATCCAAACATGGGTGGATGTGTTAGCCAAGCTGCTTGTAATTACCAGAGCTGCAAAAAACTGAGCTTTCCTATCTGACGAAACTTTGAAAAGGATGGAAAAACTGTAAGTCCCAAGGGGGAGCAAAGCTCTCACGTAGAAATTTCCTGCCCAATGCAAATTCAAGAAAGCTCAGTTTGAAACCACTGTTTTTGTTTCCATAAAATTTGCTTGTTTGAGCAGGATTAAAGTAAATTACTTCAACAAGGCAAAACCATCTCATTTGATATTTGTTCTTGCAGTGATCAACCTGAGATACAGCATCCCATTGTGAACTAGGATAAATATAAAAGTTGTAGCACAACAGAATAGAACTTTAAATTTGAAATGAAATGGCTTTGCCCCACCAAACCCAGTACTTTGACATTTTGGTGCAGAGAAAGAATGAGGGGTTGGGTATGACCTTTCCTATAAAAATGTTGGCAGAGATTATTCATTCTCAGGCAATATTTTAATGACAATGTAACAGTGTTTCCCAACATTAAATGTTCCCACCAGACATGTCTTGACTGGCTCTCAGGACCCTTGGGCAGCTGGCTTGCACGTAGTTCTGTTCATTCCTGCTCCCTGGCATTTCTGTCCTTCCTCCTGCACTCCCTTGAGTATCTGCTGCCTCTGTTCTTGTACTGTCCTTCAAAAGCATGGGTGGCATTCATTGGTTAGTTTTAATGCCGCACAGTCTTTCTTCTCAAGCCCTTTGGGACAGATTGGGAACTGCTCATGATGAGTGGTGGCTGGTCATAACAGAAGACCTATTTCAGTTGAGACCAGCCTGTGGAGCCTACTGAGAGCAGCCTCTCCTCTGTGGGAAGGCAGCCTTCAGACAATGTTATCATAAGGCTTTTTCTTCTTTGAGAAATTTTGCAGCCCCACAAATGTAAAATGAGCTCACATGGAAATTGCTGTAGTTTGTAGAGTTATTAACCAGGTTTACTGCCTCTGTTCCAAATGGCACAAGGATACAATGGGTTATGCAGAGCTGCCCAAGCCTCCGTTGGGCTGCAGCCTGTTTGCTGTGTAAATGTCATTGGCCATTGGAGTTCATTTTGTTTTTCATAATTTTTGAGTTGTATTTACCTTGGGAGTTTAACAGATTTCTTGCCAATTTATACGATTTAGCACTTGCACACAATAGTAAAGAGGGAAATACGCTCTGTGTTAACAGCACTGAATTCCCCAGGGCTTTGTGCTGCTGGGTTATTACTGAAGATCTCAGTTTTAGGATTTAGGGGGTTTTGATCAGCTGGATGCTCTCACTTTCTGGATATCCTTTTTCCTCATGATGTAAAAATTATCTCTATATCAACAGGGCTGGAGACTGATCCTAGCTGAAGAAGACCCATGCTGATTTTGTGACTGAACACTGGGAGGACTGGAAATACCTTCCTACCTGCAACAGGACCTGTGCGGGCCACTGCCAGAAGTTCTATACCCTGCCAGAAGTGCTATCCCTTCCCTCTGGAGCCTCCCCACCATCCACATGTGCTGTTCAAGGTGGGGCACACATCACGTCTGCAACATCTGCTGCAGACTTCAGACTTACACAGGAGACATCTCCTTGTATATCTTTGAGGCTGCCTGAGATCCTGCGGTATAGTTTTACAAAGGATTTCAAAGCCACTGTGCTTGTCTTGGTTATGGAATCAGCAAATATAATTTTACTAATTTGTGTTAAATGCAAATATATTTCTGCTTTTTAATTCTAAAGAGAGATTTTCTTATTGCCTTGGGAGAAAACTAGTATTTAGTTTCAGTGATTCAACACCAGGAGAATGGATACAAACATATCCCCAGGCAAGAAGTAGAAAGAAAGATAGACAGGCAGATTTGGTTTTAAGTCTTGAGCAGACCTTAGGCTAGAAGTCTGTCCTACTAAGTCTGATTACACTAAGTATTTGTATAGCACTTCAGGTTTTCAAAGTGCTGCACAAACTATAATTAAATAATTGACTGATAGACCCATGCAAAATGCACACCTGATTGTGTACCTAATTTGAGCTCAGTGTTATCATGACTGTGCTCATTGACTGATTGGCTGCACATGCAAATGGCCTGTGCTGGCATTGTATGGATGCCGTTCCCAATCAGCTGCAGCAGTCAGGATAACAGAGTTGACAATGCACATTTTCTTTGAAGGTCTCAGCTGCCTGGCTCTCCTTCAGCTCCCCGCTGCCTTCACCAGGGTGGATCAAGGTGGGGTGGAAGGGGGGACTTGCCTGGTCATCCAGGGGCAGCTCGCAGAAGGCAGGGATGTACTTCGCCCACTCCACCAGCACTAGCAGCTGCTGCTTCATGGACTCGCACACGTCGGAGATGTTGGCAATCTTCTTCCCTCGGATGTCTCCGTTGATCACAGGAACTGGGGATGATATCTGGAAGGAGAAAAGAGATCCTTCAGCTTTCAGTGCCACAGAGGAAACAGACAGGAAAATCCCCAGCCCATACGTTGTTTTGATACAGACTCCAGCACCAATGATTACTTTTTTCTGTTGCACACTCAGCCCCCAGAATACATGGCCCAGCACAACTCAATTAAATTGAGATCAACTTGGGGATCTGTGAACATGAAATGCTTCAGAGCTGAGTCTGTGGATCATCTTGGTAATCTGTCATGTCTTAAATAGACTGGAAAGTGCAGAATGTTTCTAAAGCCAAGGTCTTCCTCCCACTGAACAAATGTGCTCAGTCAAGATCCAGGAGGGAACAGAGGGGCTCATGTAGCAGTCAGCCTCACCAGTAACAAGGACACATCCACCCAGTGCTGCTGCACAAGCTACTTGGTCCCACCAAAGGGCAGAGAACTGCTTCCCCTTCCACCCTGCTCCAGAGCCAGTGCTTGGCCAGACCTGCCTTGTCCGCTTTCGACAGGAGACACACAGGCTCTACTTCTCCTCCTGAGTCAGCATGAGCACAAGAAGTCTCTGCTGAAGGTAGCTTTCCGGGTCTGACATTGCTTTCTGTGAGCAACAGGTCATTAATATTTGACATTACCCAATTGGAAATGCTAAAGACAGACTTTAAAGACAGCCACCTCCCACCTCCCGCCAGCTTTTAGGCCCTTTTGGCAAAACTTCGCATGTGCAAACATGCCCACAACACAGGTCGCATTTTTTGCATGGCGAATTATTTGTGATTGCAGAGGCAAATGGGGCCATTTCATTTGTGAAGGACAAGCCTGACAACTCTGCAAGTACTGTCACACAGAGCTGGAAAGAATATCTCCCCCTAAACCAGGCACCCAACCTCCTGCCCGGTTCTCATGCATAGCTGCTCACCCAGCTCATCTAAAATTTTGCCCTTAGTCACTACTTTATCCTCATGCTTCTGTAAGCAATTAACTCAACCCCATCACTGCCCTCTGCCTGCCCTCTCTGCTCTTGTACAACATCAGCTCTTCCTGTCCTGTTCCTGCCAGCATTTTCAGCTTGGACCCTGCCAGCCTCCCCAAGGAAGTGGAATTCAAATGCCATCTGCTTTTTTTTTTTTTTCAGGTTGCATTACCTGGAAGCTTTCCAGCTCTCGAGCTATTATTGAATAAATAAGATTGTAAAAATCTCACCATGTATTACCCTAATCAGAGAGCCCGGAAGGCTTAGCAAATAAATAAAGACCTCTGAGTGAGTGACCCCAGATCTTGGAGAAGGCAGCTCCTCAGCAGTATCTTGTTCTAATTAGCTAGGCACATAAAAGTTACCAATTACCATGCTGGAGCCTGCCTTGTTTAATGAGTCGCTCTGTGCTCTGTGGGAGAGCAGGAGCTCCCCTGGATTTGACGATGGTTGTAGTTTTTATCAGCAGACCCTGCTTCAGACTTACATACGATGCCGCCGCAGGACTCAGAGTCCCAGAAATGTCCTTCCGTTGTAGATCTGGTGACTTGAGACCCCATTATCTCACACCTCTGGGAGCAGCATCAGTATTATTTTTATAGGGTGTATAAATATATTAGGGCCTGTGTAGGACAAGGTGAGGCATGGGATGAGATTGGATATGCTTCTTGTGTACAGGATTGGCCCTTGGCCCTACTGGCATATCCCCTCCTCGGGGAAGTGGAGCTTACAGCCTGAGTCCTAGCATGGAGCCCAGAGCACAGCATGTCCTGTCCCAGAGCATCTCCCGGGGCAGCCTTCAGGGTAATGTGACCCTTGAAGCAAGGAAGAACATAGACTGCCAACTTGAACCCCTCTTCATTTTCCCTGAGACAAGGAGTGCTGTTCTTCCCAGCTTCCATGAAGAGTGGCAGCTCTTGCCTCCAGCACAGCCCCATCCTCATCACTTGTTCTTGCAGACAAATCCTCCCTGCAGCCTGTGTGCTCCCATCATGTCCTGTGTCCTCCCAGAGAGTGCTGATCTGATGTACACCGTTTGCAATATCCAGATTCTTAAATCGCAATCATCTTTTCAGGTGAATGCTCTAGGAAATAAGTCTTGGCAGTATGCTTGTGGAAATGGGGAATTTCAAGCAAACGCTGGAAAGAATATCTGCATAAAACAAGTATGAAACTGATTCCTTGTGAAACTGTGCAGGAAGCCAGAATCCGAAGTTCCTAACAGCCGATGGGGAAGGAAAGCTGCTTGTGCAAGGCCAGCCCGTCGGCTGGCTTAGGCAGCTGCAGCTCCTTGGATTTCAATGATTCTACCCTATTTTCTTCCAGCAGGTTCTCCAGCCTTCATGTGTCCCATCAAAGCAGAACAGATTATTGCATATAATTACAACTGGGTTCTGGACCAAAGAGCATTAAAGGGATGGTTTCAGGTAACAAATAAATGCCTTTGAAAAACCAGTGTTGAGTTGGCAGATAAGTTACTTAAAAAAGAGGTGGTAATTTGAAGACTCGGCTATTAAATACTCAACTGGCTCTACTGGCCAGATAGTGCCCAATGCTTTTGTACTTGCCAAAGAAGAAAGAAGAGGTACCTGTTGTGCCAGGACTTCTGCCTGCAGTAAGACACTGATGGAGGGCAAGCTGCTGTCTTCGTAACTTGATCTCCGGGTGCTGATTCGGTCCCGTTCATTTTGTACAGCTGCAAGAGAGTATTTTAGCTGAGCTGCAGGTTGTTCATGACAATGTACACTGAAAACTAGCACAGACATTTGGCATTCCCCTTCCTTAGCTGCAGTTTCCCAGCTTCCCTGCCTGGCAGGCAAAGGTGCAGCTGCATCTGGTTTGTGATGGGATGCCTGTGAGAGCTGACTACATCTGGTGGTTCTGTTTTCACATTTGCTTTATTAGGCTTTCCTGGGACAGGATCATTACAGAACCCAGGCATCTGGTTCAAAGCCTGTAGAGTTCAATGGGAAGGTTTCCTTTCAAAGGATCTGGCTCTTAAGTTTTTTAATTTCAAGATACAGGGTCTGAAACGGTGGCCATGCTCACGCATGCAGCCCAAAGCTTATGTGTGAAATGGAGGAGTATCTGCATGGCTTCTTTGTCTGTCCACATGACTTCTGTGAGCTCCGTTTGGGAAGCTCTCGCACCAGATAGGTGCAGCTGGAAAACTTCCATGTAAGCTACAACCAGGAAGGAAGTGCGGAACAGCTCCTACTTATCTATCCAGAGCAGCAGAGCTCTCTCATAACTTATTGTAAAGAGAGTCCCAGGTCAGGTTTGGCCCCAGTGTGTCTCCCTGCTTGGTCTAGTGTTGAGGACCTGGGCTTTGAGTCTAGAGGTGGCAGCAGCCAGAGGAGAAGCAGTAGTGCTGAGGGGGAGGATTTGCCTGTCTATCTGCCACAAGGCCGTGGGCTGGCCATAACTCACCATGGCCCCACCAGTCAAAGCCATCTGCTCAAATAAGGTATTGACAATGGCAGGGGAAACGGAACAGTCCCTGCCTTAGGCTGGTGGCTCTCTGGATTGATACATTCTCAATGTATAAATCTGCCTGATAAAAAGCAATAATGAGGCCGGGCCAGAAGAAAAGCCCTGCAGTCAGCGGCTGTAAATAGGAGCTCTCAAGGTTATGCTGCTTGTTATCAGTAGCAGGCCCCTGAGTTCAGTCACGCCATGATGTTTTCCAAATGTTTGCTCAGTATTAGCTGGTCATGCACCTAATGTAACTTCTATTGAATATTAACAGACAGCAGCAAAGCTCTGGGCATGGGATGAGCAGACGCTGCAGGGAGAGGAGGATTCCTATGTTCTTCAGGAAAAGTCAAGCCAAGTTCCTTGCAATACCTCATCCCCTTTAACAGGGAAGAAATGTTCCCACTCAGAAGTGTTCCTGCAGGCTGGTGTTGCTGGGGAAGCTGCCCAGGAACCACTAGTACTTCCCCATTGTCTTCAAGGACCCCTTTTCTCCAAAGTTTCTCCTCGAGGGGTTGTGAACTGGGGGGGGCACAGGGTTTAATTTCTCTACAGGGAGCAACAGGGCCAAATGCCTCCTGGTTGTCCCTTTGCAGAAGTCAATGGGGTGAGCTCTGCAGGGTACCAGGCAGCTCTTTGGGCTGCTTGCTCCTGGCAGTTTGTCCCTCCACCAACAGGGCCACCAGCAGGACCACCAGCAGGGCCACCAGCAGGGCCACAGCAGCCCCAGGTTTCCTTGCCACTGTGAATACTCCTGAGAACCATGCAGGGCTAAACAAGGGGTGAATCCTGTCCTGTTGTGTCTGAGTCACGGGGACCTGGAAGGGCTGCAGAGGCAGAGAGGCAGGGAAGTTGGTGGGGTGAGCCTGGGCCACGCAGGGGGGTGGATATCTTTACTCGTTTTGTATGGAATTAAATAGCCAAAATGCTCCACCTTTCTCTATGTTCTTTCTGCTGCGGCTGCTGTATCAGATAAAACAGCTCTCTGCAGAGCCTCAGCAAGAACCTATATGCACATTAGGAAAAAAAAGCGCAAAATGACAGGCCTTTGCCAGACTCGCCTGTCTAGCTATGGATTTGATGGTGACCCTGGGTCAGCAACACTTAGAGCAGTTTTTCCCAAAGTGTTTCCAAATTTCCAGGCCTTCTTTGAAGTTTCTGCTTCTCACTGATGTTGAGAAGTGTTCCCAAACTGCTCGGATGCCCCGGCTATGTGAGAGCACGGGTGATGTGTGTGTCAGTGCGAGCAAGAGTGAGCTGAAGAGGCCTGGGTGTGATTTGTGTGTACAAGCACAGGCAGTTCTGAGACACAAGCATGGCCCTGCAGCACTCTTGTGGGCTTGTCTTTGCTGGCATTTTGAGAGGTGCCCTGAGAAGGGGCCCTGAAATTGAATTTGGGAGCACACAGGGCCCCCATGCCTTGCCCTCAACGGTTGGAACAATGGCTGCTTGCAAGGACTTTGCATGGGTGGGAGCGGCAGGTTGGGCACATGCAGGGCTCATGACTGGAGGCCAAAAGTCTCCCTAAAACCCCCTGTGATGGCGGTCTGGATCTGTGCACAGGAGAGCACTGTGGAGGGGCTAAGATGGCTGGGCAAGCATGTACATGGCAGGGACTGGCCTTGGGCTGTGAGGGCTTCCGCAAACATATGCAGCCAGCGTGACTGCTGCTGGGGGGAGTGTGGGGAAGCCATGCCGCCACCCACCTTCCTTCTTCATTCCTGCTCGGAAGCACTTCTTAAGCCTGCAGTATCGGCACTGGTTTCTTTTGTCTTTGTCTACCACACACTGCCTGTTAAACCTGCGAAGAAAGAGAGGTGTGAGGAGCAGCAAGACTGAGTCTGAAGGCAGGACAAGGCAGAGCCCTGAGCTCCAAGATGCACTTAGAGCAGGTTCCCAGAGGCTCACCCTGAGAAAGGAGCCACGGTCTGTGCCATTTCCACGCTTGCTTTAACCTGAGGTTTCTTCTTTGCACTGAACATCTCAGCCCTCTGCTCTACCTCTGGATGTTCAATAAGGAAGGGCTAGAGCTGATAGTTGCATGCAGGAGCTCAGGCTGCTGGTCTTACTCACTAACCACGAGGCATAGGATGCTCGTGATGGACTAACAAGCGCCAGCGAAGTTAAAAGTGTGAGCCAGGAGGGTCAGAGCCAACTTGGTAGCCTCTGTTATGAGTAAGATCCCAGTTAGAAGGGAGGAAGAATGCGTTTATCCTGAATAAAAAAAGGGTAGAAGGTTGTTCTTGAGCTAGTAAGGTTAAGAAGTGGGTTTAAGTCCCTGCATCTCTCCGGGGCTGTGTCTGGGATCCAGGCAGGTTGGTTCTGACCTCTGGACAGCATCACTGGTGTGTGAACAGCTCTGGAGCCACCTGTGCTTCAGAGAGGACCTGGGAAGCAACCAGCTCCCTCCACACTTGTATCACCAAATCCATCGCACATGGCGGGGCAAATGCTGATCTCCCATGTGAGTGTCTCTTGCATACACCACAAGGCTGGTGGCCATTTGCAGCATGAATTTCACTTGCAAATTTGCTCCAATTTACTGCAGATTGACCAAGTTTGCAAAGTAAAGACAAAGGCATACAGAGCTGGGAAAGGGCTCCCAGCCATGCCGAGTTCTGTAGCTTTTGAAAAGGCTTGTTTCTACCATGCTTTTTAAAGGCCCAAGCTAAGATTTGCCCAAATGGATGCCTGAAAGCAGCTTTTTAAGCATTTCTGTAGCACTTATATAAAAGCCCTAGTCTCTAAAGAACTGGGCACCTTGACTTTTCCACTGGAGCTGTGGGGAGGGGGCTCCCTGGGCAGCCAGCTTAAATAACCCTGGGGTGCAAGTGATAATGTGCTTCACATGCACTCATAAACCTGGGGCTTCTTTCTATCACTCAGATTTTAGTGATGTTGCTCTTAACGCTCTCCAAGTGGCTGTCAGGCCATCAGGAGTAACTCACTCAAAAAGCCCAAGTGATTTAGACACTGTGAGCTGAGGATTCCTCGGTTTCCTCTGCGACTTTCTACGTGTGGGTTGCTCAGAGCAGGGAGCAGGCAGGTCACAGCCGCTGATGGCACGGGAGAGCCGTGGACTACCACCAACGACAAGGTGCAGTGCATGAGTGGCAGGAGCAACATGGGTGCCTCGTCCTCAGAGGCGTGCACGCTATGCTGCCCAGCTTGTTGCTCTTTAGATGTTCTTTTATCATGTAACAGGCAGTGACAGCATTTTAGGTAGATGGCAGACACACTTCCATCTCGTGATGAAGGAGGGATGGGAGGCCATTGAAGTGCCTCCAGGGAGTGAATGGGGTTTGCGCTGCACTCAGAGCAGGGAATAGCAAGGTGCTCAGCCCTTGTAATAGCGCTTCGCCGCTGCGGCATCACCTTGCTTGCTAGCCGGATCCACGGTTGGCCATATCCATTTGTAAGAGCATGTGCATGGCCCCTAAAGAATGGGGCAATAGCTCCCAGGGTCTTTCCCCAGTGATCACTGGAGGACAATCCCAGAGCGAGAGTGGTCTCTGACCCTTCCCAGAGGCAGGGAGTGAGGTCAGGGAAGGTGGTGGAGGATGCAGGGAGAATGAAGAAGATGAAGCACCATGCTGCTGCGCTTTGAGGGCTTTGCTGTTCAGCTCCTAGTGACTGTTTTGTCTCAGCCACACGACCTGTCCCCTCTGTCCTTACCTGCAGGAGTACATGTGGTTCTTCCGGACGCTCCTCCTGAAGAAGCCTTTGCAGCCATCGCAGCTGGAAGCCCCATAATGCTTCCCTGTGGCACGGTCCCCGCAGATGGCACACAGCGCGCTCACCCCGATGCTGTTGGAAGTGTTGAGGTTGGCTGTTTCTGATGGAGATGTGTCTGCTTGGGGAAGGATACAGGAAGAAGACAGTGAGACAGACAGCCAACATTTCCTAACTCAGTTTCCATCGAGAGACTTAATTTTTGGAGGAACCAGGCAGCTGCAGCCAGACTGTGTGGCAGGGGCTGGTCAGAGAGGTGTGTAAGGAGTGATGGGTACTCCGAGTGTCTTAAGTCATTGCATTTTGAGCGTTCAAAAGCTCCCTGTGTGCCAGGCTGAGACAGCTCTTCTCAAAGGCCTGACTCCAGCCATGCCTTCAGACAAAGCGGAAACACATTTGCAGGAGTCACAAAACAGAGCCAAAATTCCTCAGGGATTTGCAGATGCTTTGGGCTGCAGTAGCATGGCCAGAGAAAAAGCTGGTACAGAGTTAAAGCTGAGGTATTACAGCTCAGGGTGAGCAGCTGATTTATTAGAGAGGTGTTTGTGTTATAGCACCGAAAAAGCCCAAGACAGCCCTGAGCAGATGCTATCAGAGAAATGAGGTGACCAGCTCCCTTTGCTGGAGATCCCCTCTGCCAGGCACAGAGCTCCAGCTTGCACAGCAGTTCTTCAGGAGAGCAAGACTTTAAGTGCATAACAAACTCAAATTACTTCAGCTGGAAAACTCATGTGGGCAAACACTACCCATGCAAAGAAGGACTGATCTAGCTAACCCAGAAAGAAAGGGTGATGCTATATCATGGAGGGGGCTGTATGCTGCGTATCTTCCAGAGTCTGGTAGCACCACAGCTGAGATTGATGTGTCTTACAGTCCTTATAGAGTGAGGGGGGCTGGCACTTGCAGGGCTCTTTTGGGAGGATGGGGAACTGCAGCAGCCTCTGTAGGAAAGGACATCTGAAAGGCTTGAAACCCTACACTAAAACCCCTCCAGCAAGCCAAACAAACCTCAAGGCTGAAGGGATCAGCCCTTAATTCAGTTGATCTAATTGTCCCCTCCCATGTACATTTTTCTGTATCAGCACAGGCACATTCCCCTGCCTCAGTGGAAATCCCAGTTGCAAATGATACCCAGGATCTACAAAGCCATAGAAACCTGCTGGGATCTTAATACTTGAGTCTATTGGTCCCTGGTCTCTGGCTTTGGCAGGGATGCAGTTAACTCTCACCCCAGGAGGGCCACAGCTGCTCCCACTTGGTACCCAGCAGAAAGGGGGCTGGGTGCTATAAAAAGGCTGATCCCAGGAGGGGTCCCTTTGGCAGCTGGAACATGGGTGTTGGAGGAGGCCAAGGCCATGCTGCCTGGGGTAGGGCTACAATTTTAGCATTTATTTTGCAGAGAAAGGGGTATTGCAGCAGGTGCTGTGCAGCCTGCTTGTGCTATCCCTTGGCAGGAGCAACCGGTGTAGCTCCAGCAGTGAGCTAGCATAGGGGATCTCGAGCCAGCCCCTTCCCTGACTCTGGCAGCACCTTTCATTTCCCTGCCTGCTTTCTGTCTTTTTAATTCCTTGTGTCCCTCCTATATTTCCTTCTGAGATGGTTTGCTGCCCCTCTGTGTTCCTTCCTGCCTGTCGCACAGCTGCATTTCCATGGGTGCAGCACTGCCTGTGCTAAGCTCCCCTCTCCACTCCCAAAGCCCTGAGCTCCTCCCAAGACCATTCTGGCTGTCTTTTGTCCCTGTGAGCAGCTTGCCTCTGAAAGCATCCTTCTTCCCAACGCATCCTGAGGGCTTGGCTGGATGAAGGTCATTCTGGAAGGAAAGTTAGATTTCCAGTTTCAGCTACACATAGGACTTACACAAGAGAGGAAGAGATGATCTGCCTGTAATCACATTACTTGTGTATCTGTGACAGCCCAGATAAATCTCTTTTTAGCAGTATATCATGCTGTAATCAGATGAATATAGAACAGGAAAAACTGGCACCATTATCAAAGAAATTACAACATCTTAGTCTAATAGCCAACCGACAATGAAATTATTGCCTAATGGATAATTTTCCAATTAAGTTTATTTTGTAGTGCCAGAAATGTGGACTTCTGGCTGCTGCAGTGAAGTGGGTTTAATTGGATTGTTTTGGAGTTAAGGTAAATGGAAGAAAGAAAAAACCTGACTTTAAGTTTGAGACCTTGCAGCTGAGACTTGTGTTAGGACCTCGAGAAGTCCCCAAGCCTGTCTGAACACAGGATCTGTTTGGTCTGTGATAGTGGCAAACTTGGTCATTGCTGAGCAGCCACATCTGGGCTGGAGCTGCAGAGCTGTGCAGGGCAGGGGCTGAGCTCTCCTGCAGTCCTCTGCCAGAAAAGGAGGTGGAGGTTTTGTGGGCAGAGGTGCAGGTAGTTGCTGGAGTGCCAAAGCAGCCCTGGAGGCAAGACCTGCCCCTGGTCTGGAGCTGGGTGGAGGAGGAGGAGAGGTGTTGGTGCTGCCTGACCCAGGTGACTCATCCACCCCTAGGGCATATTTCATATTGCACATGATCTCATCATATAAAATTATCGTGTCCCTCTGCCCTGTGAAGCCCTCGGTCCGGGGGGCCAAATCACAGCCCCCTGTGCAGGAGCTTCTGCATGCTGGGTGGGAGAGGGGCATGGAGAGGTAGCAAGACCTGGAATTGTCACGGAGGGTCCAGGTGGGCATCGGCAGAGCTGAAGGGGGCTGCTCTCGGCCATGAGACCCTTAGGTGGGTAGGACTAGCCCCCGGGAGCAGAGAAAGGGCTGAGACCCAGGGCAGCAGGGGGTTATTGCACAGCAGAGCCACTTTGGCATGCAGCGTCACATCTTTGACGGAGCAGAGCCATAACCCGGGGAAGAGAAGACCTGCACAGGCTGTGAGGGAAGAGCCCGTGCCACTGGCACAGCCCTCCCGGGACAGGGGTGCCCCGGCAGCCTCAGTGACGCAGCAGGCAGGAGGAAAGGGCTCAGGGGGTCATTTTCTGTGGTGTGCTTCGTTTAGTCATTAACTTCGTATTTAGAGAGACTTTAGGGGGGACTTGGAGAGGAATCTCCTGTTATCTCTGAGCATTTAATCACCAGGACTCCTTGGTCCCCAAATGGGTGGGCCAGTGTTGCAAATCCTGGTGGGTTAAGTGTGATCCTACCCTCCCGAGGGGATGGGAACGCTCGTCTATCCTTGCCGGGTCCCCTTGCCCCTCTTCCCGGGGGCTGAGCCTCCTGGCCCTGCAGCACTCGCAGGGAAGGGGATGCCACCCCACACCCCAGCGCTGCACCGGGAAGAGCTGTGGCCTCAGTGCAGCTGCAGGGACAGTGCTTGAATTGCTTTTTGCAGTGATTTCTGCCCTTGACAGGTGCTAAATGGCTTTCTGCTCTGGGAAAACCTAGCTCCAGCTGCTGCTGGGTGGGACTGGCTCTCTGCTCTGGAGCCATGGGGTCAGTTGTCTGCCTGATGAGCTGCCAGCAGCATTTCACTCGGAAACTTTTGGCTGGTCTTTTGGCTGGAGTCTGAGGAAGGTGAGACCCCCCTCTGTTCAGCCCCAGCCCCAGTCCCTGGGCTGAATGTCTGGTGGGGACCTCTCATTGCACCCAGCTCCTGGCACGTGCCCGTCCCCAAGGTGTCTGGGCTGCAGGGCACCATCCCACCTGCACTGAGCACAGCATTGTTCCGCCACCTCAATTTCTCCCCGTGGGAAGCAGAAACCCCGCTGGGAGCTGCTGGGAGCCCCACAGCTGACACCCCCGCCATGGCCCAGCCCGCCCCAGGAGCATTTCAGCAGCTGCTCCGGGGACTTGTCCTCCTGCAGTCCCTGGCTTGTCCCACCGCTGCGGAGGGGAGAAGATGGAGGGGACTTACCGTTGCCCATAGCCAGCACCTGCATGTTCTCAAACTCCAGAGTGGTATACGCCGGGTCTAGCACTGCGCTATAATCTGCCATCTCCATGTCTATTAGGGCTTTGGAAAGGCGCATTATCATCAGCAAACACGGGCCAGATTGTACCGATTCCCTTGTCCGAGGCTATTGGCCCTTCTGCCTCCCTCTGCCTTCGCTGCGTCCCCTATCTGTTGTCTTTTATTTCAAATATTTCTCTGAAAGGATTTGCTGAGCCTGAAGGCCTATACTCCCCAGAGGGGTGGAGGCAGGAGGCAGGGGGTTAATCTTTAATCATCTCGCCCACTGCGGATCGCTGCTAAGCTTTTTTTTTTTTTTGGTGGAGCAGCAGTGATTCTTGTTGACTGTTATTGAGTCTCGAGGTGCTTTGCCAATCCTGGCTCCCAGGCGCAGGCAGGACCGCGGGAGCAGGCACTCACCGCCCAGGGAACACCTTCCCGGGCTATTGACCTTGGTACTGAGCTGCCGGCGTTGGTCTTAATTGTACCTGGGGTGGAAAACTTGGAAAAAACCCCGCCAGGAGAACAAGGTTGCTCTTCACTTCAGTCATTGCCTTCCCCTCTCTACAGTTGGTTGCCTTCTCCCCCTGATTTTCCCTTCTCTCACTCCCTCCATCCCTCCCACACCTTTTCCTTTTTCTCCCTCGCTGTCAGACAAGGTCAGTGCCTGCCTGGCAATTTACACGTTGCTATGCGAAGTAACGATGTATGACTCCTTTTACTTCCCTATAAACTGAGTTTTACAGGGGCTGGATGCCCTATAAACAGATCCCACCCTGCAGCTGTGCCCAAACGGCGAGCAGGGCCAGGGGTTGCACGGGTGCCCTGGGCATTGCTGGGGCTGCTCCTGTCCCACCACCGGAGCCACCCTGTGCTGGACACCCCCGGGCCTCGGTTTTGACGGACGCGTCTTAGAATTTTCATTAGGCGTTTTACAATGCAGCAGAGCTTTACGCTGCAGTGGGATTTTTTTCCTTCTGCAAATGCAGCCACTGCCAGCTCTCCACTGCCAGCACTGGCGGTGGTTCTGCCACCTCACCCAGACCTGGGGTCCGACCCTGCTGGTACTGGGCAGAGGGGACCAGAGCGAGTGGCAGAGCTGCCTGTGCTCTTCTCCTAGCTAACCTGGGTGCTCTCCTCCGCAGCTGACCCTGGGCACATCACTCCTCCGCTTTAGACAGGACAGAGACTTTTCAGTGTAACAGCGAGATCAATGAGTGGGAATTTAGTTGATTGCTGCATGGCATCGGCTGAATGGCACAGGAGAACCAGCAGTTAATGGTTCAGTATCAGCTCGTTCTGCCGTGAAAAATTCCCCCTGATTTCGCAACCAGCAGCGGGTGACTGAGTCCACACGCTGCCGATTCGGGCTCCCAACTGGCTCGTATTTGTGCTTCCCAGGCACCGCAATGCAGCCCTGGCTACGCTGGCACCCTGAGCTGCCCTGGCCACGGTGGCATCACTATCACAACGTGACACCAAGGTCTCTGGCTCCACAGCAGCACGTGCCTTTGGGTAGTGATGCTAGCGATGATTTGCTATTCACATTTTAGGAGCACAAGGGATTGTTCAAGCAGTCCTTGCCCCCCAAAACTATGACCTATGTAGCACTTCCAACCAGCTCTTCTACCCTAAGGCTACAGGTCTGCAGGAGTGAAGCTGAGCACAGGGGAGAGCCCCTGCTTTCTCACTTGGGGCTGGTGATAAAGGATCCTTTGCTGCAGGGAAAACAGTCATCCCATCTGTGCTCCCAAGAGAGAGGCCAGAGCTCTCCGCACTCACATGCCAGTGGCTCTTCCCTTCAGCAGGAACAGTCCTGAGCCAAAAATTGGTTTTACTATGTGGACACTGGGATGGGGATGCTAAGGTAGAGCAGAGCATAGCCCCCTCCATGGCCTCATCCAGGGACCTCCAGCCCAGTCCTGGCTGAGCCATGGTGATCCCTTTGATTAGATAAATGCTACAGACACTAGGTCAAATATGTGCAGGATTTGCCACAGCGTCTAGTAAAATATCGTAAAAGCATGGCCCATTTTGCTCTGCTCAGCAAAACAAACCTTTTGCTTAAATAGCCTGCTGAGCAAGGAAGGCTGCAAAGGCCATTTTCTCCCTGGCCAGGAAGGATTAAGAGGGCCAGGAATAGACATTGGAGAGGCAGCATGTGCGGGAAAGCAGCAGATAAGGAGTGGGGAAGTTTGGAGAGCATTAGGTGGCTCATGAGGCTGGGACTGTCAATGGGACATGGTGCTTTCCGCCCTGGGGTCGTGTTGACTGTCATTTTCTCAGTACTGGTGTCCCCTCCCAAATCCCTTGGCTCAGTGTGTGGAGGAGGAGGACCAGACCAGCCAAGGACACCCTGCACTTCCTTTGCCCCAGAGATGGGCTCGTGATGGAAATCGGTGGCTGCTCCCTGGGCATGGTCTGCTGCGGGAGACAGATGTCTCCCTGGGGGTGTTCTGTCTGGGGAGCCCTTGTCTCCCTCCGACGTCCCTGCATGGTGGGTTTTGAGACAGCTTCCCAAAGTAGTCATGGCCTGTACTAGCTAACAGGACCCCTGCAGCTGTTTTAGGTTGGAGATATTCAAGTCAGCAGCTAGCTGGTTGTGGGGCTGAATCAAACACTTCTGTCCTACAGAAGATGTTTTGTCATTTTTATTCCAGAGAGAGACAACTCAAAGCTGGCAAACCCCGACTCGTAGGCAAAGGCTGTTCCCAGACCAGATGCTCAGGGGAAGTTCATCTTTCAGGCCCTGTCCTCTCTCCTCCTGTCCCCATTTTCTGTGCCCTCCACCCACTGTTTCCTACACCAGGAGGTGGCTGCAAAGGAGACCATGACAGCTCCGGGGCATGAAGTGTTCTGCACCAAGCAATTATTTAATTTTTATGTGTTGAGCAGTAAATCCTTTCCCACACTGGCACATCATGACACTAATTTTGCCTTATCTATATATCCCTGACTGGCACATTAATCCAAAGCAAAAGGGGATTCCCTGAAAATAAGATCCATGCTTCTCAGTAAATGAGGATCAGGAATAGACTATTTAATACAGCATTTATGATAAGGATGCTATCAGCTACTGTGCTTGCTAGCTCTTCACATCAAGTGGGTTGAACAGGTTTTTGTAGGATCAAAGGATAACTGAGGTTGGAAGGGACCTTGGGGTCTCTACTCCAACCTCCTGCTGGAAGCAGGGCCAGCTGTGAGAGCAGTGTGGGTTGCTCAGGGCTTTATTTTGTTGGGTCTTGAACACCTCCAAGGATGGAGACTGCACAACCTCTCTAAGCAACTGATGCTTCACTGTCCTTGTGGTCTTAGACACTGTCTGAAACTCTTTCCGATTTTTATGCCCATTCACCTCCTCCTGCCATGCATGCTGTGAGGAGCCTGGCCCCGTCCTCTCGATGCCCTCTGTGTGGGTTATACTCGGGTGGTTCCTGTTGGCCCCTTTCTCCCCCTGCCGTGGAACGGCAGCCCTGCCCTCCAGTGTATTGCCCAAAACCCCTAGTTTGGGGTCACCTGTGGACTTTCTGAGCGTGGACAGTGGTCAGGCTGCAGCTGGGAGCCTGGGGCCCTCCTGCTCATTGCTTTTCCCTCTTACAGCTCTGCACTCTCAAGAAATCCCCAGCAGAAATGCCAGTGCCCAGAGCCAGCAGGAGCAACCTCCTCTTACATCAGCAATGCCACTGCTGCCCCTTGCAGCCTTGACTCCAGATCACTCCTGCCATGTCACTCACAGCTCCAAGGCTACTGTGGGACTGGAGTAGCTTTTCCTTGGCATGCAAGTGAAGCGGAGGTGGGCTCAGCTCTGAAACCTCTCCAGAGCAGAAAAGCCCTGAACAAGGTCAGAGCCCCTGCTCAGCCCTGCACTGTTTTGCCAAGCGAGCTGTTGGGGAAGCATGAAGCCGAGTTACAAGATAAAGAACAAAAGTCCCAGCGGAACATCGCCAGCGTAGTCATCTCCACATATGCAAAGGTCCCTTCTGCCTTTTTTTTTTTCCCCTTTGAAATTTCAAATTCCAGTTTGTGGACAAAGTCCTGCCTATCTGAGAATATAGATCTCCGACCACTGACCAAACTCCACTCCAAGCAGTCCCGAGGGCTGCTCTTCCCCTTGCCCATGGATGCCTCCGCTCAGTCTCCGGATCTGCCAGGATCACACCGAAACTTTTGCACCAGAGCAGCGTGCTCATACTTGCACAAAGTGGATTTTGCACATTTCAACCTTAACATCAGCAGCTCCCTTTCTCCACGCGGAATGGGAAGGACCATCGGGAATAACCAGGTAGGAGCCTTATCACCTGCAATTCATTTGGGCGGCCATTGCAGATAGAAAACGAGAAGGAGAAACAAGGGCTTCCATTGTGCTTATACCAGCAATTTTAGCTCATCATTTAAATTAGGGAAGGGGGGAAAAAAAGGCAGCTTCAGAGGGGATGGAAAACAAGAGGAAACATGAGCTCGTGAAGGCAGAGCCACTCTGTATGGTTAACTGATAACTCCAATTTGCCTCTTCCCTCTCATCTTTTCTGATTCTCCCAATTAAGCTCAACTTATTCTCATGCTAATCATTTCTTGACCTGTTTATTCTGCATTAAAAAATTAACAGAGAGCAGTTTACTGCATGACTTGCTCACACAGAACTGCTACAGATTAGCAGGCAGGCTTTAAGCCTCTGCGCAAGACTTTTGGGTCTAGCAGCCAGTCTGCACAGCTTGAGGATGAACTTTTTTCCTGTTTTTAAAGAATAGCTTTTTCTAAAGTCAATATAAATCCCCCTCCCTTCGTGCCTTAAGTATATTTGCTCTGTGGCTATTTCCAAATGGGGAAGATAAAGCCAAGGGCTTGTGTTTTGTCAGACTTTTTGTAAACAGGGATATTTAGGCCACACTGTCAAACCCCTCTGCCTTCTGCCTCAGCGTGCCGTGACTCTGGAGCGGAGTTGTCAGTGTGTTCATAAGCAGCTTCAAGGAAATTGGCAGGGGCTGGGGGGCTGCAGGTCAGTGCAGCTGAAACAAACCCCTGGTTCAAACGGTGGATCTTTGCCTCTACTCCCAGCAATCATGAGACAGACACACAGACGGGGGTCAGCTCCCATGTCTGTCCCCAGAATATCCCCAGCAGCAGCAAGAAGTCTCCAGCAAAACCAGTGATTCAGCAGAAATTGTTTAGGGTCTGTTTGCCCCTTGCCAGCCACACGCAGCATGTCCCTGCCCCAGCAAAACACTTTGTGGAGGTGAACCAGAAAGATCCACCACCTCCATCCAGGGGAGCAGATCAGAAAGATCCAGCCCTGAGAGGCAGGAGGTGACCACAGCCCTGTGTTAGACCTGTGCCCAGGGGAAGACGCAGGCATTTTATCATCCTGTTCAACAACAAATTGCTCTTGGTGATTTATTTTCCCCAGCACTGAAGCAACAGTCACTGTGGTTGGGACAGATGCTGTTTGGAGCTGGGGGTGATGCTTAGGACAGGCGATGCCTGAGCAGACCCCAGAAACGCTGTCACTGGTGAGTCTGTGACATGCGGTGGCACCCTGGGCTCCTCAGCAGAGCTAAGGGTGACAGAGGCAGCTTCACTGCAACCTCAGGCTATTTCTCACCAATGCCAAAGTTATCAAAAAGTGGCCAAACCAACCAGAACTGTCCAGGCCCCCAGGCCATAAAATCACCGTATGGAGAATCGAAGCAGTTTTTGGACGTGGGGAAGAGACACTTCAAAGGAGGTGGCAGACTCTGCTTGAACTTCTCTCCAAAAGCAACAGGTGCATTTCAGCCAAAGCTGGGATGGATGTTGGAGCTGGAGGCAACTATTGGAACTAAACCAAATAGCTGCTATGCAAAAACGGTGGGGAAAGAACTGCAAACAGGGGGACAGACAGACCATTTCAGCATATAGTGCTCTAGCGATAACACTGTGTGTGCCTTTCATCTCAGGACCAGAAAGGAGTTTATTATCCTGCCTAACAAAGGCTCTGAACACTTGAGGAAGTAATTATTAGCACTCTTGGGAGCTGTTGTTTTGCAAGTTCAGTAAGTTTGAGTTGTTCTCAGAAGGGCAGCTGTGCTCAAAAATGCCAGTGCATTTGCTGGTGTGTATTTGCAATCACTCTGCCTGCATTGCAGCCCTCAAAAGCAACATTTGTCCTCTGGGACCCGCAAGCTGGCACTACTCTGGAAATCTGGCTGCTGTGTTGTAAGCAAAATCACACAATAAGCCCAAGACCAAGTGAGGAAGAAGAACTGTTAGATTCATCTTCTTCCATTACACCACAGGCTGCAACTTGGCCCAAGCTGCAGCTCCCACCACTGATCCCACTTGCCCCACCTAAACCCCTGCACTGCATGCATTGCACTCCATCCAAACCCCAACCCAACGGAGACCCAGACACTTTCCAGCAAAGCACACTCCTGCCTATTTGGGAGGAAATCCAGAAAAGCTCTGACTTTGCCACATGCTGTTCCCAATTCACTGTTTACCCTGGCAGATGCTCAGCTTGAATCCAGCGGTTTAAGGCCCATTTAAATGGGGGAGCAGAAGCCACAGGGAAGCAGCAGCGCTGGCGAGGGTTTGCTGCCAGCAACGAGCCACCTCACGTGCTTAGTATGGCAGGGATCTCAGCAGCCCACATCTGGACCTGGAGAGAACTTGTTTAGCAGCTGGATATGATCCGTTTGGAACTGAAGTAATCTTGCAGCTTCCCAGGAAAAAGATCCCTACTGAGCTCGCAGTCTGGCAGGCAAGGGAGTCTCTCCCTTCACCCCTGCCAGCTGTTTGCAGGGCTTTTAGGTTTCATTGACTTTATACATTCATTATACACACATGAAACAGCCCTGAATTGTTCCAGCTGATGGAGCAATAGGTGGAGGAGGAGAACAGCCAAAATCAACAAAGGTTACAAAGCAAGTTTTACTTTTTTCTTAATTTCTTTTATCTTTTTTTGCGAAGGTGGGTGCATCACTAAGCCATGCCTGGAAGTGTCCTCCAGTTGCTGCTGAGGTTCTTGGGATTGGCCCTCACTAGAATTAAGGCAAAAGACTGCAAAGCTGCTGGGTGTGTGGAGGGAGAGCTGCAGCAGGGTGAGGGTGATGGGGAGACAGTCTGAGCCCGTGCCCCCAGAGGAGGGCAGGTCAAGGGCTCCTCAAGGGCAAAAAGCATCTTCCTGAATCCAACAGCCATGGGCTGCTCCAGCCGCCCTCCTCCTGCCCTGGGCTGGCTGGCAAAGTCAGCCCTAGCTGGGCAGCTGAACTTTGGGGGAGCATCTCAGGGAAGGGCCACAGGTGTGTCTGATGGGAGGCAGCAGGAGGAAGGGGGAAGGCTGCCATAGGTGGGAGCCCTGGTCAGGTCTGAACTGGGAAAGGTAGGCTGGGCATGGAAAAAAATAAGAAAAAAAAAAGGGGGGGGGAGTGGTAGGTTAAAATTTGAGAGATTCTGGTTTCTGGGGTCAGAAGGAAACAAGTTAGTGCAAAGTGCTTTTTCTCCACAGGGTGTGCAGAGTGCCTGAATAGCCTGTCTTGTCCCCAGTGTTCTCAATTGCCAGAGCACAGCAAGCGCCAGAGGGAGCAAAACAGTCCCCAGGAGCTCCACCTCCACAGCAGCTTCAAACCCCTGCAGCCCGTGGCCACCATGGCACTCTCCTATGCAACACAGCCATCCTGTCTACTGCCACAGAAACAAAAAAACACAGCAGAAAGCAAGGTACAGGCACGTTGGAGCGTTCTACATGCAAAGTTTGTTGTGCGGGGGACAGCAAGGGGAGGGGATTACACGTCTCCACAGTCTCATAAACCCATGCCCAGGACACTGCAGTGCCAACTGCCTGGCTCCTAGCTAACAAACAACATGGCACACTGCTAATTAGCCGCTGAGTATTCGACCTATGTCTCCAAGACAGGATAACACTATTATTTGTCCCTTTACACTCCTGCAAGGCCCAGTGCCATTGGCCGCTTGTATCATAAAGAAATTAAAATATATTATGACCATAAACTACATCATTTGAGGAAATGAACGTTTTCTAGTAAATGTATCATGGGACACCAAAGCCATGAACTTTCCTAAATCAATCGCCAGCTGATAAAGAGCACAGATATTTGCTGGGAGCAGTTCCCAGCACGTGGGTCCCCATGCAGCGCTGGCGTGGGGAGCTTGTCCTGCGGGGTGGTGGCTCGGGGTGCAGGCTGCACCAGGAGGCATGAACCCTACCACCAGCGCAAGCCCTGCTTGGGGGGGAATTGCTCAAGCAAGAGGAGCCCCCAGGATTTTTGCTGTGCCCTGGGGTTGAGCGGGGGCTGTCGGGGTGTTTTGTGGATGAGGGTCTGCGAGGCACAGCGGTCTGGGGCTCAGGATGCACCAAAAATTTCTGAGTGCCTGCAGACCCCCTCGCAGCACCCTGAGCCCAGCCAGCCTCCTCACAGCCTCGCCTCCACGCCGAGGTCCCCGTGGGTGCTGGGGCTGAGGGGCTGAGCACAGAGCTGGCTGGTGGGGGACGTGCGCTGGAGGGGGCCATGGAGGGGGACCCAAAAAACCTTTCTAGTAAGAGCTCTATGCAGCCGGTAAGGTTTGCATTGAAACTGTTTTTCTCTCAGTTGCTTTTAAGCTTTCGTCACGAGGGCTGGGTAAGTCCCGCTGCAGACCTCTTTGGCTAAGGAGCAGGCAGCAAACGGCAGGACCAGAGGTTGTGCTGCAAGCTGGCAGGATCCGTCCCTGGGTCTGCCGAGGCTGCAGCACAGGGCAGTAATGCCAGACACTAGGAACTGGGCATTCACTTCCCAAATGGTGTGGGCAGTCATTGGGGCGTGTGTGGGACGCCAGCCTGGCTCCACCACCTCTTCCCCCGGGAGTCACAGCACCCACTCCACCACGCTGCCCATATTGGGGTATCTCTCTCAAGAGCCCCAGAACCGAGCTGGGGGACATCAGCTATTGCCACCCACAAACTTGGCATGTTCGTTCTACGCAAAGCAAAACAGAAACCAGAGACATGGGCGTCCCCTCAGATGGGGACCAGCAGTATGTATGTGGGGGATGAGTATATTTCGGCTGCTCCGAAACCCCACTGGAGACCCTGGGGATTGCCAATGCCCTTCATTCACATAACCTCCGCAGCGCTGGCTACGCAGCTACTTCTCTCCCTGCTGCGAGTGCCGGGGGAGCACGAGGAGTACCTGGTGTTTCCTGGAGCAGGTTGTATCTGCTGCCATTCATCTTCCAGGGGCGCTCAGCTTTCCGAGCAGAGCTAGGGGAGTCTCACCCTCCGACGGGGCCATCCAGCTGGCGAGCCCGCCATGGGCTGTGGGGCAGGAGCCATGCCTGGGAGCTGGCTGCGGTGCGGCGGCAGGGACTGGCTAATCCCTTAATGCTGGTCACAATGAGATTTGATGGGGAGCAGGAGTTTGTGCCGCAGAGCCGCAGGTTTTAAAGGGTTCTGGCCACTACCCGGAGGGGAATTATAAGGTGGCTCTGGGTTTGAGCCCCGCTGTCGGTGCCCGCAGGAATGCCCGCTGCTTTCTGGGCCACCTTTCTGAGGTGCCCTCACCCTGGCCTCTGGCCTGCTGCTGCGTTTCTGCAGGGCGGGGGGTGCCTGACCGCACATGCAGCTCTAGCGGCTGCTCCAGAAAATGTCCCTGGGTGTGTTTAACAGCAGGAGCAGGTCTGACTTCCCCTCCGGGGAGAGATTGGCCACTTTTGCTTTAAAATGTTTCTATATAGATACCCAGAACACCATATCCTTGAGAAACAACCTTTGTCTCCCCTCCTGGCCGCCATCACAACATGCAGGGCTGGAAGGGAGAAGCAAGGGAGCAGGCGGGGAGCTGCGCACATGGTGCTCCCCATCTTTGGGCAGCCCTGAGCTTTGTGTCCTGCAGACCCCAGAGAGCAGCTCCAATGGTTCAAACCACCCCGGGGACATCGCTGCCGGGGCTCTCCCACAGCTCTCCAGGTGCCTGCCTGCTCTATGCCAGTGCCTTCCTTTCCCTATCCTCTCTGGAGGAAACTGGAAAACTGTCAGGACTGAGATTTCTTAATCAATTGTGCAGGTTTGTGCTGTCGATGGGGAATCCAGGAGCCTCCATGTCCCAGGCAGCTTGAGATTTCAGCTAGTGCCTTGCACTGCAGCTGGGCCAAGGCAAGCCCAGCAGGAAGAAAAGGGATTTTCCAACTGCCAGACTACAAGAAACCCCTCTCTGCCACCGCAGCGCTGCACACTCATTTTTTTTTCTGGAGATGAAGCTGCTGTGACACTCGTGTTGACTCATTTGGCCCCAGTCCAAAGGGGACCGCAGAGGCTGCTGAGCACTGAGATTTTTCTCCTCTGCAGGGAGTGTGTGCTGGCATGCGTGGCCCTGTTTAGCCCGGAAGAGGAAAATTAGGTGAGGGATTAGAGTGGCACTTCACTGGGTTTTCACAGGCACTGAGCAATGGATTGAATGGTGAAAGGGAGAACTGGCCATCCTTGCAATGCAGCCCTGTGCTGCCTGGCCGTGACCCCAACCAGGGCCGCCAGCAAGCACGGCCTCACCAGCCTCCACACCTGGAGGAACCAACGCAGGGCCAAGCCCATCTGAAACACCCGTTTTCCTGCACTTTCCTTCCTCCTCGGATGGCTTTCCTCCTTCAGAGCCCGCCTTTCAGTTCACTGTGCCAAGGAGGAAAGAGCTCACTCCTGCCCTCCAGAGATGTTGGCCCCTGAGCACCATCTTGAAGGCATGAGTCTAATATTCCTAAACCATTCCCGTCCCGTCTCTGCAAGCCTCCGCTCTCACCTGGGGCTGCCTGGGGTGCATTCAAATTAATTTGGACAGCCAGCATCTTCCAGAAGGCTCCTGATGGATCAGGGGTGGGGAATGACCCTTGTCTCTGTGCCCGGGGAAGGGGTACTCTGGTGACGGGGGCAGATGCCCAGCATGCCTGCGTGCAGCAGGGAGCAGCGTCAAGGGCAGGGCCAGGTCTGAACTGTGCATAACCCCATGACACCTCCCTTCACCCCTCTAGTTTCCACACCAATTTTAACACCTGTAACAGGGAAACCACCCAGGTCAACAGAGATTTCTCCCGGACAGTGGCAATCCCCAGGCAGACGCCCATGGATGGAGATGTGGGCAACACCAGGCTCTGCTTCCACCAGGGTGTCCACCATCATTTAGTCCTTGAAGGCAGTAGACTCCAGGCAGGGGAGCAGCCAGGGCTGTGGATCTGAAGCCTGGTTGTTTGTCCCCTTGCCCCTCCTGCCTCCTTATTCCACCCTTCATTTCCCAGTGCTGCCTTTGCCTGGCTCTCTGCATGGGCTGGTTCCCTCAGGCACCCATTGGTGCCTTCACTTCTCCCTGCCGGGGCACCTTGACCTAGCTGAGCTTGCCTGTCCCTGGGGCAGGACCTGCTCCTGCTCACAGGCCATGGTGGCTGCAAGCAAGAGGCCATGCAGCTTGCTGGATGGGGACCTGCAGCATGGGCAGGGCTTTTTTCCATGGGGTGGTTATTTTATGCCTTCTGCTGAGCCCCACAGTGTTGCCCTATCCATTAACCTGACACCCTGCCCAGCCTCACAGCCCATGGCCAAATTTCCTTGGGTGACCTTAGCATCAGTGAATCCTCTTCCCAGGCTGAGCTGCTGCTTTTCACCGGGGCAGTGGGGTGGACCCTGCCGTCCTGATGACGGAGTGGGATGCAGGACTTGCTCAGCCGGCTGGAAACTGGGGCAGGCTGGCACGCTGGAGGGGAGCAGCAGCAGCTTCTTATCATGGGTCATCAAGGCTTTGGGGACCGTGCGGCAAAAGGATGAGCCTCCCATGGAAGCAGAGGGGGAGAGAAGTGGCTGAGGGGGGCAGGAGGAGCCGAGCTCTGCAGCCTCTGTGAACGGCGCTGGGCCATAAACGCGGCACGGTGGCTGTCATTTATGTGTCAGCAAACACGTTGAGTGGGCTCGACTATTGATTCTGACTGTATAAAAGAGTGTTGTGGCACTTGTTCAGGTTTGTGCAGGTTTTACAGCTCTTGTTCTAAGAAGTGCCCATGTATTTGGTTTGCTCCTTCCTTCAGGTCTATCTGTTGACATTGGCTCTCCTAACCAGAGCGTTGGGCCATGCCAGGAAGCTAAGTGTACAGCCCTCCTTACGTTTCCCACTTTCCCAGGGGTTATCACCTATAAAATCTTGCACACACCCATGGCTGGGACAGGTTTCTGGTGCAGAGGCAGGTGAAAGGTGCCCACTGGTCCCACACTGGTGGGTTCAGGTGCCCCGCGCTCAGTGGCAGGAGCTGAGCCACCCACCCTGACGGATGAGTTTCAGGGTGGATGGGCAAAGACGTGGGGAAGGTGCTGCCCTCGGCAGCCTGGGCCGGGCTGAGCAAAGTCAGAGGTCTGTAGGGCTAAAACGAAAATCGGGGTGTCAAACCAGCATGGATGTCCAGGGAGGGAGAAGGTGTCAGGGCTCCCAGAGCATCATTGCAGAAGAGATGGCCTATGTGTGGTGACCCACGGCAGGAGGCACACAGTATCACCCGTTCTCCACCTCCAGTCCTCTTCCCAACAGGAGAGGCCAGCACCAGCTGAGCCCACAGGGACACCTTGGTGCTGGGGGCTGAAAAGGCTTGAGCCCACGGTGATGGTCCCCATCTGCCCCTTGGCACCAGGCTCCTGGTACCATGGGGATGCAGCTGGAGTCCCTCCAGGGGCTGCAGCATTTTGGGATAGGAAGTCTGGTCCAGCCCCGCAGCCCTTCAGCTTTTGGAGCCAGGATCCGTCTGCTCCTCGACTGCTGGTGCCTTTGCACAGCCACTTGCTCTGCATGGAGCTGCTCCTCTCGCACCTTTGGTGCATCATCCAGAGCCCACCATTAATTTTTGAGGCATGTATTTCCTGAAGGGATTTGCTGGGTAATTTCTGTTGGTGCTCAGGCTGAAGCTTGGACAGGAGCTGTTCCTGGGAGTAATTGCTTCTGGGACCGGGCTTTGCTCAGAGGCCCTGGTAGGAATGTGGTGCCTCTGCCAGTGCAGGTGAGCAGAGCCATCAGCCCTGGCTTCACGATAGAGCCACTACCTTGAAATTTGCCTTCTGTGAAAGTTCTGCAACATTTGCTGTTTCCACAAACATTTCTGCCAGGAACCTTGTTTGCTTGATATTTGAGGAAAGCAAACAGAGAAAGAGCCCGAACACAAACAGTCATGGACATTTTTTTGCAGTCTTTGCCCTGTTCTAACCCTTAGCCCACCAGCAGAGACACTTGCAGGCATCCCCCCTGCCCAACATACCCTTTGGCTCTGCCCTATGCTCTGCTCCGTCCTCTGCTGCTGGCCCTGGTCCCACTGCAAATATTGCTGTATTTAAAAGGAAATCACCCAGACCTTGCTGTCTGCGGGACCACCATCACTCACCACTGCTTTGCACTCACTTTAAATACACACCATTTTTTAATACCATTTAAGAAATGTCAGCAGAAGACTAACCGAGCATGTCTGACTCGCAGACCTACACCTGCCCTGTGGAGTTCAAGATAGCTCTCAGACACTCTTCAAACCTTCCCCAGCCTCATGCCGCTCACCTCCCAGAGCTGAAGCTCATTGCCCGCTGATAGCAGCCCTCTGTGCTCACTCCCCCTTATAAAAATACCATCATGTTTTCAAGCGAAGCCAAAGACGAGGGCGTGCTGCTGGCCCGATAAGTGGCCGGGGTGAGGCGGCTGCCCTGGCGCAGTGGAAGTCGCAGCCCTGTGGGCAAGCACAGCCCCCCGCAACACCGAGCAGCATCCCTGCAGCCCCCTGCAATGCAGGGAGGATCCCCAGCTCTTCCCCAAGGAAACTTCCACCAAGCACCAGCAAACAGCACTCAGGATTGGGCCAAGGCAGCTAAAGCAGTGATTATCTCTTTTACATCCCATCTAAATACCAGTGCTTATTCCTGGGCGCAGCAAGACCCTGTTCAGCCATTTCTTGCCCTGGTAAGTGCTGACCCTGCCAGAACCAGTGTTACGGCCACCACAACAGCTGGCGGGGATGGCGGGAGTGGGGACAGGGAAGGGGGCTGTGCCGGGTGTCCTAACACCCACCAGTCCTTGATGGCCTCCAGGCCATGGACACAGAGCACAAGGAGTAAACAGAGGAATTAAGTAGCAGCTGACATGAGAAATCAAGAGGGAAAAGCTCGGTTCTGCCTCCTCTTATGTTCTTCAGCTGAAACTGTTCACCACATCTGACCAAAATGCCTAAGCAGCTCTGACGTCTCACATTTTTCAGCTAATTTCCAAAGCTGCTTTACTGAGCTGGCCCCAATCATGCGCTGGTCCCTGCTGTAACCACCGGCCTCGGGGATCCCCGGCTCGAAGAGCTGCTCCCAAAATACAAAGGAGCGGCGCTGCCTGTGCTGGGATTGAGGGCAATTGCCCGGATTGCGCCCAGGTCTCATTGGGAGGATAAAGCTGGAGCTGGGGGCTCATTGCCTCCTCACTGCCCGGGAGAGCACCGTCCCCTCACCCCCTCTCCATCCCCTACCCTTTCGTACACCCAGTTGCAGCCTCCCCTGGGGATTTAGCACCAGGGTGCCCGGAGGAGCCCTTTCCAGCTGACAGCCCATCCTCAGTGGGTGCTGGTGAGGATGCGGAACATGCACCCAGCCCCACGGCTCTGTGGGAGCTGTGGCATCATTATCTTCTTGCCCAGGGACCCACACAGGGTGCTGGGGACGGGACACCTTTGTCACCACCTGGCCAGGCATCCTCCAAGTCCTTTACACAAGGCACAGGTCTGATGGGAGGGAAATAAGTGCCCCCAAGGTATGGTTTAGGGGAATGCTGGTGGCAGTTTGGGGCAGGGTTGGATAGGGAAAGTTGCAGTAACTGCAGGGGGGAATGCCCCACTCTCTGCTCTTACTGATGCCACCGCTGCAAAGGGTGGGCTAGACCCGCTCGCTGTCCTGAGGCTGGGTGCTGGTGCCCAGCTTCCCCCTTAGAATATATCCCTGGCTTCAAATGGATGCTGAAATGCTGAAGCCCCTGAGATGGATGGGGGGGACTGAAAAAAACAGAAAATCTTTCCATCTGTCAAAGGAAACTGAAAATAACTGCATGACCCCTCCGGGGCTGAAGGCACATCTGGTGGACCCTGGTGTGCATGCACTGGCTGAGCCCCAGCAATGCCAGTGCAATGCCAGCTGGGGTGGCCTGTCCTGCCAAGGGCTGGGAGCTGCGAGAGCAGCCCGGGCGGGCACGGCTGGGGCACCCCCCTTGCTTTGCAAGGGAATAAACTTGCCGGTGACCCTGGGAAGGGTTTGGCCACCACTTTGCTGTCTGCCCCCTGGTGCATCCTGGCTGCTGTGCCCACCCTGCCACCCATCCCAGTCCACCTGCGGCACTGCAGGCTCCCAAGGAAGCCAGGCACTGCCGGGTCCCCCCTCCCCGCCAACCCTTCCTTGCCTCTATTTGGATAACTTTTTCACCCGTTTTATTCATGAGGACTCCCCTCCTTCTGCCAACACTCTGAGCTTCCTCTCACTTAGGTCTGGGAGGGCCGTCTCGCTTTTTTATTCTTATTATTTTTCACTCTCCCCCTTGCAAGGCCCCAGACTCGGCAGCCTGGCCCCACAACAACCTGGCAGGCAGCGGGTGCCGGCTGGAGCGCGCCTTTGTTTGGCCACAGGAGCAGATGGGGAGAGCAGCCGCAGGTGGGGTGTGCAGCCATTCTTTCTTCCCCAGCCGCCCCGCGGCACCCAGCTTTGCCTGCGCCTGCCCCGGCTCAGCCCACAGCTTGGTCGTGGACCCTTAGGCTGAAAAATTAGGAGAAAATTAGGTTAAAAAAAAAAAAGTCAGGAGAAAATTAATGGCGGAAAGATTTGCCTGCCCGTCTTTAAGGTCACCGATGTGCCGGGGCTGGCAAGTGGCTGCTCGCATTAAAGCCAGCTGCAAGTGGGCAGAATAACTTAATCGTAAGTTGTTAAAGAGCTTGTTGAGCTCCTCGCTTTGCATCTGTCAGGCAAAGCCTGTTGCTCGCTGCAGAAATGAGGCTGGCTTTGCACCCGGGGTACAGCAGGACACAGGCACCCTGGAGTTGGGGACACCCAGACCCAGCCACCCCACACTGCTGTGTCTCCCAGGCTGATGGGAACATCACTTGAGCCTCCCCTTCTCCTGCAAGTGAGGCAGAAGTCAGTACCTGCGAGCTCAGTGGGTCAGGAGCCATCTCCCCACCAGCAGCAAAGACTCATGCGGGGCTTCAGCCTGGAGGATGCTCAGCACCTGCTTCTGCTGGGCCAGCCCATAGAGGTGCCCTCGCTCCAGGATCTGACCCTCTGTACATCTCAGAGGCATCAAGCCTTCGTTTTACACGCTCACAAGCAGCCTTCATTGCGTGGCTCCTTGCACATTGTCCAAGCAGCGCCGGCTGGATGCAAAACCACAACCCGCACTGAACAGACCAAAAACTCAGCATTTTTCTGAGTCCAGCTTTATGCGTGGCCCCGTCCCGCTGCAGCTTAGAGGCGTGGGTGAAGGGAGCTTCTCGAGAGCCCCGGCTCCTGCAGGCCTGGGATGTACAAATGAGCAACCTGATAAAAAGGGGCTAAAACTCAGCATTTGGTAACTGCTAGACTACAGCTTCCTGTTCCAGCTCAGTCCAGTGACGCCATTGCAGATCCTGTGCAATTCCTACACGTTTCCATTGCAATCGGCCATGGGCCCACCGAAATGCCGATGAGCCCCGCATCTGGCCATGGCTCACCATGGGGCGATGTCAGCCGAAATTAAAATGATCTGGAGAGTACTGAAGTGCTGGGGGCTGGGGCAAGGAGTCACGGGCCCTCGCTGCAGCGTGGATGCCCAGCACGAGGGTGGGTTAGGGCTGGAGGTGGCACCCATAGGAGGCTGCAGGCCTGGAGCAGGAGAAGCCACCACCCAAAACAGGGCCATGAGTAAAGTGCAGGGAGGTGGCCTGGGAGCCCCACAAGCCCTCCTGGGGCCTGGCTGCAGCACAGGCAGCGGCTGGAGCGTGGGCTGGTGGGGCTGGGCATGCTCGTGGGTGGGGTGTGGTAAAGGAGAAGAGGAGCAGGACGTGATAAATACAGTGAGGAGAGGCAAGGTAGCATGATTGAGACGCAGGGGATGTGATGGAGAGCCATGGGGTGTGATGGAGAGCCAAGGGAAGTGATGGAGAGCCATGAGGAAGTGATGGAGAGCCATGGAGTGTGATGGAGAGCCACAGGACATGATGGAAAACCTTGTAACTGTGAGACCTCGTCTGCCGGAGCCTCGCTCTGCACCCTGGCCATGCCCAAGGGACAGGGGTTCCCAGATCACATAGGACCGAACCAGCCCCGGCTCCTTGCCTTGCAGGGAAGCTGCAGCACAGGCACAGCTGGACCCATCCTGAGGGTAACGTCGGGCTGACGACAGCCCAGGCAGGGGGACCCGTCCCCTGGGTGCCCATGTGTGTTTGTTGGTAGTTGGCATCTGGCACAGCCAAAGAGAGCAGCGGCACGGGGCTGCGCCAGGCTGGTACCTGCTGTGCCACGCAGGGAACACGGGCATCTCCCTGCGGCCGGGGTGCCCCGGGCAGTGGCTTGCTGCCCGATGCTCTGCCCCGCAGAGACTGGCGGCTGCCGTTCGTCTGGGCTCTATAGTCCCTGCTGGGAAACCTGCCCAGCACTAACACCAGCCCAGCCCCGGCCCTCGGCAAGAGCAGCAGCACCGGCGGGCGTCCGCTGTGCCCGCTCACGCAGCCCGGCCATGCCATGGGCCGCCCGCAGCCTTTGCATTGGGGCTGGCTGCGTGTCCTAAGGGCAGCACGTCATCTCCTTTCTAAACTGCTTCCACTTCTGCTGCGAACCCTGCAGCAGCCCCTCCGCCAGCAGGTCGGACCGCTCTGCTCCCTCGGGCACGTGCCTTCTTCTTCGAGCCAAGCAGAGTGAAAGAGAGAAAATACATATATATGTATTTATATTATATAAAAAATCAATCGGGGACCCTCTTTCTGCCTCCATCTCCAGCCTTTGCAGGTGCCTGAGCCAGTGGGGGCCGGGCAGCGCGGCGGGGCTGGGACGTGGGGCCGGGGGCTGCTGCCCGCTCCCAGCCCCGCTTCCCGCGAGCGACGCCGGGGCGGCAGCGCGGGCGATGGAAACGCTGTACTCACCATATGGAGCCTCCATCTTAGCGCTTAGCTGGGTGCTTACATTGACCATGTCTCGCCGGCTACTGCTATGGGGACTTGGGGTGAAAACCAGAGGAAGTAGAGGAATAAAAAGAAATCTAAATAAATAAATAAAAACGTCTTTCACTAAGGAACTAGGTGAAGGCAGGAGGGAACACGGAGAGGCAGGGCGAGGAAACCTGCCTCTCCTGTTATCTTATTGATTCGCTTAATCAGGGCTAATGTGGGTGGAGATGTTAAATAGTAACCAAGCTCTTATGGAAACCAATCTGCAAGGTGCCGTTGCTGTAGCTATAGTAACTGCTGCCAAGCTAGAAACTCAAACACGGCTTTTACTGGACTCTTTTGGGGCTCCCGTTTCCACTTGGTGTCAAGGCCGGGGCAGCCACTGGGCTGGGGTTCACCCCTGGCCGTGGGGGGGACAGGGTGGCCGGATCCAGCTCCACGGCGCCCTGGGTGCTGCTGGTTTTTGTGCTGTTGCCCACCCGTGATGAGAAAACCAGGACTGAGCCCGCCTGCGGGCAAGGGGCTAACCCTGCCAGTGGGCGAGGGGCCACGGGATGAGCCTTGGGGGCTGGCACGCGCTGGCACGGGCAGAGCAGAGCCCAGCCAAGGTACAAGGGGCGAAACACCCCAGCCGTGGGTTGGGACTTGTCCCCTCGGTGCAAAACCAGAGGGGTGACTTGGGGATGGGGAGCCGCGGGGATGTGGCAGTGGGATGAAGGGTGGTACCCTGAGTGCGGGGCCGGGGCGCAGGGCATTTGCAGCTCCTCCCCGTCTCCCTCTGCTCCCCAAATCAGGGGGACTCGCAAGGTGCCGCAGCCACTCATGGACATCTGTGCTCTCTCTCGGACTGCAGCACCCAGGAGGAGCCCCGGGGACCTCATGGTGGCAGAGCGCGCAGGTATGGTCCCCAACCTCCCCGTGGAGCCGGTGGCTCCATGGCAGGAGCAGCCCCTGCTCAAAGGGGCTGCACTGAGGCAAGCAGGGCCACGTGCAAGAAGTGTTGCTGAGATGATGCCAAATATATAGGGGATCCAGAGCTGGAACTGCAGTGCAGGGCCTCCCGCATCTCCCGTACGTCTCTGGAAGGAGCCAGGCTGGAGGAGGCACCGAGAGGTCCCTGCCAGTCCCAGGACCCCCAGCACCCCGGCTATCGAAACCCTGCAGCCCCAAGGGGACAAAATTAGGGACATCTGCTCCTCTGGATGGAAAAGCACATCCCAAGGGAGCATGCAGCAGGGTGGGGGTGAGCAGGGAGGGGGCTGCCAGGATGCAGTGGGCTGCGATGCAGGAATCTGCAGCGGGGGCCTCAGACCCAAGGCCTGGGAATCTGGGGACCTCTGAGTTTGCTGAGGGCTGAGAGGTCCTAGAGAGGGAGGGGATGTGGATAACGGGGTGCGCAGTGGTCCCGGGGGTGAGGCAGGGCGGTGGGGTGGCGTGGTGCAGCCTGGGTGGGACAGGGAGCTCGTGGCCCTCCAGCATCATCGTCACCTGGTGTCCCAGCAGTGCTGGCTTCTCCCACACGATGGAGCAAAGCGCCCGGGCATCTCCTGCGGCCATGGCCCGTGGCCCTGCTTAGGGCTTCTGCACCCCTTCACTGTTTACCCCAAAAACCAGAGCAAAGGCACCGGCTCGGTGCTACCCCGAGGCTCCGGGCTGTGAGTAAGGGAGGACCAACACGAGCACAGGGGTTTCCAGGCTGCTTTATTGGGGGGCTCAGAGCGGGGGGCCCTGTGGCAGGAGGGATTGCTGTGGAGCGGGGGCACGCTTGGAGCTCCCCACTTATCCTCCAGCCACTGGCCATGAGAGGAACGTCTTGGTATTCACTTACACCAGCCTCTGCCTTAGCACAGGCAGGGGGCAGTGGGGAAAGCCCCCCAAGCCCACAGAGCAGGGACCATGCCAGCCAGCCCTGCTCCCTCCGTGCATCCCTGAACTGTCCCTATTTCAGGTAACAGGGATGTGAACCATCCCTATTTCCCCCAAAGTGGGAAGCAGCCGGACAACGCAAGCACTGCTGGAAAGGTGTGTTAAAAAAAGCAGTTTCCTACATGGCACTAGGGATGAAGCAGGTTGGACAGCCAGGCTGCTGGGGAGGGTCAGTGTTATAAATAATTCTGGTTCACCCTGTCCCCATTGCTGGGGGCTCCTCGTGGGGCTGCAGCCCTAGAACCAGCTGACTTGGTTGGATTTGAGTCCGGTGAAGCACATGTTGTTGGAGCAGCCCCCGCCGTAGGTGGGGGGGCAGGCTGAGCACGGCCGCCCCAACTTGTATGGCGCTTCTCCCAGCCAGTTGCCCCTAAAAAGAAAGAAGGGCATCACCTCTGAGTGCCATCACCTCGCTGCCCACACTGGAGCGAGGAGGGAGGAGGGCACAGGGGGGCTTCCCTCCACGCACTTACTTGATGGCGTAGTTGCAGACGAGGAGGACGGCGTGCCGCCACGTGCTGCCCCACACCCGCACGTTGGTGCAGGCACCCAGGGCGCAGCCCAGACGGCTGGAGGATGCCCACACCATCTGCACCGGGACAGAGAACAGGCACTGTCGGCGACCGCCTGCCCAGGCATCCCGCAGCCAGTCACCCCAGGACCCCAGCACAGGGCTCCATCCCACCAGGGAGTCACATCTCGCCTGCCTGAATTTCTCGGGCTGGATGCTGTGCCCATCAAGGGTGGTGCTTTGTCACCAGAGGGTGATCTCTTGCTGTCCCTCTTCTGTCTGCAGCCTGTGCTGCCCTGCAAGGGGCTGCCTTGCCAAGCTCACTTCAACAAGCAGCAGGGTCTGGGTCACTTCTCCAATTTGCCCTCAGCCTGAAGCATTGCTGGCAGCTTACCCTGCACACAGGGAGGTGAAACAGATCTAGAAGCTCCTCCTAAAGCCTCTCCACGCTGAATTTCCTCCTTAAAAAATGTATCATCTTGCCCATTTGCAACACGGAGCATGCCCAAGCATCCCCATGGACGAGCCGCACGGGGATGCAGATGCTCAGGTAAAGGTTGGAGCCGTGCAGAGGAGGTAATTAGGGGTTGGCACAGCTTTGCCACTGAGCAGGGGAGCAGAGGGATGTTTTCTACCTTGTGCCAGCCAGGCTGCCGGTGGATGTGCCAGGGGATGCCGGGGAGCTGGATACGGCTGGGTGCTATAAAGCTGCTCCATCACAGAGGAGTGGATTCATGCTCAGCAAAAGCACAAAGGGGCTTTTTTTTTTCTCTTCACCACCTTTGAGGTGCCAGTGGGGTAATACAGCCAAGAAGGCCAAAGCAGGGAAAAAAGCTTAAAAAAAATGAAAACCTCCTAGCCAACTGGCCAGAAGGTCCCAGCTGCACTCCAGTGGGCTGTGAGCTCCTGGGACCTCCATGCAAGCAGCCCGATTCCCGCGGGGACCCGGGGTGGGAGGGCATCACCAATAGCTGCTTGCAGCCCTCCGGCAGGCACGCTGCCTGCTGCCAGCCCTGCTGCCTGATTTGAAGCAGGCAGCTGCCAGGATTCAATCCCGGATCCCAGCTGCTGCTGCTGGGAGAAGAGCTGTTTGCTGCACTGGGTGTTGCAGCAGCCCAAGGTGCTGTGAGCTGCCCCCCGGTTTGCAGCCAGGTCCCGGAGGGCTGTGGGAGGGGGCCTGTGGTGCTCACCTGTGTATAGTGGCTGCAGACAGAGCCGCTGCATTTGGAGGGGCAGCGGGGGTTGCACTCGCGGGGGTGAGGGAAGGAGTAGTGCTGCTTCTCCTGGTGCCACGATTTCACCATGTCCACAACAGAGCGGTACCTGCAAAAGGTGTTGCGCGTAAGGTGGACCTCCTTCACCTCAGAGGTCATGGGCGAAGGAGAGGAGGGGGAGGAAGGCTCCAAGCTGAGGGAATGGGGGAGTGAAACAGGTTGGAGCCAGGGCCTGTTGGGACCAAGTGCTCCTGGGGAGAAGGGGGCAATGACATCCTTGTGCCAAGTCCACTTGTGCCCAAGGCCAGAAGACCTGGCCCTCACTGGAGGCACCTGAGTGCTCAGCTGCATGACGGAGATGCAGGATCCACATTCCCCCGGTCCGTGTGCCTGGCAGAGAGGTGACTAATGCCATAGTCCCCAAATGAGCAGTGGGCACCTCTGGTTTCCCACATTTACTCTGCTGCAAGAGTTGGACCCTCCTCCTCCACTCTGGGGGGCTTGATGTGCCTCTTGGTTGCGTCTCAGTCCTCTGCAACCCCAGCTCAGAACCTCTCTGCTCCTCAACCGAGGGCCTACTGCTCCTCCTCCTCCTCCAGCATCGTGGGGTGTGGGGAATCCCGGGGAGCCCCCTCCGCCCATGGGGCACTCACCTGCCCGAGTGGATGGAGAGGTTCTGCCCCATGTATTTCATTAGCTGGGGGGGGGCCGTGGTCCCACAGGCAGCGCGCAGCCCACGCCTCCGCTGCCCTGGCCAGCCGCTCGTCCCACACCTGGCCAGGAGGAAAGGAAAAGGGCAGGGAGAGATTTTGGGTGCCCAGAGGAGGGGAAAAGGAGAAACCCGCTCTCTTAGGCTCAGGGAGAGTTTCTGAGCACCCATGAGTGTCCAAAAATCATGGCTTACACATCAGGCTGGAAAAAATCCAGGGGAAGCATGGCAGCATGTCCAGGAGTGGTGAACCACTCCAGTTGCCCACTATAGCTCCTGGGCATCTTGGGTGCCCTCTGCCCAGGCAGAGCATGGATGCCCTGAAGCAGTGCAAGCCCTGGGTGTGTGATTCCCTCTGGGAATGAGCTGCTTCTGCAGAAGGTGGAGCTGAGCCCAGCGGTGAAACCCCGCAAACCTGCACGGCCACTGCAGCTCACAGCCATCCCCAGCCCTCCACCACAGCCCTGGCCACAGACTAACCAACCAGTGAGGACAGCTGGTTCCCTCATGCATTATTTAAAGATTCCTCACCCATCCTGAACTGCTTTGGAGAGATGCCTGAGAGAGTTATTTTGGAAGGTAGGAATTTAGGCCGAGCAAGAAGCGGCACAGGATGCTCCCGGGCACGTCTGACATGCTCTGGTACCCAGCAAGCTGAGCTGCTGCCTGTCTCTCCCAAACTGGCATCCAGGGACCACCCAGCTGCTCTGTCAGAGCTCCAGTCTCCTCCCTGCGAGCAGAGCGGCATGTGGCACCTCCTGCCCCGAGGGTCCCACTCTGTGCTGGCTGGAAATCCCTTCTTTTGGTGGCTCCCCATTTCTCCTCCTTTTAGAACTGGGCTAGGAGCTCCAAGCGGGGTGGAGACAGCCTGGGGAAAGCTCTGCCCAGGGTAGCCTTGGACCAGAGGAGGTGCCCGACCCGGCGAAGCTGCGCAGCCCCTCTTTGACCCACTCCTGTATGTTTCTTCTCCCAGGGGCTGGCATCCCTGGACATGCTCCTAAGGAACCCTGGAGCTTGGGACAGGGCCATGCCTCCCAGCTGCAGTTAGGGGAAAGGCTCCCACCTCGGCTTTGGGTTGGGACCTGAACTTTTCACGCTTGTAGCCATCTCCCTTCCCCTAACGCTACCTCTGCAGCTTGGCTGGACAGATCCTGCCACCCCGCAGCCAGCAAGCTCCCAGATGTTGCAGACATGGGACCAGGGGTCCTAAATCTGCCCCTGGGTGGAAACATTGCCCCATTGGGAATCCATCCCTCCTGCACAGAGGCTGCAAGGGTCTGCCCTGCACCAGGGATGCAAAACGTCCCCGGGATAGATGTTCAGCCACGAATCTGGGGCAGCACCCTGACATCCCCATGCGTGGGTGCCCTGTCCCTACCAGGTTAGGTGCCCATCTCGTGGGCGAGCCCCTCAACCCCACTGCAGCACCCAAGAGCTGCGGATCCAAAAACACCCCGCCGGAGGCCGACTCACCATGTACTCCATGTTGGCAGCGGGGGGGGACACCTGTGCTCGCACTTGGTTGTGGTAGTCCAAAATCACGCTCATGTCATGGGGGGAGAGGTATCGCTTCCGACGGCTCCGGGGGACCCCCACGCCCCACAGCAGGCCCGCAGCTCTGCCCCTGGCAGGGGACAGCAGCTCGGTGGCATTGGGCAGCAGGAAGGAGCTGGACTGCTGTGTCATCCAGAAGCCCAAGGCAGTGAGGTACAGGTGCAAGTGGAGCACAGTCATGCTAGCCCGGCCGGCGGGATCGGCCGGCAGCTTTCCGCTCCCGCACAGAGTTAAGCAAGGACAAGGTGGACTGCCGGTCCCTGCTGCCGGCGTGTGGATCTAGGAGAGAAAACAACACAGGCACCGCTCAGGTTTGCAAATACCATGCAAATACCACTTCGCAAAATAAGATTTTTAAAATTAATCTGATAACCTCATTTATCACAGCAAATTCCCCAGGACTGGCAGGGAGATGTCTGGGGAATTGGTTTTCTTGTTGTTTCTTTAAAAACAAAGTAAAATCAGTACAAAATCTCCCCCATTTTTTCACTTAGCGCACGTACCTGCCGGGCAGGGGCTAATTAGGAGCATGCTGAGATATTCACTGCAGCCGCCTGCCCTGTAACTTCCCAGGCGTTTGGTGTGTTGAGTAAATCCCCAGCAAAAATAGAAATCTCATACAGATAAAGAAATGCATAGCAAGTTTTAAAAGCATCGGCAAGAAATCCTAACAAGTCTTTATCTCAGGGAAAGAAAAGTAAACCACCGCAAAAGCAGAATAATTAAAAAAAAAAGGAGGTTGCTGGAATATCTCCTCGTCTGTCAGCCGATGCACCTCCTAGCATCCCTGCCAGCCCTTCCCCGGAGCAGTGGGGAGGATGTTCCCCCGACTACGTACCTTGAGGACTGAGCCAAGAGCAGCCGAGCCCGGCGGCGGTGGTGGCAGCTGGTGGGATTGACCTTTGCAAACAACCTGCTGGGGCAGATGCGGGGGAGAGGTTTAGCCTAGCCCCGCCGGGCAGCCCGCTGCGGCATCTGACGCAAAAGCTGCATCTTAACTCTTCCCCCGGGGAATGTCCTGAAGTTTGGAAGGAGCCCTGCTAGGAGATTTATAGGCTGGTGGATGCATCCGCGCGCAGAGGCGCGCACACAGGCATGCTGAGCCGTGCACAGTCCGGTGGGGGGAAGCGAGCAGAGCCTGGATCGCTCCTCCAGTGGGCAGAGGAGCTGCTCACCAGCTGCTGGCTGGGGTTTTTTTCAAGCTACCTACGGGGAGAGGTTCCCAGAGTTGTCTCTCCCCCATTCATCACCCCCCAGCTGGGGTCTTGCTGGGAGCTGTGGATAGGGAAGAGAATCCAGGTTGGCGAGGGATGCGGAGGGGGTTTTGCCCTGGCAAGGCAGTGGCAGGGCTGGCACTCACCGGGAGCCCCGGGGTCACCCCGCTTTGGTGCGAGCTGAGCAGATGGCAGAGATGTCCCATTCTGGGGGTGGCTGGGAGGGGACCTGGTGACCACACATGTCGCTGGGCCAGCAGCTCTCTCCGTTAGAAGTGAAGCCACTCGCCAGGCTGGGCACTGCTGCCCCTGGGTTCCCCAAGGACTAGGGCTTGCCGCAGCCTGCGGGGGCTCTGCCCGTGTCCCCACCAGTGACCCGAGCTGGTGATGCCCACCAGGGGCATCTCAGGGGAAAACAGTCCTTCCTCTGTGGGCTGTGCTCCGCTGGGCAGCCCGACTGCTGTCCAGGTGTCTGTCCCCAGGGAGGGGAAATGGCTGCAGAACTCTGAAAGCCATGGACAATCCTGCAGCATCAAGTGTGTTTCCCTACAACATCTCAAGCACTCACGAAGCCTGGGGCAAGCTGAATTATTGCAGGTCACAAAAATGTGAGTCTGGCAGTCTGGAGGGGCTGCTTGCAATGCCCATCACATCTCTTCCTTCCACCGTGCTCAGAGCCACCGTTGAGTGGCCACATGTGAGCAGCAGTGGGGCTTGCTGCCATCATTCCTCCATGCCATGGTGCCCCAGGTAAGCAAGATGCTCTCCCTGCAACTCACCAGGCCTGGGTTCACCAGGGCACAGGCAGGTTTGGAGCCAGGATTTGGCTCTTTGCTTGCATGAAGGGGAGCACCAAGCCCAATCTCCCTCTCCTGAGCTGGTGGGAGGCATGGAGACAGAGACATGGAGCTGAGACCAGAGTGTGCCCGGAGAAGAGCTGGTGCTCAGGCAGGGAGACAAGGAGGCTGCCGGGACAGTGTGGGGAGGAGAAGGCAGTCCCACAGCAGCAACCCATCGCTGCTTCTCATCCTCACTGCTTTGACTGGGGCAAGAATTGAGGATCCCAGACGCGCAACTCCTGCCCCATGCTCGGACTGACGGCACATCCCAGAGCACAGCCAGCTGCACCCAGCCACCCCAGAGACCCACAGTGCAACAGAAGCCAACCAGGAGCTCAGGGAAGAGCAGACCCAAGTGTGGAGCAGGAATAACACCCAGGTGTTGAGCTGATGTGCTACAGCAATACAGCCTCACCCTGCTGCGAGACTGCTGAAATAGTCCCCCGTGTATGTTTTTCCTGGCATCTGCTCTCTTATAAAGCAACTAAAGATGCTGCGGGTCCCGGGGAGTGGCTGGAGACATGTGCCGGAGGGATATTTCCATCTACTCCCCACCCAGCTGGTGGGACAATGATTGTGCCAGCGAGGAGACAGGGAAACCACTGCTGAGGCATCTCCAGCCCCTCTGTGGCACTGCAGGAAGGGACCTCTCAGTGCGGAGAGCAGTAGCACCCCGTGCACCAGCAGGGCTGGGCAAGCTGCTGAGAGCTGAGCCGTGCTGTGCCATGGATGCTGGCACTGGGCACGCTGGGGTGTCAGGATGGCTCCCAGAGCCCACTGGCTTTCCAGGCTGCCTAATGCAGGGCGTCTAACCAGCTCAGCTTCACCTTCCTAGCACCAGACCACCCCAAAACACCAGCCACCTCTCCGCAGGTGCCGGGCAAAGCACCATCCCCAGTTTGCCAATCCTACTGACACCCCTATTTCACGTTCACATATGCAGAGATGAGTGCCAACTCCAGGAGCCGGCATCAGGACAGCCCTTCGTATCACACTGGGACGGCACACGCTGGGGCTGCCTCCATCCACTCAACCCCAGCTATCAAATCTCTCATTAGTAACGGCTGGTAAAGGCCATTTCATTCCCAGCGGATTAGAAAGGCAGGTGGGGACACGCAGCAGCAATCTTAACTGGGCAGAGTGGGAACGTGGTCTGGGCAGACTGGGAGGAGCAGCTGCCACCAAGTGCACACCAAAGTAGGGAGGGCACTGGGACTGTGTTATGGGAAGAGTTTTTTTAATGATTTGTTATTTCACAGAAGACAGAGGCCTGAGCAGCAAATGCTCGTCCAGCACCATGAACTGCAAAGCTTTGCATTCAAGATTTTTTTTTGAGCTTTTATTTCCCTGGGGCTCAGGGAGAGCAAACCCACTGCAGCTCCCACTGCCACGCAGCAGCCGAGCCGCACTGAACCTCTGTGCGGAGACAAGGCGAGGGTTTTGTCTTGGGTGCACATTGAAAGCACTGCTTAATCAGCACTCCACGAGACAATCCAAATTCCAGGAACTGGAAGGGGTTTGTGTCCCTGCCAGGCGTAATATCCTGCAGCCCAGACTGGCCCGGCTGCCAAAGCACACGGTATCTGCAGCGAGGACCTTGCTGGGAGCCAAGAAGCACACACATTCAGCTGGATACAGCAGCAGCACCGGCAAATTCTCAGTTTAATGAGCATCAGGGGTAAAAAAAGAGATAAATCACTAGGTTCACAGCACTCTCTTGGCAGAGACACCTACCGATGCTTTTAAGACCAACAGACGTAGCGGCTTGCTCCAGAATAAGCCATAACAGGACTTGCAGGATTTCTCTGTCACGTTTCTCCCATCTATTGGCTTCAGGTGTCACCCATCACCCATGTAACAAGGTGGCAGATGGTGACATGAGCTCACATAGGACTGAGCAGGGCTTTGCCCTTTGCTGAAGGACAGGATCTGCTGTGGTCCCTAAGCATCCCTATGCCTGGAGGAGGTTGATGTGACTTTCCATAGCAGCAGCCTTCTCTTTACTGGGGTAAAAGAAAACAAAACCAAAGCCTTGTTAGAGCAAAATTATTTTCCCGGGTAATGCACAAACTCTGTTGCTCTAGTAAAATATTCCCCTCTTATGAACTGGCAGAAAGGCTCATTTTCCAGCTTTGCTGAAAGCTGTTCATTTCCCCCAGTCCTGTCCCAAACACCACCACCAGCTCCAGCTACCCTGGTGCCCACCTTGGAAGGGAAAGAAAGTGGGTCTTCTGGTGGCTTTTTGCATTTCTAGAGCCCTGTAGAGGTCCAACACATCCAAAGCTTGGTTCCTCCTCATGCATCATGAAAGGAGATCTTCCTTCTGACTTAGAGGTCAGAAGATTTAATCTCTGCATCTTGTGACATGGGAAAACCCAGGCAGAATTCCTCTACGTTTATTTGTGATCTGCCTGGAGTGTAACACCCCATTGGGCTGTAACCCAGCTGGGATCAGTCCTGAAGTCTGAGGACTTCAGAGTCATCCTTGCTAATTAGGACCAGCTCCTTGTAAATGTTGAATCCCTTTCTGAACCAAGCTAAGCCTTGGAGGAAGAGGTGCAGAAAAGTCAAATGTAACACTGAAGAGGTGACTTCCCAGGCTGCGGGAATGGGGGAATGAATACCTGGCTGCCAGTAGAACTGTGCCCTTCTTGGCCAGAACGCAGGGACACCACATTGGGATGGGCTTTTCCAAAGAATTCAGCCTTTCTTCATCAAAATTAAAGAAGTTTGACAGGTATCAACCCCCTTCTCCCTGATATCTCAGACATCGCAGGAACAGGGCAAGTTTCTCAAAGAAAATGTCACAATTTTAATGAGAAGTAGTTAAAATTGTGAATTTTGATCACCTGAACTTTCCCTGTTGTTCACTGTTAAAACCTGGGACGGAGCAGAAAGCCAAGGTGCAATGCTCGTTCACCTCGCTTTCTCCTGCTGCACCCGCCAGGCCACCTCCACACCCAAGAACCAACTTTGCCCATGCCAGTGCACTACAGTCACACCAGTAAGGAGGCAAAATTGAGCATGGGCTCCTAAGATCACCAGTAAATGAGAGGGTCTTGCTAATTTGGTTTTCAGGTCTACCAGGGAGGTCCCTTGCTCCTGTTGCATGCACTAGCAGGATGGGCTCGGTGATGCACTCAGCACAAGACAAACCATGTAGTGGTATAGTTTGCACCTATAGCTACACGCACTGGGGATCTGGGCGGTGGGAGCACAGGAGACACACCAGCCAGAGGGTGGGAGAGCAGAGCAAACCCTCTGGCTGGAGGCTTGCATCTCCTCCAACAGCTGGAAGCTGTGCCACAAATTGCAGCGCTCTGGGCTTTACAGGAACCTTTGGAGCAAACCTGAAGCCAGACAGCCCATGTGCATTCACCAGAGCTTGCAGGACTGTTTATGAAGGGTTCAGTTATTGATTTCTACCAGATTTTTTCCTGACCCCAGGCCCATGCCGAATCCTCCTCTCGGAGACTGCCTCCTAACCTACTTGGGCAGCGATCATGTCTCCCGGGCAGTGTTTCTGCTGTTCACGGCCAGCTGGCAGCAGCAGCACAACTGAGACTGCACACTACCAGCCCCTCGCGGAGGAATATTTCACCTCTGCCGGGGCTGTGATTACAGGGAGGAGGGGAGGGAGGAGCACTCGAGCCAGCCGTGGGGCACAGCTGATGCCAGGGGCACCACTTGTGTGATCCTGAATGTGCAGCCATGGGAGCAGGCACCACAGCAGAGAGATCAGCAGGATGGGTAGGAGAGGGCCAAGTCTTCTCCATCCTTTATCTCACCTACTCAAGGCACCATGGCCTGCCTGCGGCAGCACGCTGACACAGCGGCTTTTAAAGCCTAGCCCAAACTCTGGGGTTTAGAGCATTTCTATTAATAAATGTGAGATGCTTCACTACTCCCTCCTGCTCTTTCCAATCTCAAAGCCATTGAACACCTCTCTGATTTGTAGGACTGTTTGCAATCCACAGATGTTGCTGTAAAATCCATCCACAGGATTGTTCGTGTGCCAGAGGCAGGCTCATCCGTTGACAGGGACAGGCGGTTGCGTTCTTTGTAGTAGAGCCCATGGTCCTGGAGCCTTTCATACGATGCCTAGTGCTTGCCTCTACTTCAGGTGCAATGTCCTCTCATAGCCCACCATTTCTGCTTGCATATTTGCTAGGACATGAGAAAAACTAAAAATAAAGGTGAAAAAAACCCCTTTCCCCTTTTATATATAGTGATGCTGTGGGGAGCCGGCAGTCAGGGGCACAGGCAGGAGCCTGCACATATGGGTCCAACAACGCAGGCTGGGCTCAGCGAGGTGGCACAGAGCAGCCTTGCCCACAGCCTGGCTACTGACCCACTCTCCAGAGGCCATCCGGGCACTGCCCCAGTGCTGCGAGCTGCGATTTGCTCCTTTTACTGGTGCAACTGGCCAGGTCCTAACAGGAGCCTGATCCTGGGAGCCTTTAGCACTAACAGCAACCGTGGCTGAAAAGGCAGCAGGACCAAAGCTTTTGTGGCACAAAGTAAAAACCACTTGTTTTGGGGTATTAACTAAGGTGTCCATCAAGGCTAATGGGATCCTACATGTTCTCCTTGGTCAATACGTGGGTGTCAGCCCGCGCACCTCTCCCCCCGTCCCCGGCAGCACTGTCGGAGCTGTGGTCCGCACCAGCAGCCCGCGCCTGCCTGCGAGGAAGCTGTGAAGGCCAATGGTTCCAGCCAGCACCAAGATATAATTGAAGCCTTTGAAAGGTGAGAAATTTTTCCACCGGCTCTAGAAATAAATGTCTCTGAAGTTGAGTGCTGCAGATGGTAGTTTCTCGCAAAGGTATTTTTTACAGTAACTGGGCTAAGTTTAGAAATCCACTTAACAAATAACACGGAAGGTCCTCTCAGCACAATTTGGAAGATAGTTAATTTGCTGTTTGCTAACAATTTATTTTTTAGCCCAGTGCTGAGGGTGTGTGATGGTCTTGCTGCACTCTGCCAACGTGAGAAGAATCTAACAGGTCAATGGAAAGAGGGGCTCATCGCACCACGAGTCAGCTGAGACTGAGATAGACCCAAACCTGGGAGCCAAATATCAGCTGTGACCTCCTTGCCAGCCGCACTCAGGCTGGGTATCGGGACCCCCTGCCCCACAGCAGCGCTGGGCCCACCACCCCCATCCCCACTGCACACCCACAGCTTGCCCATGCGGGTGCAGCTCACACCCAGGTCTGCCCACACACAGGGAAATATGTGATGGTGGGGGACAACGGCTCTGGAAATATGATGATGGTGGGGGTTTTTTTACTGTGCTTATCGCCTGCTCTCCATATGGCCACCTTTCAGGCTCAGTAGTGGGAAACCCGTCGGTCCCACCCAGGGGTCCGGGTGGGAGTTCCCCATCCCATGGGGCAAAACCAGCCTGCATGAAAGACGTCATCTGGGGAAAGCTGAGATCATTTCTTTCCTTGGCATCTGACACCGTAAGTGCTACCTGTGTAACAGTCGGGAAATGCTGCAGCTCTGGCAAAGGGCTGGATCAGCTGCTGGTCGGGGGCTAGCGGATCACAGCCCCGAAAGCCCAGACCTGGCAAAGTGAAGTCAGGACACCCTGGCAGCCTTACCGTGTAATTTTCTTGCTTGGATGGGTGTGTGCCGCAGCTTGACTGTAGCCCCTGTGTATTCAGTCCATCCCCTTTTTTTCCAAGACCAAAATTAAGATAGAAACTGAGCACCTGGCACCACTTCACAGGCAGGTTTCTCAGGACTGCACAGGGAGGTCTTGTTCCTATTGCTCCTCTTCTCAGGGGTGGCCCTGCTGCTCACGTGCCTGGGCCCCCACTGTGGCACCAGCAAACACCCTCCAACCATCCCCACCAGTGCACGGTTCACTGTCTCCAGCTGCAAAATGTTTTTGCTGCAGAAAAATGTTGCTGGTGTTTGTTTGTTTGGCTCAGATTAAATAATGGTGGGGCTAAAAGAGATGCTGCTTTTCCTTCCCAGCTCTGAAGGAAGAGGGGAATGTTTGCAGTGATTTATCATTCCTTGGGATGTTGGGATGGGGTATTACTGAAGGTATTACTTGTCCCCAGGGTCTGTCTGGGGCATGGCCAGCAGGGAGGAGGATGCAGCTCAGGTGGGTGGTGATCACTCAAAGTCTGTCTGGCTTTAAAAGTAGATTCTGGTGAGGGCAGGAACGTGGTGCAGCAGGAAAGACATAGCACAGGAGCTCTTGGGGGGTATCTGGAGGAGATGGAGGGGCTTTGGGCAGGAAAGGCGTGCCCATACAGGCTCTGGCTGTATTAACATCTCTTCACAAGGCTGAGCAACAGCAGTGGCTCAGCTCTCCTGGGGCTCCCCAGGGAGGCCAGCAGTGCTGAAGCAGAGCGAGCATCTAACGGGTGAGACGCGGGTGTAATCCTGAAGCTTTTGGTCTCCTGAGTGACACTGGGAAAACCACCTTCCATACATATTTCTCCATCTGCACTATCACGCTGATCACATCTACCAGAGGGCTTAGAGGGTTGCCAGTGACCAGCCCTGCATCAGAGCTGGTCCTGCCCTTCCAGGTGAGCAGGACAGGACTACACAGGATTTCTGCGACATCTGCCTGTTTATGGCATTGAAGCTGAAAGGAGCCTCAAATATTTTTGCTCACTTTTAAAATCTCTTGCTGTACCTGCACATCTTGGGGTTTCCTGGCTTCTGCCCACAGAACATGAGCAGCTTGATGGACACTTTGTATTTTCACCCCTCCACTCTGCCGTAAAGATTTACTGTGAATCTTTGCCAAGAAATCTCCCTTTTCTCATGGGACTTCCAAGCTTTCCCACGTCCAGATGGCTGGATCCAAGCCACCAGATTTCTGTCTGCCTAGACATGAAATTTCTCAGGTTCAACCATGGAGGCTCAGATGTTTGCAAGAACCATTTTGCTCAAAGCTGGACAAAGGCTGGAAAAGCAGAAAATGAGAATCTTGGGATGCTCTTTTCTACTTTATTTTCTTAGCCTTCACTCAAGGAAGACCGTGCTGCCCTGCAAACATAGCTCGTGCAGTCCCTGCTCTGGCACACCAGGCAGGGATTGCAGAGCCCGTAGACATACCATCACTGCTGTCTTGTGCCAGACTTACTGAGACATCACCTGCTCCTCCTCTGTCTTGTTCATTACAGCAAAATGTGCGTGTTGGGGGCCTGCATGCACTTGACTGTCCAAAAAGCAACCTCCTGCTTTTTGGATTGCTACCCCAAGGCTGAGCCAAGCACGTATGTGAGGTATAAAGGAATGGAAATCAAGAGCTCTGTCTCCAAAAACATTTGCCAAGTGATATAAAGAAAGGAGCTCCCTGGGCTCAGCCTGTGCCGGATGCTGCAACAAGGAGCTGCAGTCCCTGAACTCACTTAGACACCCAGTCTGCCACAAGTGATAAATTTTGTTGTTCCAAGAAGGTAAAAGCCTGTGAGGAACCGTGCAGCTGGAGTCCCAGCCAGACATGTTTTGTCAGTGTCACAGCGTCCCTGTGGAGCTGCGTTGTGCTGAAGAAGCTGGGAGGGGGTTGGGCTGGAAGATGGGCATGGCAATGGTTTTGGGATGCAGAAGCTCAGAAAGAAGAGCCAAAGGTGGTGAGGAGCACACCGATGCCTCCTTCCCATGCTGGGCCATCCTGCAGGGTTTTGAAGTGGAAAACAAGCAGCAAACAGCACAACATCGTTATGGATAATCTGTGCCCAGAGAAAAAGAGAAGAACACATGCTTGCAGTGCAGAGACCATATCAAATCTTCCCCATCTTTCGAGTGAAAGAGACTGACTTCTGCCATCTGCCCCTTGCCCATTACCCACCTTGCCCATGACCTGGTGCAAGCGTCAGTGCTCGCTGGTGCATGTGCTGGGGGGTCATTACTCCTCTGCTCTGGATGTTTAGGCAGAGTTTGTGTTGTTTCATGCTGGGATGTATTTCCCTGCCTGCTGAGAGGTGATGGAGGCTGGATCACTGGCCACAGCGGCCGCAGTAAGGGTTACTTGAAAATCCTACCCTGTGCAAGCTTAATGTCCACAAGAAGCCCACGAACTCTCTGAAATTGTGGGCTAACCTGCCCAGCAGTGAATTATTCCTGCCTGAAGAGCTTGAAGCATGGCTGTAAACTCCAGAGAGCTTTCTGCTGCCCACCAGCCCAGCCGCAGCATGGCCGAGGCTCTCGGTGCCGGGCAGGACGAAGGGTGCTGGCTGCCTCGGCAGTGCCACCAGCTGATCCCTGCTGCCAGTGGTGGGGATCCCAGGGGTGCGGGGAGGTTCCCCTTTGCTGGCCCTGGTAAGGGGTTGGTGTGTCAGTGCATGGCCTGGGTTCCTCAGCCAGGACACCCGTGGTGGGTGGACACCAGGGTCACCATCCCAGCAAGGCATGACTCCCTGGTGTGCATGGGCTTTGATCTGCCAGGGATAAATGAGAGTGCTTAAAATACACTGGCGAAAAAAACACATATCTAGTAAGATACAGAAGGGAATCAGATTCCAGTCAAAGCCTTGGAAGGTCCAAACCCGTGATCTGCACTTTAACTGAACACACCCAAACCAGGAGTGATTCTGTCCACATCTCTCTCAGCGTGGAGACACGCTTCCCAGGGTCTTTCTCCCCAATGAGGGGACATGCTGACATGCGAGTCCCTGAAAACCCTGGAACTGGGACACCTCATTTGAAGATAACTATCTGATCTGAGGGTTCTCTGAGTGCTAGCAGCTCCACTGAGCCCACGTTTCCCATCCACCCTTTGAAGTACAGAGGGAGCTGGATGGGGAATTCCTGCAGCTCATTGTCGGCTCAGTCCGTCACTCAGACTGTGTCCACGCAGTGACACAGAGGTCTGACGGTGGCTTGTGCTGACACATCTGTGCTAGCGTGACCTTGCCCATGTGCCACAAGTGATGGGGAGGAAACAGCAGTGGAGCTGGGCACACACCAGTACCTGCAGCATGCGCCCCACGGGGACCTGGGCTTGTGGTGGCCGATAAGGACCATGGCTGATAAGGACCATGGCTGATAAGGTTCATGCTGCCTTCTCCTCCCCGCTGCTGCTAGCAATATTTAACTAGCCTGTGCAGGCAAGCATGGTACAATCCAGCCTTCATCTTGCTAGCAGATGTGCTGGTGCCAGCTCCCACAGAGGCACTGGGCATGTTGGAGGGAGGTGCTTGGTGAAGGAAAGGAGAGAGCCCATCTGCCCCGTGGCCGGCATCTCGCAGGACAGCAAACACTGAGCTCACCGAGACAGCTGTTGCCTTTGGCACGTCCCTCTCCCCGCTCCACTTCCCCGGCAGACGCAGAGCGTGGTTTTACCCAAGCACCCCGTCTGCTGCCCATGTGTTGCTGCTGAACCGAGCCTGCTAGGGCGGTCGGGCCCCCTGCACCTGGCTTTCCCTGCCTTGAAAGCAGGGGAGGTGAGAGCCGTGCAGGAGCATCGTACCCCAGGCATCGGGAGGGTGTCACCCCCAGAGTGTCCCCCAGCATCTTCCCAGTGCGTGTCCCAGAGCCGAGGGGAAAGACACTCGCAAGAGCTGCACACAGTTCCCAGCTGGACCCTGTTACAGCCCCAGCGCTTCCTTTTGTGCTTGTCAACATCCAGCTGCAGGTTCCTGGCTCAGAGAAAGGGAGGGTGGCATTGCCCCAGGGGCCATGTCCAAGCAGGGGGGGGTGCTGGGTCAGGTTTGGGCGGGGTGGTGAGGAATGTCCCTAGCCCCATCCTTCTGCATCCTTCTCATCTGGTGCTCAGCTGTTTCTAGCTTTTCCTTTCCCTTTTTCTTATTTAAGCTGGTATCTTCATCCTGTGTTGATAAGAGAGAGGAAGCCTGGGGGCACTGGTGGGTGGTTTGGTGGCTGGGGCTAGCTGCTGGGTGTCTGCATCTTGCATCTCCCCCTCCACCAGCTGCTGCAGTGCAGACACCACAGACGGACTAGCCCAGCAAAGCCCACTTTCCAAAACCAACACCTTGAACCCCTGTAAGCAGGTTCAGGGGATGTCAGAAACTAGAACTTGATAAATTCATGGAAGTGTTATATGATGGTCTGTCTTCTGGCATGGGTGGCTCACAATGTCCACCATTAAACCTGCGATAGCAGGTGGGAGATACAACGTGCTCTCAGGCTCTGTGAATAGCTGATACCCATCTGGAGTAACTGGGATGAACGAAGTGGTTATAAAGCTACAGTAGCAGTGCTAGGAGCAGGACTGGTCTTCTCCCCAGATAAGAAAAGGACCTTCCTCTCTGCCTACTCCAGAGATGGAAGTGATGAGATGTCTCCATGAGTTCATGGACCGTGCTAAGGGGAAAACCTCCAGGTCTCCTCACCGCAGTGTTTTGTGTCTACCCGCCTCCCAAAGTGGTTCAGTAAATCAACAAGGCTCCTCTCTGTGCCTGCCAACTCCCCTCCAGCTGTCTCACACAGATGACCATTGAGGTGATGAGGAGGGTTAATTGACTCTGACAAATATTTACCTGTTTCTCGGGGTTTACAGAAACCTTGCTCCAGCCCCAGCTTTGAAGTGGAGTTCAAAGCCCCAGCAACGCTGATGTCTTGGCGGGGGGAGTGAGCTCTTACCAGCGTGCAAAAATGCTGCTCTACAAGGAGGGGAACTGGCGCAGTGCTGGCATCTTCCATTATCTCATAGCGTCCTGTTTGCCTCCCCACACCAGGGTAAGATCTGCTTTGCCAATTGTTTGGAGCTTACATTAAATAGCCCGAAGAAAGGCCTTTTTCCAGCAAAGTGGCAGAACATGCTTCTCATGTATTTTTTTTCGTAACCTCTGAATGGTGTCATTAGACATTGGGCTGAGTCGCACATCTGTGGTGGGCTCATATTTTAAAAAAATAGCTTGTTTGAACTGTACAAATAAACACTTGTGAAAAGAATCCTGTTTCTTTAAGTGAAGTTGGTATATGTTCTGATTTAGTTAAAGCACTAGGATTTGGCCTTAATTTTATTTTTCACCAAACTTAAAGCCAGAGGGGGAAAAAAAATATTGTTTATTCTCAGAATACGTAGAGTCCAGGCAGCAGGAGCACAGCCTTCGTCACCCACCTCCTCTGCAGGCTGTTGGTGACACCCACCCTGTGCACTGTTGACCACCCTCCATACCTTCCTTCCACTTGGTAAGACACAGACAGGATCACTGTATTTTAGGAGATGCTCCATTCCTGGCAGACTGGGATGCGCTTCCTCAGCAAGAGCTGGGAGCAGCCAGTCTGGCCCGCTTCATGTCGGGGAAACTGGGCCAGGCAATAATGGACCAGTAATGGTCCTGACAGTAAAATAGCATGAGGTGCCTTGGAGAAAGTGCAGAAGCTCCCCAACAAACACTTCAGGCTTAATCTGCTGTTTGGGAGCATTTAACCCTAATGGCAGTTCTTCTACACCTGTGGGACCCCAGAGGTACACACAGCAAAGCAAGTGCTCCCAAACTCCTGCAGAAGCTAAAGGGAAGAGTTCTGGCTGGGAAAAAGGGTGATAAACCAGAGCCCAGGCACCACTACAGCTCTGGACTTCTCCTTGAGGCAAATTAATTTCTTTGCTGCCCTAACCCTGGGGATGGCTGACCTGGGCATTCCTTAGCACACTTCACACTGACATGTCCTCTCACCTCGCTGTTTTTCTGCCCGTCTTGTCTTTCAGATGCCACCTGTGGTTGATGACCACCCCAATAAACTCCATGGCCTAGGGCATCCTTGTTTCTTCTGCTGAAGGCTGAGATGTGGGGCAGCCCTGTGGTGAAAGAGCATGGCAAGGCGAGGGGGAGATGTTGAGCTCGCTGAACAGAGGAAATACATAGGTAAAAAACTGAACAAATGATTTGCAAAAAAATAATTTGTTATATTAAACATACAGATTAAGACTGTGACAATCTTGAGTGCATTGGCTATTCAGCATACACTTTGAACATCTTTTGTAACTATTATTTTCTATCTACAGAGCATTTCAATGGTCAATAGTCAGGACAAATTCAAATCACATCTCCAGCCAACACTTACATAATTAACCAAGCCATTAAAGCACAGATTAAATATTATGTATGTATATTTTCTAGTTTTACACTTAATATTTGTAATTATATATTTGACCGAAATAGCCACAGCTCATGTTATGTGACTGGCTGTACCAGTTACCCAGTCAAGAAACCAGGACTATTAACTGTGGTCCCTGCAGCTAATCAACACAAAGTCACTTCCAAATTTTACACCTGAATATATACGACTCTGATTCTCTCCTGCAAACATATGAGCTAAAAATGTACCAGTAAAGTTTGAAAGGTTCATATTTCTGAATTTGAATTAATAAGCACAGACCATTTCCTTCCCATATTTGATCAGTTCCAATAAACAGTAGTTTCTTCGTCTAAAAAAAAAAAAATTGATATGTTTTGGTACAGTAACTCAAGGGCCACCCAGCAATGGGTTTCGTGGAAATCATCACTGAGAGTTTTGCATGATGTTTAATCTATGATTGATAATCATTATAGAAAGGGAATAAATGGAAACAACAAATAACGCTTTTAGTACATGGCCAACAAAGGTTAATCGGACTGGGCAGGAGTTCCTTCCCAGTAACCGTGCTGCTCGGAGAGCACTGCCCACTCAGCCTGCAGGGAAAAACCTACCCAGCAGCTATGCCTGAAAGACAACACAGCAAGAATCAAATTAATTCAAATATGCACGTGTTGGGGGGTGAGGATTTTCTCTGGCAAACACAGAAAGCATGAATTATATGCTGTGCGCAAAAAGGGGAATGTTGCAGTGAGGAACTGCACACACAGCCACCACAGCTGCTCAGGGAAGTCAGGTAATTATAGATAAACATGACTAATTAAGACCATTTTATGCCCAAGCGCATGTACACTTAATCACATGAATTATATTTTTTTTCATGTGTAATCTCATCCCCACTTCATCTGCTAATAGGCTGTTTAATTTGTATTGTAGGAAGAGGAACTATTTTACCTCTTTGAACTCTGGTTATTTTTAAGCTCCTCAGACCATTATCGTATCCCTCTGCATCCTCACAATTATCTCTGAAAGAAATTTAGCAAGGAGGAGAACAGAACCTCTCCAGTATCTTGCTCAGGGTATGGGGATACAGAGAAAAGTTAAGGGACTTGCCTATGGCCCACAAATGAAACCCAGCTCCTCAGAGTCCATGCTCATCACAAGATCGTTCTATGCTGTAAATCAAAACCCATCATTAGTCTGCTCTGCTGCAATCTGGCTGTGTGGAACAAGAAATGTAAATATTTTGTAGCAGTAGGTATTAATTTGTAGCATTAATAAGGTTTGCGCTGCTGAGAACTGAATTGGTTCTTTCTTATGCTTTGCCCCCATCCCAAAATATTTTGATCTTTGGATATAACCACCAAATATGCTGAAAATTCCCTGCAGCTCAGATCATACCCTTCCTATTCATTTGAGGAGAGCTGGAGGGGAAATGTGTGACCTGCAGAGGTTTTCAGGCTGGGTCCAGCAATGGTTCAGTCTGTACAAATTCCCTCAGGTTAATTTCCACACCTTTTTCCAAAATTCTTGGGGTTTCAGGACTGGGAAAGACCTTTCCCATTTGTTTGGGCAGCCACACAGGTGGTGAGATACCATCGTCTCCCTTCTGTCTCTCAACTCAGCATCTCTGCTGTAAATAACGCAGCATCCACTCACAGGAGCGAGACTTAACCTTGGTTCTGGCCCAGCCCGATGACAAGACCAGGACTCATAGGAAGAGCATCCCTCCCCATCAGAGACAGGCAGCAAAGATCTAGGCCAGTGTGAGGGGAAGGCTGCTACGCCTCTGCCCCAGGCTGCATTTCAAAGGCATCACTGACACAAGGGAATGAAGCACAATTTTTTTTTCAAGCTGACAGTGAATAGAGAAGGCTGCAAAGCTCAAAGCGCTGAGGCTGACGGACAGTGTCTCAGCAAAGGGCCAAAACTATCTTAAACTCCAAGCTTAAGCTCCTATTAGGCAAAGAAAATACAGCACAAATTATGCTTATGTAGCACCTCTCATGCAAACATCCCAGGACACTCCACAATCAAACTCAAACACAATCAATCATGGAGATGTGAGCAGCGTTCACCAACGAAAACAAAGAGCAGGGGAGGCTCGGCAAGAATGAGCGGCACGGCCACCATGAGCACCTGGCTTTCAAAGGGAAAGGCTGGGGGGCTGGCGAGGGCCCCCCTGGGCAGGAAAGGATGGGTAAGCAGATGCTAGCGGGGTGTGGGAATCGCTGTGAGGCAGGAGGACAAGCTGGGAGGAGAGGAGGTCTCCCAGGTTTGAATGGGCCATTACTAGTGGGGTAACTTGGCCCCACCAAGGGTATGGACACAGGCTTGTGGCTTTGCTGGTCCCACTGGGCAGCGTGCTCGGATGGGCACCCACCATCTCTCCCCGGTGCCCCTGGAGCACACCTTCCCTGTGGTGTCAACTGGCCTGCGAGAACCCACCTTGGCCCAAACTCGAGTCAGAAAAGAACCATTACCTGTGTTTTGTAAAAAAATTTGGGTAGCTTCTCTCTCCTCCTCCAGGCATCCTTCCTTGGTTGCAACAGACTGCAGTGGACCCAGAAATCTCACAAAAAAAAAAAAAAAAAAAAAAAAAGATTCCTATTTAGCACAGTCAAGAGGCTTAGTTTGACTGTTTGAGCTGAGATTTCAGTTCAAACTTCTTGGTCCTGCTCCATAGCAAACCTCCAAACCTTTGCCAGTTTATTTTTCAGTCTCAGGAAGCTCCCTGGCTGGGGAACTCACGACAGCTGAAGGTCCTGCAGGGCTTCGTCAAAGGGCCGAAGAATTAAACTCCAGTAACTCATCCTGCGAATGGCTTTAAGGTGCAATAAACTTTTCAGTAATGAACCTGCCTTCTTCTAGCATGCAACATTTTTCAGTGTGTTTAGCAGGAAGAACTTGTGAGCAGGGGTCTCATGATACTTACATGTGAGGCTGTGACACTACTGCAGCATGTTTGGATACAGCATCATTTTGTCAGCATCGAAGTGACAGCAGACCACATTGCAGCACCATGAGCCTGAGCAGAATGCCACTGTCTTGCACGAAGGTCTGAATTTCTCCACAGCTAATTTTAAAAACCCAAATTAGGTGTACAGTTGCCCTAGGCTCCTGGCAAGGGTTCTAAGGTTGTCTCTCCACTGACTGTACACTGAGACTGGGGTGACTTTGTTTCCCAGTGATGATCCTCAGTTCTGCAGAAGGTATCCATACCATAGTCTCACATCAGCAAGAGAGACTTCTATGCAATCAGAGTTTAACAGATGATTAACAGAATCATTGGAATAAGATAAATTCATTTTCTAAGCAACTAAATTATTTAAAATAATTAACATTATTGTCATTGTTCTTGCTCCAATGAATAGTGAAGTATCTGAAGTACCTGATACAACATGAAACTATATGGCCAGGAAAGATTTCCCCCAAACCTGCCACAGCTCAGGAGTAAGGATGATCTTCCCAGGCATGTTGGATCTTACTTCAAACCTCTGCTCATGTGGCTGGAATCTCCGCATTTCCTGCCCAAATAAGTGCCCCAAGCTCTGGGTGACTGGGCCTGCACGGACAAGGCTCATCAACCACTCTTCAGCTCTGAAAGTGGTTCTACACTGATTCCCTAATGAATCTATCCCTGCATACTTTAAAGGCAAAATGTGATTTCTGCATAAAAGAGAAACAATTTGTTGGGGCCTTGGTTCAAATTAAACCAGAAAAAAAAACCCCAAACCACAATTTTTTAAATCAAACAGTCTGGAAGATTTCAGCTTGAATCAGGCAATCATTTGGTGAGGTTAAGGAAAAAGATACAAAGAAAGGGAAGGACAGCCATATCTGCTATACCTGACAAATTAATTCAGTTTAGTATGGTTTATACCTGTTGCAGCTTGACCAGATGTCTGTGAGAGCTCTTTGGGAATGTTCTGCAATCTCCCTAGAACAAACCTTGTTCCTTGTTTATGAATAAAAGCTTTTTCTGGAGTTTTAAAAGACCTAAATTCTGCTTCACTGATTCTTTACAGGGGAATGGTGATCGGCTCCTCAGAAGGGCTATTGGCCTTGGCTGGTGTACATGGCAGCAAATACATGGCCCGAAAGTAGAGATTTACTCTAAATCTGCAGGACACCTGGACCCAGCAGAGCTTTGCTCACTGCACTTGTGAGAATCCACAATTTACAGAGATAATCCTCAGACATTTCAAGCTGGGCTGAAGATAGACACATTTCCAGCCCATGCCATCAACTCCATTCATCTGGAACAGGTGCCAAGCTTATGAAATCCTCCTGCGGTGTGGTAGGCTCCACAGCATGCTTCATTAGCAACCAGCTGAGCAGCTCACCACCTCCAGCTCGCAGGCATTGCAAACAGTCTGGAGATCAGAGACCCAAACCTGGGAAGCAAAGGAGGCAAGGTTTCAAAGGCAGAGGGGGATTTAGGAAGACAATGCCGGACTCTGCAAAACCTGCTCCCAGCCCCTCTTATCCTCACTCGTTTGAGTGAACGCAGCTGTCTGTGTTTTCTAATTCGGAGGTACAATGCTGTGGCTGGAAGTGCTAGACATGGCCATGGTAGTCTTATTAAAAACAACATCTAATAAATTGCCAAATGCCATTTACCCTGGATAACCTCCTTAGCTGAAACTCTCCATATCTACTGGGGCTGCTTTGATGTATCCTTCTGCTGTCTCAGCCCAGATGTTGTCATAGATTTGCTGACGATGACTACAAACTGGCTTTGAAAGGCACTCTGGCAAGAAATACTTTCCCATCCTGTCTCAGATAGGGTCTGCTCCCCCCCCCCCCCCCCCACGTTTTTCTTACTGAGGCCATTGGGATGAATAAAGGCTCTTTGTTCATTTAGCCGTTTCTCTGCTTGCTGATGCTTTTTAAATTTTTTTTAAAAACTAAGTTGATATGACAGCGGCAGCAGTTCAATAGATGAAATAGGTCTCAAATACCACAGTGACGGCCAGTGTTTGAACACCACTTTCAGCTATAAACATGGACGGTGAAAAGGCACGGGAGCCTTAAGAGCCCCAGAAATACTTCCTCCCTCTCTGTTAAGCCCCAGGAAAAAGATAAAAAAATTCTACCGAGTGAGGAAATTCTCAAATTTTCTCTTGAATATTATGGTATGACACTCTCTTTCAGAGGAGCTGCCACCTTACTCTAGAAGTAGCGGATGCTCTTTATAGGATGAGAGGAAACAGCCTCAAGTTGCACCGGCGGGGTTTAGGTTGGATATGAGGAAAAATGTCTTCACCGAAAGGGCTGTGGAGCGTTGGAGCAGGCTGCCCAGGGAAGTGGTTTGTTCAGCGCAGGTGAACCATCCCCGGGGGGATTTAAAAGACGTGCAGATGTGGCACGTGGGGACACGGTTTAGTGGTGGACTTGGCGATCTTAAAGGTCTTTCCCGGCCTAAAGGGTTCCATGACTCCGTGGTATAGCTACTATAGCCCACGAGCCCCGTGGCCTCTCTGCCGATGTTCCGGCCACCATCAGGGAAGCGACCTACCTGCCCCTCCGGTGATGGGTGCAAAGCGCAACCTCCGTTCTCGTTCTGACAGGTGGGAGTGGGCCACGGAGGTTTCCGAGCCCACGTCCTCTGACACAGACCCGCGGCGAGGGCCCCCCGCGGGGCAGCGCCCACGGCTCCCCTACGGCTCCCGCACCGGCACGGGCCGCCCCCCGGCACGGGCACCCGCCCAGCGCCCTGCAGGGGGCGCCCTCCCGCACGCCGGCAGACGCCGCGCCGCAATGCGCATGCGCACGGCGCCCCCGCCACCCTTCCCCGCGTCCCGGCCTGGCGGGCGCCGCGAGGGGGCGCCCGAGCGGTGGGGCGGAGGGCGGGGCCGGCGCTGTGACGCGGGGTACGGCGGCCGAGCGGGTGGGGGCTCGGCGGCGGCGGGGCGCGATGGAGCGGCTGGAGCGGTGCGGCCGCCGGCTGCGGGCCGGGCTGGTCGCCGGGCGGGTGCGGGGCCGGCTGCCCTGGCTGCTGCTCGCCATCGTCCTCCTCGGGTCCGCCCTCAAGGACGGCGACCTGGTGCCCGAGACGCCCATGCAGAACAAGCGCAACCCGCTCAACGTGTGAGGAGAGCCGGGGGGGAGGGAGGGGCGGGGAGCTAGAGGGAAGGCGGGCCCGGTGGGGCGGGCGGGGGTCCCGCAGGGCTGGGGGTGCCCGGGCTGAGCGGGAGCGGGTGGGGGCTGCGCCGCGCCGATCTGGCCCCCTGTCTTCTGCTGGGGCGGAGGAGGCTGCCCCGGGGGCCGGGGAGGGGGAGCGGGGGGGCCGGGGGCACCCGCCCGCTCCCGATGTGGGGCCGGAGGGGTCGGATGGGGCGGGCGGGCAGGCCCCGGAGCTCGGCCGAGGGTGGCTTTGCGGCAAGCCGTGTGTGTGAGCCGGGCCGGCCCCGGCGGCAGCGGCTGTGGGAGAGGCGGCGGGTGCGTGAGGCGGCGGTGGCGAGCCCCGGGCCGGGCTGCTGGGGGTGGGAACGGCGGCTTCGGGGGGTTTCCTGGTCCTAACGCCTGCTGCAGTCCGCAGGACTGCGCGATTTGAGAACAGCCGGAGCTTCTTGCTCGGTTTTTATTGGAAGAGGAAAAGGAGGAGGTTTTTTCCTTCTTCAGCTCCCGGATGGTTCCTCGTATTTGAGTAAACTGATGGTACTGAACCGATCTAAAAGCAAGGTGAAGGAAATGAGTCTTTTAGCGTCTTTCGTAAAAGCACAGTTACTGCCACCCTTTTCTGGTACTTAGGCAATGATTTAGCTGGCTTAGTCATTCTTCAAAACTGCGCTTGAACGTTTTGAAGGGCACAAGGAAGGCGATGAGCTGGGCCAGTGCACGTGCGCTTCACCTGCTGCAGATCAGAAAGTAAAGCTAAAATTGCCGTTTTCCCCCGTGACTTGGGGAATTTTGTACTTTATATTGATTCCAATTTGTCATTTGGTGACATGTGGGAGAGGAGCTGCTTTTAGTGTGATTGAAAAGGACTGGCAGGAACACTTGGAGAGTGAAATTGATCTTACAGTAAAAACATACTACAGTTCAATTCTCCCTTCTTAAATAGAGGAAGGTTATCTGTACCGACAGTTTCTGAAGCAATTTTTTTCCCCACAAATTACTTGCCTGCTGGTTTGCCGGCAGCAATTATGTTAGCAGACTTTTTTGCTTTTAACTCTCCCAGTAAAATGAGGATTTTGTTTTCAATTACTATTCCATGGTAGCACCTGTAGTTGCCACACCGATGCCACTTCTACTGTAAAATTAAGCATAAAGGAGGTACTCCTCAAAATCCTGGGCAAGGCCCTGACAGTTTTTGTTAGGGTCTTAGGAATAGAGTTCAGGATCTTCACTACTTGTTCTTGTCTTCGATGCTGAGGTGATGATTAAATGATGATTCTGTGTGCCTAGCTATAGCTCAGCCACAGACCAGAATTCTGCTGTCTCTGTTTTTCAGACTGGGATGTGGGTAATGAAGGGGCTGCACAGTTCCCTTCTCCCACCAACTGATAGGAAGCAAGCTGCATTGGAAGGTGCTAATGGGAGAACAATGATCGTAGACTATGGTTGTCTTAACTAATTAGTGAATTCACTTGCACGTGCTCCACTTTAAGATTTGAAAAGAGGACTAGTTATGCAATACTGTCTCCTGCTAAACAGGATATCAGCACATCATCAGCTGGTTTTCAAGATTTTACAGGCATCGTAGCAAAAATTTTCAAGGCAGAGAGTGAATTTAGAGGTGGAAGGTTTTGTGTCTGCCAAAGGAAAGTTCTCATCGACTGGAGTGAAAGCAAAGGAACAAACATGTTGTGCTGCTTCATTTATTTTATAAGGTGGTGATGGAGAAGAAGCCGCATGGGCTGATGAAGGAAAAGAGTCAGCCCTTTCGGCTATCTTATTCCATATTAAGAGGTTGAGGTTGTGAAGGGCTTTGAAAGCAAAGATAATTGAGGTGGAAGAAGAGAATCAGAGGAAACATTACTGTGCTCAGGGTGACAAGCTAAAAATATGTTCTTGGCAGCTGCATTTGGAGTAGGACAGAGTGGAGCGGGTTTGTAGGGTGAAAGTGATTGCAAAACTGAACTGCAAGTCTGCTGCAAGTCTGAACGAGGGCTCTAGGTCTGAGGGAATGCTGCCTGGGAAACAGCTGAAGTACCTGATTGAGGAAATATTCAGGCCTTGGGCCTGAGAGAAACAGTGGGGAGAAGGTTAAGATTTTAGCTATGCTTTACTTTGAGGGGAGGGCACAAGTGTCTAATTTAGATGGTTCTGAAGACTGACTTTGAAAACCGACTTCTTCAAGCACCACCACTTACCCCAGCTTCTTTGAAGTTTCACACATGCATGTTTCTCTTTTGGCTTTTCTCTGGCAGATATTTTGTGAAGGTGGCTTGGGCATGGACGTTCTGGCTTCTGCTACCCTTCATCGCAGTCACCACCTACCAGTTTGCCAAAAGCAAGTTCCTCTATGGTCCCACGAAGAGCATTTTGATGGTGCTGCGGCGTCTCAGTGCACTGCTAGTGGGCACTGCCATCTGGTACATCTGCACCAGATTCTTCATGTATATCGAGAATCTCACTGGCACGTGCTCTACCTCGGGTAAACTCAGCGAGCCTCGCCAGCTGTATGCCACCAAGCAGGAGTGCCACCAGGACAACGGGATCTGGAATGGTTTTGATATCTCGGGGCACTGTTTTCTGCTCTCGTACTGTGCTCTGATGATCATGGAGGAGGTGGCTGTGCTGGAAGGCTTGTCCATAGACCAGAACTCTAATCTGCATGTTGTGATCAACATCCTGTTTCTTTCCTTGTGTTTTCTCACAGTGATCTGGGTGTTCATGTTTCTCTGTACTGCCGTGTATTTCCATGACTTCAGTCAAAAGCTTCTCGGTGTGCTGATAGGCCTGTCAGCTTGGTACGGGACCTACAGATTTTGGTACTTGAAACCCTTTTCTCCTGGACTACCTCTTCCAAATATACCTTTGACTTCAAAGAAATACAGTTATAGCAGATAAAATAAGTATTAAAATTTTTGGAAATTGATTTCAGTACTGGAGTAGTTGAATGTAGGAACAGTTGCTGTATTTCCAGTGTAAGGAACAAGGTGATGGGCTGGAGGAAACCAAATCTGTACTAGCCGATGGCTGGCAGGTGGTAATGAGCTTCTTCCTTGGGAGAAAAAAAAAAATTGGTATTGGAAGAGGTCTGCTCTTGTTTAGGAGCTGCTGACTGGCATTCTTGGCAAAGAAATCAGAAGTTGTATCTGTTCTCTTACTAATAAAGGGAGGAGCAGATCCAAGGCTGACAGAGGCCTTTGCTCTTTAAGAGCTTGACTGATCTCAAATTTATTATCCCTCTTTCTTTTTAATTTATGTCAAAATGTCATGGATGATCCAAACCTGATACTTCTTTTTTTTTAAATACTCGTATTGCCTTACGGGAAAGCTCTAATAATGACAGTGCTGCTAAGTGTTGCGAAAATATCAATACTCATTAAAGCAGTATATAGCTCTGTTGTGAAACTAGAACATCACATGAAGCATTAAGTACACTAACTTGCCACAAATGCTTCTTAGCTGTCTGCACCTTCTGCAACAGAGAGTAAATCTGAGATGTAATGTCTTAAGCAGACTGAGTTTAATTCCTGTCTGCCTTTGAAAAGGAAACTCTTGAAAAACAAGCCTTAACTTTCTCCTTAGGCAAAGTAATTGTAATAATACTTTGTCATTTTATTCTTGACAGAAAAAAAACAAACTCCTTCCAATTTTGCTAAAAAGTCTAATATTGGGGTTTTAATTTAAATCTTACGAATTGCACACTTTGCAACAATGAGTACTTTGTGGTATGTTTCTTCTAGAACAACAGTGAAATTCTGGTGTTATGAACAGGTTATCTTAACCCGCTATTTCCCAAATAATCTGCTTGGTAATGAATGAAACACATTGTTTATCCTAAGAGCTGCAAAGGAGTGTGCTTGAAGCAATATTTATTCTGGCTTATCCAGCAATATCAATAAGCTACTTAATTTTGATTGCACATAAAGCTGCGGCCACTTTTGATGTGGCTGGAAACCCACTACTGAATAAAACACTACTATTATATAATGAATAGGTATAAGGTGGGATGGGTATACTCATCATATCAATCAGCTATTTAGCATAGTCTTTATCTTGAAAAGCTTTTTATTATTTCATAAAGGCTTATTCATGACGCAATTGCACAAAATTTGTTTGACAGTTGTAGTGACGAGTGAGACAGCCAAAAAGGTCTGTGGGCAAGGCTGTAGGTAGTGTCTGTTAATCTGTGAGCGGGCTTGGTCTGTAGCGTTTGACTCCAAGGTGATTATTTTGCTGAATATAGGGTATGATGCACCGTAGTCTAATCTTGGCACATTTCTTTTTGCCATCTCAACAGCTCTCTTCCAGCAAGAGAGCGGTAGCATTTGCAATAAATACAGCAGTGTTAATTCCACACTTGTCATCTGCCTCTGAGGAGAGCTGGCTTCACCTGAATTTCCACTGAATTCAGCGGCAAGTGGGAGTTGTTGTGTGTCCTTAGAAAGTACAAATCACCTCTCGGAAAGAAGCTGTTTCAGGAGGTGGTGTATTTTCTGTCAGGCTCCTCCTTTTGGTTTTGCATTAAATTGCCTTTTGAGCTGACTCTTTGGAAAATTTGCTCTGATTAACTCATATTGGGTTTAACTAAATTTGTTTAAACAATGCAAATTCATTTGCAGACATTCTTTTGATGTAATGTAAGCCTGCTCCCAATAGAGCTAAGCTAGACCACAAGCCACTTTCACCGTGAAAAAGGATTATATACCCAGAAGGTTTTCTGATTAATTTCATTAAATTTAAGTTTCTGGTTTAGGTTATCTTTATGTAACTTTGCTGTATAGACAAGGCCTTGAACAGGAAATGCTATTTATTTAAACCAACTGACTTGCTGAAATTATGTTCAGTTTCACAAATGTTTTGTGCAATCACTATATGGATATTTCTGTCTATTTCTAACCAGTGTCTTACAAACTTTTTATTATGGAAATAATGTGGGATATGGTTATTCTCAAAACTTTTATTTAAACAATGAAAGAAAAACACTTGAAAACTTTATCAGTGTTTGTGTCTTTGAGAATCTGTTTCTGATGTCTGTAAAGATGCTGCTGCTGCTCTTCACTTCCCTGGATGATCCAGCCTCCAGGTATTTTTTTGACTACTGAGATGCATGATCAAACTGACATTGATAATTCTGCAATATTTGAATGAGTTAATATGGCACAGGTTCTCAAAAGTACAGGGTATAAAAAGAAACAAAACAAAACCAAAAAAACCCATGCGTGACAAAAGCAAGTTCCCTAATGTGTGCCTGTTGCACCAGGCAGTTCATTTTGTAGACATGGGCAGTTGCTTATTGTAGCAAAGGGAAAGCCTAATCCATTGAAATGTATGGGAGAATTCCCGTGGGCTGTAATACTGCTTATGAGTTTGGAAATCTTGCTGTACATGTCTTTCTCAGTACTCAGAGATCACGTGCCAGCTGTTGGCTTAGAAGGTTCACTTGTGCTCCAGACCTTTTCTTCGCGCTTTTTGACTCTATTTCAGAGCAAGTCTTTGCTTCCTTGCACTCTAACTGGAAACTGAAGGTTGCAAATTTTCTGTTGGCTTATTTGCCATCACCTTTATCTGACTTCCTTCCCTCTCCCAAATACATTTTTATCATTAAAATAAAAATGCGGCCTTTCTGTGACAGGTTTGCAGCCAAAGAGAAGCAGTGCTGTGAGTAGCTGGATTTGATGTCCAGTGACAAAGGCACAAATCAGCTGTCAACAGGTATTATTAATTTGTTTCAAGGTTTATTTTAAAAGTGTAATATTTTAAAGATAAATTTTCATATTTTGTAGTGAATTCCAAAAGATGGCAACTATAATTGCGAGAAACACTTGGGGGGGGGGGGGGTGTTTCTTTTCTGCATTTAAGTATTCCTCTTGTTCCTGCAGAGCTGTCTTTCTGTGTCTGTAGAATTATCTAGGGAATTTTTGTCTCCAACATCTTACTAGCATATTATTTATTTCAACATATGTTTGTTCATTTTTCATTGTCTGTGTTTGTCTAGCCTATTTCATGGGCTCTGTATCACAGTACTTTCACAGAAGCAGCATTTGGCCTGACTGATGTGGCTGAGGCAGGTCGTGGTCTTGGTGCCTTAAACATTTTCCTCCGCTGGGGCCAGCAAGGAAGGGAGTCACAGCTAGAACACAGTGGGAAGATTAACTGGATTAGGATTAATTTTGCTCTTCACTTACCTGGGACTCTTTCAAATGTTTGCGTCACTGGAGGCAAGATCAGGCAAACGGGAAAGTTTAGATCTTTCGTAAGAGCCGTCTGAACTGTTCAGACTTTAAACATGTCTGAAACAGGGGTTTGATTCTTCCTCAGAGTCTTTGTTCAAAGCAAGCTTGTTCCATGAATGCTTCACTGGTGCTAAATGGTATTCTTGGTTTGCCAATTTATTTGTGGGTACCAAACTTAGATTGCCTAGTGGCTGTAAAAAAAGAATCCTGTTTTCTGTTTTGATGCATGGCAATTAATGACAAAGTGAGAAACACCCAGTTATGCCCTGTGGTGCACTTGAATGGAAAAAAACTGTAGGGGCTGCTGTGATATATGAAATGTTTTGGAAAATCAGGCTTTAGTTGTGAACACAAGTCTATGGTCACTTTTCTTAGTGAAATAATACCTGTTTTTTTCCACTGTAGCTTAAAGTAGATCCCTGCGGCTTCTCTGCAATCAGCCTTTTCCAGCTCTTTGCCTTTGATCAGCCTGTGTTTATCTCTGTTCACTCAGAAACCTGTTTCCTGGGATTATTTCTTTTCATAGCTTCATTTCACCTCCTGGAGTGCAGATTAGTAATAAATGCTCTTTACCTCTGCTAGATGTGTGCTTTCTCTCTATATATTTTGCCTTCCCTTCTTTTAAGTATTTTGCCAAAGCTTAAGATGAAAGTAATTAATACTAGCAAAAAAGGCTGTTGTGACTCTGAAGTCATAATTAACCATTGTTAAAAGGAGTTGGTCTGTCACTGTAATTGTGTTTACCTGGAAAAAAGCACATGCTTAATTTATTGAAGCAGAACTATACCTGATGTGCTTGAACTCAGGGAAGGGAAGAGGAGGTAATGTGACGGGGTGCTTGGTGAGTTAGTAGAGTTAGGTTTGTCCTTTTCTTGGGGAGCATGCACTGCATTTCTGTAATGAGTAGTTTCACCCAGGTGTTCAGTAGGAAATTATTAATAAATTTGAATGTGGGAAGGGTACCTTAGTACTTAAAGTATACAATGAGAACACAGAGGTTACAAGCTAGAAAAGCAGAAATGGAAATTACTTGGGATTGAGTGCAGTCCCTGAAATTTCAGGCAATTGTGTAGTAATACTTAGTCTGAAGGATTATTTCTTTTTAAACTACCCTCTGTCCATCCCAAAACACAGGCAATGTCATGTGCCTTGTAACAAACTGAATAACTTCTCTGTAAAGCTTTGGAACTATAGTATGGCACAGAAAATAAGCAGTCAGTGAAGAGCTTTACCAGCCTTTCAGGAGAGTTGAATATCAAGGGAAAGCAGTACTCGGAAAAATGCCCTTTCTCAATCGCGCTTTTCCTGACAAGGTATCCAATGGTAGGAGATCTGCGGTTGTACTGTGTATATCCCCAGTGGTGTAAGGCTGAAGAAAGGAAAGCATGGAACAAAAGTAAATACAAATTATGATTATTTTTTGTCTCGCATCTCTGAAGCCTTTTTCCATGTCCAGTCTGGGTTTGTTTTGCAGTTTTAGGTCGTGTATTCCTTCAGTCATGTAATTTAATGCATTTAATCTGTGGGAAACATGGTTGATATCAGAGCAATAAATAGGCATATCCTCAATGTAAATGTCATCTCACTTCTGAAATGTCTTCCCTGAATCCCGTGCTGCCTCTGTTCTGCGGAGCCTTCCCCATCTCGTGGGGACTGGGGAGAAGAGCAGTGCCAAGAGGTTACCCGCAGTGTGTCTGTGTTGGTGACAGGCTTAACATCATGACTCATTGCTGGAGAAAATTCAGCTAAATAGGTTGTGGCTCAAAGTAGTTGACTGTGATAGAGAAATCCATGCAAAATTAATTGAAAATAAAGATTATACTAAGCCCTCAAAGCCTGTTAACCTTATATCCAAATGGGTGAATTGTTTGCACCCAAACCCAGCAGGATTGTGCTGATTTGGATGGCACTCAGGGTCTGCCCTCTGTGTTTTGCAGATGATGGAAGTGAGCATGGATTTAGTATGTGCTTGGTATAGTGACACTCTAGACCACAGCTCTTCCCAGCACTGTGCACTGTTGCTCTAGCTTTGCCATAGCCTGACCTGACTGATTTGGTTTTTAGAAGAATGGGAGTATTACAGGTTTAAGTTTTTTAAGAATATTTTTTTTCCTGTTGATTGTCATGATTTATAAGTTAAGAGAAAAAATTATGCCAGGGTGGGTTTTTTTGTTTTATTTTTGTTTTCTGGGGAGTTTTTTTTTGTTTTGGGTTTTTGGGTTTTGGGTTTTTTTTTTGCTTGTGGCCAAGAATCCTCCCTATTGCTGTTCTGTAGTGGTTGCCTCCAAGGGCATGGAATGGAAAGAAATTGCTTTTGGTAGGCAAAAATAGAAGAGTGTTCCAGGAGGCTTGCAGTGGAGTGACATGACCTTGTGATGTAAAGAGCATGTGCGAAACAGCACTTAACTATGCAGACTACTTCGTTCTATGTGAAGAAGTGCCTGCAGCATTATAAAGCACCCTCAGACCTGGTTACACTCTGTTCTGATTGCAAAGTAGCTTTATTTGGATAACTCTCTTGGAGCTAAAAAGGATTTAGGTCGCAGGAGAGATGATGTGCTGGTAGGAAAGGGCTGAGACAGGAGGCAATGAAAGGAGGGGGATGGACGGTGTTATTTTTAAAGAAAGGCTTTCTAAGTTGTCATTGGTTTATGCTGTTAGTTAAAGAGGTTTTTAGCAAGACTGTCTCTCCTTCATTTCTTAGCTGTTCTTTCTCAGAAGGTGGAAATGGGAGGTGCTGTGTCCACTGATGCAGAGCTTCACAACCCATGGGCTCCTGACAACAGAAATGTCTCTCTGAAAATGGTCACACATCCCCAGCTGTCTGCGTCAGGAGAGTGAAACCAGGGGAGTCCAGGAGAGAAGAAAGGGGTAGGATGGTAGAGAGGGGTAAAGAAAAAAAAGAGCTGAAAGTAGATCATTGTGCAGAGGAGAAAGACAAAAAGGAAGGGGGGGGGGAACAAACAAAAAAACCAAAACAAAACTACTGTGAGCTCCCAATGAGTGGGTGGAGGTTGACACTTTGCTCATCGATGCTCTTCAGCATCGAAGTCACGTGGAAATAGAAATAATCTGCTTTGGCAATGGCAACTGCCGTCTGCAGGTAGAGCCTTGGCCTGCAGCACACAGGTTACTGCAGTCTGCAGCCTCTGCTTGCCTTTGCCGCAGCTGCAGTGATAGACAGCTGTGTCCTGACAAAGCAATTGTTCATCTAAATTATTTATGGCATACGTGGTATTCTTTCTTTCACTGTGAGGCATTTAAAGCAGACTATTTTCTCTCTGTTTAATCCTTCAGAGGAAAGCGTGTAAAATGGAGAGTGAAAGGCAGTGATAGTAAATATGTCATTTGGGCACATTTGGAAATCAGCATGAGGGGGAAAAAAATAGGAAATTTGTTTGTCGTGAATGCACTTTGTCTGAGAATACAAGTTCCAGTCTGTTTTCACTGCTGCCTGAAACCTTAGATTTAATATCACTGAGGCCATGCTTTAGGAAATCCTTTAGGGGTATGAAATCTGTCCCTGTTCACAACATACTTATGCAGATGTTTTAATTCCCAGTCATACCTGTGGGTTTGAAATTTTCTTTGGGCACAGCCTGCTGAACATGGACTGGCGAGTTTATTCTGTCCCACCAAGGCAGAAGTAGCTTTTCTACAGGCTGAAGTAGTAAGAGCAGCTTTGCTGATGGCATGAACAGATGTGAAATTACCCTCTTATTCTCTGCTATGCCACAGAAAACTGCAGGTGTGGAGTTACAGTACTTAGCTCTTGGGTTGTACCTTATTTCCTGGTTCTTTGGTTATTTAGTTTTTAATCCCATATTATCATATTTTATATTATCCCTGGCCATCTCAAAATATTATTATCATATTATCCCATATTATTTTAATCCCATATATCTCTCAGGAACCTGAGAGATTTAGCTGCTGTCATTGCCTGCATTGTGGATTCAGTCCAGGTGGTCTGGGCTTTAATGTTCATGATGGCAGTGAATGCCACCAAACGCAACCTGATGTTAAATATTTTCACAAGCTTTAGTGTTTTCTGTTTGCTGTTCTCATGTGGGGAAGTCCTTCATTTATTTTCACAGAAGAAAGTAAGTTTCCCCTTGCTTGAAGGAGCAGCTCTTACACCATCCCTCTTGCCTCCTTAGCCAGGATACTGAAATTGCAGTTGGGTGATAAGGACGGTTTTTTATTCAGAAACAGAGGAAGACTTGGCAATTAATTTCTGAGAGGGCCACGAGAAGGTCACTAGGTATTCTTAGGCAGCCCTTGATCTCGACTTCTTTGGCAACTTGTGACAGACTCTGTGGTGCGTTCCCTGTCCTCTGGCAAGCTTGATTTTGAAATCCTTTATTCCGCATGGCGAGGTCGTCTCCATCCCTTGACAAGCAAAGGAGAAAGCTGCCAGTCAGCTGCAAGACTGACATGTACCTTTTCAGTTTTTGTAATTGAGTCTTTTGAGCAAAACCCGTAGGAGTGAAAAGATTTCAGAAGCTGTAGTTCTACAAATCTGACCATTGGGAGCCTATTAAACAGGAGGCTTGGGAGGGGGGAGGGAGTGACCGCTCCTTGTGAACTCGCTTAGTGTCATGAAGCTCCACCTCAGGTGCTCAGGAGGGCTTGGACTTGACAAAGCAGCCCCTGATTTTCTTTCCTCTGATAATGAAAAGTTCCACATTTCAGCACAGGTGCAGATTTTAAAGCCCGGAGGTACCTAAAAGCACATTTGCCTCTAAAACACAGAGAGTTTTTAAGGATAAAAATTTGCTTGGGTAAATAAGTACATGTAGGGTAAAGCCTAAGAAGGACCCTAACGGGGGTCGGATCAGGTGCACAGGAGTATTTGGTGCAAGATACAGCACAAGCCATTCCCCAGGGGCAAATTGTAAAGTGTCCCAGTGCAGACTTTGCTCCAAACAGTATCTGTGAGGTGCCTCACCTTCCAGCCCTACCCCTTGGGTGCTGCTGTTACCCCACAGCTTGCTGAGAGGAAAGCGTGAAGTCCTGGAGTGAGAAAACAGGTTTTTGTTATTGTTTTCATGTTTCTGTGTGCAGAAAGTGCCTTGGGCAGCAAACATTGGGCCAGTGCCTGGCTTATGGCCATGTAGTGTGATGGTCTCCCCTTTTAAATGCAACTAGAGCAGAAGTCGTCTGATTAGGCTCGGATCAGCTAGAACAAAAGCAACTTTTTGTGATGACAGCCTATAATCACCACAGGGCTGCTTATAGTAACTCTCTAATCTGGATCGATCTGGGTGGTGACATTCATCTCCCAGTTCATTTCAGCATGGTCTTGAACGTCAATCCAGCCTCTGCCTGTCACACTAATTGTCTTTTATCACTCTCACAGATTGCTTTTCCCTGGAGCAAAGTCCTGGTATTTTTTCATTACCACAGCAGGGAAACAAGGCTCAGTGGCAGGGAATGGCACTGTCTTCACTGATTTTTGCTTTTTTTTTTTTTTTAATTTGGTCCAAAGCAAAGGCTTGTTAGTGAATATTTCTAGCTGAAAACCTATACAAAACTCATCACTACAGCATCTGTGGCTTCCCAGCAGCCCACAAAGCAACATGACAGACAGCTCTCGTGTGTTGGTCCAAACTGACCCGTGCCTTGTTCCAGCTGCTGGCTCTGTCTGGCTTCCTTATAATAGTTGCATTTTTAACAGTCTGCTCCAAAACAAAACAGACACCTATTTTCTCCAGCGTTTAGAGTTCTGATTTGCTCCATGATTTTAAATTTATTCTTTGGTTTAACAAAGCAAGGAGCAAAGTAACCAGCAGCAGTCTTGCTAAGCTTCCTTCTGCCTCATTCTCGGGCTGAACTCCTGGGAACTGTGCGAGTATTTGCTCTTGTTCTCTCTGGGTTTCCTGGCCTTGTACCCCCTTTCTACCCTTCCTTTCTACACCCAGCGTGTGCATTTCATCAGCTTTTGGAGATCACCAGGGAATGTCCGTGTAGGAGAACGGGCAAAGGTAAAAGTATGAAATCCTGGTAAGGGTTTCATGTCAGTGTATCTTTGTACGTTCTTGTGGGGAGTTTAGCATCAGCTAATGGACCATGGGTCATTGTGTATATTCTTACACCTTTCAGATTCAGCAAAAGGGATGACCTCAGGGGACCCTGTTGCCTCCCTCTTCAAAAAGAAGCAAAGTAACTTTCTTCCAAAGTCATTGATACCGTGAAGCAAATATCTAACTGTATTTGGGAGAATGTGTGTCTGTAACATTTGACTTGGCAGCCTTGGCTGCAGGTGCCTGGTCTGCATGCGCAGGTGGTGGATTTGGGTTCTCGCACACCCGTTTTAAGTGTGGCCCTAATCACTGGGGGGGAACACGGATAACACAGCTATGCGGGTCGTTGTATTCCAGAAGTATGTCAGGCCAACCTACACAATTGCGACAAGCACAGTATGAATTTGTGCATTTTGCACTGTCTAATCACTATGTGCTCATCCCTTGTAATTCCTGCTAAATATTCACAATTCCATGGCTGCCAGGTTGTATCAAGAACCAAAGCTCCTGGGAAATCCTGCTGGTTTCAAATACATAAATATAATTTTTGAGTCGGAGGCAAACGCAATTCGTATTACTTCAGTCACATTTGGCATACGTTCCTGAGCCTAAAGATGCAGCATGACTCACTAGGGATCACCGGAGCACTTGGAAAACCAGCCAGAGGAGATCCTAGCAGGCTGAGCGCTTACAGAAATGAGTGCCTTGGAAGAGGAATACATATTGTTTCCATGTGAGTTTTATACCAAGGCAGTACATGAGAAAAAGCACAAACCACCTGCACATCCCTCTGCCCTTGCTGCAGGATGTTGAACACATTTAGAAATGTGAAGCCGTTACTCCTCCCATATGGTTTATTGAGGATCTCAGTTTTCAAAGCATGAGTAGCAGTGAGGCCCATTATTCTTTCCAACATGCAAAAGGCACAAGAAAGTCATCAATGTGATTCTGTGCAAAGTGTCTCTAAGAAAACACACAGCGAGGAAATGACAGAAAAGAGCCCCCGATGGAAGAGAAAGCCAAAGTGCCTTCAGGAAAGTGCTGAAAAGTTCTGAAAATGGTCATACTTTTTCAGAGTCCAGATATGCTCAGTCGGTGAAAGATGCTTTGCAAATCCATGAAGGAAAACTCAAGAGACAGAGCCAAAAGGCTTAAAACAATAATCTCCTTCATGTGCCAAAATTCAGGATGGAAGTCGAAATGATTTCTCTCAGGAAAAAAGTGCGGCAGTTAAAGACAGACGTTAAATTCTTTTAAAAAAAAGCCCACCAAAACCAGACGTAGAAAGTGGATACATTCTAAAAGCAGCTCAATAAAAAATATTCCTTTTAATGAAAATAATTTAAAAAATGGATACTTGAAGAATGCAAATCCACCTTGACTGTGACCAGCTACTGCACCCTGCTCCCAGGAAAGCCTCCAAGCACGACAACACAACGCCTTCTAGAAGAAGAAAGTCCCCGCTATCTGCATGTGTGAAATGTGGCCAGTGAACAATTTGGAAACACAAACGTACAGGACCGAGTATCCGAGTCCCATTAGTTAACTTGGGTGTCAGGAAACTTCCCGGGGTTCCTGCCTCTCCCACTGGAGCCGGCCGGTGCCGGAGGCGGTGTCGCTTCCCGGTGAGCATGGCTGAGCCCGTGAACCCCTGAGCCTCTCACTGGAGTTGAATACTTAAACCTAAAAAAGGCATTTACAAGTTGACGCATTTTTTTTGTTGTTGTTGTCTTATTTCCTTGCAGTATACGTTTCTACTTCTAGACTATGGAATGTTACATTAAACAATATAATTATTCATTACCTTGCTTCAAATTTCATTACAGTTACTGAGGCTTCATCATAATTTCACACAGCACAGAGACACCAAACTAAACACCAAGCAGCCAGCACTAGATGTATTTTTTCTTTAAGTACCAATAAGCAAAATATCCCATTCCCCCCAGAGATCCCATCAGGAAGGAGGCTCCAAAGAAGGAGGGAGGTTTCCGCTTGACCAGCCTGAAGGCATTGGGTACCACTGCGGAGAGGAGCGTGGTATGTATATCTCCCAAAACTTTCCTGAAGGCGAAGCGTTTTTGTATCCTGTCAAAGAAGGACTGTAGGTTAGGTCTGCTGCCATCTTCCCAGTATTTCTTAGAGAGTCCCAGAAACTTGAGGCGGTGCAGGGTGGCTCCTAATAAGACATCGGCCAAAGTAAAGACGCATCCGCAGAGCCAAAGTTCACACTTCTGCCCTGGAGAGATAGAAGTAGGTAGGGTAAGAAGAAACCCTTAGGTGGGCACCTAAAGGCTTGCTCAAAAGATCCACAAAGGCAGGAGCATTTGCATTGGACCTGGGGTGCTTTTTCTCAGCGCTCTGATATCCCAAGAAATCAGACCCATTCTACCAGGCTATGTGATGGAGGATATGGGGGCCCCAAAGCTGGGAATATGAGATTATCATTTATAGCCCACATGAAGATACAAATTGCTGTCTGCAAAATGGCTCTGCTACCTCTCTCTGAAGTCCAGAACAGCAGGAGATGGCATCCTCCCGTACCCCGGAGGCCCCTGGAAAAGGGCCCTTAACCCCCCCTTGAAGGAAGGTGTGGTGCAGTGACCCCTTCTGCTGTGTTAGTGCTTGGGGAGAGCAGCAGTGTTTGTCCTTGGCTGTACTGGGAGCTGTTTCAGGAGTGTCATGTTAACTTGTCCTATTTTAGGGATGCGAGAAATCCTCAGGAATCAAAACCATTTGCTGGCCCAGTCTGGCTGCTCTCCCAGTGCGCTGTTGGGGAGGTCCTGCCTCTGTCCACTCTCCTGCACCGGGGACCCTGCTCCAGGACACCAAAACTGGCAGCACATCTGTGCTGAGACAGGTTTTCAGGGGAGGCAGAGATCAGTGTGAATGCTGGTCATGAGGAAGGACGCTAAAGCGTTGACGGCCCCTGATAATGGGTGGCCCTGGAAATAACCTCACCAGAGAGATGTCCAGGAATAAACCAAGCTGCTGTTAGGCTGCAAGAGGCGGGCTCAGGCCAGGATAGTGTTAAACGCTCCTCTGCTGCCCTTTCAATGCTAAGGAGCAGGGCTAGGATGGAGCTAAGGCAGATGAAGGGAGGTGTAGGTAAGGAAGAACAACAGAAGGAGCACAAAACCTGGCCCCATCCAGCCTGAGCCCCTGGCTTTGCACCAAATCCTTAATTTTGGGGCTCTTCCACTGTCCTGTGGCTGCTATATCAGGGAAGGAGAGAGAGGCACCTTTATTGCACCCCTGTGCAGGCATTGGTGCTGTAGGGCTGCCTGCAGGGCCAGGCCAGTGGAATTACTGGTAATTAGCAGCCCTCATTTGTAGCCGCTTGGCAGCCTGCCTAATCCGGCTAGAGGCACAGCCCAAGTGGACAGATTGCCTGTGCCTAATTAGTCAATAAATGTTTTCAGTGACTAATGAATTGTGGGGGTTCTGTGGGGACCCTGAGGATGCTTTGGCTCAGAGGTAAGGGAAACGGTGCTGAGGTGGCTGCCTTGCTCCCAGGCACTGCTGTGGGCGAAGGAGAAAGCACGTGTGAGGATGGCGACTTTGGGAGAGAGCCATGATCCGGCCCTACCCCTCTCGGCTCTGGGCTTGCACCTGCTGCTGAGACCTGGACCCAGCTGTGGGGTGCCCCAGCCCCTTGTACCCCTTCCCAGCACCAAGGTGGGGCAGAAGCACAAGCGAAGGCAACTCGTCCCCTTTGCATCCGTGGCAACCCCAGTTTGGACCAGCCTGTCCCAGCCGAATGGGGTGCCTGTGGCAGGGGGTCGCCCTGTGCTCCTGCAGCATCTCCCACCCTCCTCCTGCCTGCCCTGCCCTGCCTGCATCGCTGCGCCTCCGGCCGGCAGCCTGGGCTGCGTGGGAGGAGAGCTGCTGCACTGCGGCTCCTGGGAAATTGCCAAAGGGCTGGTGCTCGTGCCCGCTGCTGAGATCCTGACCTGGCTGTGGGCACGGTGGGGGGAGTTTGGGGGGCAGGAGCAGCACGCAAGGACCGAAGGCAGCGGAGTGCCCAGGTGCCGGCAGTAGCAGCGGCAGCAGCCACCCCTCTGCTCCAGGCAACCAGGACGTCCTCCAAGGGCACCTCATTAGACTGAATTCTGCTGAGCTATCCCAGCTCTCAGATTAGTTAATGAGTGTGTTCGTTGGAGGCAATTAGGGCAACGCAGGGTGCTGCTGTGAATGCATCAGGCCTCTCGGCAAATCCCCAACCAGGTGCCTTGCAGGGCCCGACCTCGGCATCTCCGAGGGCCCTTTGGTGCGGCCCCGAGCGTGACGCAGGACTCCCCATGGCCGAGGCCAGCCCCAAGGGCAGGGGCAGCTGCGGGGCTGTCCCCTGATTAACTGCATCTGGGCTCTGCTCCGGACTTGGCACCGCGGCGCTGGCAGCCACCAGCCGTCCCGGGGCTGGGGTTACGAGCCCTGCCAGCAACAGGGACAGGAGGATGATGGCGTCAACCTGGGGTGACGGCGGGACAAGTGATGCCCAGCTGTGCCCATGCATCCCTGTCTGCCAGGGCGCTGGGGTGGCTCTCGGCAGGCACCCAGCAGCATGTGTTTGATGTCGGGGATGGCTGGTGTTGCTCTCTCCCACTTGCTGGCATTTGACGCAAGTCCTGTAAAGGCTCCCACCCCTCCAGGGCCTCTCAAATTCCCATCAGGTTTCCCTGCCCGTGTTCCGGTGAGATGTGCAGCAGTCCCGTGGCCAGGGGGGTTGGCTGCGGGACATGTCCCCAGCCCTGCGCTTTTGTCAGCCTGTGCTCCTCATGGTGCAACAGCTTGGGGCCAGCCTGCTCCTTCCTGAACCAGCCAGGGCATCAGTCACTGGCAGCCCCTCACTGGGGCGGAGGGGACCTGCCACCACCCTGCGATGACTTTAGAGCTCCCACAGAGCAGCTATGAAGACAGAGGTCCTGCTGTCCCCTTTGGCAAGGGGTGCGGGGGCTCCCCAGAGCAGGGGTGGTTTGCCAGAGGTTAGTAAGGCCACAGCTGCAACGACATTGGTACACCCAAAAATGGTGGTCGCCCCGTGGGGATGTTCATCAGGTGCAAAGCCATCAGCTCTTCCTGGTGTTGCACCTCGGTCTTGTGTGGAAAAACACCCCATAAATGCAGCCCAGCGCCTACCTTGGTACTCCAGTTTCCTCTTCTCCAGCTCGGCCTCAATCTGGTCAAGCACCATCCCCAGTTCACCAAGGATCTTCTTCAAGTAGTTCACGTTGTCATGCTCCAGGATCTTGGCCTGTGTGGAGAGCGGGATTAGGGTGGGGGATGGATGGATGGATGGACAGACGGACACGTGTCCCTGCAACCATGCAGGGACGCGAAGGCACCAGGTGCCTGTGGCAGGTCTATGGGTCATGTTCCCCCACCGCCAGAGATGTGTGTGGCTTTGACCTACTTACCATGAGTTTCTTCTGCTTGGAGAGGTAGGGCTCTGAGAGCTGTGGCTCCTCGTCATGGTCCAGCTTCATCAGCTCCGTGCTGGCATTAGCTAAATGTCCTGGGGGGAGACAGAGGGGCTGGGGGGTCTGTGTTTGGCAGGGATTGGGATGACCTTGTGTCCGGTAGCAAAGCACCTCATCCTGCATGCAAAATAGCGTTGTGGCACCAAACAAAACACCCCAGAGAGTTTAAATGGGCCAAATTCACGGCTTGCTGCTGCTGTGCTGCCATACGGGTGGGTGGCTGGGGCATCACATGCTCTCCCGAGGGCACGTGGTTTCTTCAACCCTCCCATCCGCTCATGGCAGGCAGTACTGGCTGCGGGGTACAGCAGATCCCCCTCCCTGGCTGTGACCTGTCCCAGCCCTGTGGGTTTCAGGGTGGGTTCAGCTCTCTGTTTCCTTTGCTGGATTCATATTAGAGCTGCCAGCAGATCTCTGTCTCTTACTGTTTTAAGAACAACCCCGAGCTTCCCCATAACCTGGTTCCTGCAGCTCCATCCCCAGCTGGTCAATCCTTTGGGATGTCTGAGCTGGCTGCCCACGTGTGGGTGTGCGTGCAGAGCAGCACGGGGTGGGGGGATGCTCCCTCCCGAATGAAGCTGTCCTGCCCGGCTTGGTGTCTGGGGATGCAATTTAGTAGTGTGGAGCCCATCACGAGCATGGGAGAGACGCCCACCCTCCTCCCTCCCGGAGCATGGGGAGGATGCAAAGGGCTTTGTGCAAGGGAGCTAACGGAGGGAAAGGAGCAGAGTAAATGGAAGAACAGAATACGAGATGCAGAGTAACACCTTAGGGACGACATAAATTACCCGAAGCTGGGCTAATCTCTTCCTGCCAGGGACCATCTGTCTGTCCCTCCTTGTCCCTCCAACAAGGGCTTGGCTCTGCCAATGCGTGGGTGTGGGAGGTGCCAGGGCTGGCTGGGGCGGCAGCCAGCAGCAGGCTGTACACTGCCACAAAATGGTGAAACTCCCTGTTTTCCACCACGAGCCTTGAAGCTTGTGCTTGCTAAGGCTCCCAGCCAGCTCTCCTGGGGCTGTAACTCAGAGGGAAGCCTGGATATCACCCCAGTTTTCCCCTTGGGAGAGCCTGGCCCTTGGTTCACCGTCTCCTTGGGTCACAACTGCATGGATTTGCCTCAGCACCCACTGCAACGGGGCAGCGCAACCATTGCCTGGGCATAGGGGATGTGCTGGGGAGGAAGGGCACCACAGGCACTGGGGAATCCCACGGACCTGCCCATAGCCCCTCTGTTGCAATGGCTTGGGAAAAATGCCACCATCGAGGAGGTTTGGACAGGGAGATATTTTTAATGACCTCAGCAGAGTGCTGGGGAGGTGATGCAAGGCAGACGGGGTCTGAAGCCATCGCAGCAGGACCCTTTGGGGAGGGGATGGGCTCTGCACCCTGCATCTGCCCAAGGTCTGGGGGTGGAGGTGGTGCTTTGTGACATGGGGAAAGCCGCCTGTGCAGGGTGCCAGCAGAAGCAGGGCAGACCATGAGATACACCTCCGAAACAGCCTATTTCTCTTTGTGGCTGAGTGCATCCCATTTCAGAGGGACCATCTGTGAACCAGGCAGCTGAAGGGACAGTGGGAGGGGAACAGTGTTTGCTACAGGTGCCATTTGGGGCCGGAGCCTAAAGGAGGGGAGAGACATGGGGCATGCCAGTGCCCTCCTAACAAGGTCACTTCTCTGGCAAGGGACTCTCTCCAGGAGCAATCCTTGCTGTTGAGTTATATTAAGCATCGTCAATGTTTCATGAGCACTTGAAGGTCAGGTACACAGTCTTATGCCGATTCATCCACTATCTGCAACTCTGGCTGTAGTCACCCCACCTCTGCCCTTAGAGCTATTGGAGGGAGAGGGGATGTGCAGGGGAGGGGATCTGCAGGAGAGGGAGCAAATTCATGTGCCCGAGAAAGAGCTGGGCGAGAAGCCTGCAGGGCCCATGGGAGCCTGGACACCCCCAGGGCTAGGAAGCCTCTACAGGGTGCCTGCAGCTCCCAGATTAGCTGTGCTTTGCCATTTCCCAGCTCTGTCCCTGCCTGCGTTGGTGGAAAGGGGAGACGAGCAAGAGCAGGGTGGCTGGCCGGGCTGCAGAGCCAAACTGAGCCTAAAGGAAGGGCTGGGGGAGCCATCCTGCTGGCGCCGGCCCTGGGCAGCCCCGCTGGAGAGGCGACTTACTGCGGATCTCAGCGGTCGCGTACTTTGGGATCATGGAGTCGGTGGTGAGCTCAGGGTGCAGGATGCAGCCGTGTGTGTAGGCGTCCATGGGGAGGGAGTCCAGCAGCTCCCGGTACTGCAGCACCCGCGAGTGCAGCAGGCTGCCCGGCTCAGGGATCAGCTGGGTGACGTTTTCTGCGAGGGCGAAGGGAAAGCTGTTAGCAGGACCCGGGGGGGCTCAGGCACTCGTGAGTGGGTCATTAGCCTGCACTGGACACCAGTGTGCAATCCTGCTTGAGCTACCTCTACGCAGGGCTGGCTGTGGCAGTGCATTAACTCAAAACCATACCCCATACTCTGCCCTCTCCACTCAGCCCGTCCTGGCCAGGAGCGCATCCAGGCCGTGCCCAGAGATCAGCAAACCCGCAGGACCACAGGGACGTGTACGCACGTAATTACCCACACCCGCAGCCCCTGCGTCCACAGGAGCTCAGGGTAGCAAGCCCTTTGTCTCTGCAGCCCCTGAATTTGTACACTGTGGTTTCACATCTCTTAGAAGGGGAACAAAATCTTCCCATTCTGCAGAAAAGAGCTAAAACACGGGGATTTGAGTTTGGGATCTCCTGAGTTACGCACTTGTTACACCAGTGGCAATGAGATACCTAATTGTCTTGGGCTTCCTTGAAAATCCCATTCAAAATGGGTAATCAGGGAGTAGATGACCAAAGAAGGAGCCCAGCACATCTTCCCTCTGCGCTCAGCTGGTGCCTCAGCTGCAGGAGCATCCCTCGCCCCAGCTGGCTTGGCACCTCCCTTGCCTTGTTGGGTTTGTTTTATTCATCTTTTGCAGAGGGCAGTTTGTATCCTGCTCTTTTTATTACACTTTCAGCTCAAAAGACACGGTGGATGACACCACAAGGAGCGAAATGTTGCTCTTGTCTCCAGGAATATCAGGTCCATTGTTTTTATGGGATCATAAAGGTTTATGGCATTTTCAGATAGCATTTAATAGGTAGTGAGTAAATTTACCACCAGGACTCAGTACACCCAGTTGCCCACATGCCGTCCGCAGTGCAGGGCTCACCGCACACCGGCATCTTGGGCTGAGTTAAGGCACATCAGCAGAAGGACTTCGGCAGACGTGGCCAACACGGCTCCTTAACTAAGGGCCTGAAATGAGAGCTCTGCCCAGCCCCGCTGCCGGCGGCAGGAGCAGGACTGCGGGCACGGCCTGGCGATGCCTGCTCAGCAGAGACGCACAGCTCGCTCTGCCCTGGGCCAGGCAGCATCATGCCTGCCGGCACCTGCGGCTGGACAGGAGCCAGGGAAATTTTGGCAGCTCCTGTATTGCAAAACTCCTAACATCTCTGATTCAGGGCTGCCTCTGACCGATGGGCATCAGCATTACTGTCCCCTGAGCAAGGGGAGGTTTTGGTAGCTCCTCCCTGCCCGCGGGCTGCTCGCTGCCTGCACTGCCTGGACTCCAACTCTCCAAGCAGGGATTTTCCACCCAAGAAAAAGCAATCAGCTGAATGAAATAATAATAACTGACCTATAGCCTGTGTGCTCCTTCCACAGGACTCCTGGCCAGCACCTGATGGGCAGGCTGGGACCGAGGCTGGAAACCAGTACATCCAGAGCGACTGCCCTGTCCAGCAGCGAGACGGAGCAACCACAATGAAATAGCAGCGTGCTGGCCACCGGCCCGTGTCCTTCAGCACATCCCAGGGAGGTTTTTCAGTGGGATGGTGCTCGCCCTGCCTTTGCACGCCACGGCAGACCTGCACATATGGGCTGCTGTTGCATATATCAGCAAGGGATGGGCCGTGCAAAGGTGGGATGGGGGGAGGCTCAGAAGGATGGGGTTGGGGGTGCAGCCCTTGGAGAAGCCCCTCACCCAGGCTCTGAGAGGCATTGCCACCGGCCAACTCATCAGTGGTTTCTTGGCACTGCTGGGTGGTGCCCTAGTGAGAAGCACCCTCACAGGTCCTTATCAGCACTATTCACGTTTTTTTTTGGGGAAAGAAAACCATTGCTCATCACACCACCCTTTACTGATAGCTGACCCTCAGTTTGTGTGTAAGCACTGAAAAAGACCATGGTCCCAGCCCAGGGGAAAATGTAACTCAGTGAATACACCTTCTTATAAAGGCATTTTCAAGCTCTGCAGGTCTCTGCAAGTTGGGTGTTTCCCCCTCAGACCAGCGCGATGGCATCCTGATAATGCTTTTGCCAACCAGCGCTGGTGGGCAATGGCTCGGAGCAGAGCACACAGCAGGGAGTGATGCTCTGGGCCCTCTTCCCTGGAGCTTCCCCTCTCCATTTTTCAGTGAAAAGGTAAGAAATTGCACCTGGCTGGAAAATCTCAATGACAGGAGTTTCCCAGTGCACGGGCAGCACTGTGTCCCCCTCCCGCTGGGGACAGCCTGTTGTCACATATGCCAGACCACCTGCCCTTCACAGAGACCGGCTGAAGCTGCTGCGCAGTGTGGGGTCCACAGAGTGATGCTCCCTGCTGCCCCTCGGCCCCTCGGCTGCCACCAGGCAGGAAAGTGGCTGCCGTTCCCTGAGAGCCGCTGCCAGCGTGGGCTCCTCCTGACCGATCCCATCCCCGCTGCCCCGCCGGCGAGCGAGCATTGTGCCTCCATCGAGCAGCACCACCGTGGCGGGGCTGGGAGAGGACAGCAGCTGAGCTGGCAAGACGCCCTTGCTTTGGGAGCTATTTTGAGATGTTTTTGATGTCTCTCTTGCAAGGGGGATGGATGCTGGGGCGAACGTCGTGATGGCACAGCCTGAGTTCCCTGCTTAGCTTTGAAGCCTCCTCAGTGGAGGGTCCCAGCCCGACAGCCTGCAGTTTTGGGGAAATGAGGGCGAAGGGACGTGAGATGCTGGGGAGAGGCTGCTTGTCGCAGCAGCCCTGCAAATAGCCACCATCGAGCGCCATCTCAGCATCCTGGTGCACTGGGCTCAGCTGGCCACTGACTGCAGCCCTGCTCCGGGGGGGAATACAAGCTTCCCCCTCCTGGCTGTCCCTTCCTCTGAGTTTGTGTCACATCATCCTCCCGTTGTCCCCAGACCCGCTGGCTTTGACTTTAAAGAGGCAGTTTTCTCTGAGGCACAGCGGCACCAGGGATGGCAGGGTCCCCTGCCCACGACCAGTGGCACAGGGCTTATTGAGGAAAGGGAGAGGGGAGCAGCACCCAGCTCAAAGGCACCTTGTCTCAGCGGGGCCACTTACAGGGAGTTACTGGGAGTTTTGTACCATTACCCAATGCCAAAGGTAGCTAAACTCAGAAGTACTCCTATGGGCCGTGCCCCAGCTGTGGCTCTGGTGAGATGCCACCACGCACCAAGGGAATGGGGTGAAATGTTCCACTTTGGGAGCAAGACCTCCAAGGCAGAAAAAGGGGGGACCCAGCTACAATTGCCCCCAGAGCCTCCCAGCAGCACTTCCAAGGGACATTTGGGGATTTCTGCTGGAAATCCTTTGTTTTCATGGGAAAACGTAAAAGTTTGGGGAGGGCTGGTGGCTTGCTGCTCTTCTGGGGTAAAGCAGAAACCTCAAAGGACATTGCATTTGGCAAACAACGTCTGGATTAGAGCCAAGTTTCCCCCAGGATGCAGCCCCCCTTACCTCCTGTGAAGTTCTTCTCCATGTAGTCGATGATCTGGTTGTAATCGCTGATGATGTTGTCCCTGTGGATGATGACGGGCACCTCCTCCCCCAGGTTGAGCCGCATGAACCAGGGCTCCTTGTGCTCCATCAGGGGCATGCTGACGTCCCGCTCCTCGCAGGGCAGCCCCTTCTCCGCAATGACCAGCCGCACCTGGGGCAAGAGGCCGGGGAGAAAGGGCTGAGCCCCATGCACCGAGCTGGCCCTGAGAGCCCCACCGCCACACCATCGCACGTCCCTGGCCCTCCTCTGCCACTTAAGCACAGTGATGTGCCATGACACATGCTCGTCCTGCAAGAAGCCAAGCAGATCTTGGCATGGGGCAGCTGCAAAATCCAGGCAGCCAAGTGAGGATTTTTCTTCCCAGCAAATGGGGGACACCCAAGCCCATCCTAACTTTGCAGTATCATGGACCACCATCCTCCCGCTGGTCACTGGTGGCCCGTGTGACAGGTGGAGGGGCCAGGGGTCCTGGTGGGCTGCAAGCCCATCCCTTGGCAGCAGGCGGAGAGAGGCAGCAGCTCCCCAGCTGGGGGGAATCAGTGATGCTGCTGTGGGTCCAAGCAGAGCCCAGCACACACCTGAGGAAGAGGAGGAAGCAGCAGCAGCAGCAGCAGCAGAGGCTGCAGTAACACTACACCTTGCATGCAGTGTGTACTACCACCTGGCTGAAGGACGCCCAGATGCTAACTTAGGTATGTCCCATGCTCGGGGGTGGGAGATGGCTTTGCTGGGCATGTTTTGAGCAGGAAAAAGGTTCCGTTTCACAGAGGGTTTCAAGCAGCCCCTGCACAGCATCACTCCTCCTCCACTCTGCCACCGGCCCGGGGGCATCACCGATTGCCTTTGCACCTCCTGTGCCAAAACCACTGCCTTCCCCTTCCCCTGCTGCTGCCCTCCCTAGCAAGCAGCACCGCTGGGGTGGCACCCACCCCTCTCACGGGTGGGAAAGCCAAGTCCAGCGGTGCGGAGGGGCAGGAGGAGGCAGGAGCAGGGCTGAAATTGGGGCACCATCCCCATTGCCCATGGACAGCCCTCAGGGCTGATCCTGCTACTTTGCTCTGTGCTTGAGATGGTCTTAAATATGCACTCAGGGATGGATTTTAGGCTTCTGGGTCATAAAAACCTGACCATTATGAACTAAGTATGTCAAACAGGCAAAAAAAACAAACCTCAGGGGACATGAAACAGTCACGTCTTACAGAACCACTGAATGAGGGAAAAGCACTTGTTTTCCTCTAACTAGCAGCAGCTAAAAATACAACTTAACAAATATAAGCATTTCTATGAGTACTTCAGAGTTCTGGGGAATTAGTCATTAATTATTTATAGGGCTGGCAAATTAATTTTTTCTTTTAAAGTCAAACAAGGAAAAGCCTGGGTCCCTCAACTGCAACTTGCTCTCAGGCTTTTCCTCCCAGCGGATGGATAAACCCTGGGCAGGACCACCCAGGGCATCTGTCCCCAAACTCCCCATGCTTCCCTGTTCTGCTCTCAGACAAGCTGAGGCCAAAGGCCTGGCAGGAGGCAGCTGCTGGGCATGAGGCAGCGTGGGCAGGAGGGCTCAGCTCAGGGGGTAACCCCAGTGCCTGCAGGCAAGGGGAGCCCCTGACAGCACCCCAAGGAGGGGTCCCTGCTGGGGGTGACAAAATGTGTTCGGACCCCCTACCCAGTCCCTGCAGCACCGGCACGGCTGCCGTGTGGCATCTTGTGTAAAAATCCAATGCTGGCTGTAAAACTCCAAAAATCTCTTCGCAGGGAGGGCCGGATCCTGGCGGGGGCTCAGGATCCCTCCCACAAACAGCCCAGTGCCCATGGAGGGAGGTTCTGAGCAGTGCCCGGGGCAGAGCAGGAAAACCTTCGCCCGCAGCCGGTTCCCAGCAAAACTCCTCTGCAGGGGGGTCCCGTGCAGCCCCTGCCGCTCCCAGCCCTGTGACGTCCATCACACCAGCCTGTGCTTGTCCACCTTCCAGCAAACGCTCTTTCCTTGCAAGTGACCTCAAAAGCAAAGCTTGAAGCGGTGCCAGGTGGCCCGGTGGCTCTAGGTGTGCATGCCCCGTCCCCAGCATCCCCAGCCCCGCAAAGGTGAGGCCGATTGTAGGAAACCCCGTACAAGGAGTGCCTTAACCGCTGCCGGCGGCCAAACGAGCAAGACAAAAAATAACAGCAAGGCCAGAGCGAGGCGGGAGAGCTGGGCACGAGCATCCCTCGCCGGTGCGGATCAGAAGCCCATTAGTCACCAGCTGCCGGCGGCGGCGAAGCCGACCATGTGCAGCCACCCTGCTGCATTGGGCATCCTCCCCTTTCTTTGTGCCTGCAAGTAGGAATGGGCGCCTCTGCCCCCCCCCGCCTCCCCCGGCCTCCCCGCCGTGCTCAAGGGGGCCCTTGCACCGGGGGAACTTTGTGTTCCCCCCACCCCTCTGAATAGCCCGTTCCCCAGATAATATTAACGGTGTGGGAATGACGGGGGCTTTGGGGCCGGGAGGAGAAGGTTGGGTTTGCTATACAGCTGCTGTGCTGCAAAATGAGCATTTACTATTGCCTGGAAAATGTGATTTCTCGCTGGGGCACCCCAGGAATTGGATTTCCAGGGCGCTACTGCAATGTCAGGGGTAAATCGTTGCTGCGTGCCGGGGTCCGCTCCCTGGAAGGAGCCCGGCTCGGGGGCTGCCTCCCCCTCTCCCAGTGGCAGGGTGGTCCCGGGGCCCGGCTCAGCCTTCGTCTGCACTCCTGGCCGTGCCAGAGTGGGGCTGTGAGGGAGCACAAAGCCAAGGCGGCTCCCGCCACGATCCCAAAGCAAAAGCAGGCTTTGGCTGAGCCCCCCCGCGCCGTTCCCTCCCCAGGCAGATGCTGTTAAAATGCAGAACTGCAGGTACAAAAGAGCTGCCTGGCCCCAGGCTGCTGCCCTCGCCGGCCCTGGGGACGAGCCCCTCGCTCTCCCCACGAAGGAGATGCCCTGGGGGCTGGAGGTGATTCCTCCCTGGGAACCCGGCCGAGCGATTATTTTTTTTACCTTTTGTGAGCTGAAGGACTGGGTCCAGTGGTACAAAACCAGTCTGTCCTGGGATTTGAGAGCGGGGTCTGTCTGGTCCTGGTTTTCCTCCCCCTCCGTGGATTTCCCTGCGTCGTTCTCCAGCGCCGAGATGGGCCACCAGCTGCAGTTGGTGGGAGTAACATTATTGGGAGTCGCCATGACAGCCTGCGAGCGAGCGGGGAGAGGGACGAGGGAGCGAGCGGCACTAGCCCAGCATCACATGGGCTCCTGCCAGCAGCATCACTCCTGGGGCAGCTCCATCTCCCCGGCTGGGGTGGGCAGCGCGGGGCGGTGGGTGCCGAGGGTCACGGGAGAGGATGGTGGCAGCAGCGGCGGTGGTGTGGGTGAAATCGCAGCCCGTCCCCGCTCGTGGCGGGGCTCCCACAGAAACGCGCAGGCATCGCTTCAATAGGCGAGTCAGCAGCGGAGGCTCCTGCTGCCTGCCTGCCTGCCAGCTCGGCAATCCCGGGCAGCTCCGACCCCTGTGGCTCCTCAGCAATATTTTGCAGCAGAGATTAAGATTTTTTTTTGACTCGTTTAGATATGGCAGATATGTAATAAATAGCTACATTGATGGATACTGGCTTTAAAATGTCTAGCAGGTGTCTTGCCTGCCTTGCAACCTTCATGGAAAGAAGTGGCAATGGCCCTTTAAAGGTATTCAGTGAATTTTGGAGAGCACAGATTAATTACTGCCTAATGGGTATTATGTAGTCTGTACCAGGGTAGAGCCCAGGAGCCCTCGCTGTGCACCAGAGTCCCAGGGTGCAGGGCGAAACCGGACAAACCCTCCTGCACCAAAGCAGGCACAGTTGGGGGTCATTTCCAGAATTAGCAGGGTGTGTCACAGTAGCAAACCGGCTGGGTTTCCATTGCTCAGGGAGCTCCAGAAGGAGCTGCTGCTCTCAGGGCGCTACAAGCATCACCCAGAGGTTTGCAGGCAATTGTGTGTAGGCAGCTGACACCTTCCTGGGCACAGTGACCTGGACATCTGGGCCTGTGTTTTATGACACTGGGCTTTGTCATGCTCCATCTCCAGCAATCTGGCAGCCTGGCGATAATTTCCCACACATGGGACTAGCCACCAGTGCCAGGGGGTAAAGCCAGCCTGGTTATGGGGGTTGTAGAGGTAGGTTTTGGAGAGGATGGAGGTGAGGGTTCTGCGGGCGCAGGGAGCCAGCTCGCATCTCGGGGCTGCGAGAGGGCTCTGGGTGCGAGTGCAGCTTCTCCATGTGTTGCTCCTATCTCCACCCACGCTGGAGCCGGTGAGGTTGGAAACAGGGGAGGGTTTGGGAGAGCTGGCTCAAGTGGGGAAACTGAGGCACACTTCGCCCAAGAGCACTGGGAGGGAGCAGGGCCAAACTGGTACCCAGATGCATCAACGTAGCAGAAGGAGCAATTTTCTGGGGACTGGGAGGTGAAAATGAATCCTTTGGTGTCGTGATGTCCTGCTCCCGAGGGCGTGCAGGAGGGTGATGGCAGAGGGGTGAGGCGGGGAAGTGCTATGGCCTGCCCTGCCTCCTCCCTGCTTTCTCCCCCATAGGCAGCAGTCCCCCAAAACCATCCTCCCTCCCCAGCCCAGGGCTTCCCAAGGGCTGCCAGAGACCCCGCGCTGGCCTCGGGGACACCCACAGGGAAAGGCTCTGGTTCGGCCTCTGCTTTGGGGCTGCAAAGTCAGGGCGGTGGCCCCCGCTGCTGCAAACTCAGAGCCAGCTGGGCTTGGAACAAAGAGCTGGCCCCATCGCATGGTGCTGTCCTGCTCTCTGCTCTGCAGCCTCCCGCCTGCTCTGCGCAGGAGAACCCTCGCTGCCCTGGAAGCATCTTTTGGGGCTCCCTTCACCTTTGGGTTTAGGAAAGGAGCAGCTTGACCAAGCAGAAGCGGTTCTCTCCTGTGGATTGCTGTCCAGAAAGCCCCATCTAGTGGCATATTTTGTGATGAATTAAAGCTGCGCCGTTGGGAATAAAAAAATGACAAGTTGCTTCATCCCTCTGGGTCATGCAGATACGTGGCGCCTCTGGAGGCACTTTTTTATTTAGCTAGGTTTTGGCTTGCTAAAGTGAGCAAGGCTTGCGGGGCAGGATTGGTGCCAGCCCCCTTTAGGGGTGCCCTGACCTTGTGTGACCTTGAGAACATCCCCAGCTCTTGTCCCCAGCCTCCCTGCCTGTGAAAGGGGTCGATGCTGGGCTGCCCCATGGGATGCTGTGCAGCTGGACCCGGTGGCATTGGCAGAGCCCCGGCAAAAGGTGCCATCAGGGCAGGATTGTGGGTGCTGGCAGTTCGGAAATACACAATCTATCTGGGGTGTCTCATCTCAGAGCTGATGCAAACATTACAGAGGGGAGAGAGCAGCCGGCCAGAGTCAGTCAGGGGACTTTGCAGGCACAGAAGCACCTTCCCTGTTTTAGAAGGAGGGGGTGGAGATCACGCTGTAGAATCAGCTCCATTGATTTGTTTTGGTTTTTTTTTTTTTTTTTCCTGGTGGCCTGATTCAGTGTCTGCCAATGTAAAGCTTAGCTAGGACTCAGTTTGGCTTCTGTAAGGTGAGAAATAAATTTTATTGATCCAGGGTGCCCTTCTGCATCACGCTTCGGTGGAACTAGTCCTGAAACTAGACAGGCAAGTAACTTGTAAAGTGCTGGGGGTGGGGGGAAGCCACTGAAAAAAAACCACAGCCTGCATCTGCTGAGATAGGAAGTAGTGAGGTGGGATCGGACCTAAGGAAAGTCCTGGGGGTGCTGCAAGCCCACTGTGCTGTCTCAGAATATTTTATACATATTTTTCTGTAGATTGACTGGGGACACATCCTAGAGCATTTGTGGACAGAAAAAATTCCCCAGGCTTGTTGGGGCAGGTAGAGTAGCAGGCTGGGAGCAGTAAGGCTGGCAGGGCTGTGCTCAGCACTGCTTGTACTGGGCCACCTCTGAGGCTGAGCACTGATGCTCATCCATCAAGCTAATGTGCAGGCATTCCCAGAGAAGATGCCGTTTGCTAGTAAAGCTTAAGGTTTCTGGCAGGCAGCAAGCAGGAGTCAGTGAGTTATCAGAGGAGTGAAGTGGGTGAGCTGAACTGGGAAGGCTTTGAAGGAAACAGTAAGTTTGGGCTTGGGGCCTCTCTTAGAGCTCTTCTTTTCACCCAAAGGAGATAGTTTGAGCAATGGGAACGTCAGCAGCAACCCTTCAGTACGTTTGCTAAAAGCCTGACAGCTGCAGTCAAGAACCCAAAGTATCTGCCCTTCCTCTGCCTTAGGCAGCGCTAGACATGCTGGAACACTAGCACAAACAGTAATTCAAGCAGAATATTAAACCACTGAGTTATTGTCTCTTTTTATCCCTTCCCCCCCCCCCCCCCCCCACTACTAGTTACTTCTGTCCTGCATAGGACACTACGGAAATGGTCCCGGAGAACCTGCTCTCAGGCTCTTCCCTCCCATCCGGCCTTCTGGCAATCTGAATTCACTTCTCAGCCCTAAACTGCAGGGTGTATCTTCGACCAGTTTAACCTCCACGATTTCCCCAATTCCCTCACTCTCCCTGGACACTGCAGGTCTACTGCACATTGCCGTGCTCCGCAGCTGAAAATGGCCTTGTGCCCTTCCAACATCATCGATCACTATTAGTTTTATGTAACACCATCTTGAAGGTCTAGACACTTCCAGGGGTTTGTGCACGCTTTATTACAGAGAAGCAAGACTGTGCTCCACAGCAGACACAACTGCACCAAGGTGACCTCGAGCCAGGCTGCCACACCATGTTTCGGGGGACAAGAGCCTCGCTATGCCCCTTCATAGGGCTCCAGCTCCAGAGGGGAGTGGGGACAATCAATATTGGTTTTAAATAACTATATTTGTGCGTGTTAAAGATCTGTGCCCCAGCTTCATACGCATGGACTCCAGGTCAACGCTCACCAAGAGGCAAGGTAATTGTTAAAAGAGTCTAAAAGGGAGAAACACTGCGACTAGCAACAATACCTTCAAATGATTTTAAAGAGGGCACAAAGCCAAAACATGAACGGGAACATGAGCAGACACCCTCTGCTGAAGCAGAAATAGCCTCTGAAAAACAGCAGCAGCAAAGATAACTAGTACTACATTTACGTTTAAAAGCCAAGTACATATTATACCAGATTTACTGTAGGGAGAAAGAAGGGAAAGTGAAGAAAACCAAAACTGTGTGTCTGTGTGTGTGTGTGTGTGTATGCTGGATAGTGCTGGAAGAGGAAGATGAAGGGAAGGGGACAGTAAAGTACTAACCCGAGAAAATTTAGGTATCAGTTAAATTTAATTTGAGAGTACAACCCAGTATCACATGCTAAATAACTGTATGACACTTAAGAGCAAAATAAGTTTTAGTTGTATTCTTATGTTAACTTATTTGGATTTATTTGAACTTTAAATCTGAACTTCCTGGATTCGTAGTGTAAATTTAGGGATGATTAGAGTAAAATCTGCAGACAACGATTATCATCTAGAATGTCTGAGACTTCTCTAGCACAGAATACAAGGCCAACTGTCTACATCTGCTACAATCTATTTTTATACAACTGCTTGTGACTCCTTGGTTTGCTGACCACTAATTTTTAAGCATGTAAGTAAAAACCGCAGTATTTTACTCAAACACGGTTGTTTAGCATGTGCGTACAGCTGACGCTGAAAGCAGGCTTTTGGGTTGTTTTTTTTTTAAAAAGTAGGTCTTGAGGGCAGATGAGAGCAAGTCAAATTATTCAGTCTTTAATTTGCTGGGTTTTGACAAACGTTTATTAATGCAAGTCTCAGCAACAAAATTTTTCATTTCAATATTTTCAACCAGAAGGAATGTTATAGCTTTACACCACAAAGCCTGTATGATACACACTTCTTGTTTACCCTCTTTCCACACTGCTTTGTGTATCAAACATACTCAGAAACAACCTGTATAGATGGCTCCACCATCTCCATTTCTGAGACAGCGTGGCCCAAAAAAACTGTTAGCCTGCTTCACTCCTCGCTAAATTATTCCATCTGTAAAGCACAAATAACAAAATATATTTTTGCTTCTAAGAGCTTCACTTATCTGCAGAAAAATAGAACTGCTTAAGAGTGAGCTAGTTAGATTATGAAAGGGTCCAAGCACACACCCGCACATTCTGGACCTCCCAACAGATTTGTGAGGAGGAAGCATTCACAATTTGATTCAACTAAAAAGGAGCCAGATAGTGTTCAAGGAAAGGAAATCCATCCTATGCAAAATACTGGCTGCCTTCTCATTCTTCTCTCTTGAGTAGCATGAGGAGGATAGAGCTGTGACTATGAAACATTTCTCTTAAGTACTGGGACACATTAAGAATGAACTTTCCAAACATTGCAAATTTCAGAAAAAAACCTAAAATGCCTTTTTTTTTTTTTCTTCTCTCAAAACATAGTGAAAACAGCATAAAGAGCTTGAATATCCACAGCACAAACCGAAAAACAAAGGAAGTTCATTTGATCTACAGTGCTTTTGTTAAGGTATTCAGAGACTTTAGTGCATTCTTTTTAGAACTAAGCTCAGAAACTATATTCCATTTTTCATTTTAGTAGAAAACTGAACTGTATGAGGCAAAGAAACATTTGCTGAAACGCACAACAGTGAAAACATGGCACTAACAAGGCATTTAACCCAATCATTATCACAAACTCTGCTTCAGGATTCTCTATTACTTTCAGTCAAGTATACATCATTTCTGCCATGTGAGACATTTTCTTGGGAATATATAAGTAGTATTCCATGTATCCAGAAAGATCTTCAATAGTCACGTCATCCACAAAGGCTCGAGCTTGCTCAGAACAAGATCTAGGAGAACCTGATGAGGCTGTCCCACAAGGGGATCTATTTTGAAGAGACTGGGCATGGACTCCTAGGACTGCCTTTTCACATTCTGACAGGACACTCCGCAAGCCAGAGAAAGAGTACACTTCCATGGTTCGCCACTGTTTGCACTGGCAATTCTTGTCCGTACAAGGGCACTGCCTGCCGTTGCTAAGCATGGATAAGGACTGGAAATCTGAGGTTTGGCTAGAATGCAAGCTAGTTTCAAAGGATGAGGAGAGAGTAGGGCAATTCCCTCTTGACTTCTCCAAAGGCTCTTCGGCAGTAAAAGCTTCCAAAGGTTCAGTTCTGTCATCACTGGCCTCAAAGTGAGAATCGTGCCTGTCCTTCGTACCGTGTTCTGCTGTAACAAAAATGTCTGAACTGATACTACCCTTTGATGTGTCTGCCTGGGTTTTGTGTTTCAGCTGGTTGTTGGCTTTCATATTGCAATACGTAAACTTGGGAGGATGCAGGACAGGAGACTTTGAGCGTCTTCGACGTGGGACTCTTGCCGATCCTCTGGAAGGCTTTCTCACACACCTGCAGGGTTATAACAGGTGAGCAAGTAGGTAACTCCAGAATCTACACCATAGCTCAATAAGCTCTAAAATGTGGCTAAAACCATTTTTGAGATGTTTTTTTTCTGCTTAGAAAAATCAGGTGGCTGGTCACTTACAATCTTTGACATGAACAGTGGAGGAGTCTGAAGAAACTGGGGCTCCCCCAAAGGAGACACATACAAACAGTCCTTATTTAAAGGCACTTCCCCCAAATCTTCTGTGTTAAGCAAATGATACTTTGTCATCCCAAACGGAACTGTAGTGCAGAACCTGGATATCAGTTGGAGCTGCCGGCAGAATCGCACTGAATATGCAGGTACTTCAATACAGAAATAAAATAACCCGAGAAAGAGGTGAGAGGGGATTGCAAAGGTATAAGACTTGAAGAAAAGGACTTCTGAGGAAATCAGTGGAGAAGGAAGTTCTAGGTACCCTCTCTAAGAGGCAATATTGTTTTTAAAGTCTTTGACGAAAGCCCCTTAAAAAACATCATATCAAACACTTATGGTAAAGTTTTGTAATAGAAAGGAGAAAAAAGATATGTTGAAGCAACTAATTAACAACAACTTTCACTGGAAACAGTACACAAGTGTTAAGTGTCTCAAACCAGAAGCACATGCACAGTGCAGTGAATGGTATCTTTTACCCATGCCACGCTTCCTTTGAGCAGACAGTCTGTTGCTTGGCTCCATCCATGGCTGCTCTTATCGGTGTTCTGAGAATCGTCCCGTCGCCCACAGACAGAGCTGCAATACATCTGAGTAAAAAGGAAAATGTCACGTTACAGTAATGCCTAAACATACTGCTTCAGAGGTCTAGGTTCAGCCTATTCGCTTTAGATGCTTAGCTAAGACACATAAGTTTGCAGCCTTGACTTCCTCTATAGTCAGTGGCTAGAGACAGGATATGACAGAGATTTATCTAACCACTCTTACTAGACTGACCTCTGTCAAGCGTCTAAAGATAGGTGAGATGAAATGAAAGGAGGCCAAAATGCCCAGAGGCTGATGTCATGCCCTATTTGGATCAAAATGACACATTAAAGGAATGTAAACTCAGTTTCCAAATGTTCTTGTCAGACAATAGTTGTTAAAGATAGACTCCTACTCATCTAAAATGCAAAGTCAGGAACCCATAGCAGCAGGCTGAGGAGTCATCAGTGGAGCAGTGCATGAGGTACAACAACAGACACGGAGAGATTACTAATTTATTTCTCATTAGATTTCCCAGATAAACATAGAATGAAAAAAAAAATCTGGCTCTAGAGGTCCAGACAACAAACATAAATGCCTCAGCACGCAAATCTGTATTTATGATGGCTGTATGTGTGATTTGGAACGCAGGATAGGAAATCATAAGAAACAAGGCTGAAATCCTAGCAGAAGAGCCCAAGTACTCTGCCCAAAGTTGATCTTAGGGGATTAGTCACAAGACTCGAGCTGTTCAAAACATATGCCTGCAAAACAAGATCTTTTTATGCCTAAGAAGATATCATCAGGAATCAACCAGAATTCCACATAGTCTGTCACTGGTAAGACATCAGAAGTAGTACGCTTAACAAGCATAGTTCCTTGTCAGAGAACAGCTATTTTTTTTCACATTTAACAGAACCTCCTGAAGCAGAGGAAACAAGTAGCAAAGCAAAATGTATTTCAACATGCAGAGGAAGTCATGAGTTCGCAGTATCGGTGGCTACGGAGATGAATTCACGAGGTAACATTAATTATCAATACAAAGCTTTCTCTTGTGTCTCTGAATTCTCAAAAGGCTTCAAGTGAACCACCTCACAAAGTGTTAGACTGCATAATTTTATCGACTCCTACTTTTAAGGAGGATGCTTATACTATATATTATCAGTATACCCAGCGTGTTCTGGAGTAAGTTTTTAGTATAAGACTGTCTGCAGACATTTTACTCTACAAAATCCCCCAAAATCAGAAATTATTGGTGCTCATATTTAGCCTGACAATTTCCAGTGAGACTGGGCTCTCCAGCACACTACGAAGTGATGGTGCTGTCCTTCAGATGCTTTCCAAGCAAATCTTCATGCACTATAGTCAAGGCTGATAACGTGGCTGAAGACACCAGCACTTACATGAATGGACAAACAAGTTCTGTATTGCGCAAGGTGACTTTGGCTACCACAACAGTTAAGAGCGGGTTCACTGCTTTGGGCAAGTCATTTCACGTTTTCATACAATCACTGTGTAATTTTAGTTGGATATTTTGTCAAAATTAGTCAGTAATAAAGTACTGCTTTGCCTATTAGGCAGTTATAATGACTGCATTTCACGTGAAGCGAGGCAGTTGTCTCCTCTTGGAGAATAAGGAACCTCTCACCAAATGACATTTGAGATTCAAAATAATAGAAAACAAATACAAATACGTAATAAGGAACTGACAAATTAGACAGTCCTTTTTGTTGCTCACTTACCCTGCTGCATCCACTCTCAGCTTTTTGAAAGCCGTTTGCAGACTCTCTTCCTCTTCATCTTTAGCTTCCAAGTCCATTGATGGGCTCTCAGTGTGTAACCAGCTGTGCCATATAGAATAAACTGAAACACAGAAGTTAGGATCTGATGTTGAGGTCTGAACACACATGGTCTCTACAAACCCGAAATGACACGTGTAACGGGTGCTCGTTCTTCGGCTCGTTCTCACTGCCCGCTGCCCAGACCCGCCTTCACTTTTCACCGTGAGCTCCAAACCCCGCGCTCCTCAGAACAGGCACAGCCTGGGTCAAAAATAACGACGCGTCTGTTGTTTTTTTCACTTCACCGGGTGAGCCGGCGACACGTACCCCGCCAACTAGCACGACTCCGGCTGGGGCGGCGAGGGGGCTCCGCCAGCAGACCCAGGGACAGCTGGGCGCTGCCCCCGCCGCCGGCTCGTCCCTGCGCGACCTCCCGCCGTGACAGCCGCACCGGCCAGGGGAAGGCAACCCACGCCAGACCCCCACGAGGCCCCACGCTGCTGCCGCCGCACCCCCCCCGCCTACCCGAAGGCCCCGTAGCCCCTGGCAGCGCGACGCTTCACCTCCCGGGGCCGCCGTTTCCCACCCGCCCCCCTCCCCCCGCGTCCCCTCACGGCTCCGCCAGCTCCCCCGGGGCCTCTCCTCACCGCCTCGGCGGGAAGGCCCGCGGAGGCCCCGCCCCCCCCCCCCGCTCCCCGGGGCCGTCGGGGCGCTCTCGGGGGGGGGCCGCCCCCCGCCCCCCCCGCCGGGGTGTCACTCCCCGCCGCCTCGCGCCCGGGGCGGGGGGGGGGGGGGGTGGAGGAGGGGGGTGGTCGCGGAGCACAACAGGAAGTGAGGTCACCGCCCCGCGGGGGCGCGCAGGCGCGGGCGCCCCGTTTCCCCCGCCCTGCCGAGGGCGCGTGCGCTGAGCGGCGCTGGCCCCGCCCCCCCGCCGTTGCTTCCGGTGGGAGGGGGCGGGTCTTTCATCCCGGCGGCGAGGCGCGGCGCGGCGCGGCCCGGCGGGGCCGGCCCTCGGGCGAGCGCGGTGAGTGTGGGCGGCGGGGCGCCTTCCCCTGCGCGGGTCCCTCCTCTCTCCCCCGGCGGCCAGCGCCGGTGGGGCCGTCGCGTTCCCCTCCCTCGCGGATCTCCGTGAGCCGCCGCCGGTCCCTTCGCGGGGGTGGAGGCCTCTGGGGAAAGCCCCGGCGGTGCTGAGTCACCCCCGCCGCCGGCTGGGCCTCCCCCCACCACCACCCCTCCCTCCCGCCGAGGATCGGCACCGAGCGCCGGCGGCAGGACTCGCCCGGAGCTGCGGGGCCGGGGTTGTCCGCTGGGCCCCGCCTCGGGGTTGTGGGGGGGAAGCCGGGTGCCGCTGGGCCCGGGGGCTCCCGCGCCTGGGGGGAGCGAAAGCCTGTGAAGCGCCCGCAGGGCGGCTCCGGGCGGCAGCCGTCTGCGAGCGGCCGGGGAACCGCCGCTGCCGCTCGTCCCCCTGCCCGTGTGCTGCCCCAGGGTTTCCCTGTGTCCCCCTTCGGTGCGCTGCTCCTGCTGCTGAAGGCCTTGGCCGTGAATGTCGGGCAGCTTTTAATCCTTTTACGTGCCCGTCTTTAAAGCCAGATGGAACTGCTGGTGCATTGTACCGTCGGATGGAGTAGTGGCGGACGCCCTGCAGTGTGCCGAGCTGGGTTGGTAGCCTTGTATTGCTGGGAAATAGCTGAAAATAAAATGGGAAAGGATGGTTGTGTCTTCCCCTAGGAGATAAAGAACATAAGTTTCAATGTGTTTTTTGACACAACATTGATTGTTTTTCACAGTAATGAATTGTTTCTTGTTATCGGTGCTAGTTGGCTGGTGTGTCTAAAATGCTTAAGCTTATACTTAGTTATCACAGAGTAGGTAGGTTTTTATCTGAATAAATTTGGTGTCACTTTGAGGGTTTACTATGTCAGCGATGAAGGGCAGCATGATAAAATATTTAGTCTCAAACTAGTAGTATGTTTTGAATAATGTACAGTGATTTAAAAACTTCTTGCTCTCACCTACTTGCTAAGGTTATATAATACAGAGGTTTGGTATTTAAAAAAAAAAAAAGGTTGTAGGCTGAATTTTTTTATTTTAAAGACTCTTCTTTTTGGGTCAAGCAAAAATCTTGCTGACGTAGGGACCATATGTTTCACCAGAGCAGTAGTGTAAGAGAGTATATAAACTAAGAGAGTATATAAAATAATAACTTGCTCAGATGAGCATCCTATTGTCAGTCTCTGTGTTTGCTTCCTCCTCTCATGTTTACTTGGTGTCTGACTCACTGGACAACGTGTGCCTTGAAGTTGTTATGATACATTATCCTTCTGCGTGTGTCATAATAGCTATCTGCAATACAGGGCGTCCAGATGAAATCATAGCAGAGCGAGCAGCCGGAACAACAGCGGGGAGAGCTGCCACTTCCAACAGGAATGAGGTTGTGAGGAAGCAGAAAGTACGACTCTGTACTGCATACGTAACTGAGCTGCAGAGGTTCAGATTACTCCTCTCTCTTCACCGAGGCTGTTTCTTTTCCATGCTACAAAAAAGCTGGTGCTTAGTTGGTAGAAGTAGTACTGATGTAGGCATTATTGCTGTATTATTAGGTAGAGTTAGTGCTCTGTGTAAGTGTGGTGTTCTTACAAGAGCTGTTATCATTTGCTGGGTTTGGATAGTTACCTTCGTAACGGATTGTTAGAGCTTCAGGAAGATACACAATCACAGAGCAGTTGAGGTTGGCAGAGATCCCTGGAGGTCCAACCCCCCTGCTCAAGGAGGGCCACCCCAAGCCACTTGCCCAGGACTGTGTCCAGATAGCTTTTGAATATCTCTGAGGAGGGAGACTCCACAGCCTCCTGGGGCAGCCTGTGCTGGTGCACAGTAGCCCTCACAGCAAAGAAGTGTTTCTTTATGCTCAGACAGCACCTCCTGTGTTTTGGTGGCCTCTGGTCCTGTCACTGGGCACCACTGAGAAGAGCCTGGCTCTGTTCTCTCTGTACCCACCCTTCAGGTATTTATATACATTGACAAGATCCCTCCCGAGCCTTTTCTTCTCTTGGCTGAACAGTCCCAGCTCTCTCAGCCTTTCAACATAGGAGAGATGCTCCAGTCCCTTCCTCATCTTAGTGGCCCTTCACTGAATTCTCTCCAACATGTCAGTGTCTCTCTTGTAGTGGGGAGCCCAGTGCTGGACACAGCACTCTAGCTGTGGCCTCACCAGTGCTAAACAGAAGGAAGGATCAGTTCCCTTGACCTGCAGCCCAGGATACCGTTAGTCCCTTTGTCACAAGGGCACGTTGCTGGCTGACGTCCATCCTGGTGTCTGCCAGGACCCCTAGGGCCTTCTTTGCAAAGCTGTACTGGCACATGGGCTTGTTCCTCCCCAGGGGCAGGGCTTTGCACTTCCCCTTGTTGAAGTTTGTGAGGTTTCTGTCGGCCCCTTTCTCCAGCCTGTCAAGGTCCCTCTGGTGTATCAGCCACTCACTGCAGTTTGGTGTCATCAGCAACCTTGCTGAAGGTACACTCTGTCACATCATCCAGATCATTAATGAAGATGTTAAACAGGACTGGACACAGTATTGACCCCCAGGGTACACCACTAGTTACTGAACTCCAGCTGGACTTTGTGCCACTGATCACCACCCTCAGGGCCCAGGCGTTCAGCCACTTTTCAGTCCACCTCACTGACTGCTCAGCCTATGCTTCATCATCTTCTCTATGAGGGTCTTGTGGGAGACAGTGTCAAAAGCCTTACCGAAGTCCAGGTAGAAAATATCCACTGCTCTCCCCTTGCCTATCAAAACAAGAATGTTGTAGAATGTTGTCAAGTATGACAACCTTGTAATTTAAAAAAAAGACTGAGAAGATGATCTCTTCGCAACGCATACAGTGTGGCCAAAGGCTCTCGCAGTAAAGGCACTCACACCAAATGGCCCTGTTTTTCCAGAAGTAGTGAAGTCAAAAGCGTTAAATGAAGCAGGCTAATCAGCCAGGTAAACTTCAACAAATACTGAGCTTGAGGTAGTCTGGTGTAGAACTGAGACTTGCTACTTTCAGTGGTTTCTGCTCAGCAAAAGCAAAGCCATGCTAAGGAATCAAGCCTTTATCGAGTATTTTTTTAGCAGAAGCATGGCTGGTGTAGGATGTACACATGACTGCAGAACTGTAAGGCACAAGTTTAGAAAGATTTGAGATTCCTTTGTAGCTAGATTAAATGATGGCCAGGGTGGTTTTAAGAAGAAAATACCAGTTTGCCAGTTTTTATCAATTCCTTTTTTAAATTTAAAACAAGGCCTACCATTTGCTGTTTGTACTCTTAGTTGTGTTTGTACTTGTTCGAGAGCCGATAAGAGAAAATTTGAATGGCTATTGGCAATCAAAATACCATGTTCTGATAGGATTGCGTAACTCTTGCTGGGATTAGACATAAGATCAAAAAATTTTGTTTGCTTAAAACTTCATCTTGTTTTAAGAAAAATCTGTTGGGTTTGGTTTTTTTAAGTATATATGTAACATCAAGTCCCAAAGTAGACTAGTAGTAGCAGTTGTAGAAACTCGACCATTTCTAATAGTGTTGTTCCTTCTCGCCTTTCACCTCTTCTGGAATTATTCTGGTAACACTGTAAGACAAATAGAAGAGTCTGTAATGGATGTGCAAGACACATTGACACCAAATTTTACTTTAAATTGCTAATTCACCTGTGCAGTTGTACAAGAGACTATTCGTTCCATTCTTTGGTATCATAAGGCTTCTTCTGAATCAACTTTCAAAAATGTTCTACTAGAATGACCTCAGCTTTGTGCACTCAGTATGCTATTTTGAGTTTATTTTCATGTATTATGATGCTGCTGGGCAACTAATGTTTTTAACAAGGCATTGGTCCTTATTTTCATATGTCTTTTTTTCTGCTTGTAGCAGTACATGGTAACACTGTCACCTTCTGGCCATCCCAATAATGAAAACAGAAGCTAAGGATGGAGAAGAGGAAAGCCTGCAGACAGCATTCAAAAAGCTAAGAGTCGACACAGCTGGGTAAGTAACACCACAGGGAGGTACAGAGTTAACACATTACAGACGGGCTCTAAGGGAACACCCTTGCTGTTAAATTTGAAGGAATGAGGTAATTGCAAAAGGTTAGGCACTGAAAGCCTTCATTGTAGTTAAACTGAAATAAATTCACTAGCCGTAGACTGCACTTCTCAAGGAATTGTAATTTGTTTGATCACTGTTGGCTCCCAACAGGCTTGAAACAAACCTAACAATAGTCAGCAGTTGACAATATGCTTGAAACTAATTTTGGTGTGAGTCTGGCTGCCAGCAGTTATGTCCATAGCACTAGAACTCTACTATTGAAGTTAGCATATTGTCACGGCTCTGAAGGCCTGTCATGAGAATAAACTTCCATCTTTTCCCAGGAGAGGAATGTTCTTTCCATGTCAGTAAAGGAGAGCGTTAGATGCAGTGCATGATTCCCACACAAACTATTTTCATTGCTGTCACTTACAAATTTCCTATTTATAACCAAAATCACTAAATGGGAAAGAATGCTTTTTGTGTTGTCTTGTTTTGTGGGAGATCTGACATGTGTCACTTACCCTCCCTGTCCCAGGTGGCAGAACACAAGCAGCATGTGTCTTCTGTTGGTGATGATCATTTTTATTGGGGGGGGGGGGGGGGGGGGGAAGTTTTTTTTCTGCTGACAAACATGCGCCATTACATATTACTTTTATAGTACTGTGTTTCAGTAAGCTATTGTCAGTGATGCATTTATGCCGGTAACTGAAATGAAATTGTAGGTAAGGCAGTATGTAAATAAATACTAAAGGTGATAATTAGAATTACCTAGAACTTAGACCGTGAGTAGATGGGCTTCTGAAGTTATCTTTCATTTAAGTAATTAAACTTGTTAGAAATGAATCACCATGCAAATGCCTCTCATTCCTTCAGTATCTCTAGTCCCACACCCCAGTCAGGTGTACTTAATTACTTTGGAGTTTTTACTGTTGGCCTTCAATTTTCTGCTTTGTGTTCATTGTCCTTCAAATGGAAAATAGCAGACGTTTGACTAACAGTTTGGACCCTATTAAATATCAGTTAACCCTATCCTAGATTGGTGTGTGGGGACTGCTTTTCAGGGAATCTGCCGGGCTTACAAACTAATTTAACGTATGATTTGGAAAATCATTTCTTTGTGAATTCCAGTGTAATATGTGAAGTCACAACTTGGAAGAATTGTTCTTGGGATTTTTACAGCTCCTTGAAAATGGGAGTTTGGGAAGAATTTGTAGCACCAGAAAAACTAGTAAATCTTCCAAGGTCCCTGGCTTGAATAACAGTTGAAGATCTGACACAACTCTGTTGCTCAAGTGACTGAACTTGCAATAGTATGAAGAGTTTTAGCTTATGTCGTCCTAGACAGAGGCTTAAGTGTTCTTCAGTTAAACAAAGTCTATTTATGTCCAAAGAACATTTATTTTTAGGAAAGAATGGCTGATTTGTCTCTGGAAAAAGAGACGTGTTTCTTCAGTGATGGTGTTTTTCCCCTCCCCTCTCCCGGGAAACTGAAATTTAGCCATTGTGTGTGCTTTGTCATTGACATGTTGAGTTTGGATTTGCAGTCTAGTTGCTGAATGGCATCATGGTTGGTGAAAGAGTCTGTTATACAAACTTTTGAGATAGGAATGTGTAAACACTATCTTTCTGATTTGGGTTGTCTTTGTGGGCAGGTCTTTTAAGACATAGTGTAAATGGTTTGGAGCAATCTTGTGGGAAAGATTCATAAGTTTTTTCGTACTCATAATGCTAACCAGTTTAGGCTGATAACTTTTCATTCTGTCTTTCACAGATCTACTGCATCTCTCTCTGTGGGTGAAGGGACAAGTCCAAGAGCACTAGTTAGAACAGTGGCAGATGAAACCAAACCTAAGAATGTGTGTACTTCTAAGGAAGCCTGGCATGGGTAAGAGAAGCTTGGCATTATCAGACTACTTCAAATGATACTGCGTTGAAAGGGAATTTTAAATAGACAAGGTTTCTGGTAACTACGCTCCTAAACAAGGGACCCAAGTTTTCTTTATTAAATGGCTATGTGAAATACTCTCCACCACCTTTTTCTGTTCATATGTGACTACTATTCTTATCTACAATTATGTGAAGTGAAAGGAAATGCTGTTCAGCTATACGTTGCTAAACATTATAGAAGTTTCTTAATATAAATGTGAGCTGCTGTTTTTGAATCAGACAATCATGAATGCATCTCTTTCAATCATTGTTTGACATTGCAGAAGCTGTCACTGTGCCTTGGGAACTAGATTAAAATAAAGAATTGATTTCTGAAGTGTCTATGGAGAACTTCACGCTTGTCTCCTGCTGAAACAAAACCACCCTTTGCCCTTGATTCATTAGTTTTGTGCTGTCTTCTTGTGCTTTGTCATTCCCTTAGAGGTTATTTTGTCATGTCTCACATGCTTTACTTATTTTTCTAACCTTAAAAGCATGCACTTTTGGTTTCATTTCTCAGATGTTCCTTTTACATTTTATACAGCTGCTTGACTAGAACAAAGTCAAATTCCAAGGTAGCAGAATATCCTGAGCAAATACTCTGAGCTTAAAGCTCTTGCATGCAGTATAAACACAGTAGAGATTTTGCCCAATGTTATTTGTAATCCAGCAATAAGTCTTCTACTAAATCTTCCCTCCCTTTCGTATCTTTCCCTGGTAGGTCTATGAAGAAGCCTTCAAGAGGAGTTGTAAGAACCCAGCGTCGCAGGCGTTCCAAGTCTCCAATTCTTCATCCTCCGAAGTTTATCCATTGCAGCACAAAATCACATTCCACGTGCAACCAGCTAGTGCACAACAGTCAGATTGATGCCCAGGACGACAGTGGTGGGTTTAGGATGCCAGTCCCAAAGGAAGCTTGTGCACACGAACGATGCAGTATTGCTCCTGACATTGGCCAGAAGGGAGCTGATGTTGAGTCTTTGGGAGCTTCTGTTACACAGTTGGCATCAGAGAACAGACAGGAGAACTCTGCAGCTGCTGTTTCTCTAGTATCCAAAGCAAGCCTAAAGACTACGGAGCTTTCTGATTTTCAATCTATGTCCAAGCTGAACACAAATAAGCCATGTGCATGTGCAGATAAAGCCTGTCAGTGTAAACGATGGCAAGATATGGAAGTGTACAAATTCTCTGGCTTGCAGAACACCCTCCCATTGGCACCTGATAGAAGAACAGTTTCTGAGGATCACTCCCAGTCTTTGCCATCAAGAACTCCCTCAAGTTCTCCACGCTCTTGCTCTGAGCAAGCCAGGGCCTTTGTGGATGATGTGACTATTGAAGATCTTTCGGGATACATGGAATATTACTTGTATATTCCAAAGAAAATGTCTCACATGGCAGAAATGATGTACACCTGACAGCAATGAGCACTAAAAACAGAAGGGTGGGTGGTTTAAATCTGCCCTCAGTCACACTCATGTGAGATGCAGCCCACTCCCTGCTCACTGTGCTTGCAATAAAAACACTTCTTTGCATCTTAGCTAATGTTCGTTATTTAAGCTGGACAAACAGCTCGGCTTAAGCATTACTATTTAGGCTTGGCATAGATAATGAAGTAAACACAGTGAATGTGTTTAGAGCGTACCTGCCTATACGTAAGAGACCTAACACTTGGGAAATTCTACTTCGTTTTCAAAATCCTCTTGTTTTGGTTTGTTGGAGGAGAAGAGTCTCTCAATTGCTTGGTGATGAGAGCTTTTATTGTGAGAAACTTGGTGTAATTCAGCTTCTTTGAAATCGCTTTGATCACAGGTTGTTAACACTTGTGGTTTTGGACGCTTGTGCCTCTGATTTTATTTCATAAAGGAGTGACCATCTCCTGTCCTCTTCTTGGTACTATTACCGCTCTAGGCAAATTCAGGAGACAGAGTTGTCTTGTCTTGGGTTGGAGGCATTGTTATTTCTTTGTGCCTAAAGAGGCTTTATTTCTGATCAGCTGCACAGGCATCCTCCTGCCCTATCTTTGATGATGTTAACGTAGTCAGATGCTCTTAGGTTAACATAACATTTGCTTACAAGGCTGCCTGATGAGGAAAAGAAACTTGGATGATCAAAGCAAGATTGTTTCAAGAGGTTATTCTGATCTCTGTAGTGTTGGTTAGTGGAAAATGTAAAGCAAGGGTAACTTTTTGTTGGATGTCCAACAGGCCTTAGAGACTTGTCTGCAGCACAAGAAATACCCTGCTTTCTTCAGGGGGATTGCTTCTTCAGTTAACCAAAGGAAAAATGAGATGATGGACTCTGTTCAGTGTGTTGTCAAGGCTGAAACAGCATTTGCTCACTTCAGTGGTCTTAATTCATGCACTCTTGTGGTTTTGGCTTTTTTTCTTTAGCTTTGGTCAGCCTGCTCTATAACACCAAGTATAACCCTTCAAGAATCAAGACCTATAGACTTGAGTGAACAGTTGTCAGCTGCACAGTAGGGAAATCTTGAGCACTGTGTTTTCTTCCTCCTCCCTTCCAGTCTTTTTACTAAACCATTGTCACTTTAGATGCCTTGTCCAGGTTCAAAACATTGGTGGAGCCTTGCATTCTTCCTGAAATCTACTTCTTCATAAACAACCAGCTTGCCATACTTTGTGTGCGTCAGCACAATCTGTCTCTTATACATATGTGTATAGCAACGGAGCATCCCATCAAATAATATGATTTGTTGAGGGAGAGATGAATCGTGTTAAGTTTGTCTTTACTATTTGCAGTGCCCGAACTTTTCTGACCTGTAAGGTCTGGAGAAGAAATGGAGACAATTCTTTGGTGTTACTCTCAGGGGTTTTTTTTGTCATTTCTGTGGCAGTACCTAGTATCTTAGAACTAAGTGGCCATGCAAATTTACCTGTTATGCCAGTTCTGAAGTGTCGTCTACCACTTGCAGAGTGTACTTGGGTCCCACATCTCCCTTCCATTTCCCTGCTTTTAAATAGCTGTATTTCTACCACCCGTGTTCTGAATTCAAGGCAATTGTTGGGTAACTATTGTCTGCAATACTGGGACGCAAAATGACCTTACTTCTCAATTAATTATTCTTTACTGTTCCCAAATGATTGTAGGCAGCAGCCACAGCACCGTTGAGGGGCTGAGAACACCTTTCAAGACCACACTGCTTTTTACCATTTCTTTCATTGGTCACCATAGACAGGTACCTGCAGGATTTAGGATTGCAAGTGCGATCCTTATTATAGTACCTCGTTATAGAAAGTGGATTGAAATCCAGGAGGTAATGCAAAAAAAAAAAAAAAAAAAAAAATGAGAGAGAGAGAGCAGAAAGACGGGAAGTGGTGCAGACTGGGAAGCAGTGTGAACTGGTGCGGATTGGGAAGGGAGGTGAGCAGTGCTGGGCCACTAGAGGTCACCCCCAGGCCGGCTGCGGGCTGGCTGGGTGCAGCAGGCTCCGCTGCTGCCTCAGCCTTCAGGGGAGAATGTGACTTTTTTTTGCCAAAATGAAGAAATAAGACCAGCTCTGCGTCGTGCCTTTGTGCACACACAGTGTTAGTGCTTTCTGAAGCTTGATTATGCGGGTATGTTAGAGGTCAACGAAGGCTCTCTAAATGCCAACATCTGCATAAGTTATTAATATTTAAATGAAATGTACTATCAGTTCACAACTCTGCAGTGTAATTGGGAAGAGTTGCTAAGTAAATGATTACATGGTCCTGAACTTGGCATCCTCTTAGGGCAGTTACAACATATTTGGGCTGGTAAATCCTGGAACACCATGAAATAGAAAACCATGGGCAGCTGCAACTGCTGCCTTGACACTTTCCCTTCAGTTACTACAAGGTGTTTTAAGATGCTTTGGTCTACCCAGAAAACAAAAACCTCCGGTTTTGCTTTGAGAAAATACGAATTTCCAGCCCTTAATCATGCAGCAAGAAACTTGAAAGCATGACTGAGTAGTCTAAAAGCTTAGCTTTAAAAAAAAAAATCCAACTTGAGCCAATTTTGAAATCTGACTTAAGCTTTCTTTTTTTTTTTTTTTTTTAGAGGACTAGTTCTGCCAAGTGGCACTTCTGAGTTGTGTTGAAATCCCTCACCAAAGTGCCTGTTCCTTCCTGTGGCTGAATAAACCTGAGGCCTTTTGTAATTAGCTTTATAGTGGGCAGCTGGTCCTTCTCACCTGTGCCTACAGCTATGTTCTAGTTTATATGCTGCATATACATACTTAGCTTTTCTTGCATTTATATATTGTATGTTTTTTTTCTATGCCTCTTCTTTGTAGAAACACTGATGGGGAGGTTGTCCAAGTTGTAGAGCTGTGTTATGTGAGTGTGAAACTTGCTGTTGTCTGTGGCAGCTTTGCCCCACAGCTCAGTGTGGGTCTTAGGAGCTCATCTCGAAGGGCAGAGCACAGCCTGCTGACTGCACGGTCTCACCCCACGGGTCTTGCAGCTTCTCAGCAGCTCGTGGTCAGTGAGGGGAAGATCATCTCTTCATGGTCTTGCTGTGACAATGTCTTTAGGAGATGGGACAGCTGTGGCTGGAAGAAGGGAGGGCTTGGATTAGCCTGTTACCTGGTGTTTCATTCCTTGTCCTCTCTACCATCTGTATTTGATGACATGGATTGTTACAAGCAAGGTGGACTGTCACTACTAATGTGTCTGCAACTGTGCCAGGGGTAGGGTCTCACCTTTCTTTTCCAAACATAGACTAAATTACGTGCCAGCTGTTAAACAGAAGGAGATTTTGGTGAGTTTGTTGTTAGGGAGAGAGGAGGGAATGACTACTGGTGAATTTTCTTCACTACCCTAAAGCAGCTCTGGAAATTCACAGGAGCAGACAGGGAGGCGAGTTGCGCTGCCCTCAGGTGAGCGGGATGTACGCTGTAATCTGCGTGAGGGCTGCACTTCCACTCCTTGTTCTGACCCTGCCCGCTTAAGGACCGCTGCGAGCAAGCCCGCCTGGAGGGGCTGTCGGACGGCGCAGTGTGCTCCCCCCGGCTGCCTGCCGCCTGCCTCTGCCCATCCCTGCCGGGGGGGGGGGTCCGGCGGAGCGGGGCACGGCTGCCCTCCCCGAGCGGCTGCCGGTGCGCCCGGTGTGGAGGGAGCGACGCGCCCCCTTCCCAGGCTCTATTTTAAGCAGACATTTACTTTCCCAGCCATCTTCTCCGCCTGGATCCCTGCCCGGGGCGGGGGACGGGGAGGGGGGGGGATGTGTCTCTTCCCTCCTTCATAAAAGGGCCCCGAGGCGGAGGCCGGGCTCCGGGGGGTTATTTTTGGGAGCAGCTCCTGGGATCCGATGGCCTTGTTAGGGCAGCGCTGACCTTTCTCCCGGCGGGGGAGGAGAGCGGAGCGGGCCGGGCCGGGCAGGGCAGCGGCGGCGGCCGGGCCGGGGGAGCGCGGCCGGCTCGGGACCCCCTTCCTCCGCCGCGGGGCTCGGCTCCATGCCCGCGGCGGGGGCGCGGCGGCGGGGCAGGTAGCGGCGCGGCTCGGCTGCCCCTCCCGGGGCCGGGCCGGGGCGGGGGGCGGCTCGGGCCCGGCCCGCCCCTCTCCCCTCCCTCCAATTTCTCCTTCCTCCCGTTCCCCGGCCCCTCGGCCGGGCGAGGCGAGGCAGGAGCCGCCGCTCCCGGCGCCCAGCCCGGCTCCTTCGGGGATGCGGCAGCCGCGCCCCGGAGCTCTGCCCCTGGGAGAGCTGCCCGGCTGAGGGGGCACCGGAGGGTACCATGAGCGGCGGCAGGTTCGACTTCGATGATGGAGGTGCCTACTGCGGGGGCTGGGAAGGGGGCAAAGCCCACGGGCACGGTATCTGCACCGGCCCCAAGGGCCAGGGCGAGTACTCGGGCTCCTGGAACTATGGCTTCGAAGTGGTGGGCGTATACACGTGGCCCAGCGGCAACACCTACGAAGGCTACTGGTCCCAAGGCAAGAGGCACGGCCTGGGAATCGAGACCAAAGGACGGTGGGTTTACAGAGGCGAGTGGACCCATGGCTTTAAGGGACGGTATGGCGCGAGGCAGAGCATGAGCAGCGGAGCCAAGTACGAAGGTACCTGGAATAACGGCCTGCAGGATGGCTACGGCACCGAGACGTACGCTGACGGAGGTAAGGGTGACTCCAGAGGGGCTGAGAGGGTGATGAACGGCGTGATGCCCAGCCCGCGATCCAGAGGCTGCGTGTTGTGCCCGCCGAAGTGCGATCCCTGTGCTACTGTGTCCCCAGTAGCAAGGTCCAGACAGGCGTGATGGTCTACAATGAACCATTGGGGTGCTTGAGTTGAGAAGCAGGGCTTGGGGGGCAACCGCCTCATAAATACGTGTGTGTCCCCTGTCCCTGCCGTTGGGTGCAGCGTGTGCAGCTCACTGTCTGCGGACACGAGGGAGGAGCAGCAGGAGCATTGCCCTCACCATCCCTCCCTCGGGAGCTGCTCTCGAGCGTCCATATCAATAGTTAACACCAACCAACTTGATTTGTGTAGTCTGTGACTCCTGGTTCCCCAGGCACTGGTTATTGCTGTTCATCACTGAACTAAACCAGAAATGCCTCGCTGGTGTGCGAGTGCACCGAGCCGTTCACTCGCTTGCTGGGCAGCGAGTTGTGAATGTTTTCACGTCAGATATAAGCCACCCACGGCATCGTAGAACACTTTGCCTATGCATTAAACGCCACTTGCGTGCCCCTGACAGGCTGCCTGGACGTCTGCCTTGCTGAACTGTTTTGGTTGAGTTCATCTAAGCTGTTTACATAGTCACACACGCCTTTCCCTAAAATAAATCCATTTGATTACTTAGAAGCTCTCAACCCCTGCTAGTACACAAGTGCACCGCATAGTCAGATATTTGTTGTGCTCTGTAAATGCTCAGTCTAATTGTGTTCTTGCATTAGTGGCAATTTTGGGGTTAGAAACATTGCAAGAATCTCTGTGCAAGTAATTCTGTAGCTCTTCAGTACTGTAATGTTCCAGGCTGCCATATTTAGGATAGCTAAATAGAGAGGGTGATTTGAAAGAAATACACTTCAAAATATGGATCAGAATTGCATCTGTGTTTATCTAGGACAAGCAATGGAGTTAGTTTGTAAAGAAAAATAACAGTAATGGTATAAATTTTCCTAATGAAAAGCATCCGATTTATAGACATTAGAAAAATGGACTGATTCAAGACTGGCTGTCAGGGTAATGCTTTTTCATAGATGTTTCTCAATGAGTTGCCTAGGTACGTGGCTAACTTTAAGCCTGGGAATATAGTATTGAAGTTGACTCATTTTCTTTGTGCCCTTGGAGGTTGTAGGTACAGACACTAACTTATGTGTCCCTCCAGCTCCTCAAATTTTCTTCCCCCTCTGCCCTGTGGCTGTGGAGCAGTTAAATGCTGACCTGTGCAGGTTGCACAGTGGCAGCGAGAGTTCAGGCTAACGCACATGCATGCACTCGTGCACTGCAGAAACTTCACGTGTGGTCGTAAGATATGTACGTTACGTGTAAGGTGTGCTCTGGTGAGTAGCGTGCAGCGATCAGGTAACTGTCAGCAACGGCTGCCATTGGGACTTTAATTTTGGAGATGTCAAGGTCTCCTATGAATTTGCATGGCCGCTTCCTTGCTGCTTCCTAAAATGCATTTTCTTCTAAGAGTGCAGGGTGACTGGATTTCAAGTTAATGTTGTACAGAATTTTGAGAGGCAAAACTTGATGTAGGATTTTGAATATGATTAGATCATGGACTGAAAGCTTGGGATAGAAGAGCGAGAAAGATGAGTCAAGAATTTCTCCCGTAAGGATATGTAAGATACTGCTTCGGTCAACGTAGTGCTCCCCGGGGTGTTGTCCCACACCCAAGAACGTGCCGCCTGTGCGATCCCTGGTGCCGCCCGAGGTTGGCAGTTTAGCCCTGATCCGTGAAGATGTGCCCTGCCAAAGCGTCCCCGGGCAGCGCTGAGCTGAGCCCCCCAGGGCCCGGCCAGACCTGGCGCACAAGGGCTGCGCCCCGGTGCCCGGCAGCTGCTCCTTGCGTTGGGCCATCGCGTCCTGGCTGGTCTGAGCCGTTCATTCAAGACGTGAGGTTCTCTGAGCGTAGGGCAACGTGTAGAAAGCTGCATCCGAAGCCAAGGTGGGGATCGCCAGCCAGCATCACGTGCGTCGGACAGGGGTGGAATGATCTTGCTGACTTGCAGGACAGGCTCCTGTTTTTTCTCCTCACCTGTGCACGGTAACCATCTGCAAGGTCCAGATGTGGCCAGGCTGCTAATTGGACCTGTTAATATTTGAATTTGAGGTTGCCAAGATAAACATCTGGAAAGGCTTTGGAAATCTGCCGTCCCTTGAGTAGGGGACGTGATTCCCAAGGTCCCTGGAAGCTCGCCACGCGAGGAAGAGGGCTCTGGGAACGTGCAGCTCTTGCCAGGTCGTTAGAAGCTTTAGGTCATGGTTGAGCTGCCTGCGGGTTTCAGGGAGATGTAGCTGATTCTAATATTTTAAATTAGACTTTAAATTAACTTTTTATATATATTTTTTATATATATACACACACACATAAAAACTTTCAAATACACTTACAAATCACAGACAACCTTGTATTTTATATTGTGGCTGGCCAAGGCTGGTGGCTAAATAAAGTCCAAATCTGCAGTGAAGCTTTTGGAAATCATGTATAGATTTTTGGTGTCTATTAAGAAGTGGACTTATGGTATGGTTTAGCCTAGGCACTGCATGGGTTGTTTGCTTTTTCTCTCGGCTACCAAGTGCCCATTTTTGTGAAAACTACAGGTGACTGGTGGCCTAAAGGACTTGCCTTCTCTAACATTGATTGAAATCAGCCAAGGGGTTCAGAGCTCCTGGTGTGGCCGGGCAGAGACAGTAACATTATGATATATTTCCTTGGGTATCCAAGCTGAATATACATGTGTGTCTGCTGCTGTCACCAGCAAAGAGCTTGGAGCCCTTTACAGGGGCAGGATGCGCTAGCTAAAGCGGGTGGTGATTGGTGTTGTGGAAGGCACAGCATGAAAGAAGTCATCATTTTGCAACCTAAGCTATGAGTAAACAGTCATTTGGCTTCCACCTGTAGGTTTTGTCTCTGCTCTAAGAAAGGCCTCATTTTTTGGTTACTTTTGTGCTTTTGAGTCTGAGTGTTTGACTCAGTCAAGTCTTACTGCAGAAAAAAATCTCGCTGCTGATGCAGAATTGTACCGCACACGCAGGATCTGGGCCCAAAGCTAGGCTTTGCTATACAAATACCTGTTTATATATATCTAGGAGGGGGGGAACACAACTGCAATTGAAGCAGCCTAAAACCAACTTATTTTTGACGCTGCGATTTGGTCTCAGTGCTAAGAGAAAACAGTGGTGTCGCTTAACTTCGTGCAGAAACAATTAGACCATTCAGTGATCACGAGACCACGAGAAAGGGGAAGTGTGCTTTACCAGGAGAGATGAAACGGGGTGATACGGAGCAGCATCAACTCCTTGGGTGCCCAGGGCAGAAAAAGCATGGTGGGAAGGGGCCTAGGCTGGGACAGAAGGAGCAGCATCCGTGGGACTGCAGCCGGGGAAGCAGGAACGGGCTCTGGGCGAGCAGAGGTGGTGCTGGCTTGTGTCTGCTGCTTCTGTAGCAAAGCTCCTGCATGGCTGAATTTGGCCGATGAATTAATGCTGTGAATTTTTTTACCCCTCTCTGGGTTTTTTTTCTGCCTTTCTTTTCCAACAGAACCCATCAGATAGTACTGTTGGCACCAAAAACAAGCACTAGGTTTTCGCTCGCCTGTCTTGCACGTGGTGCTGTGCATTGATTGAATGTCCCTGGCCTTTTACACTGAGTTCTTCTAACACGTCTGTCATCACAGTATTTGGGTAACAGCAGAGGATCATAGGGCACTGATACGATTTGAGTTGTTTGCATTATTTACCTGGTTGGTTGTATTATTTACATTCATCGCTAATTATACTAGAGCCTTGAGGCAGGCTGGGAAGGGGAGATGTGACACTGCTGACAGCAGGTTCTCGTTGCTGGGCTGGGTGTGCACCAGGAGCTGAAGCTTTCACCTTTGATGCAGCCAGGCACCGTCCTGTCCTGCTGCCAGGGCGAAACGGAGGGTGCTACCACCCAGTCAGTGTGTTTGGAGGTGAAGGCTGCAGTGGTACTGTTTTCATCAATCCCACAATTTAATGCTTCCCGTCCTATGAAGATAGCCAGGCAGGGACACCCCCCTGCTTTGGTCAGGGACGGGCTGAGGTGGTGAACCATGTACCTGGGGGTCGCAGAGAAACCAGTGGGTTTTGCCATTACGACAAGAAAAAATGCAGGCAATAAAGGATTATTGGGGTCCTGTCCCCCAGTAATCGCACCCTGATGAGGTTAGGTGGCTCTGTCCCACCGCCCTGGTGAATCAGGCAGGGCTGGGAAGGCAGCGAAGCGGGGCTCTGTCCCATTTTCATCCTAAATAGAGATTTTTATTTTTTTTTTCACATCCACTGCTTTGTAAATAATTTTTTACAGAACTTCAGATGCGTGTGAGCGCATGGCTGCCTGGCTAGCGGCTTTGTGTCCTGCCTGTCCCCCCTTGCCCAGGCTGCTTTGATATTCAGGGAGTAGCAGTGTCTCAGGGACGTGCAGCCCTGCTGACTGCGTGCGGTGCAGAGAGGGTTTGCACAACCCCATTCTCTCTTGAACCAGCTGCACTGGGACGTGTTGGTGAGCCAGGGCTTGGCTCCGCTCAAGCCTTGCGTGGCCCGACGCACGGCCGCCGGTGCCTCCAGCTGCTCTCAGCAGCCTCTGGCTCTGCTCCAGAGGTGGTTTATGGCTCTGCCCTGGCATGAAGCCTCAGCCCGGCACTGAATCGCAGCATGACAGGGACATGGCACTGCCTGCTCACCCCTGCCTTGGTTGAGCAGCCGCGGTCAGCATGGTGTGTCGGTGCCCTCTGTTAAGCCAGGTGGGGTTGCCAGGTTTGGTCACACCACGTGCCAGAGGGATGACGTTGCTTGTGCCGTGCAGGCTGAAACCAGGCAACTAGGACCGGCCTGAAGAGCTGATGTGAAACCTCGTGTTGAGGGTAGGCACGTGTGCCCCCAGGATGTGGCACCCCGGTCTCTGCTCCCTGAAGATCCGCTGTGCCACAGTGGCTTTTCCCATCCAGGTGGCCCGGCGCTGCCTGGGGGGATAGAGGGGGATGGGGACTTGCTGGAGGGCAGCGGCTGCTCTGACCTGGCCCCCGAGGAGCAGCTAAGCCCCCTAAACCTGTGAGACGTTTCCAGAGTTCCTCTTCCAGGGGGTTAACATGGCGGCACTATCAGCTGCAGCCTGTTATGTGCGAGGTTGTCCTGTCCTAGGAGGAGGTCTCCAGTGTCACCCCGATCGTGTGTCAGCCCTGCTCGCTGGCTGGGCGGGTGGGGATGGAGCACCGACTTCACTGGCTCTCAGTGGGGAGGGATGTGGGGGCACTACGGGGTCTCCATAACTTCATTCTGTGCTAGGAAGACTCATCACCATTTTGCAGAGAGGGATTTGGGAGTACAGTGAGGAACACACCCAGATATCTGGACATCTCCAACAACGGTCCTTGGCTCCCAGCTCATGCCCAGACCCCTAATCCACACTGCCCATCTTATTTTTCCTAACAGAGCTTCAGGCTCTGCTAAGAAACTGGGCAATGGCCCCTTGCTCTGGCAGGCTGCTCCCCATGCCTGGCCACAGCCCGCAGATGCTCTGTACTACCTGAACCCTTACTTTTTTTAGTAGGGGAGGCCAACTGTTGCAGGGAGCCCAAAGTTCTGTGTGCCGCAGGGTGGGCAGGAGCTGGCGGGGGGCGGCTCACCCCGGGGCAGCAGCTGCTGCCCGCTCGGGCACTTCTTGTCTTTCCTGGCCCCCAGCGCTGTAAGTTAACACCCCACAGGCAGGTCCAAAGAGGATTTCAACGAAACCTGAAGCTTGGGAGGAGAGATTATGCTGCAGAAGTGGCCTGGGAGACTGTAAAATATGCACTCCCACAATCTCCAAAGAAGGAACTGGATTTGCTCCCTGGGGAGCAGGGTCATCCCTGGTCTCAGTAACAGCGTCCGAGGGGGGAGATGAATGCCTTGAAGATAGGTCACCCCCTTCTGTCTTAGCCTGGCCCTGCTGAGTCTCCCCGGGACCCTGGGAGTGCTTGCTCTCCCCAAATTTGGTGCCTCCTGGTAGGTCACTGCTTAATGAAAACCACGTTTAGGACAGATGCCCGTGAAAATGCCCCCAGAACAGCTGACCCTTCGCTTGCATGAAGCAGCGCCTGGGAGAGTGAAGGAGTGGGGTGGCCTTTCCAAGGGTGTTTGTGCTTCCCCAGCACCCTCTAGCCGTGCCCCGCGATGGGGGGCTGCTGGCAGCCTCTGCCCTGCAGGGTGCTGATCTGGGGTGAGGTGGCCCATTCCAGGTCCCGTAATGCCAGGAGCAGAGCTGAGTGCTGCTTTTGTTTTGGGTGGTTTGCTGGTTTCTGAGGCAACCACATGTACAGACTGAGGAGAGCCGGGCTGGGGAGCTCATCCCATCCTGTCCCATTCCACAGGGCTCAGCGGGGATGCGCTGACCCTCGCAGCCTGCTGTGCTGGCATGTGAGTGTGGGTGCTGTAGGCAAAGGCTGCCCTGCCAGCCCTCCTGCCCCTCCTAGGAGCTCTTCTTGCAGGGGGCTTCCATGCTACTAATTTAAGTCTCTTGACATCCTGGTGAGAAAAATCAGAGCGGTGGTCTCCAGTTCGCTCTTCTGGAGCCTGCAAACGTGCAGACCTGGAGAGGAGCAGCGTGCTTTTCCCAGTCCTTCAAGGTGTCTCTGCCAAGGTCCTGCTGGCTCTTAGCAGGGTCTTGTACCCCGGGTGCTGCCCTGCCATGGTGAGCACAATCCTCTCTGTGTCCCCCCATCATATGACACCATGTGCCCTCTTGAGCTGGGTCTGGAGGAGCATGGTAGAGCAGTGGATTTTGGGGCAGAGCTGGAGGAACCCCGCACAGGTGCTTCACTCTTCTTCCTTTTTCACCCATCTCTTGCTTTGCACAGTGTGGCACAAACCTTGGTCTTGGGACCACGGAGAAGCTGTATGTCAGGGCCAAGCAGATGCTGCTGCAGGTACCGGGGCAACCCGTCCTACGGCCAGGTGCCTGACTAGGGGGTCTAGAGCTGGTACAGGCAGCCTGCAAGTGACAAACTGCAGAACGGGCTGAAAGGGACTGTCACTGAGCCAAGAAGAGCTGTGCCACCGCAGCTCGCGTGTCTGCTGGGGCTGCTGGCACCCTCTTGGCACAGCCCAAACTCCAGCCCCACAGGGCTGCCTCCCACTGCCTGCTCTGGATGCAAATCCAGACTCTGTCCGTTAAGTGGCTTTGGGTTTGCACCAGTGTCCCCTGGCATCCCAGCCCCTTTCCAGTGAGTGGTCACCTGCCAGCAGCAGCTCTCGGGCTTGTGTCCTCTGCCCTCCACTCCCTGGGGACTGCTGCTTTTGCATGTGGGTGAGCAGTAGCAGAGTTGGGGCTCCTCTCCAAGGGAAGGTGGGTACGTCCGCTCTAGGGCAGCGCTACCCTGCAGCCCACCTTCCTCTGCTGGCCCACCCAGGAGCGAGCTACCTTTTCACCCCATTCCTCTTCTCTCCCGCAGGCACGTATCAGGGCCAGTTCACCAACGGCATGCGGCACGGCTACGGCGTGCGGCAGAGCGTGCCCTACGGCATGGCCTCCGTGGTCCGCTCCCCGCTGCGCACCTCCCTCTCCTCCCTGCGGAGCGAGCACAGCAACGGCACCCTGCCCCAGCAGGACTCCCCCGCGGCCAACCCCGAGAGCCTGCCCCTCTCGCCCACCATCACCCGCGGGGGCTTTGCCCTCAGCCTCTACGCGGAGGCGGAGGCCGGCAAGCCGAAGAAGGGGGGGCTCTTCCGCAGGGGCTCCTTGCTGGGGAAGCTGAAGAAGTCTGAGTCCAAGTCGTCCCTGGCCAGCCAGAAGAGCCGCGTCAGCTTCCTCAAGAGCGAGAGCGGGATCAGCTCGGCCGCCAGCGACGCCACCTCCACTGTCAGCCTGGGCGAGGGCGCCGAAGGCGAGGAGTACCCCCCCTTCGAGTCCGACATCGACGCCACCACCACGGAGACCTACATGGGCGAGTGGAAAAACGACAAGCGCGCCGGCTTCGGCGTCAGCGAGCGCTCCAGCGGGCTGAAGTATGAGGGCGAGTGGCTGGACAACCTGCGGCATGGCTACGGCTGCACCACGCTGCCCGACGGCAAGAAGGAGGAGGGCAAGTACCGCCACAACGTCCTCGTCAAGGGCATGAAGAAGCGCGTGATACCCCTCAAGAGCGCCAAGATCCGGCAGAAGGTGGACAGGAGCGTGGAGGGGGCTCAGAGGGCTGCAGCCATCGCCCGGCAGAAGTCAGAGATTGCGGCGTCCAGGTAGGTGCTTGGGGCTCCAATGCGCAGGTCCCCACGGTGGTCGTGGTCCCCATCCTACGTGTCCCTCTGGAGCCATGCTGCACGGCTGGCAGTGGGGTCCAACGTGGCTCGCTGCAATTTCTATTTAATACTGGTGGAGTGGGACCGAGGGCCCTTGTGGCAGCCCAGGGGTGTTCAGGACCTGTCCTCCCTCTCACTCCCTCTCCTGTCCCCTTGCAGCCCTGGTCCGGGGGGAGCTGCTGGCCAGCAGGAACTGGCACTGGCCCCGGCACTCAGCGGGACGGGGACAAGGAACTGGTGGGATGGGGAGTACACTGGTACTGTGCCAGGCTGCCAGAGGTGTCATTGACGGGGCAGGATGAGAAATAGTGGGGTTTGGCTATGGTAAGTCCAACAGGCTCATGAGCAGATAGCGGGACGTCCCAGACGAATTGGGTCTGCAGCAGAGTGCGGCTCGGCCCCAGAGCCCCCGGTGTGGCTCTGTGGGGAGTCTATGGGATGCGTTAGGGTCGTCACTTGATTTTAGCGGCTGAGTGTAATGGGCTCTGCGGGACAAGCACTGCTGTGCTGGGATGCTGCGGACTGGGAGGCAGGACCTATGGTGGGTAACAAACAGAGGAGGGGGCTGCCATGGGGAGCCCCATCTGCCCCCCAGGACCCAGCTGCCCTCGGCCAGGTTTTGCGTGAGCGTTTCTGCCACGAGGCGGGCAGCAGCCAGAGCCAGGGCAGATGACTGTGTCCATGCTGGATGGCTGAGCCCGATCCCCCGGCACACAGCCACATCCCGCAGCCCGTGATGCTTTAGGATGCTGGGAAAGGAGGAAGCAGGGAGGGCTCAGCTGGGTTTGACCCCTTTTGTCCCCCCAGTTTGTCCTGGCCAGACCCCAGGGGTGGGAAGAGGGCTGCGGCAGCCGGCAGCGAGTGAGTGGCAGCGTGCCTGGGGATGCGTGCCGCAGGGGTGTGTGAGGGGCTGCTGCGAGCACGAGGCAGTCTCTTGCACCGGTGTCCCTTGCACTGACAGACAGGCAGGCACCGCCGGGCACCACGTTGCCCCTACACTGCCCGGCATGTTGGGACCAGACAGGTAGGCTCTGCTCAGAATTAGCTGTGTTAGAAATTAGTGGGAAAGGAAAGTGCTAATTGCTCCGTCATCCCTCCTGGGATGGAGGAGGGAGGAGATGAAAGAGCAGCTCTAGTGTCTGCCTGGGAAGGGCAGGAGAAAACCTCCTTCCCCTGCTCGCATCCCTGCCTGTGTCCGAGCTGTGCCGGCAGCATGTTCCTCCTCCCACAGCATTCCTGCCAGTCTCGGAGCCAGCCTGGCAGACACCAGAGATTGTCAGGCAGGGGCAGAGCCTTTGCTCCTCCTCTCTTCCTCGGGAAAACGTGGTTGTGACAGACCTCGAGGTTTCACCTTGCCTTTCCATCAAAACCTTGCCCCACGAGGGCTTTGCTTAGCTGCTGGGCAGTGGCTGCAACTCTGGGCCATCCTCCCTTGCTCCTTTTTTAGTGCTGTTTAATTATCAGTTACTTCATTGGCAAGCAGAAATGGGAAATAACAGCAGTGGGGAGAGCGGCTGTTCCCAAACCCCATCCATCCCCTCCGAGAAACCCCAGCTTTACTCTCCCGGCAGCCATTTCTACTCCAGAGTTTTGCGGGGAACGTGATTGTTTTTTTAGCAAAACCCAGTTGCCTCAGAGACCAGCAGAGAGAAACCGGCAGGATTGCAAGTGAAATGCCACTCAGGGCCAGCTGGGATAAAAATAACAGGCTGGGGCAGCATGGGGCTTGCTGGAGCCTCCCAGCAGGGCAGGCTCGGCCCGACAGCAGCTTTGCCGTGCCCAGGAGAAGTGTGTGGCCGCAGTGGTACGCGCCCGTAAATAAGGAGGCTGGAGCTGCAAAAGCTGCTTCCCAAGAGCTCAGCTGGTTTACACAAGCCTCTTTTTATTATACACTATTTACACTTTGGATCAAAAGCGGCTCTGCAGTGTTTTCCATCAGGGGCTGGAATGCGCCTGCTGCCCTGATGGGGGACTGCATCCCTCCCCAGCACAGCTGGGGAATAATTTCCTATTAAGGAAACCTTGGAGCTGGAGGAAATAAGACGTTAAAACCGCTTTCCTCCAGGGAGTCCTCCCCTAGCAGACCCTGCGATAGTGCGGCTGTTGCGGCAGGGGAAGAGAATGCCGCTTTCCCCAGCAGTGTGATGCCCCTGATCCCGTGCCTGCGGCACTGCCTGCAGCTGAGCTGGAGCTGCTGCAAGAAGGAGAATTCAGGCTCCTGCGTCTTGTAAACTGTAATTCACCACTTCCATCAGTGTTTATTCCTGGCGTATGTTGCTCTGGGCAGAGCCACTCTCTCTACCTGCTGCCTTTTGAAAATCTGACTGCTGCTCTCCTTCCTCCTCTTTTCAGCTCAGCTTTGGGGTCGAGAGTAAATATAGATAATTTTGTCTCAAGAGGGTCCTTAGGTTAAACGCCAGCTCTCCCACTGACTTTTTCTTTGGCCTTGAACCTTGCCTCAGTTTCCACACCCAGGACAGAGAGTAATTGCAGACAGATTGTGAAAATCAATTATTAAGGTTTACAAAAGGGCTGTACTGTCATTAGCACTGCCCAAGCTCATAACTGCGAGGTGGAATTTCCTAGGTGGAGCATTTATATTTCTCCTCGGATGGCAGCGTATACCTTACCAAAGAAATGTATTCGAGGCTACATGAATCCTTTTTTGGGGGAAGATGTGACATATCTATATGTAAGATTATTGCTAGGAACTAATTAGCAGGACAAAGCAGCCAGGCTGCACAGATGCCCAGCTACCTCCACATACCTGTGCTGTTGTATATGGACGTTTGAGTTTCATTTGCTTCTGGCACTCAGGGGAGCCCCTTGCAGAGCTAACCTACTGTAACATTCAGCCTTCTGTTGTCTGGGGTTGAAATGTCAGGAGGACCAGATTTCACTCTTTTGCACCATAAAAGGCTCTTTAGGGATGGAAATCCTGAGGAAAACAAGCCCACGCCTGGAAGCTGCCTCGGCCAGTTGCACCACAGGAATCCCAGGCACGTGCCTGAGCTCTGGCGGTGCGCAGGCAGGCGGCTACCGGCAGCATTGATGGGCGCCCTGCCTGTGATCTGCCCTGCGGAGACGGGTGGGAGAGCAGTGATGGTCAGGGGGATGATGGTCAGCTGCTGTCAGCAAACCTTCCTCGATCCACACTCTGCTCTGAGGGTGTCCGAGGCACTGGGCTGCTTTGCAGCTCCTGCCCCACCTGCCTGCTTGGTTTGGGCATTCCAGCCAGCGCCATGGGCAGTGCCAGCTATTGCCTGCCCCGCTGCCTGTCTTGCCCAAGCAGCACTGCCCTGGCCTCCTTGGCTCCCTCCTGAATCCTCCTGGCTCGGCAATCCAGCTGCTTTCCCTGTTGTGCAAGAGGCTGAGGACAGAGCTGGCATCACCTCGCCGCCAGCTGAGGGAAGGGCGATTTTTTTTTTTTATTATTCTTTTTTCATTATTTTAGTGAAAATCATTTGGCATGGGGCCACGCTGTCCTGAACAGCCCATCTCCGCTCCGCCAGCTGCCCCCTCACCCCAGGCAAAGCCCCTCAGTGCTGCTCAGACGTCGGGCAGAAACCCCGGGGCACATCTACTGACAGCGCTGGGGATCAGCTAATAGGGTGGAGCTAATGGAAGTTAAAGTATGATGAATCCTCACCCAGACTGCGTCACTCGGGAGAAGTCGTCCTGAAGCACAGGCTCTGCAGCAGCCAGTGGAGATGGCTTTACTCCTGCCCAAGGGTAACCACAGGTGGACCTGGGGCTTAACATGCACCATATGATGTCTGTTAGCCATGCCCTGGACTGCTGGTGCCCTGGGACTTGCCTTGCTGTGATCCCAAGGGATTCCTGTCAGAGCTGGGATGTGGCTGTTCTCGTGGTTTCAGGTGAAGGCACCTACCGTGTCCCTCCACCCTCCCCCTTTCCCACCGTCTGTCCCATCTCGGGGCTTCTTTGAAAAAATATTGGGGTGGGTGGGAAAGGCATTGAGGTCCTGGGATCGCAGCTGGGACATCATCTCCCCAGTGCTTAAGTAGACAAGACGGCTCGAGGACCAGCCAGCAGGTCTGTCCCCCACCAGCCCCAGCGAGGAGGGCACAGCCACCACCAAGCCACGAGCGAGCCAGTTAAAAGCCAGTCTGAGGTGTGTAACAGCTGCCCTGGAGTTTTCTGGGCATGTGGTTTGGTGCCAAACAGGGTGCTCTGCACCCCTGGGTGCTTGGGGAGCAGCAGCTCCCAGGGGTGATGCCTGTGCAGTATGTGCTTGCCTGTCACGTGGGGAGGATGGTCCTACTGAAAGCAGGGAGAAGGAGCGTTGAAGTGGTCAGCTTTCATCTCTTCAGAATAGATTAAAATAAAATAAAAAGCAAGAGGAAGTGCAAGACCGGTTGCAGGGGGAACCTTTGATTTTTTTTGAAAGCTGTGTGTTCAGTAGCCGGGCAGCTCATACAGGGGATTTCTTTCTCACTGGTGCTTCTGGGGGACAAAATGAGCGTAAATACTGCAAATCCCACCTCCATCCCACTGCAACAACTGTCGTGGTCTGCCTCTGCACGGGGTTGTGCTTCCCAGTGACTTGGACCAAAATCAATGGGGGGACTTGGCCGTGTGTTCTGCAAGGCACAGGTCTGGCCACACTCCGAGATCGTTTGACAGGCATATGTCCTGTTAGCAAAACCTCAGATATATCTGCCAGATGTCACTGGATCAATAGGAAAGCAAGGGACAAGGGGCAGTAATGGCTGCTGTGCTTCACCTGTTTGTCTTCAGATGCTGGCCCTGAAGCCCCTGTGCAGCTGGAGTTTTTTATGCCTGGAGAGTACAACTAAAAATGAATATTGAATGAATGAATTAGTTTTGAATTTATTTTTGGTTGTAATGTAATATCTATAGAGGTCCTGCAATACGGCTGCTTGGCTAGATACCTGTAAGACTTTCTAAACTGCATTCTGAAATGTTAGGCTTTAATTCCTGTTAATGTAGGGTTTACTCATGACACTGAGCCTGGGCTGCATTAAAGCACTCTAGAACTGCGGTGAGAGCTTGGCATCGGAAATCGCATCAGTGCGGCTTCCCCAGCAGCAACACATGGACATCATTCATAGTGTGAGCTGTTGCCTGGTTTTGAAGCTTAAGTTGTTTTTCTGTCCATACCCATGTCTTTGGAGCACGTCTTAGCTCTCCCTTCAAATAACAAGAGTGCTTGACGGCTCCCGTATCGCTTTCTAACCTCCCCTGCCCGGCCACATTCCCGGCAGCGCTGCCGCCGTCTCCCTGCGCTCAGCGATTCCAGCCTGCGTGGCCAGGCAGCAGCGAGCGTCTCTTCGGGGAACGCGGGTGTGTGGTGCAAATGACGTCCTGAAATCGCTGGAGTCAGCAGAGCCTCCTGACTAAATAAGGGCAGGCAGAGCAGGGATTTATCAGCGCTGCCCGAGCACGACAGCTGAGAGCCGAGGCCCGTGGCAGCCCACGCCGCTGGAGCTCGGCCGCGCGCTTCCACCGATAAGGTGCTTTATTTGGCACGGCTCTGCCCCGGCGAGCTCCTGCCCTCGTCCCCAGCGCTCTCAGGGGTTTATGCTGCTGGTGGGGAAGGTGGGCAACCAAAGCGATGTCTTCCCAATGCACCTCTTTGGTGAGCCGTGGTGTGTGTTCAGGGCAGAGCTGGGCTGGTCCGGTGGCCATGGTGGCCTCGGCCGTCCTGGGGCTGGTGGCGCAGGTCAGCTTCCCTGAGGCCAGATCGGGCCTGGGATTTTCCTGAAAATCCCAGCTCACGCCTGGGATTTTCAGGTCTGTTGGACCCCCGTGCTCAGACTTGGGAGTTTGCTCTGAAAGAGTTTTAGGATTTTTTAAAATATCCTTTGCCTTCTGCTTCCTCGGGCTTTTAAAAAGCCAGAGGTGTGGGTGGTCCCAGACCTTTGGGTCTGAGGCCAGAGGGCAGGATGCTCATGGCCACCCCACAAGAGCAGGCAGCAGCAGTGGTTCAAGGCAGTCCCTGCCAGGTGGGCTTCCCGCTTGGGAGAGCAGCTGATCCTCCTCTGCTGTCCCAGCTTCGCGATCTCTTTGCTCCAGGACTGCACACCTCCGTGTGATGGATGGGTGTGTAAGAGGAGGCAGCAGCAGGCAGGAGATGGACAGAGCTTGCCCTGGCCCTGGGTGGTTTATTGGCTGCGATTTGCCTCTGAGTGGGAGCTGCCAGGGAGAGACACAGGGTTTGGGAGCAGCATTTCTGCAGCTGTACGATCAGACACCAAAGGTGCTGCAGCCTGACCTCTCAGGGGCCTTAAAACATAGGTGGGTGCAGGTGAAGGGGGAGACAGGACTACCCTGGCTTCATTAAAATCCCCCCCCCAGATTCCCTGTGGGGTGCAGGGGGCAGCTCATGCCGAGCAAGGTGTAGGCACACCGTAGTGCATATAAGCATCTCGGTGCTTCCACAAGCAGGGCTCAGAGAGAGCCAGTGTGCATGTAGGCAGGGAGAAATGAGGGCAGCCGTGCGGCTCCTGCCATAGCTGGGTGCCAGGACACAGCGGTGAGGGGACGCTCCTCGGTCCTGCTCTCCCAGCAAAGACATTTCTCACAGAGCTCAGTGTGTTTATAAAGAGGATAATCTTGTTTCATTCACCCTTGGTTAATAGAAACCCAGTCGCTGGCATGTATTTCTGCACCAACTGAAGCCCGGGGCTGGGACTCTCCCACTTTCTGTACAGCACTAGTGCCAGCAGTACTCACTCCTTCCCATGAAACCAGCTGAATAAAGACCTTTTCCCCTTGCAGCTCCCGAGCAGGCATGACCTCCTCCACATGGCTTAGCACAAACTGAGGTCAGTGTCCAGGATAACCATCCGTGGAGATGACGAAGGGAAACCTGCCTGGCCTGTGCCACCATGGCCAGGACCACTTCAGGTTGGGTTTCTCTCAAAGCTCTTGGAGCAAGAATGCCCCTGACTGCCTTGTGCCACGGTGTTGTGTTGTCACCGCGCATGGTTTGGTTAGGAGCAATACTTCCACACGAGCCTCCCCATGCCCTGGATTGGGAGCTCGGGCACTTCGTGTCACTCGCGTCTTGGAGATGGGGACACCCAGCTCCTGTCCCAGAGCCAGGGCTTTGTCTTTACAGCCTCGTGATCGGGACTGAGCAGGGCTGGTTTGGGCTTGGTTGGGCTGGGTCTTTGTGGTTTTGCTGCCCCAGAGCACCAGTCTCCAGCTCTGTAGAGGTATTGCTGTTTCAAATTGCTGCTTGACCCTCATCCGACCCCAAAAGGCCCTTGGGCTCACCCCTCCTTCTAGCTTACCCTTGCTGTCCTGGCCGCTGGAGCCGGGCAGGGAGCAGGCTGCCGGGTTCGGGTGAGCCCCTCTCCGTTCCTGGCCCTGCATGGCCATGGGGACAGCGAGCCCCAGGGTTAGGGTCCAGTGCCAGGATCAGACACCTGCCCCAGCTGCAGGATCCCCATGATGTGTCCCCACCGTGTGCAGGGCTTTGCGGGCTGGAGGGGTTTGGTGCAGTGAAATGAGTGATGGCGTGATGTCTTCACCCCTTTTTTCATCCCTTTCCCAGACTGGCCTCATCTCCAGCCCAGGCTGGCTGTGGCTCCAGCACTGACACATTTTTGGCCCACTGTGCTTGTTATGCTGATGCGTTTTGACTCTAGAGGAGGGTGCGCAAGGCTTTATCTGTTTTCCACCAGCCTCGCGTGAATTTCCTTAGGCACTTTCATGCCCTATTAGGGTAAGAGGGAGCATGCACTTTCAGTAGCTCCAAGGAGAAAGCATCTGTTGGGCAGCAAACTGCTTTCTCCAGGGCTTCCCGGGTCTTTGGGGTCGAAGCAAGTGGGGCTGTGGCTTGCAGGGATCCCCTCAAGAGGAGCAGAGTCGGGATGGCACAACGTCAGCCCCAGGGATGGGTATGACTCAGATAGCCGGTCAGGCAGGGAAAGTGGAATTAATGGGCTGTTCATTCTGACCTTGTGGGAAATCCTTATCTCAACAGCTTACAAACACAGAAAGGGAAAAATGAAGTGTGACTTTAATCTGCAAAAACGACTGTGGAAAATGGTAGCTTCTTGTTCAATTGATCTGCTGCCGCGTGGAGCAGGAAGGCTTTGACTCCCATCCAAATGCTTGAAATCAGCCAGCAGGGAGCTGGGCTTTAAAATCATCTGATTCAGCCAGGCTTTGCTCAGAGGTTATCGTCAGTTCAGTGGAATGTGAAATAGGCTTATCTTGAAAAAGAAAAAATATTTAAGTAAAATGTCCAATTTAAATATAAAGCTTGAGATACAGAAACCCTCCTTCCTCCTGGAAGAGGTGAGTTTTTTTCAGCTTAGCCTGGTGCCGAGCCAGAGCTCTTTGGCTTTCTGAGCCCAAGTTTTTGTCATTTTGCTCCTGCGAGGCCTGCTGAGCCTTCAGCGAGCGCCAGGAGGGACCTGGTGTCCCATCCACCTGGGTGCCCTAAGCAGCCTTGGGCGCAGGTGCAGAGGACGTGGGTGTTGCAGCCTGGGCAGTGGGCTGGCAGCCCTTGCAGCTCCCTGCTCCCTCTCTTGTTTCTCCTGGACCTCAGATCTGTGAATGTCAACTCAAGAGATGTAGAGGGTTGAGAGAAAAAGGCTTCTGCCTTAAAACTGATGAATAATTGGGCTTCTGACCAAATGCAATATTTTAAGAAATCTGCCTGCTTTCATTTCAAAAAAAAAAAAAATTTAAAAAAATCCTGTTTTTATTTTTTGACTGGGGAAAAAAACCCCACAAAACAGATACTGCACTTCCTCACTCTTTTGGTTTGGATTGCTGAAATCCGAAAAACATTTGAGTTAGAAGTTGCTAAAACTTTTCGCTGAAAAAAACAACAGTCTTGGAGAGAAAACACACGCTTTCTGACCCATTTTAGTGCTGGCAGAGCTGGCAATTGGGTAAAACACACTTGGCTTGTGGATGCTGTCCGTTTGGCAAAGCTTGGGGCTGGGCAGTTGCTCCTGAGTCAGGCTGTGCTCCCTTGAAACAAATGACTGCTACAGCCCTGGTGTTTTCTTGGAAGTGGGAATTCATTCTTCCGGGCAGGGCAGGCAGCAGCCCCTGCCCGCTCAGTGCAGGTATAGGCAGGGAGGCAGGAGCACATGGGGGACGAAAGGCTGGAAGACCCTGATTACATATGTGCTGTAAAGATGTTTTGATGCACTTACTAGTGGGATAACCCCTCTGCTTTGATCTTGCAGTGGTAGGTAATTAAATAAGGGTCCCCAGAGCATTAGCTGAGCCCCTTTGGTAATGGTGTGGTGGAAGTTGGAACAAATCAGTGGCGTTTGTACATAGTCCCAAGGCTGTGCTGCTCCGGGAGACTTGGCCCTCTGAGCTCCGCTTGATCTGCACTCAGGGCAGCACAGAAAAGAGCGGACCTGAAAACCAGGGGGAGGAGGAGGGAGTCCAGCTGGCAGCTGGAAATCTCCCCTTTTTTTCCCCAAAGCTATCTCTGTGGATGCTCTCACGAGCTGCTCCCAGCCTGGCTGTGCTGGCAGGATGGGCTCCAGCAGGGCAGGGAGCTGCCCGTCCAGCCTGTCTGGGGCCAATGCAGTGGCCCCGTGGCCGTGCTGCCACACCGGTGTCCGGCAGTCCTTTGAGCCGGCAGGCTCTGGCTTGCACTGCTCCATTTAGAGCCGGCTCCGGGCAGCTGCCGGCTGGCATCCAAGGGCTGCGGGGGAAACAGCAGCTGTGGTCTATGCCAGTCCTGCCGGCTCGTCGCAGCCCATGGGCTCCCATGCGGGCTGCCACGACTGAGCCCTGACGGCTAGCTGCCCACCCGGTCCCACTCGGCTTGTGGGGCAGTCACGGTAGCAGAGATTAATTGAGCAAATCTCCCGTACGCAGGGCCGGGGTGCGTAGGTTGTCGTCTTATTGAAGACAGCTGCAGATATGTCTGCTGTAAGATTAATATCACTTTAACTGTTCCAAGGGGAAGTATCCCTTGGTGAAAGATGCAAGTGGCTCTGAGCTATTTAGAGCTGAGGATAACATTTCGGTATTTTAAAAATTCACCAAGTAATCATAAAGGCTAATGCTTGCTGAGCTCATTAGGTGGCAGGGAGCTCTGCCAGGCCTGTGCTCCTGAAGCATGGCACAGAAAAGGATGCTTTTCTCCTGGCTGAATGGTCTGTTCATGCCCTTTCTGTGGAAGAAAGGAGAAAAGGTCTGATTTATCCAGCTAAATAGCCTGGGCATGTACAGAGTGCCACCACTTCTGTGTAAGTGCTGGTACCATGAGTGAAAAGCCTGGGACATCTCATGAGCTGGCTGCAAGGGAAGGGAGGCTGGAGGGCAGACCTGCTCTGCAAGGTCAGGATGGCTTCTCATTTGGGATTTCTTTTACAGTGATATGGAGGTGTTTCCTTTAGGAGGCAGTTTGTGTTGATGTATGCTTAATTCACAATTTAGATCACACCTTGCAGGTGTAGAGTCCATAATAGAAACCAGCAAAGACTCATGCACCCCAGTGATGTCAAAGTCTAAATTGAGTGGGTACGTGCACATGAACGACGGGGCAAAAAGACCAAAAGGAGGGCGAAAAGTACAGCTGGCTCTCAGGACAGGACGCCCATGGACTGGGACACACAGATGGGTTTGACTGTGGGCTGGGAAAGTGGCATGAGAAATGGACTGAAAAGGGATATTCAGTCCCATGGGCTGGTTACAGGCAAATAGGAGTAGCAGAGATTTGCTGGTATCTGCATGCACATGGAGGCAGAGGGAGAGGCACAAAGGAGATGGATTGGGACTGAGCAGGAAGAAAGGGATGCTCCAACTATAGAGGTGACACAAGTCTAAAGACAGTGTGGAAAACGGAGAAGCCGGAAAGTGTCTGTCCAGGTCAGGTCATAGAATCATAGAATGGTTTGGGTTGGAAGGGACCTTTAAAGGTTATCTAGTCCAACCCCCGACAGAGGTCTGTGTTGGTCAGGTCTGCGTGTCTTGCCCTTCGCAATGTGAATCCAGAAGGGACCATGTTGTCATCAGCAAAAGCATTTCTGCAGCTTTCCCTCTATCCCTTCTGAGTGCTGCAAACATTCCTGCCAAGACAAACCGTAACTTAAGTTTCTTCAGAAGGCCAAATGATTTCTGCTGGATGCTGGAGCAGGGATTTGCCTGGGGGTGGAAAAGCCAGTTTCCAGGAGAGAGGAGTTCAGCAGAAGTCCCCCTTACTAGAGCTGACTGATGAATTATATTTGCTTAATGGCCTTTTTGGCAGCTCATGACATCAAGAATGGCAAGAAAAAGGTGTTCAGCTGGTCCTTGGTCAGGGTTTGCCGAATCAGTGGGAGGAGGGAGATCCCAGAGAAGGAAGGACGGTGCTGGACAGGTCTGTCTTTCCCTTAATAAGCAAATGTGCAATAGCTTGGGCAGAGAGCTAAGCTCTTCCTCTATTTCTAGCCCCAAGGTCATCGCTGCACCTGCAGGCGCCCCAGCCCCGTCTGGTATTTGCAGTATTCTCTGCTAATTCCAATCTCATTTACAGTCTAATCCAATGTGGATGTGCAAAACCGCATAAACTGTCCAAAGAGATGGGCATGCTGGCTTGGCTTTGGGTCTCACCTGTTAGCACGGTGCTCAGCTGTGGCTCGTGTATCCACAGGGGATTTTAGTAGCCGTCAGAGGAATGATTCAGGCAGTGTTTCTGGGAGATGGCCAGGAAGGACAGGGGTGGTGCTCTGTCCTGCGCTAGTACAAAAACTATTAGAGTATTAGAGCCATGCCAGAGGAGCAAATAAAACAGCAGATGCATTTAACCCTCCCTCTCCCACCCGTCTAGCTGGGGTGTGCAGCTTCCCTGTCCGGGGCAGCCCTGGAGCAGCCGCCGTGACCCAGCCGGTGCTGCCGGCAGGCAGCGGCAGCGAGGCTGGGATGGGGGCAGCAGGCATTGCCCACATACCTCCCCTCGGCTCGGCACAGGGCTGCTGCTCCTCCTTGCAAAGAATTCACTGGAGCTATTTTTAACAGCGCTGCCTGGGGAGATGGCTCAGGGTGAAACTGGGAAGCGCTCATCCTGGACGGTAGTGTCTTGCTTCGGACAGGGAGCACCAGCGTTGGTTTGTAAAGTCCCCTCTTTGTGTTTATTGCCCCCAGTTGGTTGTGTTTGATGTTCGTGGCTCATTTTCCAGCACTGCCTTGAAAAGGGGCTTTTGAATTCTGCTGCTGGGTGCTATAAAATCCATGGGCCTCTGTTTCAGTTTCACCCTGACCCCCTCCATCTCCAGACTTTCTCCTCTGATGGTTTTTGCGTGGGCTGCTTTCTGCAGAGGCGCTGGGAGCTGACAGCACAACCAGCAGTAAATAAAAAAGTGTGGCCCTGATTCAAGGGCTGCATGAAAAGTATCAAATTTATGTGCATATAATAAAAGGCCAGCATTTTCCTTTTTGCAAAAGCTGTTTCTGTTTTCTGAGCAGATCTTAACCTTGGAAGAAGTTTTTCCTCTTATATTAAGTTTCATGTCTAAGGTTTGAAGATCACCTTCCTGCTTCCCTCAAACCTGCCTGAGCTTTTTTTTTTTTTAACTACTGTGCCTGGCAGACCCTGGGCTATGGGCTGGGAGAGGCTTTTGTGCTGTGGGTTGTGTGTGCTGGGCTCTCCCAAGGCAGCTGGTATTTGTCTCCTGCTTTGCAGTTGGGGCCAAGTTTTTCTCTGCGTTGAGCTCCCAGGCACTGCCAGCCATGTGGACAAATAATAAATTCAGAAATACTCCAGGCAAGTTAGATGTTATTGTTATGGCTGGGCCCTTTCCTCCAGGCTGTGCTTTGTTACTGTGTTCCTAAACCCTCAGTGCAGCTTTTTGGAGGGCTGCGAGCAGCGGTGCCTTCCCTTCATGCTGCAGGGATGCGCGGCACAGCCGGGGGAGATTTACTTAAAACACGATGCTGTGTCTCCGTAAGCCAGATGTTCATCACATGTTCATCACCTCGTTGCTGCTGTACTAAATGATCTCAGCGACGGAGGGACCCAGTGCAGCGCATCAGCATGCCTGCCGGGGCCAGGCTGGTGGCTGGGGTAGAGCAGCGCTCTCTGCCTTGTGCCACAGCCTCCCCGGGATGCCGGCAGGGCCAACGTGGTGTGCCGGAGCTGCCAGATTTGAAGCTGCAGCTGTGTTGATCTTAGTCCCCCAAATCAAACACTCTGGATGACTTTGCAAGCAGGGGGACAGGAGCAGAGGTCGCGTGTGTCCCGCAGAGCGAGGCAGCCGGGCAGAGCTGCCATGCAGCTCACATCCCCGGGGCAGGGGGGCATCCCAAAGTCGTGCCACTCTGCTGTCACAGCTCTATGCGTGGAGCTCGGGAGCTGTCCCATGGCCTCCCTGGCCTCACGCCCCTCTGCTCGGGAGGGCTCGCTGTAGAGCCTTGGTAGCCTTGCGGCCACGGTGGCTCACAGCAATGGCTCAGCCCAGCCAGCTCAACTCCCCACCACCCACAGCATCCTCACCGCAGCCTCTGCAACCCAGATTGGGGTCTTCCTGGCCTCGCCATCTCTTTACCCGCAGGAATTGCAGTACTCAAGCCCCACACAGCACCCAGATAGCATCCAGTAGCTTCTCTGGAGGAAAGGTAATCTCCAGCAGGAGAAGAGCGTAACTGGGAGCTGCCTTGTCACCTCCACCACCCCCAGGCTGTTCCCTTGCATTTGCCCCAGATGCTGGGGGAGAGTTGAGCATGCGGGAGGCATCTGCACCCATTTGGTAACACATCGGCATGAGTGGCTCTGTCCTTACTAGTGGAGGGAGCAGACCCTTCATCCAGTCCACTTCCAGACTTTTTTGGAAATCACCTTTAGGAAAGCATCCGTCCGCTTCCCAGGAGCTGCCTGCTGCTGCCCCAGCTGGGGCCAGCTGGCTGATTATCTGGCTGGAAAGTGGCCGGGATAGCCTCTGCTTGGCTCGGTGAGCGGCTGAAAGGGAGGATTTTATCTCTGTATGGTGAATCCCATCCTCTGAGAGCAGCAGGACAAAGCCAGGGGTCGGAGCGCGTCTTGCTGAGGTGAAGAGCTGGATCCTCACTTTGCAAGCTTCTTCCCGGGACTGGCGCCGGGCAGGCTGTGTGCCCCACGCCCAGCACGCCCAGCGCTCTCTGATCCCCCAGGCACGGAGAGCACAGAAACATCCCCCTTGGCCCCTGCCAGATTATAGTGGAATTAATCACGCTGATTATATGCTACCAAAAAAGGAGGTGCTTTCTCTGTTCAGAGCTGCCTCAGACCTCCTGCTTGTGAGCAGCAGCTTAAAATTGCTGTTTTCTGCCTCATCGTGTCTTGTTTCTAGTTTTTTTTCAGGAGTTGTAATAATTTTGGATAAAAAGACCAAGAATGACAGCAATCCTAGGCAGCTCAGCCTGCAGAGAAAGCGGGGAGATAATGTGTGAGTGTGGGCAGGGAGGTGAATCATGGCTCCAGTGGAGCGGGATGTCATCCCAGGGAGAGACAGGCTGAGCCACAGCAGCTCTGCACCCTCTTCTCTATCGCAGGGTCCTGAACAGCGTTTTCGGCTCCCCGTCAGGTCACACTGTTGCCTGTATCAGTTGGGATTAATGCCTTACGTTTAGTTCTTTCCCCGCAGCTACTCAAAATGGTGAGTGTGTGTGTGTCTATGTATGTGTATATATATATCTCCTACCTTCTAAGGATCTCTGAACAGCATTTCTATCACCTTTTCATTGCACCTGTCGAGTATTCAGACTAAAGCTAGTCTTGTCTGCGTACTGCATCTCAGTTTAATGAGAAAGAATTAATCCTGATTTCATGACTGACAGTCCAAAAATTCCTCTGGAGCATTTTTGCTGCAGGGATAAGAACAGCATGTTTCCTCATTTTTTGTCCTAAAACGTGACCAGATACCAACCTGAGTCTGAAAAGGGCTCATCAAACACCCTAGGACCAATTAAAGGTTGTAATTCGTAGTGAATTGGTGTTTGAGGGCTGCTAACTGCTTATCTAACTGTCCACATAAAAATGTCGTTTTGCATGTGCAGCCAGCGTATGCTCCGTCACATGCAGCAAGGGACATACAGGGAGCCTCGGCAAACATGATAGTGAGAGCATGAGGAAAGCAGTTCTCTGTAAGCCCCAGGTGGAACAAAGCAGCTGAATATACTATGCTTCACCCTCCCTTATTTTAAGGTGCAATTTTGCTGTTTGAAGTCAGCTCCTTCCCAGACCACGAGCAGCTGGGCTGTAAAGCCAGCCCTTCTTTTAGCGTAAAGATCACAGGGCCCCGAGGATGAGGCATGCGAGGAATATGACAGCCGGCCAGCGAAATAACTGATAGCCCTATAGCCCTTTGGAGCAAGGAGGCAATGTGCTGTGAAGGAGTGGAGAGGACTCGGGGAGCCGAGCTGAGAGGGAGGCAATAGCTCTGCCTTTCCTAGCACTGGAAAAGAGAGCGGCCCCCCAGGCTGCGGTGAGTAAAAAGGCCCCTTGGACAACGTGCGTTGTTTGCTGGAAAGACATTTGGGGTAAAATGTGTCTGGTGTGCTGGGCAGGGGCACGCTGCCTCTGGCGAGGTGCAGCAGCTCAGGGCTGGTGACAGCACAGTGCTGTTCAGCCATCACGTTATTGTCCCCTTATGCTCCAGAGATGCCTGCGGTGATGCTTAAGGCAGTCCTCCGAGCTAGGTTTTTAGTACTTCACAGCACGGCGGCAAGCCCGTTTTGCAGCACCTGATGCCTCGCTGCAACACACGAACATGCTCACGTTTGCAAATACACTTGCCCTGTTCCCTTGTGTGACTACATGCAACTTTCACACTTTAGCCTTAAGTGCCACACACTTGTTGAAAATCTGGTCTTTTCTCCTCAAATGTGGGGGTTTGGGGTCAGGTGGGCAAGTGCTGAGTGCTCTTATGCCAGATGGGCTGATTTGATTTTGTTGCTGGACAGGGTCCGCTGCTCAAGCTGGGACAATCTTGGCTCAGACGGTGCTCACTGTTGTCCCCTCTTCTCTCCCCTCTTCTCTCTGCAGGACGGCTCATGCCAAAGCCAAGGCTGAAGGGTCAGAGCAGGCAGCTCAGGCAGCTAACAACGAATCGGGCATAGCCAGAATGATGGCCAGGGAGCTCTCCCCGGACTTCTATCAGCCAGGTAGGACCAGACGCATCTTCTAAGAGGGATTTTGCAGTTTCCTTGGGGAATCTGTTCAAATGCTTCACCTGCTTTATAACTCCACAAGTTGTCCTCCTGTCTATCCTAAATCCTCTTCCGCACGAGTTCAGCTAGCCCCCTGCTCTTGATGATTTGCTGTCCTCCTTACACCACTGTTCTACCTGCTGGAATATGTTACCATACCCTGGAGGAATAACCCAGTCCCTCAACTTCTCCTCATGTTTCTCCATGTGCCGAAGCCCTCCCAGTGCCAGGCAGGGCAGGCAGTGAGCTCGAGTTTATTTGGAGCACTGCTGTAGATATATTCCTCATGGCTTTTTCTTGGAACAGCTTTGCACATTGACTCACAAGCCCATATCTTGCGGGGCCCCACACTGCACCACGGTACAATCAGACTTGGTTACTTAGAGGCTGTAATATCCTATAAGAAAGTTGCTAATGCAAAATACTACTTCCCTGATTCCCTATTTATTTGTTAGCATCACTGCTGATTATTTGGCTGGGAAAACACTTGGGAGGTTCCTTCTGTGAGACCAAGCACTGAGGATTAGTAGATCGGAAGTGTAATATTAGAAGCAGCATTGTGAATGCCATTACCTTTCCCTAGACTGAGTTAGCTGAAGATATGTTCTTCCTGGAAAGCCTTCCTTTCGAGAGAGGGAAGGTATTAACAGAGCAGAAAACAAGGATTCCAGTGCCTACATTTTTATCCTGTCTTTCTTATTACCAGCTTTGCTACCTAGAACAAGTGCCCTGTGGCTGCTGAGGCAGGATCACAAGGGACCATCAGAGTGGCAAAACTGGGGGTAGAAGCCAAAGGATGACTCGTGCTTAGCAAAACCTGCCACCTGCTCCTGCTCTGATTTCAGTGCCTCTGGGTCTCCGGTACTACACCCCGGCACAGGGCACACAGTGGGAAATGGGTATGGCTCACACCCTGCGCTTGGCCGGGGAGTCATGCTGACGGATTTGCCTAAATTCCCTGTACTCCCACCTTGCCCTGCACCTACTAGCTGGGGAGATGCCATGCTGGAGAGCTGCCTGTTCCTCCCCACCACCCAGCGAGGCCCGTCAGAGCTGGCTTTGAGTGGGGAAACACCACAGCACCCGGGCATGGGCGTGAGCCAGCGTGTGGCACTTCATTTAACAATAGCTAAACATCACTTGATCCTGACATAAGCCCCCCAGCTGCCACTCACAGCTCCACATTCACCCTTTGCACACTGGGGTATTTATAGCACAGAGGCAAAGGAAACTGGAATTCCTGATGGGAGGTTTTTGACATCTAGCTAGATTATTTTTTCCACCCATGGCAATTGAATGAGACAATTGAAACAGTCCCTGCAAAATGCCTGAAGCAGCCTGGCCTCCACTAGTGGCTCCTCAGGAGCTGAATCCTCTCGCCGCTTTTATGTAGGGCTTCGCTTGGGTCCTGGCCTCTCTCGATGGCCTTGTAAGCTGCTGATGCATGTTTTATTTCTATGATTCTTTTAAATCTCTAAATTCCCTAAGTGTGCAACAAGGAGAGATGTCTCTTCTTGCACAGCTGCACCATCAAAGAACAAACAGACAAAAGTCCACCCTTGGATTTTGCTAGGACTTGGAGCTGCTGGTCACACAGCCAGGAGAGCCTGGCAGTGTTTGGCAGCTGCGTTTCCCCGTGCTATCCTGGCAGATAGACCCTGCTACATCTGGCACAGGGCAATCCTACTCAGCAAGCCCCATATCTCTAATAAGTATTGAGCCCAGGGTTTCCTTTAGGATATCAACCTGAATAGCTTAGAGGAGAGGTATGTAAGCCAAAGCCCTCCCTTGCTGAAATGTCATGCTGGGAGGTGAAGGTGGGGAGGTGAGGAGGACTGGAGCTGTGCGGTGCCCTCCAGGCAGTTGGGATTTTTTTTTGGTGTGAATTATTCAGGAGGAGAAAGCAGCAGAAGAGAGCAAGGAGCCTGGAGCTGCAGGCAGCCTATTTTGAGGAGTCTGAACAACTGTTGAAACGGCTTCCAAATAATCCACTTGCAGCCAGAAATAAATGGCCCTGAATGGGTCGCCTGCTGATTGACAGGAGCGTGCAGGCAGGGCAGAGCAGCTAAAATCAGTGCCCTTTTACTCCCCACTGCCCACTCCAAACGGAGGCATTGCCTGCGTGGGCAGGAGGTAGCAGCGTGCAAATCACACCACTGATTTATTAGAGGGAAGGGAGCACCAATCCCAATTTCCCGACCAGGCTCAAGTCTGTATCAGTCTTTGGGGTGGAGGAGATGAGGGGAGGAACTGTGAGGCAGCCAGGGATAGCACGGCTCCAGAATCTATGCCACTCAGGAGCATAGAGCAAGCCCTGTACATCTGCACCCCTCAGCATCGCTTGGATGCAGCAGAATGAGGCCAAAGCCACTTTCAAAAGCAGGTGCTTTGCTTTCAAACAAGCTGCTTTGCGACCTCATGCTGCCCATAAGGAGCACGCTCTTCTTGTTCTCACTTGCTATGAGCATTGTGGTGATGTGCAGGGACCCCTGTCCCAGTGCGGGTCCCAGCGTGCAGAGCACTGTGCAGGGTTATTTTTCCAAAAGATATTCCCAGTTGTTCAGTGGTGGATTTTGCTCAGCCAGCTACCCAGCACGATGGATATCTTTGGTGTCAGGCTCTGGCTGACTTCCCCAGACCGTAGCTGGGCTGCAATTTGCTTTGCAGACACAGCCTAGGGTTAACAAGAAGTAAAGATTCAATGATAGGTGAATAATTGAAGTGAGAGCAATGTTGCTAAGAGCTGACAAGTCGGCGTGGGAGATGAGGCCAGAATGAAAGCTGAAGCCCCGAGTCACCTTGTGTAACGGTGCCAGGTAATTTCACTGCTGTTGCGGGGCTCAGTGCAGAAAGGAGGGCTGTGAAACTGTCAGCCCTGCTCGGTGCATGAGAAACGTGTTTTTCTCATCGTGAGGGATGACACGTAGGTAATTTGGGGATACCTGCTCTTCCCAAGGAGACTGGGCATCCCCTGTATCAGTTGTGCAGTTACCACACTATTAGACACCAAAGAAACCACATGGAAGAGCTTCCCAGCCATTAAAAAAAATGCCCAAACTTGGATGGGAGCTGGATTCTCTTTAGCCCCAGGATAGCCTATCTGTGTGACCGCAGAAAGCTGAGCTGCAGATTTTCACTGGTTCTTTACCCTCATCTGGAGCTCCCTGCCTGCTCCTTCGGCTCTTCCCAGCCAGCCAGCCAGCACGTGGTGGGGCTCAGAGCCTCCGGCTGCTCCTGGAGGAAATCCCTCCCGGAAGCAGCCTCTGGTTTGGGAGCACCTCCTCTCCCAGCCTCCAGCCCGGACCCCCTCGCGGTCATCCCCGAACGCGTCGTGGCTGGGCGCACAGCTGTCAAAGGCGTGACGGTGGCGCGGAGCTGGAGCGGCCTGCTGTCCCTCCGGCCCCTGGGGCAGCCTCTCACACCAACCCCTCTCTCCGCAGGCCCCGAGTACCAGAAGCGGAAGCTGCTGCAGGAGATCGTGGAGAACGCCGAGCACGCCGTCAACATGGAGGAAGAGCCGCCGAGGCCCGAGGGTGCTCCGCCGCCCCCCACGCCCCCCGAGAGCCCCCAGCTCCACGAGCAGGACGAGGCCCGCCGCCGCGCCAGCCCGGCCCCCAGCCCCGCCGCCACCCCTCCCGAGGCCAAGCGGGCCAAGGCGGCCCCCCGCCAGGACGGCGCCCTCCGTCCGGGCAGCTGGGCCGAGGCCGGCGGCCGGCCGGGCGGCGGGAGCCCCGCGCCCCCCGAGGGCGAGGGCCGGCCGGCCTCAAGGGGCTGGGGGCATCCGGCCGAGCAGATGGAGATCGGGCCGCTGCAGAGGATGGCGCGCGAGCCCGACGTCGAGCTCTTCAAGGGCTACCACAGCTACGCCGTCCGGACCTCCCCGGTCTCCCCCGCCGCGGACTATGAGGAGGAGCCGCTGCCCGAGCCCGAGCCGCCCTCCCCGGAGCCCCGGGGGGGTACCCCCGCCCCGCCGCAGGAGCGGGAGGAGAAGCCGGCGGCCAGGGCGGAGGCCAAGCCGGAGCCGCCCCGGCCCAAGGAGCTGAAGCAGCGGCCCAGCCCCGAGCGCAGGGCAGCGGGCCGGGCCGAGCCCGCTGCCGACAGGAAGACTGAGGCCAGGGCACCGGGGCGGACGGAGCCCAAGGCGGGGGCCAAGCGGAGCCCGGCCCCGGCCCCGGCCCTGGCAGCGGCGGTGGCGGCAGCACAGGAGGCGGAGGAGTGCGAAGAGGTGACGTGGGGGCAGCCCGGGAGGCGCCCCTGGCAGCCATCTTTGCCTTTTATTTTTGGTTTACTTTTCCCCAGGAGGTCTGAAGGGGCCCAGGGGGATGCAGAGCCATGGCCTCGAGGCTGCAGCAGGCCAGAGCGGTGCCCGGAGGCTCTTTTCGGGATCCCAAAGCCTGCTGGAAGAGGGCCTTGGTTTTCCCCTCTCCTGCTGCCTTCCCAGCCTGCCCTGCCTCGGCTGCTGGGGCTGGCGTTCATAACCCTTTTATTTTAACTTCCTCTCTGCACCAGGGCAGATGCGCTTTCAGACATGTCCCCATTTCAAAATTTGAGGAAAATGGGCATCTTCTGATTCACTTTTTAGACTGTTCTCCCCTTCTTTTCCCACCCCTTTACCAGCCAACACGGCTCTGGAAAACTGGGGGGAAAATGTAGGACAGGGAAGAAAAAGCTGAGTGGGGTTTCTTTTTCACCTGTTACTGTTACTTTTTGCAGTAGTGGCACCTCATGAGCTGAACTGTGGTATCAAATCACCAGCTGATTTCCCAGGTTTAAAATACAGTCACTGAAATTCAATTTTGCTGTTAGCAAATACAGCTGTAAAACCAGACATTTTATTAGCCCGCTGCTTCTCATCTTGCAGCCCTTTGGACGTGAATGGTTCCAACACGACTTAAGAAAAGCACAGCCTGGAAATATTTTGGTCTGAAATTAGAGCAATCTCATACGGATGCATTTGTTCATCTTAAAAATGGCAGCTTTACAAACGTGGGCAATGCGGGTGGAGAAATGAGATAGGAGGAGCAGCTTGACATAGGCTTGGCAGTTCGTGTGCCTGTGGTCAGGGTCTCCTTTAATCTGCTTTAGCCTCAGAAGAAGCCTGATTTAGCCTCCTTAGGAGTCTGCAGGGGAGAAATAGGAATAGGGATTGATAGATACTCAACTAGTTTGAAATTCAGGCTGGTTGTTAAGTGCCAGATTTATGTGCGTTGGGAGGGGATGATTCTGGTGGTTTTGAATAGCAGAATCAAGCTGTATCTATCTCCTCGCCTGGAACTGCCATGTGTAACACTCTGTTCTGGGTTTTTCCTTCAGGGACCTAACACAATCGTGATCTGCATGGTCATCTTATTGAACATTGGTCTGGCCATCCTATTTGTACATTTTTTGACATGATGTGCCCCTCGGACAAGGTAAGAGAAGCAACGAGATTTTATCCTCATTTTGTAGACTTCACTGTGGACATTTTAGGGTTGGTTGGCTTTACTGCCAAAGTAAATCATTCACTAATGGATGCCCTGGTGATGAAAATGCATGGGGATTTATTCAATAGATGCAGTTGCCTTGCATTGAGCGTTGAGATTCTCAGTAACCCCTTGTCTGTTCAAAGAGTGGTCTGTGGAGTAATTTCAGTGGATAGTCCTCTAGTCTTTTCATAAAATTGACCTCAAAGTTAAAAAATTGAACTGTGTTTATCGGATGCAATGCCACAGTATACTTTTGCCTTCCCAGCTTGATGAACATGATTCGTGGAGACTTCCAGTGCAAGAATGTGTGATGTTAAATTTGAAATTTGTTTTCTGCAAATAAGCTGCAAGAAACACTTTCAATTTGCTGTTCTGCAGCCGTGGCTGCCAGGTATCTTGTGCGTTGCAATATTTCTTGGCATTCAGCCCAGCAAAGAGGCAGGAACACAAAGCAAATGTGAAACTCTGAAGTTTGCAGCTCTAATTGTAGCAGTGCTAGTTCTGCCACTGTTGTTATGTAGTTGGTGTTACCAAAGGTAAATATGAGCTGAGATGTGTATCTGACTAAGGTTAAACTGGAGCTCCCCCAGGTCTTCCACTTGAATTGGGATGCGGGTCTGCATTTGGATTTGGTGGCAATAAAACCTTGTGAGGTTACTTGTACCTCTGAGGTTCCTGCACACAGGAATGCATCATGGGTTTGCACAAGATTTCTGTTGCCTTGGGCTCAAATATTGCAAAAAAAATCCCATCGAGGCTGAAGCTGACCCTTAAGCCTCACATGAACATAATGCGAGGGGTGCCTCCCAAGCCCCCGTGAGGGTATGGGGCTGCCTTCCCGGGGCCTCCTGGGGGTTAAAACTGTTCTGCTGGGCACTGCTATCTGTGATGTTATTAGTCCCCACTCAGCCTGCAGAGCTGAAAGTCTTGCAGCCAGCCATGATCATGTGTCAGTTGTGTGTTTTGCTCCCCCTTGACTCTCCTATTCATCTGTGTCTGGGACAGGCATTGCTGCTGATGGAGACCACAGACCTTGGCGGGGATTAAATCTCAGCCACCTGGAAACACCTAAGAGGAGGACTTGAGATCCCAAGGTTGCACTGCAAACATCAACCTTAAATGAAAGCGCCTGAAGATCAGTTCAGTCTCCCTGGTCCCAGGCTGTGGCTGGCCTCTGCCATCTACCAAGGAAAAGCCAGGGTTTCTGCAATTCAGCCTCCTTGTCTTCTGTGTATAAACTAGCAGTTGCCTTAAATTGTTCTCACCAAAGCCATCAACTTTCCTGTCATGCCAGGGATGAGGAATTTATCTGTAGCTGTAGGAAAACAAGTGAGGTCTCATGCGTGCACACTGATGTGTTTTGTAACTCCCTTGGCTGACTCAGTGTCAGAGATTTCCCAAAGAATATTATCCATGCGTGGAGATGAAACAATACACAGCAACCAAAAGACTCACGAGAGCTGCGCCACGGCTAGGGGTGGACAATGTCACCCTCCACGCTTGGAAGTCATCCAAATGGACAAACAAAAAGTCTTTCCTTTCCCTGTCGCCTGGAGTCTTTTTCCATGTATGGAGGACTGAGAGGGGGAGCAAGTTGAAATTGGGCTTATCGAAGTGTAACCAGAGTCCTGCCCACACCTGCTGAAGTGCCACGGATGGGGGCTGTGGGGTGGGGTGCGAGGGACTGGCTGATCCGAGGCTGTTCGTGCATGTGGGGAGTGCTGCAGGTGGAGATGGTGCCCGTTTCGGGACCAGGTGCCGTCCAAGTGCTCTCCAGCCACCAGCAATACTCTGCACAGAGGCGTCTTGCAGCGGGAGACTTCCCACTGTAACAGGAAGGGAAATAGGTGTGCTGAATTTGTCCCTTTACCCCTTTTTTCTATGAAAATGTTGTGACTTAAAATGAAAAGGAGGTACTTACTGAAAAACACCACCATACACCTGCATGTTCCTCCCCTTGGCAAGCTGGGCTGCAGCGGGGCTCCTGGGCTCTCTCCTTGCAACAGAGTGAACAAACTTTCAACCAGAGGATGCAGGGTGGCTGTCATGGGAGAGGTTACGTTATTCCTGAAAGAAAAATAGGTGCAGAGACCCGAGTGACTCCAGTGTATTTGGGTGTTAGGCTCAAAAATACACAGCAGCCAGACTTTCAGTGGTGGTAGAGTGCAGTGGGGCAATTCTAGCTGTTGTTCTTGTGTGCGAGGCTTAGAGGCCTGGGCCATTTGCACCGATTCTTCCCAAAGCTGCAACAGAGAGTGACCTTTGGAAGGAGATGTTTCCACCATGATCTGCTCCAATCCTTAGCAGTGCGAGCTTAGAAAGTCGGCACAGATGAAGTTACGGTTTAGTGTGAAGCTGAGTGCTTGGACATGTTTCTTCCTTCTTTTAAGAGCAATATGTATTTTCTATCCCTTTTTAAGATAATCAGAAATGTTATTTATAGTCGGTTGTGCACCTCTGTGTATCCTGAAGTCCCACAGCACAGGACTGGATGGGAAAACCTGAGGGACTGGAAAGAATGGGGAAATGATGGTTAAGGAAAAAAACAGATGCCCAGTCTGCTCCAAAGGTCAATCTGAAAGGATTTCAGAGATGGGGTGGCAGACAGGCAGGGGTTTACACTGACTGGCAATACAGGGCAAAACCTGCCTAATTTATCTGCTCTAATTATGGCATAAGAGAGTGAGAATAATTCAGTACTTTTCTTTGTGAACCAAGTTTATTTTTTAACCTTACTCAGCTCAGGAACGTTGCCACAGTAGCAAATACATGGTGTTAACTGTGGGAGAAGTGAATGTGATCCCTTCCTAAAAGCCATGTGGCTGTACCAGTCCTGAGAAAGCTGTGCAGCATCATCTACACTTCCACAGAGCATAGTTTAGTAGCAATTTGCCTCTTTCCTTTTTTTCTTAAGTATAAATGTATTGCAAACCCCAGGCTCTGCTGCCTTTGACACTTTTATCTCCATTTGCTGGCACTCACTTGCCAGCTCTGCAGTTTCAATATGCCAGCTGCTTTTATTAACCACCAAGACAATTTCCGTTGAGAGACCTGAGGGGCTTTTATTTGTCACTAAGCACAAAAATGGATCTTTTTCAACAGTGCTAAGGTAATTCCCCCCCCGCCCCAATTTTTTATGCATGTGATGTGCACTCGGTAATGTGCTTTCCTCCTAGTAACCTTCTGAGAAAAGTAGGTAGATTTGCTTTTATGTGACATATAAATATATCCATATCACGCTGAGATATGGAGAGATATATATATATATATAGCCCCTTAGGGATTTTGTTTTCTTAGATGCAAAAATAACGGATTTACCTCAAAATGCATGCTTTCAAAACTGACTAGAATATTGTGTTATACTTTTCAGGTCTTACAAATTTCACTCTTCACACAAAAATACCTTCATCACAGATTTTGCAAGCTGTTTACTACAATCTGTGTACTACTGTCCGGAGTTTTCTGTCGGTTGTTCTGCTGGATTACGTGCAATAATAAACAGTTATCTGCTCACTGTACCCATGTGGATCTTTGCAGGGGAATCTCCAGGTTTCATTCCAGGTTGACACATTCACTCCAGTCTTGAAGGAGAGTTCATCAACATGTGGCGCAGAATTTCGTAGGTGGCATCTGGATGGTTTTTAGCTTTTTCCCAGTATCTATTTCAAAATCTTGTATTTCTTGTTGATGGGGGGTACTTTGCAAAGAGAATTGTTTTCACTTACTGTTTTTTAAAAGTTTGGTGCCAGATGTTTGAGGACACCTACTGCTCTCTGTGCAAGCTCTGTGTGCCGTCATCACGCTGGCCTCTGCCAGAGGTTGCATGGGGCTGGGAAGAAAGGCAGCTCACTGGCCCAAAGCCTGCCCGGGTGATGCAGACGGCTGCTGACAGGTCCCTTCACTGCCTGCTGACCCCAGGGCTGCTGCCAAGTTTCTTCCAAGCTGTGCGTCACTGCCGGCTCCTCCAGTACCACAGTCCTCCTGGGGTTGGGGAGGACTGATTCTCCTCCGCCCATGGCCCGTCCTCTTACTCAGCCCCTTGAAATGACCAAAGTGAGAGGAAAGCCAGGCATGAGGGACAGGGTAATGGCATTCGGGGAAAGAGTGATTTACAGGGGAGGATGGGAGAGCAGAGCCCAGCGCCAGCCAGGGGCAGCAGGGCCCAGGGGCCCAAGGAATCCAGAGTAGCCAAAACCTTCAATCCCTTTTCTATTTCTGGAGTGTCTCACATGAGCAAAGCTGGGCTGTGCAGAGAGGCTGGCGGGACGCAGGCTCAGCCTCTGCAGACAGCAGGGCCTCCCCCGGCTTCTGTGGGTGCGAGGAGTCTTGTGGCAGAAGATTTTGTGCTCTAGTACAGACTTAAGGAGCTGAGTTTGGTGAAATGATGGCTTTACTCTCCTCTGGGCTTGTTTTGCTTCTGGTATGGGAGGAACCAGCAGCATCTCATTCATCCCGTCTCTAGGAGGAGGCTGGGGGCAGTGGGGTAACCTGAGCCCTTTGCACCTCATAAATCTCAGGCTGATGAATGGAGCAGATCTTTGGCCCATGTGTGGCAGAGGCAGCAGGGAGGGAGGTGGGTCTGCTGCTACAGCAATGACGTACTGCTTCAAAAATATGAATAAAGGCAAAACAAAAGGCCTGCCCCTTCCCCAGGGTGGGGGGAACAGTGCCGGGTCTCTGCTTCGGGAACTGCTGGTTTCACAGGTAACGTCCCCCGCACTGCTCCTGGCTGAGCGTTCCCGGGTGCGGGCAGGGAGGTGTCCGATATGTGAGAACCAGGATAAAGGCACCGGCCTGGTCCTGTGACCGAAGGGCAGCGGCCTTAGCCTCCACCGGTGGGAGGGAAGGTGCAATCTGAGCCCCCGTGTCCTTTGAGCATGACCTGCCGAGGTGTCCTGGGGATGGCCGTGCTACCCTCCACCGTCCTTGCAGGGAATTGAGGCTCACGGGAGCAACCCCCTCTCTTGGCCTTCATCTTTGTGCGAGAGGAAGGGCCAGAGCTGGGGTGAAGGTGGCCCTGGCAGCAAGTAGGTGCTAGGAAGCGCAGAGGGGTTACTGTGCTCCTTTCTGGCCCAGGAGCCACGGGCACACCATGCCTGGCTTGGGGCTGGCAGCAAGGGGCCCTGCGGTGGCCACCTTATCCTGTCAGAAACACTGGCACTGCGTGGCTGGAAAAAGTTGCTTTTATTTTATTTCCTCTGAGCAGCCACCCACACTGTGCCCGCAAGGACAGACAGGATCAGCCAGCACAGGAGAACAATGTGCCCTTGCTGACTGTCTCAAAATCATATTAGCACCAGGACCACCCCAGGACCTTCTTCTGGAAAGGGGAAAGCTTTTAAAGGGTTCCTGGCTTGTGGCATCAGGCATTACCTTTTGGAGGAGCAGTGAGCGGCCACTGGTGCACTTGCAGCATCCCCTGTCTCTACAGAAACAGCACATGGAGCACAATTCACAAGGTGGTTATTAAAGAAAATTCAGCAATTATAAAACACAGATTGTCCTTAATACTTCTGCCCATCACCCATGTCACAGGGGACCTGTAGTGTTGCAGTCATGTCCCCTCCCTCCGGCAATAGCTGGGAAAGTGCCCCTGATCTGGGACACGGGCAATGCCAGCGATGCCCTCCCATCGGGGTCTGCATTTAGACCCTGGCAGGACAGAAACATGCAGGGCTGGTTAACTGCTAAACTGAGGGTATTTTAGTGAAATAGAGTCAGTCCTGCAGGCCTGGCAAGCTTCAATCCACTGTGCGTTACAGTGTGCTCCCCAAGATGGATGCCTTAGTTTGAAGAGTGCTGAGGAGCAACCTCTGAGCGAGCAAAGAGAAGACAGGTCCAGGAGGAATGCTGGCCAAAGAGGCCTCCAGAGGCCTTGGGAAACACGAATTGCAAAATAAACAAATAACTGCTGAGTGATTACATTAATATTGCTGTAGGACTATCCCCCAGGCTTCATTAGCAGCTCCTTAATTGGGGCCTGCTTGAACTAATTAGTTCAAAGAAGCAGCCAGGGGCAGAGCAGATTGAAAAGGGGCTGTATCCAATTCATTCCCTAATGTGTGGTCCACTCTCTCTTGTGGCTCTGAAAAATTTAAGCAGTTGCTCAGCATCCTCTTCAGTGACCTGAGTATTACTAATTTAAAAGTACCATGATTTTAACTTTAGTAATGTGCTCTTTGCAGGATTGTACCACAGAGCAGAAGCTGAGCTCTAATAGCCTGCTCTGATTGCAGGGAGGTGCTGGGTGTCTTCATAGTCTTTTCATCCTGTTTTTTAGGGAACTGCTGGTGTTTTGTGGGTTACCCCCTAATGTGGCCCTGGGGCAGGCTGGCTCCTGGGATGCTGGCCAGGACTGCAGGGGAGAGGCTCTCCCAAAGAGTCATCAGCATGGCCACGGTCTCCTCTGGCACAGGATGGCATGGATGCCCAATTTCACCCCTGAAAGTATCTTTTCCACCACCCAAATCTAGAGACAAGGTAAGAAGACAACCTGACTGGGGCTTAAACTGAAAATTTGGTAAGTTTTAAACTTCTGTGTTTTGCACAAGTAAATAACCTTTCCAGGGTACCCATCTGTGCACCACATAGAGGCGATTACTATGTGGCCTCTATCACCAATGTATTGGGACTAGCCAGATTCAGGTAAATAAATGTGGTGTCTCTTAAACTGAAAGTCTCTGATGAATGCTGTGTGCTACAGCCAACCTGCAGTTCTTAAGGCCCATAAACCTCACCCACACCTCTCCCACCAGCCCTTCCCCCTCTCTGCACTGCTCACAAATTCATCCCCTCTCCCTGGGGCTCTGTGGCAGTGCCAGGTCCCCCCTCTCCTGCCAGGGGACTTGTTTGCTTGTAATTGAAGAAAGCAGATGGCATTTTACCAGGTTAACAAGCACTGGAAGGGCAGGGGTTAGAAATAATGAGCTTTAATTAAGAAATAGCAGGTTAGATTAAACTGAGGAATGGCTTCAATGTGGTAAATTACTTGGGAGTAATAGATTCTCTCTTTGGTGGCATATTTATAAACTGGCAGCTTGCACTTATGCTGTTGAGACTAAATAAATGCTAAGGGTAAAATGCAGCTTCAGACATTATGAGTGGGGTGGGGTGGGGTGTTGCAGGGTACAAGGTAATCCAGGGTGAAGCTTGAAGGGGGCTCTTTGATTTCTTATAAGGAATTAAGGTTTTTACTCAGACCCTGGCTATCCAGAGGAAGTTACAGTGATGAGTTATTTCTTTTAGTTCCTTTCTGCTAGTGATTTATTTCCCGACAGCACGCAGTTGCCTGTCCTCTCAACCAGCATCTCCTTAGCAAGCTGAGTGCTGACCTTCTGCCTCCACTTCCACCTAAAACTCTCTCAACTCCTCCTAACATGTCAGAATACATGCAGGGGGAAGGAGCAGGAACTCATTCCTCATCTACAGAGTTTAATGCTCTGGTGCATTTGCTGGAGATCTCGTGGTGCCGGGGGAATTTATCTGCCAATTACTTCTCAAAAAATAACAAAGGGTCACAGAGCACTTGACAGATAAGGACAGAAAGAGGAGAAGAGAACTGGGTTTTAACTGAATTCCAAGTATGTTGAACAAAAATTTCAGAACTCTCAATTAGCTGTTGGCCTGCGGCTGAAATTTAATTAAGAGAATAGTGCTTTTAGGATGTCTCAGAGAGGGGAAAAAAAGCATAAAGAGGAACATGTGATGGGGAGGTGGAAAAGATCCTGCTGGAGATGCTTCAGAGTTGAGCTGCTACTTGGGTTCACAGAGATCAAGGCCATCTGTCAAACTGCACATCCCATGCCTGAGAAATGCCTTACTTAGGATGCAGGTGGGTTTCTGAGCTGGGACAGTAAATCCTCTTCCCACGTGGCCTCAGGGCAAAGCTGGCTTTCGTGCTGCTCTCTGCACCCGCAGCCATAGGGTGAAGGGCTGGGGGACACAGGTCAGCCTGTCCCCAAGGAGATGCTCCCTGTGCTCGAGGTCCCAGGGAGGTACCATCAGCCACAGCCTCCCAGCCCCGCAGCACCCAGGGCAGCTGGGCTGTGCTTTGCTGCTGTGATCTGGGTATTGTACCAAAGCAAAGAGCACGGGCTTGCAGAGTCCTAGTCCCAGCTCCTCCTCCTCTCCAACCCTACTGTGCTGCAGGGTGTTACCGATTTACTGCACTGCTAAGAGGTTAATTTTCTCCTCTCTTCCTTCCTTGCCATCCCCCATCCCATTATAGCTGTACAGACTAGTTGGCTGGAGAGCAGGGAGGGAAAGGGGAGAGGAAAGGATGGGACGCTGCTCGCTATATGTCTCTGGCTGTTGGGGCTGGCTATGGCGTGTGTGCACCCAAAGGTGCTTGTGTGCTCAGGGCCCTGTGCTCCAGGGAGCTGCAAGCCACAGTTGGCTGTGAAGATGAAGAAAATTAATTCCTGCGCTGGCTAGACAGGGCATGGTGTGGCTTAAGGGGAAGAAGTTGTTATGTTTCGAGGAGATAACTCTGATGCATTGGAAGAAGAACCCATTAACACAAGAGCCCAGCTTAGCTCTGAGCTGTGCAATAAGTTGTTCCTGTTAGCCTCAACCCAGCCCATGTAAGAGCTGACGCATCTAAAGGTAAGAGCTGACGCATCCAAACCTCAGCCCTGGATTTTCCCATGTTCAGGGGACCAGCAGCTGCCCCAGGGCTCCCCTTCCTCATCTTACACCTTACTTGTGTATACTGCAGTGCACCCTGATCCTTACTGCTCTGGTTTGTCTGCAGATGTTTTTATCAATGGCTTGTTCCGAGCTGCTAAGGAAAAATCTGTTCTAAGGGGAAAAATCATCTGTACTAGAGAAAAGATTGTTACAAGAAAATTATTTTATTTCCTAGTTTCTTTTGCTAAGTGGAACAATTTTCTCGCATCGTAGCAAAACCACTTCCATTGTCTTCAAGATGCAAATCCCAAATCTCTGTGCAGAACTTCCTTAACAACAATAAAAAGGAACTTTGTTCCTGAATTCCCAATATACACAAGAGTGCAAAAATGGCATGAATTCTTAAATTCCAAACATACACCGTTCCAAATAATTGCAAAAAAACAATGTTCTCTTCCCTCATGCTACAGTTATTTTGGGGACGAAGTAGATAGGTTAATAACTCACAGTAATAATCATACATGCAAAGCCACCCTACACTAAAATGAAATAGTTCCTGACACATCGGTGGGAGATGAGGTCTTGTTTTGACTCACCCAGGGAAGTGATTTCCCATAGATGCAGAATGGTTACTTAATATCTTGTGCTCTTAAAAATATCACTCAGATATTTTCCAAAGCGGATGCAAAATTCTAAGATCTTTTAACACTATAGTGTGGTGAAAAACAGTGTTGACTAGTGAGGCTGAATTGGCTGTTCAAAGAATTTTTTACAGTTGCTTGAGGGTTACTAGTGGCTGACACTTGTTTTATTTGGCAAGAGCCTTAGCATTCGGCTCATGTGTGATCTTATTCATTTTATGCCTAGTCCAGATAGTCTCTTGGAAGTCTGGGGCAAGTGTCCTTGGGCTGGTTTCTTGGATGCCACAGGTTATGAATATCTACTTTGCTCACAAGATGATAGCAGCAATGAGTATTGTTAATGTCTTACAGTCAGTGTGTCACTTATCACAAAACACTTGATGGACTTTCACAAATTATTCTCAGGAAGTAAGAGAATTTCTTCACCTGCCATTGAAATGCAACCGTAGCTGGGACAGAGAGCAACACTGCTCGAGGGTGCGCACCTGCACCACACCAGGACTTACAGGACAAGGCTACGGTATCCAGCTGAAGCAACTAGAGGAATTTGGACAGAAAACGTAAAATTAGCCAAAAGAAGCTTAGACCACAATGATGGAAGCATTACTGTTACCTTATGGAACATTCATTATTAGTTGGTTCATTTTTCTGTAACAAATCCAACTGGTCTGGACCTTGGGTCTATGTGCTACCAGCACTGCCATATTTCCAGAAGCATGAGGTGAGGTTCATGACACCCAACTTTGGTTATTCCTAATGTAGGAGTCTCCACCTGAGAGAGTCCCTTTACAGTCAATGGGCAGAAATAGTCACATCTGGGGAGGCACTCATCTCCTTGGTAGGTATGCGTGTTCCTCAGAGGACTATGCTGAGATGAGACGAGCCGCTTCCTGGAAGTGCCTAATTGTCCACATTAGCTCTAGAAGGACTCTAGAGAAGCAGCTCACATGGGGTGTCTGTGTTATAGGCATGTAAATTTGGGTAGGTGAATGTCTTTCTATATAAGAACTGGTCCAGCAGAAAGAGATTGTTTGTTTGTTTGTTTTTCTTTGAATGCTCTTCTCTTCCTGGACTTCCTTTCAATGCTCTGACCCAACTCAAGCAATTGCACTTGCATGTAACACAGAATGGCATTGCACTGCTATATTTAATTACAGATTCTTTAAAGATGCTAAACATTGACCTGTGCCTAACACTTCACTGAACAAGAATAAATTAGCGTTAAGGAAAAGCAAATTAATTTGCCTCTAAGAATCTGTTTTGTTAAATGCCCTGGAGAGGTATTAAATTAAGCTTGCTGCAATGCTAAAGCAATTTCTGTTGGCACTTTCCCAACACAGTGCATACAGCCGCATAGCTCCCACTGCCTGCGTTGTTTCAGGGTCCCGGGATTTATTTGGCAGGCTTGTTCTTCTTTGCAGGTGCAGGGAGACTGTTCAGATCTTCTTGTTCGGTGACATTGTGATCAGAGCTGTCATGAGGATAGTCCTTCGTAACGCTGTAGTACACCGGGGTAGTGTACGGCGCAGGGTTCTCGGCACTCTTCTCTTCGCACTTCCATAACTTCCTAAAGGCAGCCCTGAACTTCTGTGACATGAGGTTGTAGATGATGGGGTTGATGGCACTGTTCAAGTAGATGCACATGCGGCAGAAGAGAAGGAACCAGATGTTCAGGTACGGAGGGTCCATGAAGGAGTTCACCACCACCAGTGTGCGATAAGGCATCCACAGAAGGGCGAAGAGGACTACCACAACAGCCAGCATTTTGGTCACCTTGCCAGTGGGGATATGCAAAAAGAAAAACAATAGTCAGATGATGCTAAACCTCCAGCAGAGCTTTCCTACCTGGAGAAATGGTGCAGACAGCTAATTCAGTCTACATATTGCTTATATCTTTCTTTAAGCATTTAAAATAGGCACCCAAACCACGGGGCTATTCTTCTCTGAATCCATTTTGTTCATGAAACAATCTTGCATAAAGAAACCCCTTCAATGATAGGTTTTCACCTACTGCTGAAGAACCTTTAAAACTCTTTAGGAGAAGCATCCACCAGCCTGGAAATGGGCTGGGATAATCATGGGAATTTCTGTACCAGAAAGCAAATTTGAGAGTTGTACATAACATTAAATCAATGGGGAAAATAACTTGTGCAAAAGTGGGGACCTAAGTTTTGGGGGTGCCAGGGGGTGTATCTCAACTCCCTGCCTAGGATCTCCTGGTTTTCTACACCAGCTATGTTGTTCCAGGGAATAGGGTCATGGTAGAGAGCAGCACCGGGAGCAGAGGAGACTGTCTGGAGTCTTATGTAAATTCCTACTTGTGCTGATATGGGAGTTACTTAGCTAATTGGTATGGGCTATTTTAATTTGCAGCACACTAGGGAAGTACTACAGTAACATATTAGGAACAAGAAGATATTGAGAATCCAGAAGTGAGCAGTAATTGCCCTCAGCTCGGCTCAAGCTTGTTTAAGAAAATGGGTGTTTTGTACTGAAACTCCAGTGATCCTAATAATTTCAACAGCTATTTCTGGTAGGTGACAATCATCCTCCAACAAATACTTACAGAATACACATGTCCCCAAGGAGGAAAGTATGAGTAAACACTGATGCCGCATGCATATTAAGGCAGTGGCATTTCAAACGTCAGAAAGGGAGTTGTGCAATGTCTCCAGTTCTCGATATGGAATCACTTAGATCACATTCAGAGTCTCTCAGCTTTTCTTGGAGTGCTTTTTTTACTTGGTCGTGAGCAACTGTGCCTTCCTGTAATGCTGTGAGTAGAAATCGGGGGTGGTTGGTAGTGGCAACAAAACCTTCCCTACAAGAAAGGGACTATTACCAAGCTGAGGCCAAAATAGAAGTGTTTTGCTGTGTGTGGTTTAATGGGAATGTTGAGGACACTTCCCAGAGTAAGATCTTGATACAGTGAGTGCCGAGGCCGTTGCTAAGACTGCAGCCTGTTTGCTGCCACAGCGTGTTGCCTTTTGGGAAAGATATAAGAGATTGTACAAATTGTGTCAGTAAAAGGTTTGCTCCGGAGCTTTTCAATGCCTTCTACAAGGGCTGGCTGGATCCAGAAGAGTGAGAGCCATCCCGTAAGCTTTTGGTTTCAAGCCACCCTAGCTAGTGTGCAACTGCTAGGGTGATAATCTGCTTTGTAGAAATACTTCTGAACGGATAGGCTGGGAGTGGACAGCAGCTGCTTGGCACACAGTTGACCATGATCAAAATCTTTATGTACCAGCATGGTTATAGCCGCTGCCTCTGCCGAGGCTGGCAAGGCAATCCAGGCTCAGCCACCCCTTGCCAAGGGAAGGAGCGTCCTGACAGCAGTGGTGAGACTGTATTACTGTGGTCTGTACTGCAAGACCTGGGAACAGAGAGCTCCCAGATACTGGATCAGCCCAGGAAGAAGCAGATTTTGCGTCAGCACCATGTGCCACATGAGCAGTGCATATGGATGGGACCCATGTTCTCTACTGTTCTAAGCACCTTTATAGCAAATAGACATAGCAGCGATGGAGCATTCAGCCAGCCTGCTGCCTTCCACAGACCTGCTTCACAGGTGTGTGGAGAGAATTATGGCTTTTGCCATATTTTTGATGCATCTGAGGTTCATTTCCCAAGAACTTGAATGAAGCTGATCTGAACAAAGCTGTGCTGACAGCTGAATCCTACAGCAAAATGCAACCAACTCCTCAGCTTAAGTGTTCCTAAGCACCATTTCAGCCAGAATTTAATTCCCCTCTGCTAAGCAGTTTAATCCTCCTGGGAGATGAAGGCAGGCTCTGTGCTTTTCCATCCCATGCAGAAACTGAACGTGTCCCCATCCTACCTGGAAGGGTCCATGTTAAAGGACTGTCTTGTGGGTAAAGTTGGTGGGAGTCCTTCCATCAACTTCAGCAATCCCTAGGCAGCAGGACTGCTGCAAAATATGCCCTGGGAAAGAGAAATACCACAGCTCTGCAGGTCCTCACTGAGACACAGGCACTCCTCACTCAGCAGTTATCTCAGTTCCTGAAATGCAAAGTTACCCCACACAGGGCTGGGGAGAATAAATCCCTGAACTTTTATACACTTAGCTCTGCTCTCTGGTGTCCCTTCCTGCTGGGAGGTTTCTGTATGACTAAAATGTCTCCTATAAAGCTAATGCATCAATGCTGCTCATGTGCTGTCTCCTGAGACTGAAACATCTTTGGCTTTTCGGCTGTTGTAACTCTCTGCCTCGTTTTACTGTTCAGGAGCCCACAATGGTGGTGAACAGTGATCTGAACTCTGCATCGAAGTGACAACACCAAGGAGAGCGTATCCTAATAAGGCTGAAAAGTAAGTTCATTCTGGTCCTTTCTGAGACCAAAAGAAATGTAGTCTGGAGAAGAACCAGTGATTCATCTGCTTTTTAGCCATAACTGTCCCTGCTTTTCAGCCGGTTGTTATGGAAATGCCGGTGGTGCCAGCAAGTGCTTGCCCAGCTCCTGCCTGAGCAAGTTCCCAACACTTCCCCCCAGACCACAGAAACCCACAAAGTGCTGTCATCCAAAGAGTGCTTCCTGCTACGCGTCCTACAGCCCTGTGAAAAAGCTGTCTTTGTCCTGGGAGGGGAAACCGGCTGGAAACAGCACCGTGACGATTTATTACCCCTGTCTCACTAAATGCCTTCAGTGCTCCCTGAGGACGCTGCATCCAGACCACAAGCCAGGACGGGCAGCCCTGCCCTGAGCTTGCTGTAAGATTGAAATTTACCTTTTAAAGCCAACCGTCCGTACAGACCATGTTCTCCTGGCTGCAACTTTAGCAAAGTTGTGTGAACACAAGATGTCTCTCCTGGATAAAACCTAACAGTCTATCCCAAACTCGCTCTCATATCTTCACTGTGGGGAAAGAAATCTCCAGTGTTGTCTGCATGCAAGGCTGAAATCTGTCTCCATGCCTTTCCTCAATCTACCTTGCTGAAGCAAGTGCCTATAGCATATTTGAGGTGCTCTGAACTTATTTCTGGTCCTCATGTGACAAATGAACCTAATCATCACTGAGGAGAGTTTGGGACATTTATCCCTAGCTGGTGTAGTCCTGAATTATGGCCGCGAAAAAACAGCTGCACCCAAAAAAGCCAGAGCTTTGCTGTAGCCTCAAAGCATCCATCAGGGAAGCACCAGCTCAGGGACAACAATTTTTCCGACAAGTGTTTTGCAACAACTCTGTTGTACACAGTGCGTGCACACAACAGCTGTAAAGGAGCTATGGACAGAAGCAAGACAAGGGTTTGTAGACAGAACAGGATGTTTTACTAGAACAGTTGATATTTAGCTGAAAAAACACTTTTGAGCACATAAGCCAGTGTTGCTGGATGGCCAAGGATATCTGCTGTACAGACCCCTGACTACATCCTGGGTCGCCATGTCAAATCTAAGGGGCAGCTCATCTTCCACCTCCACAGGCCAAGCCTGGTGTAACTCCTAAACCAAACCCACTGTGAGCCTCCTTCTCACTCCAGAAAAGATGATGGGCATCTTGCATCCCCGCACAGCCCTTCCAACCCATCCCTTCTCGCAGTGCTGTGTCCAGCCTCTGCCCCTGGCCTGGAGGTCACAGATGCTTCTCCCCAGCCAGTGTCACCCCTCCTTGTCCAGGCACCATCATCTTGAGCTGCAGCATCCTTTTTTAGGAATCCCACTCCCTCTAGTGGTCCCTCTCCGGCAGGTGAAATATGGGCTTGGAGGTGGCTGGTGTTTATTATCTGTGGCCCTTTCTTCTGTAGGTGATAAATACAGCAAAACTCACGCCTTGCATTGTCCTGCTCTGGACTTACGTGTTTTAGAGGCAGCAGTGAGGGAACAGCAGCATCTGCATGCTCTGAAAAGCAAGCAGGGCAGTGCTGGGGCTGCGTAGGAGCACACAGTGAGAATTTTATTTCCAAATTCTGCATCTCCACAGCAAAACACCCCCAGCTATCTAGGCTCTTTAGAGTCAAGGGAGAAAAATGGGCACCTCTGTGGTAGCCCCTTTTGGACATCTCCCAGGGGACTCTGGGCATGGGGCCTGGAAGAGCCAGTTCTTCTATAGAGGCCAGAGGAGGACCGCTGACGTAGGTGCCTGTACACTGGTCAGAGGGACCTCCTGAGCTACGCACCTGCCCCAGCACCCATCCTCCCACCCTGTTCTGCTCTTCTGGTTGACAGATCCTCCAGGAGCCAAACTACCCTCTCATACCACTGGTCTGTGATGGGAATCTGGCAGATGCTTGTGCACTATCACAACAGACTCAAAGGTGTTTGCAGGGTTGGAGTCCCACTTCACCACATCACTGGGATGCAACCTGCTTCCTGCAAGGTCCTGTGAAGCTCTTGCTGCATGTGTGAAGCCTGTCAGACAGCAACACTACTGCTGTTTTGGACCAAACTTGCAACCATGATTTCTAATGGTGTCTTTAGTGGTTTAGTCTATATGGCAATTGCATTTTAAAGAAGCTGCACTCTCACTTCAATATTCCCCACCAGTAGCACATGCACCACTTTCACAGCTTCCTCATCACCCTGTCAGATTGGAGACCACCAGCATTTGTTATTAGAGCAGTTTCCAATGCTGTGTCCTCACTTCTGGTGCTCAGGATAGGACCCTTTACCAAGGGCCCCCATGGAAATTCCTGGTGACATTTTCAAGGGCTGTCAGCACTCCTCAGGAGAGCGTGAGAGGTCAATGGCATTACCTGTCAGGCTGCCTTTTCCTTTCCACCCTGGCCACAGGTGATTAATGAGCAAGGAACCTTGCTTATGAGCTCCTCAGCCAGCATCAGCTGTTGCAAAGCAGTGTCAGGTGGTCCGAGCTGAGATCCATCTGTGTTTCTTCTTTCCACAAGTTTCCTCTGGCTTTGAGGGCAGTGATGCCACAGCTATCAGAAAATCAGAGAGGAAACCTTTCTTCTGGTGAAGACGACATAGGGCACTAGTGTCCAGGCTGCTCCCTTTTAGGGCTTGTACCTGCCCATTGCATGGGGGCTTTTTGCTGTTGATTTTCTTGGAGGTGAACCTCGCCTGGAGAAGACCACTCAGGTCCCTTCTGTGCCTCTCTCCTGCCTTTGCTAAAGCCAAGTTGGTGGGGTGTCCCATGGATCCAGGTGCTGGGCGTCATATGGGGGCTGTAGCCCCCCTGGAGTTTGCCCTGCCCCTTCACATGGGCACATGCATCTCCGTCTCGCTCACCCGCATGTCCCAATGTGGGGCCCCACTGGCCATGGGAATGCTCTCCTCTGTGCTCACTTTTAAGCCCCTTCTATCCAGCACCTCTATCTGCCAGCTCTGCTGGCATGAATGGATTCAGCTACCTTCTTTCTCACATTAAAATCCCTTTCTTAATGATCTGCCCATTCCCCAGCACTCAGCCAGTGCTTCCCCTCTGCTCTGCCCCCACAGCCCCTCTGGGGTCCTGCATGTTGCAGCATCTCCCTGAAAATATCATTCCTGGGCCCTGGCTGCCCCTGCTCAGGGAGGCAAATTCCAGGCAGAAACCTGTGCTGACCCCTTGGGGTCTCAGAAGGCCTCTTTCCTCCCTGGGTGGTTGGGTTGTTGGGTTTTCCCTTGTAACTAGATGCAGAATCATGACTCACTGCAGCTTCTGTTCCTCAATTCATTGCACCACCAGCAAAAATCTCTGGCTGGATTTCAGGCAGTGCTCAGGTGGATGCTCTGACAGGACCTGGATTTGTTATGCTCCAAGCACTCCTGTTCATGCTACCCGAAACCCTTATCAAAATAGCTGTGTAGTTTTACTTGGCTTTGGTGCACAGATAACTTATTTCTGCACCAAGCATCCAGCAGATCCCCTCAGCAATGAATCAAACAGTTAAAGTTGAACCCCCAGATCCTGGTTTTGCCCCCTCTGATTTTATGGACAGTCATATAAATTTCCCTATGATTATATATAAAATGAAGCAATCGTCCCATGTCATATCCAACTTGTGAAAGATGTTTATGGAAAAAACTGGACTGCATATGCATATGCATATGCACCTCTGGGGTGCAGCACTGCATCCATTTGACCGCCACCAACCCCACAATGTGTCAGGCACCTAGCCCACATGCCACAGGTGGCACAGCTGGGGTTTCTTCCTCCATCACTCTCAACACAGCTTGCTTTGAAGAGCTGCTGGTGTGAAATCAGAAGAAAGCATTCAACAAACCATAGCTGGAAGCCCTGGGAAACTGCTTTACAGTTTAAAAACTCAATGACACCAGTTCTGCAATGTCAGGCCAGCAAGAGGAAGTCTTTGCATGCTAAGATATTTCAGGAGGTAATGACAATCTCGAGAAAACTCCTGGTGTAACAGAAAAGAGAGCACAAGATGTTTCCAGGACCTGGAGTGCCTGTCATCCAGCCCCATCAGCCACTCATCCTAATGATGCTGGAGTACGCCGTGTGCGGCACAGCCACTCCATGGCACAGCACTGCGGGGGGAGCGGCACAGCCCCTGCAGCAGCTGCTCTGGAAGGAGAGGTCCATCGACCCACACCTTTAGGTACTGGCTTATATTATCCAGAGACCTTGCTGCTGAACACCCTGCCCGAGGCTCCCGCAGCAGCCGGCGACCCTGGGAGAGCAGGCGAGTACTTCTGCAGAAGTCAGGATCTGCTTTAAACCTTTCTGTGCTGAAGCAAAAGGGAGAAAAAGCTGAACTGGAGAGACTTAGAAGTTCATGAAGAAATACACGTTCTCTGGGCTGTTTGCTTCCCCTCTGTGACTGAATCGTCTCTCCTGGGGAATGGAGGTTCCTGTGCAAATCAGGCAATGAGATACTGAGTTGGAAAAACAAGGACTTTAAGACAGGCTGAAGCCAGTTTCCGGCTGTCTGGAAATCAGATCCTGCTCACTCAAAATCACAGCAGATCTGGTGATTTCAGGGACTTATGCCAGACTCCCAGATTCAGCCCTTTCCTTTAAAATTGCCCATGTCTCTGCCTATGTGAAGTTTGAAACCAGAATGCGATAGTCTCCTGCAAATGGCCAGCAAGCAGGCAAGAGTGTCCCGTGTCGAGATGCTGACCTGTCCAAGGAGATGGGGCAATAGTAATTGTCCATGTGGACAGAGAAAGAGGAGGAAGGAGGGCAGGAGGTGGGAGGAGAAGGAGATGAGGAGCAAGCAGGCAGCTCAATGACAGAGGAGTCACTGAGAGGCAAACACACCACTGTAACACTGAGGTGCCTTCCTCAGCTGCAGGGACCAGGGGGCTGCAGCCAGGACTGGGCCCAGAGGGCAGGAGTTCATGCCAGCTCTCCCCTCCCTTTGCTCCTCTAAATCTGAGGTGACCTGCCCAGGACCCTGCCTGGGAGGCGAGTCCTGCTGGCATAATGTGACCCAGCACTCCCCTCCTTGGGGAGGCAATCAGTAATTAATTATCCAGCAAACACCCCTGCACTCCTGCCTCTCCCAAGTGTTGCTGGAGCCCTGTCCTGCTCTGCCAAGCCCAGCCAAAGCAGGGGGAGCCCATCTGTGCTGCCAGACCCCAGCTGGGCTTGGGGGGGCTTCTGTGCAGCAAACCAACCCTCTCCATTCCCTCCACAAAGGGAAGCAAAATACCAGGGCACCCCAACCCCTGCCAGAATGCCCCTCAAAGCACTGAGCCCCTGACAGTGCTGCCTGCAGCCCAGCATGCCCCAGCCCGGCGGGGAGCCCCTACCTGCTTGCGGGAGCTCAGGACCCCCTTGTTGCCCCGGCAGGAGAGCTTGAGGGAGCCGCCCTGGTGCATGGAGCCCAGGCAGGGGTGGTGCGGGGTGGCGGGCAGGGGGCTCATGAAGAGGATGCGGGCAATGAGGCCGTAGAGGACACTTGCCAGCCCCAATGGGATGACGTAGAAGACAGCAAAATCCAAGAAGTAAATGGGCATGTAAAGGCTTCTGGAGACCCGGTAGCCACAGCTGACCTGTGCCCCATCCGAGAAGGTGACCTGGGTCGTGTCCACCAGGAAGAACCACATGAGGCAATAGAGGGAGGTGAAGAGCCACAGCGAGGAGATGATGCGCTTGGCGCGGGACACGGTGCACAGGAGCTGCGCTTTGATGGCGTGGCAGATCGCGATGTAACGCTCCACCGTGAAGGCGGTGATGGACCAGGCGGAGATGTTGATGCCCAAGTACTGCAAATAGGTGATGCAAAGGCAGCCGGCGTAGCCGTACACCCAAGAAGCCACCACCTCTGAGATGTTGGGCAGCCCGGCTGCCAGCAGCACGATGAGGTCGGCCACCGCCAGGCTCACCAGGTAGCAGTTGGTGGGGGTCACCATGTGCTTGGTGCGCAGCACCACCAGCACCACCATCACGTTGCCCGCGATGCCCACCCCGCAGATGAGCAGCACCAGCAGGATGGTGACCACCTGCAGCTCCAGGGGCTGCCGGGGCATCCTGCCCAGGGTCTGGTTGCCGCTGCCGCCCAGCGGGGCTCCCGGGCTGGTCGAGGCGTTCTCCATCGGCCGCCAAAGCCGTCCCCGGCAGAGCTCCGCGCACCTTGCGGCGGGGAGTGGGGAGAAGGGGAAGCCGGGAGCCGGGAGCCGGGAGCCGCGGCTCCCCGTTGCCCCCCGCGCCCCCTCCCCGCCCTCCCGCCCGCCCCGGCTCCTCCCTCCCCTTTTTTTCCACGATTCTCCCCAAGTCTTGCAGCCGCCCGGCTCCTTGCACCCACCTCCCCTGCAAACTCTCCCGCCGCGCCTCCGCCGGGAGGGGCGGGGAGCGGCCAAGGACCCCTCCAGCCCCCGGGACCCGCCGGGATGCTCGGGGACCCCCCCAGCCCCGGGAACCACCCGGGACCGCCTAGGACCCCCAGCTCCCGGGACCCTCCAGAACCTCCCCCAGCCGCCGGGACCCCCGGGAACAACCAGGACCTCCCCAGGACCGCCCGCGACCCCCCAGGGCTACCCCAGCCCCCGGGACCCCCCATCCGCCTCCCGCCGCATCCCCCGCCTGCGCCCGCCGGGTCCTAGCGCACCGCTGAGCCGAAGAGGAGGAGGACGAGGAGGAAGGAGCCCAAGCAGGGGATGGGGGTCGTAGGCTGGAGACCCCGGGGGAGGAGAGGCACAGGGGCTGACAACACCCCAGCGACGAGTGGGTCCACTCGGGGACCCGGGACTGTGGGTGACTTGTGTCCCCAGCCAAACCACAGGCTGCACTGTCCCTCCCGGGCAAGGAGACCTGAGGATGAGGAGTCCTTCCTTCCTCATCCTCAGGAGGACGAGACCAGGGTGATGCCACGGAGACCCATGAGCTTTCCCGTTTCCCTTGGGCTGGGGCAGAGGTGCTCCTTCCCTGGGGGTCATTAAACACAAGGTAGTGACCTCCTCGTGTCATTTTTCCTACAGCCACTCCTGTCCCAAACAAGCACATCAGTGTCACTCTTTTGGGGAAAAGCTTACCCAGTCCTGGGCTGGGAGATCCCGTATCGCCAGCTGGGAGATCTGGGCTGGGAGATCCCCAACAATAAGGCTGGGCTATCTGGTATCTCCCTGATGGACAGGCTGGGAGATCCAGTATCTATCGGATGGTCAGACTGGGAGATCCAGTATCTCCCTGATGGTCAGCAGTAGCCAGAATTTGCTGCCAGCTCCATGCTTGCTCCTGACGTCTCTGCAGTCTGTCAGAAAATGCATTTTCAAATTGGAAGAGCAATTGTGTTTGCAGAGATAAAGTGCTAAGGGTCCCCTAACCTGAGGAGTGGAGGAAAGGACAAGGGGAAAGCTTGCTTTTTTATTAGATTAGATTGCAATTAGAGGCAGAGCTGCCCCATGAATTCCAGACACTGAGGCGCATATCCAAAATGTGAAGGATCGTCCTGATGCTGGGTGAGTCAAGTCCAGGGTTTCACAGGCAAATTTCTAAGCCTGGCCTGTCTGGGTAGATAAAATGCCTTTTGCCTCAGCTCCATGCTCCTCTCCCAGGGAGCAGCAGTCTGCCCCAGGCTCTGGCTTGCTGTGGCAAATAATATTTCCCCCTTTTCTCTGGGAAACCTTATGCCTCCATTCGGCTCCACAGAGGACAATCCTTGCAGGTTTTAATTCCCTCCCGTGACATTTCATTCACCTTTGGATCAGTTATAAAGGAAAAATATTCTCTTCTCTTTCCATTTGCTTTCCTTAGGACTCTGCTGGCAGCCTGCACCAGGGCCTGCCCATGCCCTGGCCAACCTCACACCTCTGCCCTATGGCCTGGGGCTGGGGAGGCACATCAGGTCCCGTCCCTGCCCCTGGAGACCTCCCCAGGCTGCACTTCGCTCCAACTTTCCCCCTTTTTTAAAATAGGTGCACTTTAAAATCCCCCTAGGAATTACAGCTGTTTAATGATACTATTTAGGCTGCATTCACCTACTTGAGTTGGCAGTCACCTCTTCAGAAGCCAGGCAATGCCCCCTTTAGTCATCCCGACAGCCCGAATTTCCCTGCTTCTCTCTGCATCATCCTGCAGCCTCTCACCAGGAGCCTGCCACCTGAGTGCTTGCACTCGCTGCCATTCCAGCACATGTTACAGAAATACCCATCACCTACCTCCACGTAAGCGCCAGTCTGATGGAATCCATCACACTCTTTTTTGTGAGGCTCGGGGAGCTGTCAGGCAGAAGGCACTACTACAATTATCTGTAATAACCACCACTGCCTGTTGTAAGAACACAGTCTGGTTATTACGGGTGCAGCATCCTGGTTGCTTTACCCTGTGTCATTAGCAGAGCTGCAATACATTATCCCTCTCTGAAGTTGCTCCTCAGCCCCACTGTCACGCCCATCTGCCTTGGCCCTTCTCCAAGCTGAAAAAACACGCTACTGCTGCATATTGCTCATTGTGGTCGGCACACAGTTATTTCAACAGACGGTGAGCTGTCAGTGCCGGCAGCTCCCTGTGCTGCGCTGGCCGTGATGGATACCACCAGGAAACACCCAGGTCTGAGGATCGTGGTGGTCAGAAACCAGCCTCCGCTACTGTATGGCACTTGGAGTTAGTTGTGAAGCAGCGCATAACAGGAGATAAATGAGTAATGACAAGATTTAATCTTATTGCACATGTTTGTGGGAAGGACGGGGAATGTGGGCATGTGTATTTGCCCACATAATTCAAGGGTTTGCATACTCTGCTGCTCTGGAGTGACTAACACAGGCTTCCAGCGGTTTGTCAGGCTGCTGCTGTACCATAGCAATGCTGGGGGTCCTGCGGATGCAGACTGTGGCAGAGACAGCCGGGGCCTCAAAATTACAATCATTAGTGCCTGCTTCTCCTGAGTTTATGGAAAACAATGTTTATTTCAAACAGGGGAAAAGGGCGTATCTTTCCCTAAATATCTGCCCTTCCTCTCCTATTCCCCTTCCTCCTTCCTCTTTAGAGATGATTTGGGCTTCTCTGTTCTGTAAATCCTGTCCTCCCACAAGTGGATGGACTGGCTGGGAGCTGGAGGTGTTCACAGCATCACCCCCCTGTCACCGAGATACGGCCATGCCTTGGTCAAAGTCGCCCTGCTCTGCAGGAGCACAGTGTGACACTCCTGCTTAGGTTCGTGCCCGACAGGGCACTCCACTTCCAAGCACAATTTCACCGCGATAAAAGTCCCCACAGGTTTTTAGAAAGACACCGAAAAGGTACAGAGAAATGCCTCCCAAGCACCAAAAGATGAGTCCTTGCATCTAATAAATTCATCTCGGAGGGGACAGGCACTTGTGGGACAGCCACATCCTTGGCACGCTCTGTTTTTCATTGGGATTTGAGACCTTTCAATCCCTTGAGATCTCTCAGCTGAGCAGAAGCAGAGCTGAAAATGAGATCCAGCTTCCAACTTAGTCCTCTGCTTAACCCATGAGATGATGTTTCCCCTTTCCTCACCTTTATTTGATGTGTTGAGGCACTAGATGTGACATTCAGCAGCATCACGTGGCCACGCAGCCCCAAGTCTGATGCCCATCATCTGTTAACAATCCTGCAAGCCCCAAGTTGTGCCCAGCAGTGGAGCAACCGTTCCAGACAGACAAAGATCTTACTCCTGGCACATCCCTGACTGCAAAACACGGGTGGGTGAGCTGCCGGTGTGGTGGCACTGCACATGGGAGGGGAGAAGGCACAAACCCTGCGTAAACATCCTGAGGGGGAACTTGGGGTTCATCTGCTTCCTCAAACCCATTCCAGGAAATGGCTTTGTGGCATCAGGAAACAAAAATAAACTGCTGCAGAGACTGGAGAAAGTTTTTGGTTTGTTTCAAACCTGGAACATTGTGTAGGATCGTTGCAGATAATTATTTCACTTGACACTTTGCTTTGTGGCACTGATAATTCAGTAGTTATTAGCACAGTGATAACAGCAGCATTAAATCACCCAGCTGAAGCAGCTCCTCCTGCCTGAGTCCCTGAGCTAATTTGTGCATCCACCACATGGCTGGGGCTGAGGGGGGCTGTCTATGCCCAACGCACACACCTGGGTGAGATCTCCTACACGTCAGAATGGTTAGGTTTGCTGTGAAGGCTGATTAACATTTCCCATTATAGACTTCTTCAGGAGCTGTAACTTTCAGGATATGACTGAGGAATGTATTTAAGATGAGGCCAACCAGCTTGACCCTTATATAAAATATTTTCTTCCAGTTTGACTTAAATCCAAATATTTTGATAGTCAAAGACATTGATTCTTTTAACTAACATTGCATGTTAGGTTCTTTTAACATACTTCTGTATTTCCTTCTCTGCTGGCATTGCCTTGAGCTGCTGTCCTCTGTGACTACTTGCCATCACCCACTGCCTGAAATGTCAGGAAGGAGAGGTCTTAATTTCCCTGGGGGTTCCCAAATGGGAATGGCCGTGTCCCTGGGCACCGGCTGTGGCGGGGCTGCTTCTGGGAAGGGGTGGCTGTGCAGGCCCATGGCTGGGTTTGCAGCACTTCACCCAGGCTGGGTACTCGGGAAGTTCAGCACCAGCTTCAGTATCTCCCCGCACTCCTCATGCAGCTCTTCCCTCTCACTCAGCCTTGCTGGGCAGCTCATTTAGTCCTGTGGACAGAAAAGGCCTTTGAGGCTTCGCATATTTAATAAATAAAGGTGGGAGAAAGCGATCATCTTATCCAAACCTGTGATAAACACTTCTCAATTCTCTGGTGCTTCATAACCTACAAATATTAAACCCATAAAACTTCTGCTGTTAGAGCTGGGGCACAGAGGCTGCATCCACATGGTGCCTGTGAACGTGGAGAAGCTGAATTATGAAGGGGCCACAAGTGGTTTTGGGGGGCTGGGTTACAGGATTTTGGGCCCTGGGGAACTGCCAGCTTTTGAATTGTGAGTGATGGTGGGGAAGTGCTTCCCACATCTGCAACCCTGCAGCTCAGGATGGAGCGGGCAGGAAGATGCTCAGCCACTCGGCAGAGCAGCCTGAGGGCTGACAAGGGCTGTTAGAGATGGGGTATGAGTCAGTCTGTTAAAAGCAGTATTATTGCTCACTCAGAAAGACAAAGGAGGGAGAAGTTCTGTCAAAGTTGCCTTCACCTGTTCCAGAATCACAGTCTAGAAGCAAATTGCTTTGGGGCTTTATGGGTTAATGCCCTCAGAGATCAAACCCAAGTAAAAAGGCAGCTGTCAAGGAATTAAAAAGATGCAAAATCGACCTGGTTATGTGCTACATGCACATAAAAATGAACTAGCTCGTGGTTTTCTAATGATTCCTGTGAGCAGGGAAACATCCCTGGAGGGATGCAGCTTCTGGAGAGCCCCACAGGGACCAGCTCACGGACCTGGGCTGCATCACATCTGTGCCAATGATGTGGAAGGGAATAGCATATGGTCCCTCTGGAAAACCTTGTGGATGAAAAGAAGACTGAGGGAATGGAAAAAGATTAAGAGGAAGGCAGTGATAAAGTTTTCTGTGGATGAAAACCAATTCAGGCTTGAATACAACGAAGAATATCTTTAGGTTCTTAGATCCAGGAATGGGGCAGGCAGCATCTCCCGCGAGGGCAGAAGGTGCCTGACGGATGGACAGGAAAACCTGCCTGGTGGTGCCAGGCTTAAGGAGCTCCGACCACTTATTATGTCACCAAGCTCAGGGCAATGCAGTCATTTATGCAGCTCTGCAGAGAATAACAGCATGGGAAAGGATGCTTTGTGTAGCCCTCAGGGTGCCACTTTCCCCTCACTTGTAAACCCCCATTGCTGCAGGCATTTGGCTTGACCAAAGCCAAGCGAGCACGGGGCACAGTGTGTCTTTACAAAGCCTGTGAAAACAAACGTTGTCGTCCTGCGTGCCAAGGGATTCCCTGCCCTGCCCCGTGTTACCAGCAGTGCTGGCTCCCGGCCAGCTGCGGGTGCCTGGAGGCAATATAGCCCTGGGAGAAGGAGCCCAAAGTGCCCCTTCTCCTCCCACCGAGCCTAGTGCCCATGGCATTACCTGCACACCCCATGGCCCCTCCAGGGCTTGAGGCATCACCTGCAGCATCGAGTTGGTGTTCACAACTCTTACTGCTGCCGATAAGCTCTGTCGCCTGCTCCAGTGTGCCCAATCCACCAGGAATTCTGCCTGGGTGAGCACAAAGCCAGAAGAGCAGGTGGATGTGTTGGCTTTCAGGGCAGCACAATGAAGGGGAAGCCCTGAGAGTCCCAGCCTTTCCTGCATCTCCCACTCAGCACAGAAACCGATGGCTGTAAGGGGAAATTGTGGTTTGGGCAACAAAAGCTGACCCTTTACCAAAACCAGCAAGGCTTGAAGCTGTCCTGAGTGTGAAAAATGACACGTCTTCCGATGTCCTTTTTGGGCACTGGCTGCATCACATCTGACCTGAATCACCCACCCTAGTGCTCATCCCAAGGACAACACGCGGGGTGGGATACGCCTGGGGTAGGGACAGAAATAGGCAGTTCCCAAAAACAATAATCAGGGTGGATGAGGTGCTGGAGGGGCATCCTGGGGGGATAATAGCAGCGATAACGCTGAGGGAAGACAAAAGCACTGCATGCAATATTACGAAAGAAGAAAGCCCTAGCAGAATAATTAGGCTGTAATTATGGGTTATTTCATATTCTGTGACATCTAAATGTCAACCCCGTAACGCTGTAACAGCAAGCACTTGGTACAGCACCACGCTGCACACCTGATGACCGCAGCCCTGGGAGAGATGCAGCAGCCTTTAGCTCTGCTCCCGCTCCCCTCCCTCCCAGCGCACAGAGCCATGACGTGCATCAGGAGACACGAGGCCACCTTCACTTGGCGTCCAGGTCCAGTGGGTCATGCCGTGACTGGGGGGTCACACCAAGCAGTGTTGTGCCCTTTGCCTTGCACAGCAGAAATGCTCAGGCAATGACAGTACAACCAGCACAGGGGTGGCAAAATACTCTGAGTCCTTAGTCAGCACTGATGCAAATATCCAGGAACCCACTTGAACTGGTGTCCATAAAGTTCTCCATCACTGAATTCCATCACTGTGCTCTGCCTAACTGTCTACAGCATGAAACTACGGAAAAAAGTCTGGCTGAAGCTCACCTCTCTGGTCCTGCTGACACAGATGCTCCCCCCAAACAAGTGTTTCTAATCCACCTGCCTTCACACCTTGGTGCTGCATGGATCATGCCTTACCCACTAATTCTGCCAATATGGTTAGTCCCAAAGCACAGCAGGTGAAATTACAGCAGCTCTTGCTGCTAGGCAGCCTCCTCCACCCAATTAGTGGTTTCAAAGAGTTTCAGCTGATTGTGGGGTTTGATCATTTTTCAATTTTTCCTGTGGGCACTGCTCATCACAGTGTCCAGCCAGAGGAAAAACCTCTCCCCACTCTGAGATGAATTTGTTTTAATGCCAGAGAAAGCTCCTTCCCCCTGTCAGCCCCATTGGGAGCACTCAGCTCACCTCCCACGGAGCCCAGGACCACGCATGCAACAGCAGCTGCTCCTGAGAGCGCAAAACCCATGCTGGTTTTAGGCATCTTTTTTTTAGGAAAGGGCTAGATGGGACCAAAGTTCCCCCCACCCTGCACACCCACCTAACTGGGGTTGTAAACTTGGCTTTGCTTATGCCCTGCTAGCACAGAGCATGAAGCATTGGGCACATTAAGCAATTTTTTCTCTCCCCTGCTAAAAGGAAAATGTGACTCAGCCCAGGCCAGCTGACCCCTTGGCTACGACCTGCTACTTCGGTAATTTGCAGAGTTCCTGCTTTATTGTCTGAACAGCCATGGCATATTTCCAATCGATGCAAAAGGAAGCTTTCAGCCTTTGAACTTGGCCATTTCAGTTTCTCAACCTACTTCAAAGGAAAACCTCCTATCCAAGCCATGGGTCACCCCCGACTAGTCATACCGTTGTGCCTTTTTTTAATCTCTTGGGAAATAAATTCACAGAATTGTCTTCTCTCCCTTCTCAGATGTGAAAGCATCTCTCCAACTGTTTCCAGGTAGGATGAGGAATTACAGAAGGTTCAACTGGAACAGCATATAAATAAGAAATGTGTGGAAATGTGGTACTTTTTTCACCTTATGTTTGCACATTGAAAACATCTCTTCTGGTGATTTGATTTCCTCAGTTGCTCATCTGCAAAGAAACCCAGAACTACTTCTGCCCTGGTCCTTGGGAAGGGCTGCAAAGTGATGGAGGCAAACCTCTGACTAACTCGATTTCCTCAGCACCTCCCCAACGTGCCACGACATCTCATGTCCCCTGTGAACCACTGGAGGTGCTGGCTGAAATCACATGTCTTGGGGCTTCTCTGAGTGCTTGAAGAATGAGCTGGTGGTCAAATCTCCCATCACCTTCGGAAATCAGTGATGTGCACAGAGTCCTGGAAATCAGGGGGCTGAGAAAGGTGCCTGGAGGATGGGCTTCTGTGTCCACACCCCGGCTTTTAGAAGCCTTCTGGGATAACCAGTGTTGCTTCTTCCTCATTTCCACTCCTTTTCTTACAGGCTGAAGGCTTGTCACAACTAATTTGGAAATGTCCTGTTGCAAAATGTGAGGCATTATGTTCAGAGCGAAACCCTGACACAATCTGCATTCAGAAGAACCAGGACCAGGGAAATTCTCCCTATAAATTGCAACTCTCTCCCCTTCTCTTTGCAGCTGTCTTACATCTCCAACTCATTTTGACCCATTTTGGTTCCTCCTTGGAAAAAATGTTGGGCTCTAAGAGAATTTGCTCAAAAGAACAAGAACCAGCTGTGGTGCCAGCTCCTGATTCGCATCACATCTCTGGCAGTTGCTTCAAGATAATTATTGGGTATCATTTTAGGAGTGATGGGACACCTGGTCATCAGCTACTGATCCTGACAGTCCTGGATCACATCTACCAGCTCAGTGCAGGTGGCAGACACTGCAGGAGCACCATGGTCCTGGGAGTTTATGAATTTGTGCTTTCAGCCCCAAGTCAGGAAACAATCACTTTTCACCAGTACCGGGCATTGGTTCAGTATAACGTGGTGCTGACATCTCCTTGTTGCTTCAAATCTGCAACCTTTGCACTTAGTGGTTTGTTTATCACCTCTTACCTCTAAAGATAATCTTGTCTCTTTTCCCTACCTCTCGTTTTGGCACCAGTGTCTCACAGCCCAGCCAAGGCCCTGGAGTAGGCTGTCCTTGCAGGAAAGGCAGCAAAAACCCCTTCCAAAAGAGGCTTTCCCCCTCACCAACTGTCTGGAAGGCTTTGAGGAATTTCCTCATCTCTCACCCTTGTCTAAAAGGTAAATGCCTTGGGCCAGAGCTGCCCTTGCTGAGTGGCCATGCAGTGCTCGGCACAGTGAAGTTGCCTTCAGATGGGGCTTCTCATGCACGAAGGGGTCCCTTAAATAAATGTTAACTCAGCCATTCCCTGCCTGTGCAGGGAATAGCTTGATGAAGTCTTGAGCTTCCCCATCTCAGTGGTAATCAGAGATGCAGACTCGCGGAGACCATCGTTACTGAATCACTGCTGGGAGGTTTTGCATGTTTCTATGGAAATTGCAGATGGGATGAACCTTTCGGGACCATCTCCCGCTGGGCACCAGTGCTGCTGGCAGCACCATGCGGGTGCGTGCTGGCCCTGTGACACCAGCCTTACTGCAATGAGCAGTTCTGGTGACACGGAGAGCAATTCTTTGTGGCCAGCCACAGCATCAGCTTCTGCAAAGCGAGATTTCAGCAGTCAAATCAAAGAAAGAGAAGATCTACCCTTCTAGAATACTTCACACCAGCATTATTTTGCTTTCCTTCACTGAAGTCATGTTTCATTTGACACTTTTGACCACGGTGCAAACCACCAGCACCTCACATCCCGTGAGGAGGCTTCCTGCAGAGACGGGTTCTCCATGTGTTCGCTGATGCCTCCTTGGGTATGCTACATGGCACTATGAGCAAGGGCACGCATCCAGGGTAGAGCATGCACAATGCTATGAAATAGCTTTTATTTGCTTTTATTTATCTTCATTAATATTTCCTTTTCTAAAGTTTGGTGCATGTAATTGTTACTACTTCATTGCAATTGCAGCGCAAATACTATAGATAGGACAAATGCAATAAAAATGGCATTTGCTTAAAAATCAGGAAATACTTCTGGAGAGAGGTTTTTGTTTGCCTGGGTGTCTGCTCTGGTAGATGCAGATTTGTGGCTGTGGATGAGATCTTTCCTAGAGCACTGTCTTAGCTGAATAGTTTACATTTGCTCCTCAGTATATTAAGGCCATTCATTCTTGACTGCCAGCCAGCCATAACCAGGAATTTAGCATATATTTTATCTATGAAAAATCCATAAAAATACACCACAAAACCCTAAGGGAATCAGGGGCTTCGGGGCAGATCCTGTCCCAGGTGTGAGGGTCTTTCTGTCCCCTGGGCTTATTGCACTGATGGAGGAAAGAGTAATCCATGGGCACCTTTCTCTCTTGTAATTAACTTTTCTCTAGGTAATTAAGAAGTCTCAAACCTCAACAAGTGCAAGGAAGAAAACAGGCAAACAGCCCTGCCTGATCCAGTTTTGCATGCCCTGCCAGACAGCTCCGCAGGCAGCATGTGGTGGTAACTCCTGGGAAAAAAGACCTCAGGGTGACCTGGTGAGGGAAATGACTCCGGACAGGGTCACCCCCGTGCCAAGGCCAAAATAAAGAACTTTGCCCCCAGCAACGAGCCTTGCTCTGACGGGAGCTCCAGGGAGAGCTGCCAGTTGCAGTTGCAAGTCCCCTCTCTTGCCCAGCCCTCCAGAGAGCCCTCTGGTTCCCGTGTCCTCGATGGGTTACTGCAGCATCCAGCTCTGTAACAGCAAGCAGCAGGGAAGGGCAACTGCGGATACAGCAGGCTGCTCCAGCTCCCCCAAAATCAATGGCAACATTTCCAGTGGTGGCAGCTGAAGCAGATTTGAGTTACAATGACAAGCCATGAGAGCAGGGTCAAGGCTGGATTGGCAAAGATGTGAGCTGGCACTGGCATTAATGAGCAACAGCAAGGAAGTTTGGTACCCATCACCAAACGCTCTCCAGCCCCCCCAGCCTTGCCTCTGCCTCACTGCACACAAACGTTTGACCCTGAACTTTCAACTTCACAAATTTCCAAGCCTAGAAGCTAGACATGATGAAATCCTTCCCTGCAGAAAGCAGTTAGAGACAGTAAATAAGCCACTGTGCCAGTGTAGGAGCAGCATTGCCCAGCAGGTATTTCCCCTGTGGAGAAGATGGACTCGCAGGACCTGCCCTGTGGGCTCCAGGCAGAGCACCAGGAGCCTGTGGGGGGAGGCAAACCTCGCTCCCCGCTTCCTCCTGCCTGCGAGACAGGAGGGTGGTGCTGAGGGAAAACGAAGGCAACGAGGGCCGTGATGAGCAGAAGTGAGGGTGGGAGTATGGAGGGGCTCTGAGGGATGAAAATCCCTTAGCAAATAACGAGGCTTGTGAATTAGTACTACTTAATAAAAATATGTGAATAAATTAACTTTGCCTGCCAGTTAAATCTGTTCAGTATTTCTCTGCTGCACCATTAAGCAAACTCTGGCAAGTCAGTTTACCTCCCGAGCACATAATATGACTCTATAATGGGTAACATTTTCTATGTTGTCATGCCTTTGTCTTGCTGAGGAACAGCACCTCACAGGAGAGCAAAGCAATTTCCAGCAGGTCTGCCTCTCACTACCCCCCCTGCCCAGGGAAAGCATCACAGCCCAATTCGGCACCAGGGATGATGTGGCTGATGTGCTGCACAAGCTGTTCCTGCTGAAGCAGGGACAGTGGGAGCATCCCTCACTCCTCAGGGCCTCCCTTCCCATTTCTGTTCCTGGGCTCCTGCTGACACTCCCCAGGGATGTCAGGAATTAAGGTCCTGCCAGCCATGCTGGCAGGTCCTCTCTGCTCACCCCATGCAAGCTGCCCCGGGTCCCACCTCTGCCACACACTTCTTCAGGTTTAACTCCGTACCTGTGGTTTCCCTGTGACTCTCCTCTCCAGTCCTTCAGGCTGGAAACCACTCAGAGGTCTTCCCTGAGTCTCTGTTGTGGTTTAACTCCAGCTAGTAACTAAGCACCTCGCAGCCGCTCGTTCACTTTCTCAGTGATAGACAAGTATATCTGCCTTCAGCAGCACACTTTTCAACACCAGTACAACTTCACCTCTAAAATAACCATAATGGGTATCATCAAAGTGACTTTTTCCTTCCTACATTTAAAAAAAACCTCTTCACACTAGTGAGATGACACTTCACAACGTTTATTACCCTCCTTTCTAAGTAACAAACCTCAGCATCACCATAACAAAAGCCAGTTTTTCAGCTCCCGCCCAACCCTTACCTCCTCACCAGTGCTTTGCAAGGTGTTCACCTTCTAAACCCAAATTCTTCCCTTGCTGATTTCTACACGGCTATTAAAGCTAAAAGCCTTGCATGAGAGTCCCAAGGCCGAGGAGACGGGTGGCACCTGGGGCACAATCCGTTGCCGCCTATGGCAGATGTCCAAACAAGGGCAGGACGATTGATCTCTAGATGCAGGCAGGCAACAAGGGCTCTGCTGCCCGTGGTTCCCTTGTCAACAAACCCACTGAAACTGGTGTGATACCCACCAAAGAGCTTTATAAACTCTTGTCCTTAGCCTCTTCTGCAGAATGGAAATGGGAGCACAACTCTGCCTCATGGGTTTATGAAGGCTGCGACTCTGGGGGCAGAGGCAGAGCGGCAGTACCTCACACTGATTATTATCCTTTCAAGCAGATGTAATTACACTAATCAAGGCTTGTCTGATGCTGAATTTTACAGTCTAGAAGTGCAAAGTTCCCAGGATTAGTCTTTGGTGGTTAAAATTTAGTGGGAGCTGAAGGAAACTCTAGAGAAGACAGGGAGAACTGCTCTGGACTGGGGTCAGTTTTTCCTAATAAATACGATTTCTGAGGCTGAAAAGGGGTGTTTCAGGAGCTGCCTCACAGACTGCTCAGCTGCCCTGGCTGGGAGCTGCGCAGCACCTGTCTGAAGGATGCAGTGGGACACTCAGGTTGGTACTTAGTCCTCTTAGTCCAGCTCTGTGGTCCCACCTGCTACAAACTCCCACCTGAACCTGGAGACCCCATCTCTAAAACAAAGCCTGACCCATGCTGGTCCCCAGCATTTCACAATTTCAGCCTCTTCTCCCCATGCCCCAATCTCCTCTGAAGACCTCTCTCAGAAGCAAGGAGAGGAACTGGATATTGCTCAGGGGGGTTCCCCAAATGCTGCTGGCCATAAAAAAAATTATTTCTTAAACATCTTTTGGCGCATCTCTTGCCAAAAAGATGAGTCTTCCCAAGGAGAAACTTTTTTTAAAGATGTGCTTGTTGGAAAGCAACACGCTGCTGGGATAGTTTGCTGGCTGAAGGGGCTCCTCCTCCCAGCTATTTTAACTCCTGGCTCCAGATCATTTTGACTACTCAGTGGGCATGTAGAAATCTATTTGCTTTCCCCAAACAACAACACAAAGCATTTCTACAGAAACCTCATGACAAAGTCCCCTAGTTGCTGTAGAGGCAGGAAGGTGCTTGGATTAATCATCATAACAGCAGGAAATTAAGAAACCGGGGGAGATGAATGCACCAGGGTTTTGTTAGATGGATGCTTTAATAAAAAAAAAAAATCCAGACCTACTATGTTTCAAGCACCTCAGAAACTGAGAGAATTTGGTGCATCTGACTGCAGCTGCCACTTCACTTCTGTAATTTAATCTCATTGAGGTGCATTATGTCAAATAATTATCTTAATGAAGACTCTAATGGGAGATGGGAGGAAAATAATAGAGATGCTTTGAAGAAATGAAGCTGTGAAGTTGCTTTGTTTTTAACCTGGCACTGATTTATCTCCCCCTCTGGCTCTTGCCCTTAGAGAGGTCTCTGATCTGCCTCTCTTTCAAAAATAACATGTTTCAGACACTGCCTCAGTGATGGATTTTTCCATCTTGGATACAATACCAGAGTTTCTGAGTTTTAAACAACCCAACATGTAAAACCAGCTCTCAGTTCAGGCAACTCCAGCCCTCCAAGTCCTGCTACTTCCCTGTTCCCTGCAGAGCACTGATTGAAATGTCAAGTTTCTGTCTACCACTTTTGAAGTCCTCCAGGATGTTGGCCTAAATTAGAATCATAGAATCATTTAGGTTGGAAAAGACCTTTAAGATCACAGAGTCCAACTGTTAACCTAGCACTGTCAAGTCCACCACTAAACCATGTCCCTAAAGTGCCACATCTACACGTCTTTTAAATCCCCCCAGGGATGGTGACTCCACCACTTCCCTGGGCAGCCTGTTCCAATGCTTGACAACCCTTTCGGTGAAGACATTTTCCTAATATCCAACCTAAACGTCCCCTGGTGCAACTTGAGGCTGTTCCCTCTCATCCTATCACTTGTTACTTGGGAAAAAAGACTGACACCCAAATTGGCCTTTATTGGCTGGTCTCCTCCTCTTCTATGGTCCTTCAGCTATTTCATTTATATTTTATTTTGAAAAGCCATTGTGAAATGATTTCATAAAGTCCTCATGTGCTGATTTCCACCAGTACGTATGACTAGGACGTGCGTCTCATGGTCATATTGGTCCTGAATTTATTTCAGTGGGCTGAAATGACACTTTCTTAGGTGAATAAACTATCTTCTAAAGGCTAATATTTATCCAGTCTACCCAGGTTTCTGTGCATGAAACCTGAAAGAAAAACTCCCTCAAAATTAAATTAATGAGTCAAATGAGCTTCCTCTTTTGCTGCCTGAAGGCATAACTTGAGAAAGAAAGGAAGCATGTACTTCTTCCAGCATGGATGTGATGGGGGAGGTAAATAAGCTCTTCCCCCACCCCAACTCCCACGTATTTCCCAGTTAGCCTTGCCTAATGCTGCAGATATCCTCTAAGTCATATGAGCTATCATCTCCCACCATTCCTGAACAGCTGACTCCAGGCCTTCTAGATTTAAAAAAAAAGTAAATTTAGCCCATTTTTCTCAAATTATGCAAAATGTGACATTTCACCTTTTTTTCTTTTTTTGGCAAATATTTTTCCTGAGAGTCCAAACATGTCTCTGACTCCGGAAGATTAAATGTGTGATCCCATTGCAGACGCCTGTGCCCAGCCACTGCCACAGGTCTCAGGCATTCCTTGTATTTCCAAAAGTATCCTTAGTTTCTCATGCAGTTTTGCTCCTCCTTGTGCTTTCTGGACAGCTTCTTGTAGAGATAAAGTGCTCGCTTCTCCTCCCAGCTTTCGAAGAAGGAGCCTGCGATTTTTCTGCACAGGCGGTGTGCATAGGTTTCCAGGAATATGGTGGCGTAGAGGATGCAGAAGAGCAGCCCCACGACAAGCAGCACAGAGGGGTTGGGAGACTTTGGGGGACTGATCCTGCAGTGGGCAGAGCTGAAGGTCAGATAATGCTGGTAACTTCTTTCAAAGTCCCGAAGTGGTAATTCTTCATTAGGAAGCTGTAAAAGTTTCAAAAAAAAGGGCAGGACCCCCATTTTAGCCTGAAATAAAGAGAGTTAAAAGTTAAATGGGGTATGAACAAACTAAAATCATCTGGTTACTACAAAAACATCAGCCTGGAGGGGTGTAATCACGGTTACAGTTTGTTTGGGTGCATTGAGAGTAGGACATTGAAGTGCATATACACTTCAGGCTGAGTGAGAATAACAGCATGATCTGTAGGTGCTGAGTACTTGGCACAATGAGACCCAGTCATCTGTCATCTTTATCTGCTGTTACAGAGATCATAACAGGTATTCACTGTGTGAGATTTACAGTGAAAGACATCATCCAGACAGCAGTATTAGTGGCTGCATATGTGAATATTAGGGTTTTTTCTAAGGCCTGATTATTTTACTGTAAATTCATCATAAGCAAGTATCTGCACTAAGGAACCCTGGGGCTGGGGAGGGAGGCAGGCTGTATGGTAGAAGAACAGCGCTAAAAAACTAACCCAGAGCTAGTCCAGATAAAGGATATTAAAATAGATAGAAGCTGGGGAGGTTTGTGAAAGGCATTGCACAGGGTGACAACAAAGCTTTCTCCTTAAAGGACAGCCAGTGCAATAAGATGAGGAGACATCCTCACAGCTGAGACAAGTAGTCATCTGCTTCCCCCTTCCTTTTGTGCTTGCACCCACTCTGTGGCAGGGGATGGTGCTGCAGGGACACCGGTTCCTCCACCCTGCCTAGGGAAGGGACCTGGAGATACAGGGACATCTGACTGCCACCTGCTAGCCGTGTCTTTGCAGGGTCAGGCACTATTTGCTCCCCTCCTCGCTCCCAAGGGGCTGTAATTGGAAGAGGGTATACGCTGCTATTTGATGCACTGGAAGGAGCAACAGAGGTTGTGCCTCTACCTCCTCCCTGCCAAGCCTGTTACATTACTTGTCCAGCTGGCTGCTGGGGAGGGAAGTAAAGATCATGTAAATAAAGCTACAAAGACTGCAATCCCCACTGCTGCCTCCTGTGATGTGATACACCACGGGGTCGCCGCACAGGGAAGGGCAGGGGACCCCAGCACTTACATGGTATTTAATGCTGAGAGTGACGGGCACTGTGGAGAACTGAGCTGCCTTTCTCACCGCAGTGTCTGCCACGCTGAATGCAAAGTGGTCCATTGCCACGACCACCAGCATCAGCATCAGGGCCACGGTGAGGAGCATGGCTTGCACGAGGCACAGCATCACTTCTTCCCGGGACAACTTCAAGCCTGTTGGTCGAATGAGGGTTTTGGATGAGCCCACCAGCAGATGAGCTGCTTTTCTGTCCACAGCTAAACGTTCCAACTTCTTGGTGATGTAAAAATTGTCAAAGCGGAGGTTGGTGAGATAATTTTTCAAGTACCAGGTGGACTCAAAACAAAGATAGAGCACAGAGAAGCCAGCAACCAGCTTGTTGCCTACTCGTACAGTGTCTTTGACCAGTACCTCAACAGCCAAAAAGTCCCTCCCAATTTTCTCACCAGCAAGGTGCATTTGTTGGTAAATAAATGAGCTGTTCTTAAGCAATGAAAACTGAAAATGTCCATTCATAGGCCTATAAATATTAATGGAATGAATGGTTTCTTGGATTGCACCCCCAAACTCCCAGGAAGCTGTCTCTAGCAGAGCAGTTGAGTTCAAAAGACTCTCAGAGGAATTCTTGCAGATGCACTTAAAAACCTGCAGTATGGTTTTAATGTTGCTTATGATGTTGGGTGTTATGTTAATCACTACTATCATGATGCAGGTTGACAAGAGAAGCTTCCGGCCTTGTTTGGTACCTAACGTAGGCATGATCATACTGAAGACACAACGGGCAGGATGCACCAAGAAAAGGGTCAGGAGAAGGAGCGGACTGAAGGACATGGCCATTGCAATGGAGACATGCCAGGAGTATTCCAGGGAAGCAAACATCCAGTTGTAAAAGAGGCCTCCTATCACCGCTGTAATGCATGAACACTGCAGAAACAAGGTCCACAGCTCTCTGCCGTTTGCTGGGACAGGCTTGGAGTAAACCGACCATAGGTCTACCATGGTCCTGCAAACCTTTGGGAATAGAAAGTCTTCACAGTAGGCATGGGCTCTCATCCTGTAAAAAGAACAAGTACCTGAGTGTTAGCAGAGGAAGTACAGAAATGCACTAATCAGGGGGCTTTCTCAAGATGATCACTCATGGGTCTTTATACTGTCCTTGTCTGAGTGCCTCTGGTCTCACTCTTCTCTACTTCTCTGCTAACCTGAGTAGCAGGGACTGAGATCTTCCCTGGAAGCATGCAAGACAGGGAAGTTCAAGGCATTTCTTGAAAGATCAAATAAAAAGTACGATGCAACTGCTCCTCCTTTAATGCAAGCAAAGGAAAGCATTGTATTATTCTATAAAAATCATAATAAAGTCATTCAGAGGGGTCAACTCATTGGCAGTGGCTAGGAGTGGCCTTAGTGGTTATTTAGGGGATGCTGGAGTGAGAAAGAGGAGGCTCCTGGCTGCTGTGGAAATCGTTAGACCAGCTCTGTAATTACAAGGTGTTCAATGAATGAGAGACACATGAGTGGGAGTTTCTGCTCTCCCTGCCTCTTAAGAGGAGACCCAACAAAAATCTGCAGGTTTAAGGGTGACAAATACAGAACCGATCAGAGAAAAGTTTCACACAAAGCTCCAGTGCCAGAGGAAATCTCCAAGGATAAGAATTTGGCCACTGCAGACAGGATGAAATGTCCCATAAAGCTATTTAAATGTCTAATGAAAACAAATGTTTGGGAAGGAATATCATTTCTCAGACTGCACATCTGGAGTGACTCTCCAGAGAGCAGAAAACCTGGTGGGGAGAAGGAGCGTCTCCCCAGGATTAAACTCAGTCAGGCAATCCCTGTCTCCCCCTGCCTGACAGCAGCCTCAGTTATCATTTGAGGGAGAATTTTCGCTAGCAAAGGAGGTTTTTCAGTGGAAAAAGGCCATTCGATGGCTATCAAGACACAGGAAAGGAGAAGGATTAAAGCAGGCACTACTTACCCAGCAGCAGAGAGGTGCCCCAGTCTTGCTCGAAAACTCTCCATGCTCCAGTGCCTTATTGCTCTGAGAGGATCCTGGATGCAGCTGCTGGGAGATGCAGGACAGGAAACCAAGGCAGCTGGCACCAGAGAGCCAGGACTCAAAAAAAAACCAACCCCAAACCCCACCACGTTTTAAGGCAATTCAGATCAGCAACGCTGGCAATTCCTTAAGTGAATGGGCAAACCTCATGCATGAAGCCTGGGGAATAACCCCGCTACAGGACAGAGCCAGGATGCACAGCACTGCTTGGGCTTTACACTTCTTCTGATATTACTGTTGTTGCAGAGAAGGCTTATTTTCATGACACGTAGCTGAAAAAAATGAGTCAATGACATATGGACTGACGAAGATGGAACAAGCATCACATGGCACACGGGGTGTCATCACCCCTCATGGGGAAATCAGCTGTCTCATCCCAGCTGACTTCTCTCACTGCTCACCAGCAAGCAGCAAGGTTGGGATTCCTTTCAGAGAGAAGGGGAGCTTTTCCACTTTCAGACACCAGTCATGGCACAAAGGGTATGGTAGGATCCAGCAAACCATGTGCTGACAATTGTTCATCTTTTCTGGCAGGCTGCTGCTCCTTCCTGAAACCGTGAGCTTGTGTGCAGGGTACACAAACTGCTTAAAGGCCCAACTCATAGTCCTAGCAGAAGAAGATGAAGCTTCAGACTTGAACTTTTCCCAATTCCCTATAGCCAGCAAATCCACTGCAAAGCAAGCCCTGCCACAGGCAGGATTCCCAAAGCGCTGAGAAGCTCCCAGATGTGCAAGCCAGGATGTGTGGTCCCCATGGGACCGACTCGCCTGACCCCTGGGATGTGCAGAGCACAGAGCTCCAGCCACCCAACCCACTCGCCGGGAGATGAGGACCAGCCTGTGGTGTTTGCTCCTCAGTTACGTTTCCAAAGAAGAGGATTTCCCCTCCTCCGATTAGCTGGCACACAAGAAATGTGTACCACCGCTGCCCACCCCCTTGCACTGAGCTCATGGGTTACGGGAGCCTTCCCTGGCTCCCACCAAACCCGCCTCTTTGCCAGATGCTTTCACACTAAGCCACTGCTTGTGGGCAAAGGCAACACAGCTCACCCAGCCGCCGCTGAGTCTGCTCTTTACAGGGACCCGCTGTCCCGTGCCGAGCCGAGCCCTCCCGCCGGGTGGGAACCGCCGGGCCCCCGGGATGTTCTCATGCTCCCCTGGGCGGGACAGAGCAAAGGGCTGGAGGTCAGCCCTGTCCCCGCCGCCCCCGGGGACCGAGCACGCAGGGCTCTGCTCTCCGGCGAGCGGTGGGAGAGCAGCACCCTTCCCCAGGGGACGTGGCCAGACCCCACGGCAGCGGCAATCGTTGGAGGACGAGCAATCATGAGCACAAGCGGGCAGAGCAAACCTCTGCCTGCTTCCTCAGCCCTTCCTGTAGGTACCGGACAAGGTCCTTTCCGCCCTTGCTGCTCCACTCAACAACTACTCTGCTTTATTGCTAGATTTCTTCTGTTTCTCACATGGCTGGTAGAGCAAAGGTTTCCTCCTGGTGCCCTGGAGCGCAGACACCGAATGAGAAACTCTGACTGACTCCAGCTGGGAAGAGGCACCAGCCAGGCGGGCGTGAAAGAAAGTGCCATTTGTTTGGAGCATCCATAGCAATTGCTTGCACAGGCCATGAATTAGGTCTTGAATTCAATTTGGACCACCCCAAAAGGCCCATACTTGTATTCTGCAAAAATCATCAGGTTCTTCTTAGTTGCTATTCTGACATTAAACTTCTTCCTCACTGTATTTCTGAGCTAACTGATTTCATCAGCCCCCGGGACCCCATCCAGGCTAAGCAGGTAGCTTTCTGGGCAGCAAAAAAAAATGTTAGCAATAAAGAACCAAAAAACCTCAAGTCCACAACACAGTGATTAGTGTTTTCTGCGCCTGCTGCATCTTCTGGCAAAGGGGAGCTGAAGTCTGTGGGGGAGCTGTGCTTGACCAGTAATTCCACGCAGCACCAAGAAGTGCTTGTATGCAAAGTCAAACCTAGATTTTCCTCTGGCTCAACTCAAAATTGATCTCTGCAGGCTGGACTATCCTAAATCTGGGATATCTTCTATTTTATACCCTGAACTGATAATGTCTAAATGAGCTAGAACCATGAATGCCTACATTTCCCTAGGACACAACGAACAAAGCTTGCTTTGCCAAAAAAAAAAAAAAAAACCAAAAAAAACACCACCAAACCAAAACCCCAAACAATTAAAAGTGTGTGTGCTTATAAAGATACAGGAAGAACCGCGGGGAAAGGCTGGGGAGTAGGACATGGGCAGGACCGCGCATCTCAGCAAAGCAACTGTGACATCTTGTGGTCACATTCTGCTAAAATACCTCAAGGTCTGTCTTCATTTCAGCTCAGAAACTAAAGTCTGTGGGTGGGAGAGTTTTAAGGAGAACTGAGGAAGTGAAGGAGAAACGGGAGGCTGCGAGCTGGTGTTGGGGATGCATACGCTGTGTCCCCCCGGGATGCTCCAAGGTTCATTTTCCCACTGTGTCATTGGGGATCTTTTGGCCCAGCTCCCAGGTGGTATAAAGGGGCTTTGCTTTCTTGACTAGCTCCAGTCTCTATAGAGCTTAAGCTCTAAAATTTTCTAACATCCCTGATTTTGACTTTTTAGCGCTATAGTAGGAGATAAAGGAGAGACCCACATGCCTGCAACTAGCTTGCTGGAACTGTAAGAAGACAACAGGGGGTTTCATTTGTATCATAGCCGGTAAGCATAGCCCGGCTTTGCTCTGATTAGGGACGGTGGCTGAGCTTGTACTGACCAGGACAGAGATTTGAAATCCATTTCTGCTTTGCAGACTGCAGTGCTCACAGAGTGGGGCTCAGGGCAGTCCGAACAAGAGTCTCTTGCCAAGACACCTGCGAGTTCAACCTGTAGTGACAGGGTAACCCTGCGGTGGTGACGATGATGGGAGGGGGTACAATGTAAAGGAGCAGCTGTATCACAGGTAGAGTGTGGGGTACATGAACTACACAGCTTAAGAGAATGACTGGATAAAGCAGAGGAGTGGAGAGCTAAAAATAGGATGATTTAAGGCTGAAGATATTTCTCCATGGCAATACCATCAGCACCTGTTGATCACGTTATTCTGCCAATTCAAGAAATTGAGGGTGTGGGAAAGATTAGCCCATTAGTGGTGATTCTTTGCTTGTTAAAATCACATGCAAATGAACAACTTATGGTGATACAGACCCAGGTCATGTCTTCTTAGGTGTCTACTATAGAAATATAGAAAAATCCCGGCAACATCCTTTCAGTGACTGTTGAGGCATAAATGTGATAAGGGAACCAAGGCTATCTAACCTGCAATAGCTGAATTTCCCCTATCATGCTGGGCTTTCATTTGTTTCAGGAATCTTTCCCTTTTTCTCCTGAACTTCCACATAGCTGCCAGGTGCACATCGGCTGAGCACAGCCCCAGAATCACTCACTGCTGTAAAGACCCATATAGCAGCTCTTCTGTGTGATGTTTGTAAAGCAACTTGAATGCTTCTGGGATAAAAGATACTACAGAATCCTCCCCTACTGTAAATAAACTAGAATGATTTTCCTCCCAGTGTCTCGGGAGAACATGTGGATGTTGGTCCAGGATTGGATGGGGAACATCAAAGGAGTAAAGCAGAGATATTCTGGATGTTGAATTTCAATGTGTGAGTGGCATTTCCTGTTAATTAAAATTCACAAGCAGGCTGCTAATGTGAATGGCTTTTGTGATGGTTGTTGGATTTTTACATTCCTAGAGAAACAGTGCATAGGCAGGCAAAGTTCCTTTAAAATAATACAGTCAAAGTTATAGAAGGTTAGTACAGGACTTGAAATGCCACTTCCTGGGAATTTTCATATCTCTACTCACATCACAGACCCTACAAGAATAATGGGATTGACTTACCATTAAAGGCTGCTTTTGGCAAATTTTAGTACTAGCAGCAGCAAATGGAACCAGAAATTATTCACGCAGGCCAGTTCACCCTTGAACCCCAGAAATACTAAATCTTAAAATCTCTGTTTAAAAAAAAAATTTAAAAATCAAGCATGCCAGACTAGTCGTGCTTTCACAGATGCATGAAAAAGATATGAAAAAGCAGAATTAGGTAATGCTGTCGTCCGCAGGCCTTAAACCAGATCCTCTGGGGAGCCCTGGGAAACACAGAGGCTGCTGATAGAGCTGGGAGAAGCCAGGTCTTTGACTAAAGTAGACGTTTAGGATCCAGGTGCTCCTCACACCTTTCCCAGGTCTGCCAAGGCCCTGTTGTGTGATCTTGGGTAAGTCACTGGTCCCCTCCCTGCCTTGGTTTCTCATGTCAGCACGGAGTTAATAGACCTTCCCTGGCTGCACTTCTGAAATACCTTCTGCTCTCTCGACAGTGCCACAGACATGCCAGGATGCTGGGAGTGATTTTTGGAGACTTCTACACAAACTTTGTGGTCTCAGTTCTGCTTTCATGCCCAAGTAAAACTATCCTCCTGGATTCAGCTAGGATGCAGAGCCAGAGCTGAGACCGTTAAGTAAACCTGTGACGCCTACATCTGCAACGGAGCAGGACTGGATGTTACCCTCTGAGCCTCGAAATTAGACAATCCAAAGGCCCTCGCTGCCTGTCCTCCTGGCTGCAGGGACAGAGGCAGCTCTGTTCCAGTGACCGACTGATCCTCTGCAGCAGCAGCTCTAGCCACGGCAGGGCAGTGGGACAGCAAGACTCCTTCCTGCGATGCCCGGCCACCCGAGGGTACAGCCCGTTCCCTGGCCCTGCGACAGCGATGCCGTGCTGTTCACGGGACAGCCGGCTGGGAAAGGGAACTGCAGGCAGCGATTTTCCCTTCCCCATTCAGCCCATCTTCACTAAGGCATGACGAGGATCATCCGTGCAGAACGACGGTGCCCAAACCCAGTGCGTAGCTGGCACGGAGCTGCCCCGGGGTAGCAGGACAGTGATACGGGGTATCCCCAGCAAAGGCAGCTGCTGGGGCTGCACCTCTTTAGCAGAGCAGCCCTCAGATGTTGGGCTATGAGCTTTCCCATTGCTCCACTGCTTAACAGGGCTGCATTTTGGCTCAGACTGGAAAGGAGACCTCACTGCCCTCCCGGGGAACCACTGCCCAAATCAAGGGGTGAAGCGAGGGGAGGGGGAGGCTCGGGCTTTGCTTTTCTCCCCTCAATCTACAGAGCAAACAGGACGATGTGATGTGCTAACAAATGTGCTTTATTGTATGTTTTCCACAATCATTAAGGATTTTGTTGAATATTAAGGATTTTTTTGAACTTGATTGATTGAAGTTCCACATTCAATTGGTTTTGGCAGAACTTTTCGGTTCAAGCCCCACGAGTCCCCACCTAACATGCGACCCTAAGGGTAATCTCCTGCAGCAGCAGCTGCGGCTGGTGAGCATCACCCTGCCAGCTCTCCCACCGGGCCCTGGGGTTTATCAGCAGCACAGGAGCAGAGGGGACGCGCTGGATCCCTACTCCAGGCCAGTCTGCCTTGCCAGCTCCACCAGTTTACATCATCAGAGAAATCTGTCCCAGCACAAGGATCCAGTCACTCACCTTCCCTAAACCAAGAATCAGATCCTTTATCATTTAATCCATCTATTTCAATGACTGATCTTTTAAATTAAATATTTTAGATTCTTACAGAAAATAAAAAAAAATCAGATAAAATGGTGATTAAAATCACAGTCAATTTGCAACGCTTTCATTGAAAGTACCCAAGCAATCTGATTTTAGAAGATGTTAAGAATCAAAGCCCATTTTTCAGAAATGTCAATAATATTCCAATGCAACTTGTCCACTGACCTGTGACTCAGCGGGTCACTCATGAGTGAGTCAATCATCTCACAAACCTAAGACTGGCTACATTCACCAATGGTAAAACACCACCGATGTCCAAAGTTATGTCAGAAATCAATTTGGTCCCAAACCCCCATCTGTGTACTCAGTGCAAACAACCAGGCAGCAATTACCGTCCCAGGTTTTCAAAACACTGAACTTGTTTGGAAACAAACTGTTGCCTTCCTGTTTCCAAAGCTTGGAATAATGCACTGAGTCCTACCGACACATCTCCTGAATCATCCCTTCACGCACAAACCTGAAGAAATAGTCTTCATCCTCCATGAGAATTACTCATGAGATGGTGATGAGACCCCATCCTTCACATCCTGGTAGAAGCACCCAGCCACACTGCCTTCCCCCCGGCCAGATTCTGATACACTCGCTCACATTGGGTTGGACATAAATAATCCAGTTGCCTCCACCCTGTTCCCAGGACTACTCTCCAAAACGAGGTAGGGTATCAGAAGCTAGAGCAGCAAAGCTCGCTAGCTTTCATGGGGGGAGATGCATCTACCCAAAGATGCTCGATGCTTACGAGGTTGTCCAGTTAACAATCACCTATGGCAGATGGACTCTGGGAGAGTCTGATTGGTACCTGTGGAAGGTGGGGAAAGATCTTCAGAGAAAATAACAAACAGGTGTTGTGACACTGACCAGTATTTCTAAAAATAAAATTAAACCAGAGGGTCCCGTGGCTTTCCTCCTGTGCATACTCTGACGATTCCAGTGCCCAAGTCCTAAGTGAGTGAGTCCTTCCCCAGGGATGGCTTTGTTCATATTTTATTTAGTGCACTTAAAGTGACATTTTCTACAGCTGCCAAGAATGAGGTGGCATTTTCTGCATGGATGTTGGCCCATGCAGGGAAGGTCCCCAGCTGGAAGATGCTCTTGGCCCATGTGTTCATAGCCAAGCTAAGAAGCAGAACTCCCATAAGATTCATGAGCAACCCAGTTCTTGCCTACAAAAGAAATACAAAGAAGACAACTGTTGAGTTTAGACTGGACATCTACAGCATGTGAAGCATGAAGCTATTTGAATATAAACATTATAAAAATGAAAGGCTTAATTGCCGTTAATATTAGCAACATCTTAAGCAGGCTTTCTTAAGCCACAAAGGCCATTCTGCAGATGCTTACCAAGCTTTGATCCATCAAAACAGTAACATCTGTTTAGCCTCAGGAATGTCAGCAGGAACTGGGACTGCACTTAATTTTACTCATAAGCTTTATTTCACTGAGCTGGGGAACTTGTCCTGCATCCAGAAGCCTATGATAGTTGAGCTGCTGACACTAGCAGGAACAGAAGCAGGGTCTGGGAGATGCTGAGCACATTCAAGACCATCTTTGCCACCATTTGGAGCCATGGTGGCACCAAATTTCATAGGGCCAGACTTCATACACACTCCTTCCATACCCCTGTGCCTTCAAACGCTGCTGAGAACAGTAGCAGACTTATGTTTTTTCACTTTACTACATAGTGAACTAGTAACAATCCAGAAAATTCCTTTTTTAAACACTCAGGATGATTGTTTTTCAGCATTTTCCATATCTAAAAGAACTTACCATATCCTTGACCATCAAGTGTCCAGAAGAAAATGCAATTGAGTTAGGAGGTGTTGAGACTGGCAGCATGAACGCATAGGAGCACCCTATAGTTCCTGGTATCATTAAATAGAGGGGATTTACTTTCAGACGAATGGCCTTGAAAAACAGAAAGGAACAGAAATTGCATCTTGGGAATTCGGAGTCATAGGCAGATATATCAAAATGCAAATAGCTAGTGCACTGTGCAGAGCCCTGTCCCACACTCTGTGATAAATAATCATGTATCTCGCCAACAACATCTGAAGGATTGTTATCTGGCAGTATCCACGTTACGCTACAGGCACTTGCTTTGTTGCTCCTAAGGATTTCAAAGCGCCTGAAGCCCAGAAGCAGGAGAACCGCACAGTGCCTGTCCCAGCACAGACAGAACACAAACCTGCCCATCTAAGGGGCAGGGTGAGGAGGTGAGCAGAGGAGCAGCTGGTCTTGCCATAGGACTACCTTACCAGCTCTGCCAAGACAGGCAGAAAGATGATAATAGTGGCTGTGTTGCTGGCAAATTCTGTGAATAAGGCGATGACAATTGTGATGAGGATGACAGCCACGGGTGGTGGTACGCCCTCCAAGGGATGCAGACGGCCTCCTATCCAGACGGACAAACCAGACTCCTGCAGAAGGGGAGAGCAAAGAAGCTGGAGAGCAGAGCTCCTGCGTCCCTGCAGGTGAACTGATCCTCTCCTAGAACTGCAAATTACATACAACCTTCACAAGCACCTATGTCCAGTGTCCTTGGGGTATTTAACAGCAAGCAGTTTGAAAGGAGTTGCAAGATGTCTTAATCTCCTTAGTTATCTGCTGCCCATTGTTGTAACTTGGAGTTGAGAAACAAGTCCTTCAAGTGTTGTGACTCCACAGATGCGAATTTCCCAGAGCCAAATGAGAACCCCAAGTGCACCCTGATAAAATCCAACTCTGTTGGGCAGGATGACTGCAACTTGGCTTCTGTGGCAAGCCTCACCTCACAGCCCTTCGCCATGGCAAAGCCTCCTCCAAGCAGCAAGATGATGTTCCAGGGCACTGTCTCTTGGGCCTTCCTCCAAGTCAGCAAGGGCTGCGTCTCAGTGTTTGGTGCTAGACAAAGAGAAAACCCTCATGTCAAACACGCACCCAAAGAGGAGCACGTCAGTCATCATCTGACTGAATGATATCACGAGCCTGACATCAGTGCTGAAGCTCACTAACCACGAGCTGCTGATAAAATATACATATGGAGTCTCTTAAGCCAGACAATTAAAAGATCATTTAACTTAATATCAGATCTTAAAAAAAAAAGGAAAAGAAAAATTTTAGCACTTAAAGTTTTCTTTGAGGCTTTCTTGAGGGAACTTTTAATATCAGGTTAATTTTCTCTCTGTAACAGACATAAACATTGTCCTCAACAAATGGGAGTCTGTGGAAGGAGGAAATTTTCTACCACTTGAATTATGAAGATGTTACTAATTTTCCACTTGCTGTTCAACAGCTGGCGAGTATTATAGCAAAGAGCTCATCTCCCCTAAAGGCCATCTCTTAATACATGATGAAGTGAGCTCTGTCATATGGAAGGATGCACTAATGGGACTGTAATTTTCTGTCGAACAAAGGCACACATATTTTATCCAGAGGAGGCCTGATTAAACATCTTTCTGTTTATGGACAGCACGACAAGTGTGCATGACTCAGAGCAGCTGGTATTTTGTTCCCATAGACCCCAGGTAGTGCTGCACCATCCATGAAGGGCCTTCATCAGCTGCATCTCCACATTAAGACCATTTCTTATTCTAAGTAAGTGGCTTATGAATTAAAATTTATATCTCATTGCTACTCAGGAGGACAGACCCAAGATCTCAAAAGACTCCTGGTACCAAAACCTGATGGAGAGTTGGGGCTTTAGGAGTTTAAATTCTAAATCATTCCAGGAACAGAGGAAGGGCCCCTATTTTTGAGTACACACATCTCGCCCAGCTCTGCCTTCTCAGAGGTTCGTGCTCCCCCCTGAGGGACAGGAGCTGTTTGGGAGTCAGCAAGCAAACCTCTGTTTCTCAATCAGGCTGCTACGGTAAATCAACACCGAATTCAGTTCACTTCAACCCACCGTGGCATCATCTCTGACAGCTACATGAGCAACTGAGTCATTCCTGCAATCGGCAGCAGGGCAGTGACTGCTAAACTTCTTCTGCCACTTCAGAAAAAAAGCCTCTGTAGGATCAAATTGCACCTTCAAACCACACTGCTCCAGACGGCCAGCGCAGCTGCTGTGGGCTGGTACAGGTCAAAGGGAGGATAGTCTTGGCTCTTGCTCCATGCCTGCCCTGCCAGAGCACAGCAAGGGCAGAGTCCGGGCCCGGAGGGGTCTCCTACTCACCTTTCAAGTCAAACCACCACCTGAAGGAAGGTTTTTGCGAAGGGAAGAAGAACAGTATAATCACAATGGTGATTCCTGTGACCGCATCTGAGATGAACCTGTCCAAAAGCAGCAGAAACACTTGTAAGCAGCACAAGTCTGTAGAATTACAAAGTTTATGAGAACAGGGATTTACCAAAGAAGATTATGAGTTTCCATCAGGTTTGAACAATGCTGATTGTTCACAGTTCTTTTCTTTTTAATTCCCTGTCGAGCTACATTTATACGATGGGCTGTGAACCCCCTAGAAAAGCTGCCCTACAAATGTAAAAACCAAGATCTAATCCCCACCACACTGATGTTCTGGCTGTTCTGATTGTGGAGTCGTGGTGAGTCCATGAGGGGTTGTGAGGACAAGTTTCCTCAGCTCATTGCAGGGAGGAAGACAGGCAGAGCCCAGACCATCTTATTTACATGAGCTCTTTGCAAAATGCTCAGACTAAGGTGAAAGGCAGGTTCCATCCAGTAAAGAGCTTAAGCATGGGTTTGACTGTAAGGAGCTATTAACTGATGAGGAAAAAGTCCATAACTACTTTGTTCTATTAAGGAATGATTTATTAAGCTAGGGCTTTATTTTACAAAAACTGTGAAGGTCTCTTCTGTTAAGAAATAACAACACCCTCTCTGAACTTTAGCATTGCCCAACTGCTATATCTGTTCATCTTCCCAAGGTATGGATGTCACAGGGGAGACAAACTTGCTAAACAGACAGGATAGCACTTAGGGTCAGCTCCTGCCATCTCTCTCCAGTCTCCAGACCTCCAGGGAAATCAGTGGATTGCATAAAGAATTCAGTATTTCACTGTAAATGTACCTATAAACAGCATTCCCAACATTAAAACCCTAGGGATGGCCTCAGATAGACGCATGCCAACTTCCCACCAGGCTTCATGTATCTCCTCCGGGAGACAGAAGCAATAAAGCTGGCTCTGCTACTTGAAGCTCAGCTTAATTTATTCCAGGAAACCTGAGTGTTAAGCAATACAGTCAGAAACCCAGGAATCTCAAAGACTTGGAAGTGCTATTGAAAAATGTGACAGTGGAATTAAAATAAAATCTTACCCTGGTGCAAACAAGCTTGCCCAACCTGGAATGAATTTGGGATCCCGGGAGAAAAGCATGATCGCAAACATGCAGAAGAAGAAGAAAATTGCCTGTTCTGCAAACCTAAAATGAAAAGAAATGCAGTTAAAATGCTGATGTGCTAAAGGGGTGGATCCAAGCTAGGACAAGTATTGAGCTCAGGCTGCAGCAGCTTGGGTGAGAAGTTAGGCTGGTTTTCTAAAAATAACTACAGTGCAACATTGGAATAGATTGTAAATCTATTTACAAATATTGGTATTTGCCAGGAATTATCTCTTACTGGAAAACATTAAGGAGAGGCAAGATGGGCATCAGGAATGCCCAGATGTCACAAAAGGCATATGCAAGGTTGAGCCTCTGGGTGTGGCAGAGAGGAAGGGCCAAGCAGCTTCTCATGGTCATTCCTCTTACCGCTGCCCTCCGGGATGTCCCTAAGGCACGGTCAGCTAGGGATGATTTCACTCCAGTTCAAGCAATGTAAAAGGATAGCTGAGATTCAAATCATATATGAGACAGCAGGAACAAACTTCTTCAAGGTCAAAACCTAAACAGTATCCATTAGACACATGACAAACAGCAGGGTAAATGGCAATATCATTCACTAAGTATCTAGTGGAATAAAGATTTAACCAAGACAATGCCTCAAAACACTGTTTAAAATCTCTCTGAGCACAAGGAAGGGCATTTAAACCATTGGGAAGAGGCCACTTGCATTGATTTTAAGTTATGGGGCTGCTAATCAAATTGGTAGAGCACAGCTTAATGGACTTTCTCAGTCCTAGACCTCAAAGTGGGACTTTGATTCTTTCAGAGACATTTTGCAGGCTGCTCGATAATGTACTGAATGGAACAAATAAACCAATTTCTTTCATTTACAGCACAGGCACAGACAATTGTCTTTGAAGAACCACTCTATTTTCCCCACAACAGCAATAATTACAATGTCGATAGCATGACACAAACATCGCTGAATCTTCACAGCATTGCCGTGAGTACGAAAATATTATTTTACAGATGGAGAAACACAGACCATTTAAGGTTAAGACCTACAGTTTCAAAAACCTTCACTAGCCCTAGTTGCCCAGAATACCTGTGTCTGGTTGGACACACCTAGGGTTTGATTCTTGGAGACACTCAGCTTTTCCTGCTTCCCCCTTTTTTGGCATTTTTCATAAGTCTAAAACTCATGTTTCTTTCTGCTGGTTCCTTTCCCCAAAATACGATCCCCATCACTGCAGTTTGCACCAAGCTTTTTCCAGAAGACAAGACCTTTGAGAAACTACAATAAGAAGCTAAAAGAGTCTTGCTCTTTCTTCACCTAATACAGTTGAAGGAGTTATTCAGAAAAAAATCATGTATTCCATCACATGGATCTGACTTTTTTCCATATACTTCCTCCGAGCAGCTATTAAGCTTTCTTAAAGTATATCCACAATCCATATGATTCATATCTATCATGTGATTCATCAGCCTTCTCAGCAAATGCTTCCTGCTTCGCACAACAAGTATGCACAAACCTTCAAAATTCAGCCTGTGTTGGTTAGTACATAATATACACAGGATTGTTATGGTCCCTGGAGTAGAAAAATTACAAACAGTAATTAAACAACCCAGCATGAATTCACTCTATAATACGAACTTTGTTCTTGAGAAGATTTGAGTACAAGCTGCTATTTGCAATTATTCCTGTTAGTGAAGATGGAGAGGCTGGAGCATGCAAAAAGCAAACTTCAGCAGGTTACAAACACTCTGAGTGGAAACATCCATTTCATTTTCTTCTAAAAAACTCCATTTCCCCCAGTTCTCCACTCTTAAGACAGGACATTTCTAACCTACTTGATTTCTTTTTCATTTCAGTCCCAACTTTATGACTCACTTTGTTGGACCCAGTTTCTGATAGTCTTCCTTTATCACTTCTCTGGCTCGGGCTTCTGCATCCGCTCTTATATTTGATTTTTTTGTTCTCCAGCCCCTGCCAAGAAACACAGTTATATCTTTACATGCCTCTAACAGAACCAACACATAGCAAATGCTGCATTTAGTAATGCAGCATACACACACACGATGCCCTCCTTCAGTGACTGCTCTGCAAGTTTCAAAGAGCTGCACATCTCTGGTGGCTCAGTTTGCATTATCTTCAGATCATGAAGACTGATGGTGAAGGTCTCTGGTGCAGATACAGGCAATAAGGCCCTATTTTATATATCCTTTCTCTCTGCATTCATACAAAGGAGACCCTGCAGAGGTTAGGAAGTTTCCTCTCATTTATATTCTGAACTGTTTCCTCCAGCATGGGCTGTGATTGCCAGAAGAAAGTCCCAACTTTGCAGGATTTCCTTATCTCTAGCAGATACCTACTTGGGCATAACAACAAGGAAGAGGGTGACACGGAAAATGAATCTGTCCCTTCACTTCTCAAGTCACTTGCAATTTCCTGGGTGATCCCAGGATGCTGCTGAGGATCAACAAAAATGTGAGGAATTTCTAACCGGCCAGGAATGTTAATGTGCTCCTGGCTAAGCCTCTTAGCCCAGCCACACTGACCGCAAACACCGTTTGATCCTTTGTAGTATGAGCATACAAATGATATATTCATATCTCACACCTCATCTCCCATCACATCCCATGCCGCTGAACCCAGTTTCTAACCCTGCCTGTGACCTTGATTAAACCCAGCTTTCTGCATCAGTTGCATCCATCCGGCCCCGTGGTGCCTCTGCTTCCTTAATTCATTCACTGTTGCAAAGGGATATCGTGGCTGGATCTTCTGTGTGGATGAATGGTTGATCATTCAGAAATTCCTGAACCTCTAATAGGTATACTTGGCCCTTTAATTTCTTTTTCTTTTTGGGGGGGTGTTCTTGATGACAGCATCAGCTCAGCTCAGCCAGCCTACACCTAAGCCTTTTAATGTCTTTTGGATTCAAGCAAAGCCAGCCTGCTACTGGAGCAATGTCCATCTGCCTGTACTGTCTGCAGACATCAAGGACTTGGCCACATAGAGTGTCCAGCCACTATCCCCGAGTCGTTACAGTCAAAGCAGCCCAACAGAGTCCTGCAGAACCTCAGCTGTACTTGTGCAGCTTTGCAATGTCTCTTCCGAGGCACCTCGCCACTGGGGAATACTGGTATCTGCACTGGCCCAGCTATCCCAATAAAGCCGGGCTTTGTGCTGACAGAGACGAGCCAAACAAAACAAAAAGCATCACGTTCTCCAAGCACAAGAGCAATTCTGCATTTCACCAGGGGCTTTGGCCAGCACAGCTACCTCTTCCCTCACCTGATCATCAGGGGCTGTGCCGGCAGGGCGCCAGGGCCGTGCCCCAACCCTCACCGTAGGACACCGGAATTCAGGCTCCGCAACGCACAAGCCCCGGGCACGCGATGCAGAGCAGCGCGGGTCTAAGCGGCTGCGAGCCAGCAGAACATCCCACAGCAGCACGCAGAGCCTCCTGTGAAGCCCCACGAGCAATTTAAGGACCAGCGTTTGGCATTTTCTGGATTGAAACTTTCCCATTGATTTTTTCCTGTCTCTATGACAATGTAAATATTTGGACACCTGTTCTCTTTTTTTCCCCTCTTCTATTTGCATTTTTAACTCAAAATAACAATTAAAGACTTTTCTAAATACTAGAAATTCTGCATGGTCCCTGGAGGAAGCAGGACTGTGAGTTTGTTACTATCGCATATGAGAGTATACAGGGAGAGAAAGGGCTCCAGATGAACCAGCATGGCAATGTTACAACCATCTTAAGTAGTGTACACTAGGGGTTGCATGTATCCAGCAAAGATTTACCGAAAAACATGTTATTCTCAGTTACAGATTAACACGTTGTTGTAAAATTAAACCCTGTTGTGAAGTAATCTGTTCCAAACCCCAGTTTCTGCCCCAGGAACAAATCCTGGCTCTTTTATGTTCTAGGAGATTTTTGCTACTAATTCCAAGGAAACCACGATTTCATGCTGGTCTTCAAAGTTTGATCCTGCTTTCCCTTCTGTCAATTAAAATCTGTCGCTGACCTCCACAGGCCCAGGTCGGGCAGTAAAACAACCTTTAAAAATTGTATATTTAAATGAATGAATATATAACACATATCTGTACACATATGTATTTCAGTTAGATAAAGTATATGTAACTATGAGATACCTTTAAAACCTTCCTGTTGCATATCAGCTTTGTAAAAATAGATGACTTGCTATAGCAGGACCATCCTGAAGTTAGTTATGAAACCCCCCACTGTCAAGGAGATATCAGTAGATTTAGTATGATAATTGTGATGAACATGTATTTCACAATGCTGGTATAACCGGACTATGTATATGTATCGTGAATATAAACATACCTCAGGTTAATTCCTCCATACAGGATGGAGATCCATAGCCATCCCAGGAGAAGAAAAATCAGCATTAAAGGAAATGCAAACATAAACCAAGAACCAAAGTTCACCACATCACATTCTGGAAAATAACTAAGCAAACGGGAAAAATCAAGTTAATGCAAGAAGGGAAAACAACCCTTCAATTTACGGGTAAACAAACATCTGAAATCAGCAGCAAAATGTCCCACAAACTTGCCAGTCTGCATTTAAAACCTATTCCCCTGTGTGCATTTGCAGTTACCTGGGCACTAAGAGATTTGGGGAGGGTTGTGTTGGGACAACCCCCCCAGGCCACCCTGCCACCCGCAGCTCACCCAGCCCAGCTGTACAAGCTTTCACGGGAAGATCTGAAAATCTCTCCAGATGGCTGATGCTTTCACACAATGATACTCCTGAACACCCAGGATTAAACCCTGCTACAGTAACTGCTGAGAGGCTGAGCATGAACCCCATAGGGATGCTGAACATGCCTAGGAGAGCCTGAACACACTACTTGTAGAGGCCAGTAAAGAAATACCTGCAGGCACTTAGAATGGCACAAATCTCTCTTCCTATGCACATAGAAGGCATCTTTTATGTCTAAGAAAACAGGCCAGAATTAGCGGGTACTTTATTTTCCTTTCTACCATACAGCAGTAGATATAATTGCTCACAAAACACAACACAGCTTGTTTCATCAGAACAGTTACCAGGTTAATTGTAAGTGTGTAGTGAAGCCCCATTAAATTCGATGGGATTAAGAGCATCAGTAAGGTGAAACATATATGCACGGGTTTGGCTGACAGCCTGGCTGGGTATGCTGGAAACCCACTTATTACAGCCAAGACTGATGCAACCACCCCGCTTTCATCTGTTCACAGTTTCCCAAAATGTTCTGGAAGGGCATGAATTTTCCCAACTAGTTCTCGGCACAGAAGGGAATTTCCTACAGGGATGAAGAACACATCTCTGTTTCCCAGGATTTACAGGATTTTCCGGGATGGCCTCCCATACCTCTTCAGCTGTCCCAGAAGGATGAGGTTTGGTGCAGTTCCCGTCAGCGTTGCTGTACCTCCGATGCTGGCCGCGTATGGGATTGAGATGAGGAAACCTTTCCATATATTTGTTTTGTATTCCTCCTCCTTCTTTAAGTCTGAGAGAGTATCACTGGCAACCTCCTTCTCCTCCGTCAGATCTTTGCTTTAAAATAGTCCAAAAGAGAATCTGGTGAAAGCCCTGGTTTAAATACTGCACAACCACTTCAGAGCCTTGACAGAAGGAAATTCCCAGGTTTTGGAAATCCAAGCTAACACTGTCCTCAAGGACACCTTAGCAGCTCAGTGCAGCAGAGGGGTCTGCTCAGTGAACTGCCACGTGGGACCGGCAGCCTTGCAGAGGGCAGAGCACCCTCAGCACCCGTCCGTAGGCACTGAGGGTGCACATGCCTTGCCCAGCCCCTCAGCAACTTATAACACTTAACATAAAGTCCACGGGACTGCTAAAAGGAAAAAAAAAAAACAAACCACATTTGATAGCACTGAGAGGAAAGAAACATCTGTTACTGAAAAGATGCTTCCTTCCCATCATGGTTATCAAAGCAGGACCATCACCAGTGTGTAAATCCTGGTGGGTTTTACATCACCAGCTTCACACATTTGATGTTCCTGAGAAAAACAAGGCACAATTCCCCAGCAGGAGACACCTCTGGCTACCATTTCAGAGTGGCTGGAAAATCTCTGCAATGATTTGGACACGCAGAGGAGTGCTGGACACACAGAGGACAGTTTCTGTCATTGGGCTGCTAGTGATTGGGATGTTTGGTATAATCAAAACATTTCAATGATTGAATTTCAAATTCCTAAAACTTGATCTAGCTCAGGGGATAATTCTCTCTCTCAACTCTCTAATACAAACTTTATAGTTAACTTACTCCTCAGTACTTGCCAGAAACTGCATCTCAGTTGGTACAGTGTAAAGTTTATTCTGCTGTAAAGATGCTGAAAAAGAAAGATGAGGACTTTAAAACAGTTCAAAGCATCTAGAAAATTCTCCTTGAACCAAACAGAGGAACGGAGCAAACAACTGCTATTTACAGAGGAGGGGCTGTGCAAATGAAGGGTGAGCTCACGTCAAGGGGACAGGGTCAGGAGCACCTGGCAGGCATGAACAAGCCCATCTCCTCCTGCCACCACTCCAGTCCCACTGCAGCACCCAGCTTCTCCTCCAACACCCAGAGGCACTCAGTCCTTTTACTACTTCTGCCACTGGTCAGGCTCTGGGATCTTCTAACATGACCAGCAGTTCCAGGGTGTCCTTTATCAAGACATGGGTTTGGGGAGGGTTTTTTGGGCAGAGGGTTAACCTTAGCTCATTCTTAGGAAGAAAAACTGTTGGGCCTGATGTATCTGTAAGGCACGTTCCTCAAGGTACAGCAGGAGCACTCCCTGTCACGGAGCTCCGTTCCCAAGGGATGAGAATTTTACCCCCTGCAGACACCTAGCGCAAGGTCACCATAAAGCTGTAGTTCGCTCTTTAAAGATGAGAGTGGGGCACACCTGGGGATTAGGCTTTGTACCAGGTCCTCTGAAATCCACCCCGACAGCACGGACCATTCCCAAGCCCATCAGCCCCTCCATAAATGACAGACGCTGCAGGCTGAGCAACCGGTCCCTGACACAAGTTTAGGGCCACCCCAGGAGGATTCTGTTGCATACCCAATTCCCAGGGACCCTCCTGCATATTTTGCATGGGTTCTGCCTCACTGTCCTCCTTACCACCAGCCACAGGGAACATAAGCAGGACTCAGGAGCACTTGAGGAAAGGGTGTATTTTGACCGGAATGACCAATATTCTCTTTGGCAGCAAACTGGGAGGTGCGCACCATTCTACCACACACATACATATGGGAGAATTCAGAAATCAAAAGACAGAAATGCAATACAATCACTCTTTTTTTACCAGATCTTACACTAAGGCTTGTGGCATTTGTAGTCCTGGCTCATGGCTTGACTTCCTGAGGTTGGGAGTAGAGGTGTGCTATTAAACCCCATTTTCCATATTCCTCCTCAGGACTGGAGCACTTGTGAGTTGTGAGCACCTTCAGCCCAGGTGGCCCTTCCCCGTCACTGCCGGCTCTGCTGTCTTTCCTTGGGCTATTTGCATGAGTTTGGGTCCAGAGGCCTGTGTCCCTGCAGCTTCCCAGGCTCTGCAGACCACTGTGCACAGAGGCCAATGCCTGGTACTGCCACCCCAGCAGTCCCCAAGTTTTCTTGCACCCCTCCTCAGGTCGAAACATCATCCTCTTCTACCCATATATGCACTAGAGACAAAAAGCAGTGCATGGAGAGTAGCCAGTGGTCAAAGTCTCTGGACTCACTCACATGTACCCCAAAGACACCAAGCTTGTTCCAGCTCAGTGAACCAAGGATTTTTTAAATGTCATGTTTTACACATCACTAATTTACTGAATTGGAGTTAATTGGCTTGGACGCACACATGCTGAGCTTTCATCCCAACAATGCTGCAATGGAGGGATGTAATTAGAAGGACAAACATTAACCCATAGTTGACTGTTGATCACCCAACGCATTTAGCCCAAGGCCTCTTACCGCTGCCGTCCCATTCAAGCCTAGTGCTGGCTCTGCAAAGACACATATTTCATTCCACCTCTTAACATTTTTCAATTTTTTTCCCTTCTAAGCCCAAACTCCCATCCCATATTGCCAGGACCATCTGTGAGTTACCTCTCAAGGAAGGTTTGCAAAAGGCAACCATGCAAAGGAAAGCCAGAGTTGCTGCAGAGCAAACTTTTCCTATGAAACTTGTAAAGAGGAGTTGAAAATTGTTATAGGTCCGTAAGTCAGAAGAGGCCAAAGACCACTGAGGTAGAACCTGGCTGTACACATACATCTCTCACGGAGCAGCATGAGAAGGATTCAGCAGCCATTTCACCCAAATACCTCATATGGCTTAGAGGCAGAAAGGTTTGTCCTAGATAATTACTTTTTTATTGTTTCTAAAATGTTGTAAAGGCCTGAGAAGTAATATTTCCACCCACTGAGGGGTGCAGGCAGCAGCTTTGGGGCCATACCCTGTCAGCACAGGGCTGGGGTTAGGCAGCCAAACCAGGCAGCGGTGTCCAAAAATGCACATTTCCCACTTGCCCCTTTAGAGACATCATTTCCATCATTTCGCGACTCAGCAGAACACCTCAAGCACTGACTGCAGTTTATGTTGAATTTGCAGAAGATACTGCCTATGCAGGAAAAAGAGGATAGAAATATTTTCTTGTGATTTTTTACCTGGAGATATTAAAGCTGCTCAGAGAAATGAAATATTGCCAATGATGGGTTAGTGGGCAGAGAGCAGGAGAGATGGTCAGGCTCACTAGCACAGCAGTTTCCAGCTTGTCACACACCTAATGCTGGAGATGTCAGACAGAATTGTAGGGGATCAATAACCCACCTCCAAAAGGAAAATTCTGGAAGTTGAAAAAAGCCTGTTGGTGTTCAGTTTATAACCCTACTTCGATCAACCAGAACCAGCTGGGACTTCAGCCATCAAAGCTCATCTAACCACATTCTTGCATCAGTAGCCAATAGCATCAAAATGAACAAAAAACTACACTGAATTTTAGCTATCAAGGACACAAGCATGCAAATACTTACTGACCTATAACGTGCTGCCCACGTGGTTGAGCATAAGTGATTGCAACCTTGAGGTTCTCTCGTTAGCAAAAAAGTGTGACCAACTGATCAGCCACATCACTTTAATTCTGGTACTGTGTGTAAGCAGCGCCTTTCACAAAGCTGGTTTCGTACACTTGTTGAAATTCCTCAGAAAATCAAATGCTTTTACATGCTACATGTTCTTTAATATATTTGTAATATTTTTTTTAGCCACCCAAGTATTTTTTAGCCTCCTGGACACTACTATAGTGTTATTAAAGTATATCCAAGCAGATTTCAAACTGACCTTATCATATGCCACTGTAAAACTTTGCTTCCACATACAGTCCCCTTCTCAAATAAATCTGCTGGTCTTTTTTTGGAACACAGATTACAATTCAGTTAGATTACAAAAATTAAGTAAACTATGAAATGAGGATACCTTTTTCTCAAATGCATGTTTCTTTACATTGTCAGGTTTCATCAGGTCTGTGAAAAAACTAACTGCAACAGCCCCACTGGAGATGTGCAGCCAGCCCTGACTGCAGATGACACCTGACAGACAGGAACCCCCTGCAGAAAGTTGACCTTCACGTCTCCACTCCTAGGTGTAACATCAGATTCGTCGCTTTTGTCTGACTTCAGGTTTAGGGCTTCCTTCAAGGAACTCTGTTTTTCTCATCCATTCAGAAAGATTACAGAGAAGGATGAGTCTACTTTGGGACACTAAAGTTCAAACAAGAAGTCTACAAGAAAATCTGCATTTTGATGTTGTACATTTTACAGATGACTCTTCCTTCACTTGTATTTATTATTTTTATAAGCTTCTACCTCCAAAGAAAAATACATCATCACGCCATCACATGATATTTGCAAAGCATCAGTTTATTCATTCTTCTACTTGCATTGCCTCTCCCTTTGCCTTTTCTGGCTTCTCTCACCACTGTAAGCGTTGTGAGCCAAGGACATTCATTTTGTGCTTGCCAATGTCTAGGACAACAGGGGTCTTGATTTTATGTGTTCCCAAACTCTACTGTATTTACAGTCACAACTACACAGTCAAATAATTTCAGAGGTTGGGGTCAAGAAGGTTAAAAGCAGACTAACAAAACACAATGCTTCTACAGAATAAGAAATTATAGCAAGAAGGTCAGTGGGGTTGATTTTAATAGATGTGAATGGTCAAAAATTCATAAAGCAAATGTGATAAAGCAACCTGGAGCGCAAATATCTCATGATTGCTAGACATTAATGATGAATGATTAATTATATCTTTATTAGAGTATGCACACATTTGAGTCTTCTTCTGGGGAGTCATTTTTCTGCCTTAGGACTCAGCAGGAATGAAAAAGCCATTTTAAATCACAGGGGCAGAAGAATTACCAATTAGTGCAAGAAAGAGAAGCCGTGACTACTGCTTCAACTATCAGTAATAGCTGCAAAGGGGACTTCATGACTTCATTTCTGTTCTGCTCTGTTCTGTTTCTCACCACTGTCTGCCAGAAGCCCAAACTCCAGGTAAATGACTTGTGAAGAAAGGGCTGCAGGAAGACCTTATTTGACTGCATACTCCTGATCCAGCCTGTCCACGACCTGCTCAGCAACAACACCAAGCAGCAGCATCAAGCTGGGAAATTACAAAGCTCTTTATAAATAGGTATTTAATCTGCCAGCCTTCGCTTTCATCCTTCTTTTCTCCTCCAGCTCAGGCTCCAGTTTCATGGGGGAACAAACAGGAAAACGAGAGGAGAACCGGCCTGTCCACAAGCACACGGCAGGCCTGTGTGCTGCCATGGAGGGGCCATTGTCCTCACCCCTGCCCTGCTCTCGCTGCCTGGCCAGTCCCTTGCCTGCCCCTGCAGCAACACACCATTACGTAGCACTCATCTGCCCAGGTATTACTATCTACAGCCCTCCCTGGCTCTGGCTATCCCCGCAGCAAGGCATCCCTATGAATCCCATCACCACCGTGCCCACAGAGCTGGACTTTAACTTGGGCCAGCAGCAGGTTTATGGAGCAGGTTGGCTGGGCATCACCACTTCTTGGTTTGTCCAGACGACTCATAAGCATTGCCTCCTGCATGACATGAGGAAGGGGCAGGATAAAAGGGAGTTTTATGCCAATACGCTTCCATCCCGGTAATAAAGTGTGTATTAAAATGGGACCAGCACCGAGATCAAGCTGCAGCTAAGAAACCTGGTACTTGTGCCAGTGAAGTGAATAAAATGGGGCATATTTGATGGCAGCAGGACAGACCTCAGCTGGCTTATACTACTGCCCTGTCTCAATTACCTTGGTTTTCTTCATTTTCCCTGTTCATATCCTTAGATGTGTCTTTCTCCCCAAAGAGGCTTTTTAAAATTGCATTTGCAATTGGAAGCATCATAGCAGTGGAGGCAGTATTACTTAACCACATGGACAGGAAAGACGTTGTCAACATCATCCCTAAAATTAGTCTGGAAGAGAGAAAAAAGGAAAAGCTGAATTTCTTCAGTTTGGCAAGTTCTCTGATATATATTATAGCTATAGGAAGAACACTCATGTGCAGGGATAACAAAACTAAGCAAAAAGGACTTCTGTGACTATCCTGTAACTGCATGGAGCACAAATATGGGGCTGAACCAAATGAGTCTCCTTGTGCTCTGCTGGCCTCTGAGCAAAGGCAAACAGCTGAATAAACTCAATAAGCTGGAGAAAAGGGGGTGTGGACAGCCCTCTGGTATGGGAGACACTCGCATCACAGCCCACCACAGCAGAGCTGCTTCCCAAGCGCCTGTAGTTCATGTTCCCCATGGAGATCCCCCTGCTCCCGTAGTCACCTGGCTGGCTGGACTCCCACCAACATGAGGACCCGGAGCGCAATCCTGCGGTGTAAATTCCACTCCTCAATGGCCGAGGCCATGATTAAACCACTGAGGAAGAGGAAATTGGTGTCTAAAAAATATTGTGGGCAAACTTTGTTAGATGGGAGGATCCCCAAGAAGGGAAAGAGGACGATGGGCAGCAGAGCCGTCACGGCCAAGGGCAGCGCCTCCGTGCACCAATACAGGGCCATCAGCAGGATTACATAGAGACATCTTCCTTCCTGAAAAAGGAGGAGAGAGGAAAAGTAAGACGTGGCGTTACAGAGACATCTTTTCACTTGGAGGCACTTAGACAAGCAAAACGCACCAATTACTCCTTCAGGGATACAGTATTTCTCCCAAATCATTTCCACCAAGTGCAACATCTCCCCCCCTACATTGTGTAGGGGTTCAGGACTTACACTGATCCTCTGAGACCACATGAAAACCCAAATCCTCCTCGACTGCCTGAGCTTCCTATGTGCTGCAGGGTGGCAGTGCACTGGGGCATCAACCAAGGAAGCTCTGGAGAATAGGACTTGTCCCAGCATGTTGAATTAGGGTGCTAATCCTCAGCAGGCACTGCTGCTAACATCCTTAGGTGTCCCAATATCTGACCCTGCTACACTTAATGTTTGTGCTTTCTCTCCAACTTCCGTGCTTTGCATGGCTATGGAAAAACAGCTTTGAGAGATGGATGTATCGAGTCCCCACATTTGCAATAGGAGGCACACAGAAAGGTTCCTTTTCTTGGATCAGAGTCTCCCAAGAGATCTGTGAGAAACCATTCCATGGCAACCCATCCCAGTCCCTACGGAAATCAGTAAATCAAGCGCCCTGGTGTCACGCCACTTCCTGAGGGCAGGGAGCTCGCCCATGCCCAGCATCGCCCCAGCCTCGGCCAAGGCTGGCAGAAACCCAGTGCCCCCGCGCCGCAGTGGGAATTCATTCATCCGCCCAGGAGGCACAAACTAGACCAACGCCATTTGTCCTGACAGCCACAGCCGAAATGACGAGCGACGGAAAGAAGTCAGAACGGCTCCAAGCCCAGGAGAGGAGAGCCCCGGGGGAGCAGGGGGGAGCCCAGCACAGAGCTGGGCTTGGTCACGGCGGGGCTGAACGGGGATATTGTCAGCGACCACAGGGCAGAGTGCCCGCAGCGCTATAAATAACTGCCGAGAGTCATTTGGAAGCCACAGAGCTATTTATTTTACCGCTCTTTTCCAGCTTCTTGAACAGGTTGAATTCTTGCTCAAAGGCACCTCTGTCCCTCTGCTTGGGCCTTCCTCCCCTGCGCCCAGGGCTGGGCTTGCTGGGGCTTTTGCAAGGGAGATGACGGCTCTGCTCCCTGCCGTGGCTGGGTCGGGAACAGCGTGGGCTGGGAACCGTGTGGAGCTGCGTGTTGGGGATAACGTGGTCTCAGCTGCAGCGTTTGAGCACGCAGCAAGGCACCAGAGCAGGTACGGTGGAGCCACAACCTGCCGGGCTACCTGCAAAAAATCCACTTCAGGCATTAGCTGGATGTGGTCATCCCCAAGCTCCTGGAGCAGACACCAGCCCAGTAACACACCCACAAACTGAGGATAAAAAATAACCACAGTTACTGAGAAAGCCAAAGAGCAGAATCTACCCTGACACCCAGCTGGGTGCGTAAAGCCGAGTGAATTGAAACCGATAGGGATTTATCATTCAATACATCTGTAGTGAGTGTTTGAAAAAAAAGTGGCAAGAATGACAGAATCTCTGATTTGCTTTTAGCACTCAGGCTTTGCATTTCACAAGTAGTTCTGCTAGTAAAGCTCCAGTGCTTCAGTGCACGTGGAGATGCAAATACCGCAGAACTGAGAATAATTTGCTTTGATTTTTTTTAATACATAATCTCAGCGGAGCCAACACTTCATGTGGAGTTCCCAAGATCTGGATTTAAAGACCACTTCCAGTCCTAATTTTAGATCCCAGTAAAATGACATATGAGATAGTGTAAAGTAAAACCTTTTATGTTCCCAGGGCTCAGCCCTGGCACCTGGCAGTTCCCATGAGCTCCCCATGGCTTCACTTCCTCCAAACCAGCAGGACCAGAGCAACAAACCTGGCGGTGCTGAATTTTGAAAAAATAAAGAATCATGTTTTAAAATGTTTGCACACTAGATTAGTGATTTCATTCCCGTGGCAACTGATAATTTCTCTTTACTCTGGTTCTTTTTATACACCAAAGAAATAGCTTTGCTCTCATTAAGCCCTTTTGCAAATGATCTCTAAAGGCCGTATAAATAATTTTTTTCTCCCACTGGCAAAGTATTCTTCAGTTTTCTGCAGGGAAAGTTGCACCAAAGTCAACTGCAACATAAAGACACTTTGCCTCTTACAGGGGTAGAGCAACTGAAAATATTTAACGATGCCTTGATATAAGAGCATATCAGTGAAGGCTTTAATTGACCTGATAAAATAGTTGAAGTACTATTTAGAAAACTAATTATAAGTAAGGGATATTTATTCTCTGGTGTATGGAGAATGTTCTGAAAAACATTGCAATGAAACACAGCATGAATCTAATAACTAATCTTCATTGCAAGATCAAAAGCCGAGGAGTAAAACTGAAACAGGGCAGAAAGAACTGCTATATGGAGGGTTTTCCCAAAATTTTGAAACCTATATCGATCTACAGCAAACCACTTGAAAAAGAAAGCTGTAGTATTGTTTATCCAATTTATTCTACCCTAAAAGAGGACAAATTGCACCTATATTAAACAAGTTTTTCACTAAAGATAGGGCCTTCATTGAACAAAAAAGGAACAAGACCACTTCAGAATAACTTAGATTTGGAGCAAGCACTCCCCAGAATAAAAAAATTTAAAACCGTTAATAAAATCGAACCAAACTCTATACAAAATTTAAAGGTTTTTGGTTTCCAGATATCTTGCAAATGTTAATTAATTAATGCTCTCAGTGCCCAGCAAGTTTGGTTAGTATGCAAACAATATATGCTAACAAATGTCAGAAGAACGGTCTTTTAGGGAGGTGGACGCGGCTGCCCAGGGACAGTCTGGGCTGCATCCACTGTTGTGTGCAGCACCATCACCCCCACATGATCTTTATCCTTCGCTCCCTCTGCTGTGTCACTGTCAGGCTCCTTCTGCTTCTCTCACCTCCCTGCAGCTTTGTTTTTATTTTTTTCAAAATGAGTCTATCAAAGTTCAGGGGGAAAAATGGTAGCGCATAGGAACTTTAAAATGGGTCTTGTGATTGGGTTAATTTTATAACCACTTAATGATTTCCAGGGAAGCGCTGGATGGCTCTGGACTGCAGTAGCTCTCCTTCCTGTTGCTCAAGAGCCTTGGGAATGACCTCTGCCCCTCCAAACACAGATCCTGTCTTCGCTGCACTGAAAGCACTGGGGATTTTCCACACTGGGGGACCTGCTCAGCTACGGCAGAGGAAGCCAAGCCACGAGGTAGTCTCCCATGGGCAGGAGAGCTGGAGGGAGCAGGAGGTCTCCTGGAAGGGCAGATGAGGTGCCCAAGGGAAAGGAGGTGCTGGTAGGGAATGTGGGTCAGATAAGGCAAACTGGCTCACCCAGGCATAGCACCGAGGCACGGGTGTGTATGAGTCCCCAGTGCCAACCTGAAAGGGGACATCAGGAGCTTCAGCTGGACCTTGCTCTCCACCAGCCTCAGGCAGCTCTTGGGCAGCCCAGTGCCACCTGCCCAGTGCCCACAGCCTCCCCACCAGACAGACCCAGCGCTCAAAGAAGCCATACCTCGGCACTGCCAAGCTTTGGGTTTTCTCCATCAGCCGTTGCATGCATGTTACATGGTCATCACAGCCTCATCACCCCCACACAGGCTCCCCCCTCGCCCTTCCCGCCCTATGACCGGGCAAACTAGGGGCATACAGGTGACAGGGCTCCTCCAGGACCTCGATCCCAATACCAAGAGATATTTTGGCTAAACCGGAGCTTTTCAAGCCCTTTTAAACCACTGCTACCACAAAGGAACATCCTATTTGCAATACTCAGAACTACTCAGTACAAAAAAGCACTGGTGGCTTTTAGCATCTCGCTCGCAAACTGCTCTCGCTTTGCAGCTGTGACGGTGCTACTGGCCGTCTCGCTCACACTGCCTGTTCTCCAATGGGATGGATATGCGAATCTGATTTTTACTAACTCAGCTCTTGCAAACATTATGTAATCTGGACATAAACCAAGCCCTGTTTACCAGCCTTCCTGCCAGCAGAGTTGTTTTGCTCCCACTGAGTATTTGCAGAGTGGCTAGAAAGGGGCCGGTAACACAGGGGCACAAGCTGTTAATAGCTTCAGGGAAGATATTTTGCTCTGGAGTTATGCTAAAAAGACATAAAGCTTATTAAACACTTTTATTTAAACTTCTTGAAGTATTTTGTAGTTGGCAGAAAACCAGAATAATTTTCTCTATTTTACAAATGGGACAGCTGAAGCTCAGAGAAAGTGGGCAAACTGACCAAGATCCCATAGGAAGCTAATGACAAAAATGGATTGGGCATCTTAGAGAAAATCTTCCCTGGCTCAGAGCAGCAATAGAACGCAGCAATAGATCCTACATCTTCAAACATTCATGGACTGTGAAACTAAAACAACACAGTGTGATGATTTGACACCGTGCCTGAGGTTAACAGAGCTCCCTTTTTGAATCTCCATTTCAGCATCAGGGTTTGGTTTTGTTTTTAAGATAGATCCACCACATTTGATTAGGAAAAAAGAAACATTTTCAGTGATGGTGACCCACCACAAGTTTAGTAAGCTGCTCCTATGATTAATTAACCTCACTGTTAAAATTATGTTGTGATAATCTGAATCTGCCAGCTTCAATCCTCTGCACCTTTTTATATGCTCCTCCTTTATGCCTTAGCCTGGACCACCCTTATCCAAACTCTGCTTGTGATTAATGTGCCTTCAAGGTAGCGATCAAGTTACTTCTTGCCTTTTTATTCTTTGAAATAAATAGGTTCAGCTCCCACAGCCTTTCACCACATGGCCTGTTTTCCAGTCCTTTACTAATTCTGCGACTCCTCCAGTTTGTCAAAGCCATTTCTGAGCTATGGAAGCCAGACTGGAAGGACGTTCTGGTGAAAGTCACACCCTCACCAAATACCAGCCTCGTAGATCCTCACTGCTCTTGCTCAACTTTCACATGTCCATACACATATTAACCTTCTTGGCTGTGCGTAGCCAGTCTGGTAGCTGTGTTCAACTAATTACGTATTGCCATCTCAAGCTCCTTTTTGGAATCTACTTCCCAAGAGGGACTCCAGATCAGCCTGGCCAGCATTCCCGGTGATCTCCATCTACCCTGGGGCTTATAGAAATGCAATCGGTTGATTGGTTCACAAAACTCCTCTGGTAGCTCTTATAAAATTCTTGTATGGAAGTTCGCTAAACCTGTAGATTTTAAAGTAGCCAGGGCTGGATGCAAGTATTTTAATTTCCCTTTAGTTACTGTCATAATAAAAATATTTCATTATCAGACAACTTCTTATGATATTGGACTGTACTATGAGCACTTTCCTGAGTACAGAACAAAAATGCTTCACTGAATATGGCTTTTCTGCATTGTCCATCTGGCAACAGACTACCATGGGTCAGATTCCTTTTGTGCCACACACTTGAAACACTGCTCATCACCCTCAAGACCCTGCCCAGGGATTTCTTCCTCAATTCTTTCACATCTTTTTTCATGTTTTCTATGGTTCGTAGCTTCCATTCAATATTGACTCTTCTCAACTTCCCTGTTTGCACAAGTATTGCTGCTTTCAATTCCTCTCTGTGCCAGCTTGCTCTTCACCAGGCTTACCCTCTCTCCAGACTGAAGCTCACAGTGCCCATGGTAAAATATCGTCACCCTACTTCAAATTATCACCCCTCTTTTCTCACTGAAGTTCTTCCTCTCATCTCTTTTAAATAACCATTGCTTCCAGTTTTGTGAAATTGGCCTTTCTAAATCACCAAGCATGTAGATAGCAGAGATGGACTTTGTGCATGAAATGTATAATCAGGCTACAATCACTTATTTCACCTGCCAGGCTGCTCTCCTGACTGCTACCTCTTTGCCTGCCCATGCTCCTGCTGTGGTCTCCCGCCCAGGATCCAGCTCCCCTCCGCTTCCCAGGACACCCCGCTCCCAGCCCACCACTCCACTCGCCCACACTGCCATCACCCCCTTTCCCCACAATGCCTTCGTTCATGCTCTTTGCTTTCGAGTGCAAGCAATGTCATTTTTCTTCTGGAAGTTCTTAAAGTCTCCTTGTTCTAATCAGGAGGACTCATTACGTCCAAGTTAATTTTAAATTGCTCTATGGCCACCGAGGAAGTCAAGTCTGTTTTCTGAAGGCATTGGGCCCTATTTGCCTGCTCGGAGTTCCTTTTAGCAGATTTGGCTGCCTCAGCTGTTACCAAGCCAAGAGGCTGTAGACATTGAGTTCATTAGAAGCTGTTGGAACAAGCTCTTTGCACAGCTCATTAAAAGTGCCCCCCATGCCCCTTCCAGCAGAACAGTTCCTCCAGCCCCTCCTGCCCTGCCCGAGCTCTTTGCAATCATTCACAGCTCTCTGAGCAGGGGGGTTGCGGGCACTTCCACTCACGGGACAAATATTCAGCCATTTCAGCAGCAACCAGAGTGGGAGGTAACACACAGACCCTTGCGCAAAGAACTGGTTCCTAGGAAGTGGCTCCACACAGAGCTTCTCCTGCTGCTGTTTTATGTGATGGGCACCAGTTCAGGAAGCACACCCTGAGGTCTCAGCAAACCCATCCACAAAGGAGAAATTTCATTTCTCTTAAATAGGGAAAGGATATTGCAGACAAAAGCACTTACGCAAGTCTCGCTCTCCACTACTGCAACCACAAAGGGCATCAAATAAAAACAAGGGCTATCAATGTAATGTCAGCACCAGTGGCAGCCCTGATGTTGTCCCTCTGTGAAGGAACTCACACAGAAATACGGAGAACAACCACTGCAGGGTGATAGCTGAAGAGAGCTTTAATAGCCGCTTGCAGATATGGATGCTGGAGTTCATCAGCAATAAGCAAGGCCAGACTTGATGGATGATTTTCCTCAAATGATTTTGCCTCCAGGGAGATGTCACCTAGGTGCAGGTTTCACTGGAAAACACATTGCACCCAGAAGTATCACTCAGAAGTACATACTAATCCAAGAAGCCACATCCTATTTGTGGTTCTCTGTTATATCAACTTCAGCTCATGATTTCTTGGTCTCCAGATCCAAGTGAAACGCTGCCCTTGAAGCCAGAGCTCAGGTGGCTTTTTATGGCTCCAATCCCTTAGGAGATTAAAATTGCTGAGCAGCCCAGTGGGAAGAAGGTAAATGGTGACATGATGTGGGAACAGATTTTAGCATCCTCAGAGGAGGAAAGTACTGCAGACGTGCCTGTAAGACACCTTCTCACAAGGGAAGCCTCATCCTGAGGCTAGCAAAGGCTGAGCCTCATTGCTTCTCATCTCCTACCAGTTTCCATAGCACCCTGCGAGGCAGCACACGGACCATCCCAGCAGGAACATGGGGTTCTCCAGCCCATCCAACTCTCCCATGCTCCCAGTGTGCAAGTACTTGGTAGCACCAAGGTTGCTACAATGACTGTAACACACCTAGGAGCTCCGCCTGCCCCAGCCTGCTCTCCGTGGGTGCCCTGCCTGGGACAACCTCCCAGTAACACCAGCAGCAGCCCAGTCAGCTGAATTCCTTTGGAGATAGAGCTTGCCAAACACCTGCAGCAGCTCTCGCGACCTGGCTGCCCAGGAGAGTGCGAGGTTGGACTCGAGTCCCATGTTAGGATAAACCATCCGACCCGAGCAGCGCAGCTGGGGGCACACATTTTCCATCATGCGCCAGGATAACTTCCAAACACTACCACCCCAGATCCCCTGCCTGCTGAGCGCTCGCCTGTTCCCCCCCGCTTGGTGTTTTTACACTGTGGTTAAAAGCGTAACCTGCTCCCTTCCTCTCCGGCATCCCCCTGTGGCTCAGGCTACGGAGGGCGGTTCAAGCAAGCTCCAGCCGTCAGAACTTAATCCCCTGTTGATGCAACACCAAGTTTCCTTTCTTGCTGAACAAGTGAGCGAATTTTATGTTGAAACTAGATGAATCACTGACCCCTGAACATGAACAGATAGAATTTTGTATGGTAGCTCACAGCTACAGGTTCACGCCTATGCCAAACAGGGGGAGAACTTGGTGAAGCTGCAGTCGGACTTGCTTGAAATGTTGCACTGGTTAACAGCTGCACGAGCATCAGCATTTTGACAGCAACAAGTGCACGTACCAGCCAGTCTCACTGCTACCAACTGTAATGCATTTCGCGCCCATGGAAAATGAAGAAGAGATCGCCAACGCAATCGGGCAGACTAGTCAGCTCTACCAGGGCCTCTCCTTCCCTGCCTGCAGCTGCCCCACTGCTTCTTCACCTTCTCAGCTGCAAACACTTCCACTTTCCCGTCCATCACCAGTTTTTCTTTAATAAAACAGCATTGATCAGACCGGACTGTGCATGAGGTCCTCTGTGGGTCGCACCCAGGAGCGGGCTACCAGCACGCTGCAGGAGTGGAACGGGTGTGAACAGCACCATTACACCAGCAGAGACTTTTTTTCTTCTGTACATGTGGAGAAATCCCTTTCCCGAACACCCAAATCTTTACACAGCGTGTGTAACACTATACGCTTCTACCAGTACACAGAGCATCTAGATCGAGGGCCTTCCCGCAGTGCAGCGCCAGGTTCATCTGTGATTTATTCTCACCATTAACCACTGTGCGGTTCAGGCACAAGCTCGCACTGAGTGTACAGTGCGTCTCCTCACACTCTTAACCATATCTCATGATTTTACCAGTGCCAAAGTCAAAGAAGATACTATTAAATATAATTGAAGTAACTTGTTCAGCTACCGTAAATGAATGTACAAATATAATTATCTATTTATGAATCTGCAAAGGAATTAAGTGCCTGTTGTGCAATGTGCTTTCCGCTCTTTGAGGCAGACATTTAGTATATTCCTATTAAGAACTCACCCAATAATGCAAAATAGAAGAAAGGGAGATTAAATCCAAAGAATTTTCTCTTTTAACATGCTGTGTCATTAAATAAAGCAATGGTCATTCTGTGTTTTGTTTTTTTTTTTTTTTAATTTGGGAGATTTATTTGCTATCTTGAACATAAAGGTTTCATCTGACAAGCACTATACAGGCAGAAGTAAATGCCACCTTCATGTCCTTACAGCACCTGAATCATTCTATAATCACTAAGTACGAACATCACTTATCTTCTGATGTAAACAAAGTTATTCTCAAATGGACCTGAGTCAGAATGTAATAGTGAAATCCTGCCCATACTGAAGTCAATGGCACAAAATTTCCCAGGGACTTCACTGCCCCATAGATTTCCACCCCAAGGGTCAGACCTCTTGGCGCACAAGAGCTGCGTACATGGGACAGCTGCAAAAATCCTCCAGTCTCCAAAATTTTGCCACAAATTGCTTAATGTGCAGCCTAGCACACATGCCAAAGCCCAAACCTTACCAGGAAACCAGCTTTTCCACGTCTACAGAACACCACAAACATCTTACTCAGAAAGCCTTTTTGGACACAGCACCAAAAGTCTCTCCCCCCGAGAACGGCCCACAGCGGTGCAGGCAGCACTCGCGGCTCCCCTGCATTTCCCAGCCCTGCAGCACAAACTCTGCTGCACAGCCACCTCCAGCCCTGCAGTGTTCCTCTCTCCCTGCCCGCACCGCTACCCAGTGCGATTCCCATAGCAAAGGGGATGAGACAGCAACACCAGGCAGCCTCACAGATCCGAGCACTTGCCTTCCATCCCAGCTCTACAAACAACTTGCTGGGTGATGCTGGCTGTGGACCTGCTTTGCCTCAGTTTCCCCAGCTCCCCTTTGAGCGCTACTGATGAAAACTACAATAAGGCAGCTAGGTATCAGCAAGAAGTATTAGTTAAGTGCCATTTAGTTCAAGCTGATTCTGAACCATAGGTTCCTTACGCCTCCCAATGTCTATATAAGCAACATAAATACAGTTCACGCTATCCATGCCTTCTTCCCCCTAAGAAGTTAAAATAACCCCAGGATGCCCGCTCCATTCGCAACCTAAGGTGGCTGCAGAAGGGTGAGGAGCTGAGGCAGATCGCGGGCTTTGGTGGTCCCCTCCGTCCGGGGGGAATCCCTGGCAGGCAGCAGGGTGACCCTCGTGAGGGCCAAATCCCGCCGGGGCTGAGGCAAGAGGCGAGCAGCAAGGCGGGACAGAACACCAAGGCTATGTCCCCGCTCCACGTCCCCAGGGCTGTGCCCCACAGTTCGCGCCCCCAGTCTGCAACGCTGATCCAGACCCTTGGTCCATGCCCTGCGTCGGCGTCCCCAGTTTGTGCTCCTGGGCCGTGGCCCCGGTTGGTGCCCCCCAGTTGGTACACCCTAGTTGCTGCCCCCGCAGTTGGCGTACCCTAGCTGGTGCCCCGCCGCCCGCATCCCTGGTCAGCGCACCCCAGCTCGACGTCCCCCGCCACGGAGCGTCCCCAGTCCGCAACCCTGAGTGGCAGCCCCAGCCGGTGCGCCCGCTCTCCACGCTCCGCGGCCGGTGGTCTCCATCCACGCCTCGGCTCCGTGCCCTCCACCGGTGTCACGCACCCCACCACCCTCGCTGCTCCCCCCCCCCCCCCGGTACCTTGGGGGGCAGGCTGAGCAGCACGGGCACCAGCGCCAGCGGGGCGCAGAGCAGCACCACGAACCGCCGGACGCTCCACACCTTCTTCACCAGCGCCCCCAGCGCCGCCATCCCGCCCCCGCCGCCGCCGCCGCCGTTCCCCGGCTTTATCCCGCGGGAGCGGAGAGCGGCCGCCCCGCCCGCCGGGAGGAGCCCCGCTATGCCGCCCCGCCCCGCCATACCGCACTTCGCCCCCCTATACCGCCCTGCCAACCTGCTATACCGGCCCCCCGGACCCCTATACCGACCCCCTATACCTGCTATACCGCCCCCCCTATCTCAGCGTTTTCCCAGTCGCGGCAGAGCTTCGGCCGCGCAGCCGGAGGGGTTCGGCACCGGAGACGTTTCGAAACTGGTTCAAAAACTCTGGCAGCACGAGAGCTCGTTCAGTTTGACCATCTGTGTATTGCAGGCCATCAAAGAGCATCTGGTTGTGCTCATCGTTCAGGCTCAATACATCGAAATATAAAGAAATGGTGAGTACAAGCGATTGCTAGAGAAAAAAAACACTGAAATCCAGCAGTTTAAATATCTGGTTTAGTTCTCAAACGTTTCCCCTCCATGGACACAAATGCACATCATTAAAAACTCAAAAGCATGAGAAAAACAGGGACCTGCGATCGCTTTTGACAATTCAATTTAACAGTGACTCAAAGGTTTGACAAGTTGTTTGCAATGACATGTGAAACACTTTTTTTTTGTTGTTAAAAATAAGTGAACACAACCAAACAAAAGGCCAGTGGTGCGGAGCGGGATAGAGCCATGGGAAATACCAGAAAAGCAGGAGGCAAAGTCTTGGCTCACACAAGTGTGAGCCCCAGCAAGCAAGTGAGTAGCATATGACTATACCCTGGCTGCCCTTAACATAATCAGGCCAGATCCACACAGTTAGGGATGCTTCAATCATGAGTCAAAAAGAAAACACAAAAGCTGCCCAGTTCTAACTCTAAGGGCGGATTTTCCTGCCAGCTCTGCCCTGCATCAGAGTCATCAGAAAGAAAATGGGAGAGCATGTGGGGCAGGCGGGACAGGATCCCCTCCCCTGGACCAAGGTAAATCTCAGCGAGCGCTGCAGAGGTTGCTGGTCCCTGTCTCACTGCGGGGAGCCCAAGCGAGAGGCACACATCACAGGAGACCGAGCCCATGCGCTATCAAAATGAGCAAGAGATCAAAGTCAAGGGAGCTGGATTTTCTCTCTGCTCTTTGCATCGCCTGGATTCTCGCAACTGGAGGCTAAATGCAGCTGAATAGCGAGGAGAAAAAAGGGAAAGCAAAATAACACCCTGACTTAGTACTTCACCGGCATCCTTTGAGTGCTTTAAAACATATTCAAAACCTGGGTGAGCTGGCCCCATATATATGAAAGATGTATAAAAATCACGTTCAGCGGAAAAACCTTTCCCTTTTCACAACTAATCAGCTCTCTGGAGAGTTACTACCTCCAGGCAGGTCATTCTTAGAGCATCAGAGAAGTTGAAGTCAAATGCATTGGATAAAAAAGCAGACCCCACTGAGGAAAGCCCTCTCCAGCTTATAAAAATGATGCATCACTGGCAAGAGGGAAGAAGAAATCGGAGAGGAAGCGTGTGGTGATACAATCAGCATGAGAGACAGGACTGTACTCCCATTTGAACAGACTCTCCTCTGGGTCTGGATCCACCTCCTCTGTTCCCCCCCTCCTCCTTAACGGCATATACCTAATTTCGCACAAATAGTAACAAATCAGTTAATCCCCACACCCATCCCAGGCAGGGGCTAAAGGGTGATGGCATCACCACCGCGGCTCTTTTCAAATAGCAGAACGGACACAAAAGCTTTTGCCAGGCACTGCCGGGGGCCGCTGGCAAAGCAAGGATCCGGCATCCGCCTGGCGCCCGGCCCCGCGGCTGCCCAGCCTCGCTGGCAAATGCACCTTCTCTTGGGGCCCAAAAGAAAGCACAGAGCTGGCTAAGAGAAACCTACAGGGATTTTTATCTTGCTTTTCTTTAACTGCTCAACAACATGAATAAAAAGTTATCAAGACAAAAGAACATGAGTGGGAGATTCCTATGTCACCTTATTGCCACCACGGTGGGCTATGGTAGCATAAGATGCTTTATCGCTCCGGTAGTGGTACATGATGGAGAGGATGAGCAGGTGGATGATTGAAGACCTGAAAGCAAAATTCAGGCCATCGAAACAACGCAACTGCTTAAACCAGGTTCAGCTTACCCAATACACCCATCAGCCACAGACTGGGAGCACATCTATGAGCGTGTGCCACATGCTGGACCAAAGGAGCTCTACAAAACTTTTTCTCTCAAAATCAACCTTGTAAGTTAAAAAAAGCTTCAAAAGAATAATAAGCCGTCAATGCCACAGTCTGTTCTTTCTCTTACGAAGATACAGGCTTCTGCCAGTACAAAGGACCAGGGGAACAGGAGCACATTCCCCCTCCAAGACGTGACTCACGTCCCTGCCCAGACAGCCCCTTCTCCGATCCCATTCTCTGATCCCACCCAGCCCCTCGCAGCTCAGCTGGGCGGATGCTGGGCTCAGCCTTCAGCGCTTCCCAGCCAAGCGCATTCTGCGGGGGCTACAAGCTGATTCACTCGGCCTCCCAGGACTTCAGCTCGGAGTTAACATTTAATTAACTTGTTTCCTAGTAAATTCTGTCTCTACCAGCCCCATTTCCAGTGCCAGCAGCAGCCGCAGCTGCCCTCGCTGTGCTCCATGACCATCACTGGGATCAGAAGTCACTCCGTTCCTGGGCCATTACTCTCCGTTACTTACAGAGTAAGTTTAGCTTATTGCAAAAGAAAGAGGTGCCGCGTAGTGCCCAAAGGGACTGCTGTGGGACACAGCTTGTGCTTGGGCCAGGGAGAGGCTTTATTTATCTGTAGCGACCCTCACATAGTGAACTCTGGGTTACAAATGAGCTTTTATGCTTTTATTGGACTAACTTGGTTTCCTATCAGCACTGATGGGAGACGAGGGTTGCAAAAGGTTATCAGTGTTTTGCATCTTGCAAAACTGGAAAATATCAATTTCCTGCAAACATCAAGGCCTAGACTAAAAAAAGTTCACTCAAAAAACCTACACCATATAGCTTGTATGCACAGTTTTTACATATACACACAATAACTGCTGGCACAGAGCAGCCACTATCCAAAAGTCATGGTAACAGCATACCCAGATTATGCAACCATATTTTCATTCCTGTTTCTTGCCATACTTGTATGTGTTTTCTTTCATGTCTGTTTTTCCTCTTAGTGCTCCTATAGGTCTACAACTCACATCTGTCTCCAAAAATCCCCTTATTTCAGTTCTGCACTTATGGCATCAGCGGGCAAACCAGAATTTGTCATTATTACTGCAAACTAAAGTCAAGCTGGTAACCCTGAGCTCACAAGCTGGCTCCCCACTCCCATGAGAGAAATCACTGATGATGGTCAGACACCAAAATAAACAAAAAAGGCAACTCCATCAATAACCAGCAATTCCCTCGGAAATCCTAATACTGCACATTCTGCTGATGAAACACCTCCATTTCCATTTCATTTTTCTTTCCCTCTTTCCTTTTATTCCTCTTTCCACAGCTTGTTTGCACACTCCTTGTGTTTGTGACAATTTGGGTGATACCCAGGTGTGGAGCAAGATGGGCAGGTGCCCGGAAGCCCCTGGAAATGAAGCTGTTCCTGGCAGGCCTGGAGTTGGTCCCCTGAGACAATTCATTCTTAACAGCAGGAAGATTCAAGCAGCAGAAAGACCCAGAGTGATCAACTGTCCATCCAGCATGCAGTTATAAATATTTTCTGTTGAAAGAACATTTTTCCCAAATATAAAGATTTTTCCGGTGCTAGCGATGGTGGCAGAGAGACCTCCAGTGGCTGGGTGCAACATAAGCCATCCCCACCAGTTCACATCCCCACCGCCTCTCGGTGTCCCCCGGGGAGGCAGGCAGGAGGGTTTGGGGAGGATGAAGGCCAGCACAGCCTTTGGGGCTGGCGAGAACAGCCCCGCTAGGTAAGCTGGGGCAGGACATCACTGCCTCTCCTGGTGTCACACAGAGCTGTGACTATCCTCAGCGTCCAGACCTGTACTCTGAAGAGGGTGCGACTGCTTGGTGGGCTGCTTTGGCCAGTGGTAGAAATACAAAATGAGACAGACAGTTGCTCTGAGTTAAAAAGAAGTTTGGGTTTCTACCCCAAAAGATCGTTTACCTCTTTCCAAAGACAAATGTTTCAATTTCACCTAAGAACATATTTTTTTTATTGTTTTCCTTTTAAACTCAATTGAGCTAAACTTGGTTGCAAAATATTTTTAGGACTTTATAAAATATTGGTGGCTTGAAATTGTATTTGCAGTGGATAAATTATTCATGTAAAAAAACCCCAAAAACTCAGGAGTCTTATTTTCCTTATGAGAATGCACATGCGCTGGAGCATCACCCAACACTAAGGGGACAGATAAAGCCAGAGTATTAATAATGCAACGGCAAATTATATCAATAATAATAATAATTATAATTTTGGTGTTGCTCATGACCATGCACTGAAAGCTGACACAGCAGCAAGCCAAGCTATCCTCAGTCAAACCAAGACTGAAAACTCCACCTGCCTTGCGAACCAGCCAGGGAATCCGTGGTTTTCATCCCAGGAGCTGCTCCCACAGGCACAACCAGCAATGCAGCTGTGGGGTGGGCACTTTGCAGGTCCAGAGTGTCCTCTTTGCTGGACATGCACCTGCTGTGATTTTTCCACCCTTGAACAGCTATAGCTCAGCATTCACCACAGCAATCCATATAGACACATCAGGCTGATCGAGAGAAAATATCAACAAGCTGTAGCACAGATGTGCAAAAAGTAACGCTTACATAACGAAGAGGGGTTTTGTCATGCAGTGAAAAAGCAAAACATTTTGCTTTTCATTACCAGTAATGTTCTGCTTTGTTTTGAAGCTCCATCACAGAGCAGATTTCAGCAGAGGCCAATTCAGGAGTCCCTGCTCGAAGGCCAGTCCCACGCACCAGCACCCCGAGAGGGCTGGCCTCGCCGCAGGCTGCTGACCCCAGCTCCGCTGCGGGACTTCATCTCAGAGCACCGTGCCGACCATAAAAACTTGCAGTTGATCAGCTTTGTTTCTACTCCGCTGTCCCGCAGGGAGAGCTGCATTTTAATAAACATAATGATAGTTAGAAACAGACTTCCTCAAAGGGCTTCACAAACATAACTCAATCCTGGCATCACCAGGAGTCAGCAACAGCGGTGTTTGTACAGATGGGGGATGGCAGGCAGGGAGGTTAGGCGTGCTGCCTCTCCTCAGTGGGTCTCTGATTCGGGGCTCAGATCAGGCCTCGTCAGGGGACTCGTTAGCTCACATCCACCTGCTCCCACCACGCCACGAGGCCCCGCTCCAGCAGCCCGCAGGCCACCCCGGGCCACCTGGGGAGCACCGTTTTAAGCGACCGTGTGCTGCTTGGGCTGTTCCATTTGCTCTCCAAGCAGGTAGGAGAGCGGGCAGCAGCAGCAGCTCCTAAAGCCCCACCGCTCCCTCCATGACAACATGGCTCCTCCTTCTTCTGCCCCCAGCCCGGGCAGGGCCACGCTCCATGCGGGGTGAGCAGGGCTGGGGCACCCAAGCAATAAAAACAAAACGCACACCGGGGGCATGGGGTGCCGCTTCGGCAGAGAGCAGGGGGTCCTGGGGTGCCACTTCAGCGGAGAGCAGGGCATCCTGGGGTGCTGCTTCGACAGAGAGCAGGGCGTCCTGGGGCCCCGCAGGCAAAGCTGTGGCTGGGCGGTGGAACCCGGGGCCCCACGCCGGGGCCGGGCACTCGCCCAGGCGGCTCCTCTGGCAAGAGGTGAATGCGCGCCGGGCACGGGCAGCCCGCAGCGCTAGGACACTTGCGCGGCCGCGAACCGGCAATCTTTTCCTTGCAAAGCAGCGGCGCTGCGGCGGCGCCACCGCACGGAGCTAGCGTCCCGCCGCGGCAGCGCCTTGTGGTTCTCGGCGCCGCCTGTCCGACCCCGCAGCCCCTCCGCTCCCAAAACGCAGCCCCGGGCTGGTGCCTCGCTCCTCTACCTAACCGGAGCTCCCAGCACCCTGCGGGCTGGGGCCGCGGTGCCCAGCGAGAGGGGTCCCGCTGGCCCCGTCCCCTCCTAGCGTGTCCCCAGGCAGGGGTTTGCTCAGGTTTCTTCGCTTTAAGCGGGGAGGTAGCAGCCCTCCATCCCCATCTCCCCTGCCAGGCAGAGTCGTGCCCGCCACAACCCCCGCGCTGCTTTTCACTGCTGCTTTTTCCCCTCCGGATGGAAGGAGCCGTTGGGAAGGGACATGTCCGTGGCTGTAAAGAGGTGAGAAACACTGCCGTGCAGAAAGGGGGTTTCTGCAGGGTTTCCTCCCTCTTTTGCACAAGCATTTTCAGACAGAGCACCAGTGACAGCATAAGGGAACAGGATCTTCCCCGATGGACCACGAGGCTGCCCAACACAGCAAATCGCTCAGCGAGAAGCTCACCATTTCTTTTAAATCATTATCTGAAGTAAATGATAAGCTCGTGCTCTCAGCCAGCACACAAGTCACACACCAGTCTGCCTGTAACACAGAGGACTGATTATCGTCTAACCCATCTACTGTGGGGTTTTCAAGTTTTTCCTCTGGGCCATCTTACGTTCACACCATTAGATACAGTAATCCAGAAAATCAAGTAATAGAGAGAAAAAGTTACCAAAAAACCCAGTATTACTACTGCCTACCCCTGCCAATTGCCTGCCTAGGCAGGCAATCACAACACAAGCAGTCCCTCTTATAAAGCTCCAAAAATGGAAATTTACAGCAGACTTCTTGCTTGAATTTTCTCAGCAGAAAACTGTTCTTGATTAACAATTTTTATATTTGCTTAAGGAAATACTATTGACTGAAAAAAGCCAAAATTACTATTGGAAGAAAATTAATCTGTCTTATGTTCAGTGATGTACTTCAGCATCACCTGTGTCCTGGAATTCAGTCCTCCTAAAGATTTTCAGGATCTGTAGAGACATTTATAATGGACTTAAACACTTTGTTGTAAAGTCTTCTGAGAAAAATAACACATCTGTTTCTCTTAATTACCTTTTGCAGATGCTCTGGTATCTCCAGGTCCTGCTTACCTCCCATAAATCCATGGTCCACAGGCTGAGAAAGATTACTCTGTATGATTCTAACCACACAAAGAAAGAGGGTGAGTGGAATGACACTGTAAACTACTTTTTAGAAGAAATATTTAACGTTTGGGAAAGAAGTGACCTTTAGTTGTTTCTCTCTTGTCTGTGCTCCCATCTCACAATTACTTTGGTTACTTTACGACACTTAAACTCATTCAAATTTATTTATTTGAGGACACAGTTATCAAAATAGTGATCTCTGAAATAAAACCAACTAGAAATATAAATAACCATATTTGCAGAACCTAAGTAGTAATATTTCTCCATCCCTAAGCCTGCCCTCTTCTACCCAATCATGGATCTCTTCCTTCCCCTTAGTCGTACTTCATCTAGCCTTTTGATCACAGGACCAGATTTCTTAGATGTAGCTGCATAGGTCTTTAGCAAAGCTTTAAACATAGTTTCGGTATCTGGATGAGTGCTAAGGAAGGCTTTTTCCAGAACATACAAATCAACTCCTTTATCCTCCGGAAGACCTGAAATAAAACTGAGTCCAAAGTCTATCAGCACCAAGTCCAGCTTCTCTGTGGGTGGCCGCAGAAGTATATTGGAAGTTGTAAGATCCCCATGTATAAGATCTTCATCGTGCATTCTTGCTAACAGCTCGCCCATCTTCTCTGCTAAGGTAAGGAGGCTACTGGTATCATTTCCACTCTGTTGTACAGAATTAATATGATCTTGAACAGTAATTGAGCCTACAATATCTTCAAGATATATGGAGTTGGTGACATAATCCACGAAGTAGACCACTGGAGCTGAAATCCCTATTTAAAAGAGCAAAGGAAACGCTAGCAGTTAATTTACAGGGTTTTCCGACTTTTAACAACAAAACACAACCGATACAAGCCTTAAGCAGAAATGCCAATTGAGATCACCCCCGGCCACTGATAACCCATATCTAGGGATGGCCCCCGCCAGCCCCTGGTTTCCGACCCATGCTGCACTAGCCTCCAACCTTAAAACTAGTTGGCAGCTCGAGCTCGCTAAGAGGATCAGCCCCTTCTGGGGCGAGACTCCCCGGCAAAACACGCAGAGGGGCTTTCTGATTGAGGACAAGCTGCGTTTTAGGGGGGCACTCTGAAAAAGCACAGCGGGTCGCCCCGGGATGAGAAGAAACCACCTGCATCCTTCGGGACAAAGCAGGAAGGCCGTCAAGTGTCTGTTCCTTGCTCCGAGCGACGTGCAGAGCCGGGAGGGCTGCCGGTGAGCGCGGAGGCACCCGGGGCCCAGGGGTGTCCGTCCTACCAGCGCTGCCTCGCCTCACGCCGCCCCGGCCCGCCCTGCCCCGGCCCCGCCGCCCCCGGGCCCACCTGCCCGCCGGCACCGCAGCAGCGACCGCGCCTCCTGCGCCGTGCGCCGCCGGCTCAGCCGCTCCTCCAGCGCCGGGTGGCGGTACCGCTTCGGGATGCGGAGCTTGGCCACCGCCGCCCGCCCGAGGAAGAGCCCCCGGTAAACGCGTGCCTCGGCGCCCTGCTGCACCAGCTGCAGCCCCGGCAGCGGCGGCGGCGGCGCCTCGGCCTCGTCCGCGGCCGCGGCCCCCGCCTCGTCCACCGCAGGGGCCTCGGCCCCCGCCTCGTCCACCGCAGGACCCGCGGCCGCGGCCGCGGCCCCGGCCTCGTCCACCGCAGGGCCCGCGGCCCCAGCCATGCCAGAGCACAGGCCGCCCGCCTCCGTTTCTGCCGCCGCCATCACAAGGAGGCGCCGCTACAGAGCGCATGCGCGTCGCCCCTCCGCTTCGGCAATCTTCGGTAGCCCCTGCCGGAAACCTACGAACTGCCCGAGCTCCACCCCCACCCCCCCGCTTGTACCGCTCCCTGGCCCCCTCGCTATAGCGCGCCCGGCGCCCCACACCTCCTCGTTCTTGTTGTTCCCGGTGCTGCCCCTTCCAAAACCCTTCTTTGTGCTTCCCCCATAAGTCCTGCTGCCCTCTGCCTACCTCTGCTGTGGGGTACCAAGTAGCTGCAGGATGGTAGGACTTGTGCCAGAGCCTTCCCCGGCCAGGGCATTTTTCTGTGTTTCTGCCAGTGCAAGAGTGAGACCCGCAGCTGTCCCAGGGCCTGCAAGCAAGCTGCTGGATGTGCATCTTCCCAAGGCCGCAAGTGGGGTCTTCTGGTCCCCCACAAGGTGCTGCCAGCACCATCTCAGAGCTGCCTGGCAGGGCATTGCCCCTGGGACAGCATCCCTGGAGCATCACCACCAGGATGCTCCACCACCCCCAGGGCATCACCACCAGGATGCTCCAGCATCCCTGGAGCATCACCACCAGGATGCTCCACCACCCCCAGGGCATCACCACCAGGATGCTCCAGCATCCCTGGAGCATCACCACCAGGATGCTCCACCACCCCCAGGGCATCACCACCAGGATGCTCCAGCATCCCTGGAGCATCACCACCAGGATGCTCCACCACCCCCAGGGCATCACCACCAGGGCAGCACCACTGGCTCTTGGCGCTTCGTGTGCCAAAAGCCTTCGCTGGAGCCCATGCAGATCCACTGCAGCTGCCCAGTTTGTGGCTGGGGAGGAGAAGGGGTTTGCTGGTAGGCCACAGGTGATCGCCAGCCTGCAACAGGGCATGGTGTGACCTTGGGTCCCCGCGCTGGGCAGCACCAAAGCTTCTGCCCCAGGTGCTGGCATAGGCCACTCATGCGGTGAGTCGGGTGACTCCCCATTTCTCCAGCAGCTGAGCCCCACATCTCCGCGTTAGTAAAAGATGGATAAACCTCATCATGTTGCAAGCAGTATTTGGGGTTTTATGGCAGACTGAAAACCCACTACTCTACTGGGTGATCTGCACACACTGCAATTTATGTTCCTCAGAAGATATATACAAGAGACTTCAGCCCAGTCCGTGTAAATATGTTTTCAATTGTTGCCTTTGGAGGTGCCACAAGTCCGTTTTGTCCTTGTTTTCTCATCCCCAACATTTGTTTCCTTTTCAGAACATTTATATTTTATTAACACATTCCGTACAGCTTACTTGTCATTACACGGTGGGATCATGCCCGGCAAATATTTATCTTGCTTCAGTAACAACTTTTAAACAACCTTCCCAAGTTTTCAATGATACGGGTAATCCATCCCACAATTCTGCCCACTTGTGGCATCCTCCTTCAGCTGCCCTCACCGTGGCAGGGCTGCAGGAGCCTGACAGCTTGGCCAGGGAAAGAAATGCATTCCTGGGCTCTGTTGCTGGAATTTGCAAATGCCACGAACAAGCAAATAAATGAAGAGGTTTACCCCGTGTTGTGGACAGATTTTATCTAAGCATCTGTGCACAGCCCCCGCAGACATACATATATGACCTATAAGCAAGTGCACACAGATGCCATCAGTTCATTATTCTCGTAAATATGATGGTCTTCTCTCATGCTGGCCAAAAACATCCTCCAGAGCTTTCAAAATATGAAAGAAAATATTTTTGCTTTATTTTTCCCATTATTTTATTTATTTAAATTTTATCTTTCCTGTGATTTCACTTATTCTTTTCTCTTTGAATGCAATAAACAGTTGACATAGCCCTTGGAAACCATCTGGAGCCTTTTACAATATTTATGGTATCACCCAGTATTTTTATTGGAATATTGAATCACCCCAGAGAACTGCACTAAAGCCACAGACTCTCTGGTAAATTGTTTAATTATGTAACTTTGTTCTCCTGGTGACAAGCATTTATAAACTCTCCTTTTACAAACAATGTAATAGAGTTAGAAATTGCAGCACAGCAAACCAAGCTAGTGGAAACCAAGGCAGATCCCATGGGCTGCTCCCCGCTGTCCTGCCGATCCCTTGGCATCAGGCAGGCTGCAACACTGCGGGCAGCTCTCCCCTCACCCACCCACCCCAGCTTATTTAAGGATGGAGGCTGCCATCCTCAGAGGTGGACAGACTGGAAAAGAGCTGAATTTGGGCTACATCAGGGCTCAGGTGGCTCCTCGCACCCAGCTAAGACACCTGTAGGCTCTAAGGTTGCGTCCTCAACCTGCAAAGGGTGGGCACAGGGATAAACCGTCCTGTGTGCGAATTCACAGCTCTGACTCCCATCGCAGCTCAGAATTATGGATCTTGGCCAGTTCCCCCAGCAAGAGGATGCTACGGGCAGGGCAGGCTGTAGGGACCGGCCACCCATCAGAGGGGCGCAGGGACGCACGGGAGCGCCCTGGGTTGCTGCAGGCTGCTATGCTGGAGGCACCCCTAAAATGTGCAGGAAACAGGACACATAGGGCGACCACCAGTACTGACTGGCATTGCCAGTGAACCTCCCCAGGGTTAGGATAACATGAAAGAAAATGCATGCAGCCTGGCGTCATAAGGAGAAAGTTCTGTGGGCTGTAAACGAGCACGCAATAAATGCAGGTGCCTGGCGAGCTGGCTCCATCCCAGCCAGCTGTAACACTGGCGCCTGCTCATGGATTATAATTTTCACCAATAACTGAATTGAGCTTGGCCAGTTTGGTCCCCTGAATCTCTTCCTAAGGGTCAATCACCATTAGAGAAAATGTGCTCTAGTGTATGATGAGTATTGCGGAACACTGTGTCTTCCTTTTTCCAGAATGAACTTCTTTCTCCTCTTGTATTTATATTTTAATTTGTGATTTTAAAGCCTCTTTTAGCTGCTCCAGCCCAGAGGTAGAGAGTAACATTTTCAGTAATCACAGCCGCGTTGTGTTACCAAACACAGGCTGCCGTTTCAAACGCTGAGCTCTTCAGGAAGCACATTCCTGCGGCTCAGCCTGGAGATGTGTTGTTCGGCTGTGAAGCAGGAACGCGCCCTCGCACCCCGCAAGTTCAGCAGCCAAGAGCAGGATAAGGATCAGATGGGGAAATGGCACTGCCAAGACACACGGTCTCGAGAGGAGGAAAAAAGCATTGCAGAAGGGAGCAAGGCTAGAAACATGCCAGCAGAGATGAAGCATGAGCCAGTCCCGATGGATCCAACCCCTCCAGACCTTCTCATGTGGAGCTTAGGGACAAACCTCCTGACTTCAACAGACCCAGAATACTCATTAACTACAAATGGCATGTTAAGAAAGATGCACTTTTAAAACTGCAAAGGAAAAAGAAAAAGAAAAAAAGAAAACCGCAAAGGAAGAATTATCCCTGCTGTACATCACAGCAGGTTTTCACATTTTTTTCAGAGGACCGTTACCCCCAGTCACGCACAGCGCCAGCGCGGGGGCTGCGTTTCTGTACATACTGATGTCATCTTTTTGGCTGCCTTTTGTAAACATACCATAAAGCTCTGCTTATACACCCCAGGACCTCGCCTCCTTGCTGTCTGTGCTAATAATGTTTATTGCCCTGCCAGGGAACAGGAAGCCTCCAGAAAATGGCAGGGTGGCAGGTAAACGAATGCTGAGTGGCCATGGAGAAAAATATCATTTCTTCTTTCTCACACTGAAATCATTTGAGAAGGAAGGAATTGTTGAGGTGAATTGCAGATCATGTAGCCAAGAGTGGGTTTGCCCAGCGGCTGCTGAGGACTGTAGCTCACCTCCACTTCTCTGCCTGGCATGGTGGGGAATCTTGCGTGGGTGACGTCTCCCCCAGTTCATAACACAACGCATCCAAAATGTATAGGCTTCAGCTCTGGGGAGAAGCTGCAGGGGCCAAAGATCGCAGGCAAGATCACACTGTACCCTCAGCATACCCCTGTATTCCCAAGACTTGGATTATGAGCCCAGACACAGAGCTGTAGTGCCCGCTGCCCACCATGAACTGGCCTCATATGCAGGGTCTTGGGGAAGAGAGAAAATTGCAGTCATTTCTTCCTCTGAGTGTCATGAGAGCTAGTCGTGATTTCAGAGCTATTTCAACTACTGTAATATGAATTGCAAATCCTATTGAAAAGCTCCTTCCGTGAGCACCGTTGGTTTCTGTTGGCTGGTGTCAGTGTTTGAAGCCATTCTTCACTGCGTGTGTGAACCCTGTGCAGCTGTCAGTTTGTATCAGATGCAAGGTTTTAGAAGAGGTATTTTTACATACCGTATTTCCATTGAAATTAGAGCTTATGAATGGGAAGCATTTATTTAATCTATAAACCAGGTAGATGATTTGAAACACTTTTAATATTCACTATGACTCTGAGAAGAAAGAAAACCAAAACCTTTGATCAACTGCTGCCCATATTGCAGGCCAAATACCCAACAGACTAAGGCTGAAAGAATAGGCATGATCCGGTCTTGCCCATCTCAAGCATTCAAAACTATGAGTTGGAGCAAAAAAACAGTTGGCACCACTGGTCTGCAGAGCAGAGACCTGACATATATCCCCCTACTTAGAAGAATAATGATTCTTTAAATATTTCTCTTGAATGGTCCATTAAGTTAACATGTGGAATGACTGAAAAAGCTCTTTCAAAAAAATATCACGTGTTCCTCAGTCTTCACCCAACCTGTTTACTTTTACCTGTGTCAGACAGGTGTGCCTGCACCACAGGCACGATGGGCACTGCTGCAGACCTTCCCCAACTCGACCCTGTACTGTAGCAAAGAGCTTTACCAGCACAGGCTCCACAGAGCGCTGGGCTGGAGCTTGTGTTGTTATAACCGTGTGATTAAATGAAATATTACCTGCAGTCACATACCAGCTCACGATGCAGGTTTATGGTCATTTGCCCTTGCCCTTCAGCGGCAGACCCCGTGGCATGGCTCTGGGAAGGCCGTGCAAGCGCACCCCCGAGCTTGTGACAGCACATCTTCCCCGCGCTGGTCCCCACACCAGCTGGGGTACGGCAAACTTCTGAACGTCGCATGTACTTCACCACAGCACAACACGCCCAGCAACTGCAGTTTGCGTGAACAGCACCGAGGGAGAACGCTTACATTGTGCTAAAGTGTTTTTAAAGCACTTCTAGGCATATCAAGTTTTGTAAAATCCTTGTTTTACAAATTGGACTTTGGGATGCATGAATTTAGCCTCAAAGCCAGAAAAAAAATCTTGCACCCAAGTGCAAGTCCCAGCGTCCTTTATGCAGTAGCTAGCAGGAAGGTTTCTGTTTCACTCAGCAGAAAAAGAATGTTAATTGCGAGGGAAGTTGAATACTGAAATGCTTTGCCTAATGAAGCATTGTGCAGCGGGCAGGAGATAAGCTCCAGAGACTGATCCTTTCTTTCCCACAGCAGAGAAAGGTAAGAGTGCAAACTCAGTCATGCTGCTCTTTTTTTTTTTTCTTTTTAGCTTTGAAATGGTCACTCCATTCCTAGCAGGCTTTCTTTGGCTTTCCAGCCGAGCTACCTAAAAACTATAATAAACAGTCAATCTCTTGTGGGCTTTGTAGAGGCTTTCTAGTCTATAAGAGTGAAGCTCTGCATTAGGGAGGGTCAGCAGTCAGTGAGGAGAGGAGATTCCTATTCCTGCTCAAGTGAGACAGACTGGGGACAGAGCTGTCATTCCAGCGACCAAAGCTAGACCCTGCCACATCCTCCTTTCTAGACCAATTAGCAATATACCCCCGGTAACATGTCCCCGGCCACCCTGCGCCGGCAAACCCGGGCTGCACGGAGCCCAGCCCCGGGTTACGGTGCGGCGGGCGGGAGCGACTCATTCATCACCCCGGGGCGAGGCTCCTTCTCCCCGGCCCTTTGCGCCAGCTCCCCGGGGCGGTCGGTGCCCTCCCGCAGGCGGCCGGGCGGCCGGCGCCCCGAGCAGCACAACCTAGCGAGGGCGGCGGGCCCGGGGGACACCCCCCCCCCCCCCCCCGTCCTTCCCCGGCTCCCCGAGGGGCGGGCAGGGCGACTACAAGCCCCAGGCTGCCCGGCCGGGAGGCAGGGCGGGAGCGACGTGGCGCTGCGCGGCCCCGCTCCGGCCGCCGGACCCCCATCCGCTCCGCCCCGATCCGCGCCCGCCGCCGCGGAGCGCCGGGGGCTCTGCCCCGCCGCGCCATGGGTGAGTGCCGGCAGGGCCGGGCCGGGGGGGGGTCCGGGGAGGGGAGGGGGGGGGCGGCGGCCGCCCCCACGTCCCGGCGGAAGGGACGGGGCAGCCGGGCTGGGAACGGGCGCGTCCTGGCCCGGGAAAAAGTTTCCTTAAAAAAAAAAAAAAAAAAAAAAAAAGTTTTCAACTTTTCCTAAAGGCTGAGACTGCATCTCCCCCCGCCCCCAGCCCCCTTTCGTTCGATTTTTTTTTTTTCCCCGCACTTTCAGCAGACGTAAAGAGACAAGTATTTTCCCGTGACCCAGCCCTGGGGCCGTCCCAGCCCGGGAGCGTAGCCGGGGAAGAGAGGGCTGCGTGCGGGGGCAGAGGCGCGGAGTGTGCGGGGAGCACCTCGGTCTCGCTAGAGTGGTATTGGTGTGTGCAGAGAGGGACCTCAGCAGTTCAGAAGTCAGGCCAGTCTCAGCCGGGTCAGCAGCACTGGTTACTGCCCAGTCCTGGAGCACGGCCCTCCGACCAGAGTTTGCCCTAGGCAGGGAATCGCCCGGCACAGCTCCTTGGGAGATCCACCAGACTTTCTGTCCTTAGGTGAAGATCGGAAGGGTCCTCGAGTTCGCCAGCTACATCAGAATTTGATTTCAATCAAAGTTCATAAACTGTTACTGCTCATTAAGTTAACAAGAAATACAGCAAAATCTGATGGAATCAGCCTTGGCATTTATAGCGGGGCTGCCTGTATCTAATTGAGTCTGTGGCTTGAAACTAATGGCATGCCCACTTTATGCAAAGCCTTTTGTTCTCAGTGAGCAAATATTTTTTCTAATTATCTGCATAACATGTGTAAAAGGAGTGATAAAGGCAGTGCAGGTAATCATACAGAGCATGGTGGGAGGGACTGGCCTGTAGCATAAGTAACAGAAATGAAACACCGAGAGTTACAGAATAAATACAAATACAAATAATAGCCATCACTGAGAAATAACCTTTATTGCTAGCTGTAATTAAAGGCTGAATAGAGACACTTCCTATTAAACACAGCTTGTGAGGGGAAAAAAGCCCTTAGGCAGGGTGAGGAAAGTTTTCCATGGTCTGGTGGTTGTGTCCACATTTTTTCCACATACAGTCTACCAAAACTGTGAGTATTTCTAATTAAATAAAGCCAGTGTGAGAATACAGATAATATTATATGCTGGAAACCAGCATAAACCTCTAAGCTAATGCACTTTACCTGTGCCTTCAAAATTGTAATGGGTGGAGGGGCCACTGTCACTGCTGTTCCCAGAGGTCCCTACATCAGCGCTGGCTCCCATACCATGTGCAATCCCCCCTGCGGCAACATGACTAATGGTTCACACGTGGTCACCCTTTCATCCTCTCCCCAGAGCGAGAAGCATCTGCAGCAAGCACCTTGGTTTTGTAGGGTTGTTCGGGGTGGGTTTGTTTGGGTTTGGGTTGCTTTTGCTGGGTTTTTTTCTTATTTTAGCTAAACTTACGTACTTACTAAACTTGCATGCTCAGCTGTATGGGAAGGACAAGGTCAAAGAATTGCTTCTTGTATTTGGGGCAGGCAGGAGTGAGCTTTTCCGCTCATGATGAAGTTTGTCCTATAGTCCTGGACCAGCCTGAGAAGGTCATGCCTGGCTTGGGGATCCTGGCGCTGGGTGGTATAGAAGGAGAGATGAAGAAATCAGGACCACCCCCATGAAGTCATGCTGAGAGTGCAAGATTAACTAGGAGAAATAAACTTTTGCGAGCAGTGTTTTTAACAACAAGGTAGGGAGTGAGAACGCAGAGACTGCAGTGAGAGCTGATGGTGCCCCATGCACTGAAACATGAAAATGATAATGCAGAACAATTCAGAAGCAGAAAGCAGAAGCTGCGTTTCCTGCCCAGGACAGGTTTTGTAATTAGAATCAAGGGAGACCACGGAGGATCCCCCCCATGCAACTCCAGGCACTATAAATCACTGTCCTCCACTTAAATGCAAGTCTTAACTTTGTTAACAAAGTCCTGTTTTCACAGTTCTGCACCCCAAATGAGTGTCCCTACAGTTAGTAGAAGGGTGTGCAAGCCTGATAGGTTGTGTGACTATCTGCAAGTGCCTCTCTACACATGACCTAGTGACCTATGGGGAAATTCATCATTGTCGACGCTTTGGCTTTGTAGATGGAAAACTTTGGGTGTCCTGGGAGAGCTTTTTCCAGCTTGTGCATGCTGATAGCTTGCTTAGTAGCGCCAGAAAACTGAACCTAGCATTGCTTGCTTGTTTTCCAGGTCGTGCACTGCTGGTCCTCCTCTTATCTGCAACTGTGTCTCTCCTGGGCGGGCTGATATTTGGATACGAGCTGGGGATTATCTCCGGCGCACTGCTGCAGTTGCAGATAGACTTTCACCTCAGCTGCTTCAAGCAAGAAGTTCTTGTGAGCGCCCTCCTTATCGGAGCTCTCCTCGCCTCTCTGGTTGGAGGGATCCTCATTGACCGCCATGGACGGAGGAGAGCAATCCTTGTCAGCAACTTGGTCCTGTTGGTTGGCAGCCTTATTCTCACACTGGCGAGGTCATTTATTGGGCTGGTCATTGGGCGCATGACCGTGGGCTTTGCCATCTCTGTCTCATCCATGGCCTGCTGCATCTACGTCTCAGAAATGGTGGCTGCTCATCAGCGAGGGCTGCTGGTGTCTCTCTACGAAGTAGGCATCACCATAGGCATCCTACTGTCCTATGCGCTGAATTACATCTTTGCGGACGTGGATGAGGGATGGAGGTACATGTTTGGACTGGCCATTGCCCCGACGGCCATGCAGTTCCTCAGCATCCTCTTTCTCCCAGTGAACCCAGTTAAATTAAGCTCATGGGACTCAGACTGCCAGAAGGGTCTTATTCAATTACAGGACACTGAGGACAGAGCAGCAGCAAAGCGGGAGCCCTATAAGGAGAAGCATTACTCATTTCTTGACCTTTTCAGGACCAGAGACAACATGAGAAGGCGGACTCTGGTGGGCCTAGGACTGGTGCTCTTCCAGCAGTTCACTGGGCAGCCCAATGTGCTGGGCTATGCCTCCAAAATCTTCCACTCGGTGGGGTTCCAGAGCAACTCCTCGGCGATCCTGGCCTCTGTCGGGCTGGGGGCGATAAAGGTGGTGGCCACGCTCATTGCGATGGCCTTTGCAGACAAGGCTGGCAGGAGGATGCTACTCATGGCTGGCTGCGTGGTGATGGCCATCTCTGTCACCACCATTGGCCTCACCAGCCGCATTGCTCCACTGGCCATGGCCAGGGACTGCAAAGCAGCCACAGACCCCAATGCATCCCACAGCCTCACCCAGCACCCCCTGACGCCCCTATCGTCCCACCCTACTGTGTCACCCATCCTGCCAGCATTAGGTGCTGGCAAAAGTCAGGCAGGCCCTGGGTTTGCTGCCACGAGGAGCCTTACCAAAGCTTTTGCCAATACTCAAAGCAGAGAGGTTGTTCCCGATTCTTTCCTCGCTCAGAAAAGGGGCTTGGTAGGTCAGGCCAAAGAAGAGACAGTGGGAAGCGCTGGCCCTCCTTTCGGTGGTGCTCCCTGGGCAGAACATATGGTTTTAAATTGGATTACGCTGCTGAGCATGATGGCTTTCGTGAGCGCCTTCTCAGTTGGATTTGGACCAAGTAAGTATGGTGTTTATATATCCTTGCACTAACCCAGAGAATAAAACTTGGGCTGATCTTTATGGTCTGCTTGAAACATTCATTACTTATCTGCTTTACCAAGCAGCTCAGTGTCTGGGAACTGGAAATTTATCCCCTTCAGCCCACTGAATAATTTTCTAGCATTGCAGCTCTGTCAGCTGTAGGGCTGGTACAGCACTAGAATAACTTTCTCTTCTATGCTATCGCTACCCTTGTAATGTTTTTTTTCTGTCAAGCTCATTGCAAAATCAGAGCATCCCACAAGCACTACCTAATCTTCCTAGCACCCTGATAGGAAGGAAAATAGAGGGCTAAGGACAAAGGGCCTTAGGGGTTTCTGCTGTGTGATAAAGAAAGTCAGTGGCAGAACTGGAAGTGGAACCTCCTCGGAAGTTTCTCAATATCAGTTGGTCTTTTTCTGAAATCATCATTTATAGAGATTAGTTCGTGCTTCCATGTGAGCTCTAGTGTTTTCTGGCACTTATTGCTTTAAATGCTTTGATGGGCGAAAACAGCACCTAACTCAAGGAAAAACAGAAGTGCACAGCAAGTCTCATGGGTTTGACAGTGACCTTGTAAGTTATTTCAAGCAAAATAACCCTGGGATAGGAGAGACTACTTTAAGATATATATTGGTTTAGCTCTGATTTTAGCCCAAATGCAACATTGTCTCCCTAATCCTACCCCTTTCTCATTTCTTTACAAAGAGCATGTCCTGACAGCAGGTATGCCAGATCTTTTCCATCCCCCCTGAATGGAATGACCGACTCCCCTGCTTTCTTCTTTGCTCCCTGGACCTGTTCATTGGTATTTCGCTCCTCCGTGGAGTGCTGAACGTGGGAGTTTTGAAGTGTTCTGCTGTGACCTGAGTCTGAGACCAATGAATGCTTGACACCACCAGCAGTGGGTGCTCGGTGAAGCCAGAGTTTAAAACCCCTGCTGAAATCTCCCTTGCTCATTTCCCAAACAAATTGCTTAACCCCTACACTGTCTTTCTGTTCTCTCTAATCCGTGCAGTGACCTGGCTGGTCCTCAGTGAGATCTACCCCGCTGGGATAAGAGGAAGAGCCTTTGCCTTCTGTAACAGCTTTAACTGGGCTGCCAACTTACTAATCAGCCTCTCCTTCCTGGACCTGATTGGTAAGTGGCCATCCCCCATCCATCCCTCCATCTCCCACAGCTGGTTAGGGAAGGTGGCTGCCACAAGCCATTTGGAGATTAAGTGGCATTTTGAACCCTGGGCACTTGATGCGGGAGTAGGTGTGACCCTGATGCCTCTGAGAGCAGAAAAACCAGGCACCAGCAACACTGGTCTGAGCCTCTCCACCACCCATTTCACAAAAATCATCCCATCGTCCGATGGGCTGTACTCCAGTACTGCAGTATCAGGAAACCATGGAGTTTGCAGCTTCCGTGCTGGTAGCTTTATGACATTTCTTTCTAGCATAGCTCTTGACTGAGGCACTCAGTGGGCACTGCTGGGCCCTGGAGCTCGGCTGCCTTCTTTCCTCTGTGGTGCTGCTGGCAAAGCCTGGCGTGAACCATCCTTCTCCCTTGCCGATTCCCAGTCCAGACCTTGCAGATAAGGAGCTTCCCTGCCCTTTTGAGGGCTTCTTAAAATAAGAAGCCCCTGTCAGGCACCACTGACCACCTCACAGTAAGCAACCAGCTTCCTTTGTATCCCATGATGTGACCTCCCTCCAATGGACCCTTCATGCACTTGGATCTCTCTGCAGATGCCATTGGTTTCTCTTGGATGTTCCTCCTCTACGGACTGATGGGAGTGATGGCTGTTATATTCATTTACCTTTTTGTTCCGGAAACGAAAGGACAGTCCTTAGAGGAGATAGACCAGCAGTTCTCCAGGAAACGGTATGTGCGCTGTTGTACCAGTGTGAGTGCTGGCTTTGGATGCTTCCCACCAGCAGTCCCTGGGGTCTGTGGCACTGGGCAGCTCAGGGCTGTTGCAAAATCTGGTCAGCACTGCTGAGAATATCTGAGATTTGTGCAGGCCTGTGGGACGGGGTGTGAGAGCTGCAGTGTGGTTCATCAGCAGGTCACTGCCCTGAGCCTTGCGGCTGTGCTGCTGAAGGGCACTAGTGACACTAGGGAGGAAGAGGGCTAAAAATCAGGGCTTGTGGGTGAGGGGAGGAGAGCAGGACTAGAGCATGGCACAGGCAGGTCAGGACAGTGAGGTCCTTAGAGTAATCCTGGACTGATCCTTCTCCTCTGGGGCAGGGACATCTCCTGGTGTAACACATGCCATCTCACCTGGTAGTTTCCATGCAAAGCCTGTAATAGGCTAGGGAAGATCAAGAGGTGTTTGTGCAATTCTGGTTGTGAAGGAGGTGGCAGGGCAAGCATTGCCGGAGCAGGGGGAGGTTGTGCAAGCCACACATCCACGATGTCCAGAGGAGGGAGCATACACCCCATGGGGTGGTGGCCGGGAGGCGTAACTGCTGTAAACCCCTGCCTGGCTCCTGGCTCCCTGCGAGCAGCAGCTGCCGCAGCTGACCTTCGCCATTGCCCCGCAGGGTGTGGGAAGGAAACGTGTTTAAGCAGAGATGTGGAAGAGGAGTGAGCTACACACACGCGCAGTATCGGAGAGTGGAGCACGCCAGCAGCACATGAAACCAATGACGTGCCTTCAGCATCGCCCTGAAGAGAGGAACAGGCTGTGCTATCCTGACAGTTCTTTTCCGTGGCCTTTAACTGGTGACCTCTGCTCCGAGACAGTTCTCCCTGCAGTGCCTTAGATCTTGGGACATGCCGATAGCTGTCCTTTGGGTCCTTGGAGGATTGTAGGTCCCAGGCAGGGAACATGTCATTCCTTTGATATCTTTTTTTTTTTCATGGTTTGTATCTCCTGTCGTGTAAGAGATTAATGGTTTTGTACACAGGAATTAAAGCACAACTTTTGCTGACAATGCTCTCCATCCGTGCAGTTCATTTGTGAGCAAGGTGTATTATTTTCCAGTTCTTCAAAATACTTGATGCTTTACAGAGGGCACAGTACTGCAGGAGGAACGTGTCAAACACTCAGCAGCATACATTAATATTGTTACCCTCTATAATGTCTATGTGGGAGCCTGGAGTCTGAGATGGGAGCTAATGCAGATAAACACTGTTTTAGTGGAGGCAGAATGAGTGCTGGCTCACTCACTGTTTCCCAAAGGGTCAAGGTCCAGCAGCTCACCCACCTGAATGCCCAAGGTCCATGCCTACTCAAGTGTGGAAGTACATCTCATGTGCATGTTTGGCTGCTTTCTTTTGTACGTAGAGCCTGGTTTGCATTCACGATCAGGGTTTGCATGTACAAAAATGCATGCGATATTCTGGAACCTTTGACAAGTTTTCCACCTCTTACAATTGTACATTCTTTAATTCACCCCTCCTCCCGACACATATACATTAAAAAAACCCACCCTACTAATACCACACTCACTCCCAAAACCTCGTGAAGGAGGAGCTGGTATCCTGCTGAACAGCCAGCCTTGCCTTTTTTGAGCCCACAAAGCAACCAAGTCCCAAAGCTTAGGATTTTCTGTTGAAAATGCAGCTCCTTGGGGACCAGTTACTGCTACACTGGGCCACTGGGTTGGCACTACAGGCTGTCATGGTTTAACCCCAGCCAGCAGCGAAGCACCACGCAGCTGCTCACTCACTCCCCCCCACCCAGTGGGATGGGGGAGAAAGTCGGGAAAAGAAGTAAAACTCGTGGGTTGAGATAAGAACAGTTTAATAGAACAGAGAAGAAGAAACTAATAATGATAATGATAACACTAATAAAATGACAACAGCAATAATAAAAGGATTGGAATGTACAAATGATGCACAGTGCAATTGCTCACCACCCACCGACTGGCACCCAGCTAGTCCCCCAGCGGCGATTCCCCGCCCCCACCCCCCAGTTCCTATACTAGATGGGACGTCACATGGTGTGGAATACCCCGTTGGCCACTTTGGGTCAGCTGCGCTGGCTGTGTCCTGTGCCAACTTCTTGTGCCCCTCCAGCTTTCTCGCTGGCTGGAGAGGAGAGGCTGAAAAATCCTTGACTTTAGTCTAAACATTACTTAGCAACAACTGAAAACATCAGTGTGTTATCAGCATTCTTCACATACTGAACTCAAAACATAGCACCGTACCAGCTACTAGGAAGAGAGTTAACTCTATCCCAGCTGAAACCAGGACACAGGGACAAACACCCAGGATGTGGCCACGTCACCCAAACCCCCATCTCAAAAAGACACCACAAAAACACTGGAAAATGACCTGTCCCTGGCTGTAATTCAGTCCGTGGCTGTCAGGTATCTGCCTGAATCACTTTCAGGATGTGCTTTTCTCTTCCCACTGAGCAACGGGGGTCACCCACAGCCTTCCTCACCCACCTCTGCATCTGCCTCCCCGCCGCACGTCTGCTGCAGCTGGAACTCGGTGTTTCTGAAATCCCTCATGTGCTGCAGGTGCTGTCAATTCAAGGCACACAAGGACACCTGTAAAAGAGAAAACGGATGCTCTCTTCCTGCAAAAAAGCCTGTGAATACTAAGCTGTATCAGGAGTGACTCTGATTTACTGGGGAAAAAAGCATCAGTGCCGTCCTAGGAGTTAAAGTCAGCCTCCAGACTGCGGCCGTTTATGACAGGGTCGTATATTCACCAGGGGATCCCTGGCCAAGAGGGATGGGGGGGCAGAGGGGGGATGCTTGCGTGCACCCCCATCTATATTTGCGTGGAGGGAGGGTACCGCGGAGAGGCAGCAGAGCTCACGAGCGGTTTTTCTTTACGGGCCGTGACCATTCGCCGGGCCGGGGGGCACCCAGCCCCCTGCCCCGCCCGGGCAGCCCCCGGCAGGGGGCCGGGACACCGCTGCCGCCCCCCCCGCCGGCCGGCCGGCAGCGGGCGGAGGGTGCAGCGCGCCCGGTCTGCCGCGAGGGGACACCCCGGCACCGTCCCTTCCCCGGCCCTGCAACGGGGAGCTCGGCTCCGGCCCCTTCCCGCCCGTCCGGCCCGGCACTGGTGTGTCACCCTGCGGACGGATGGACGGACGCATGGAGGGGGGACGCCCCCCCGCCCCACGACCAAAATCTCAGCCCACCTCACCCCTCGGGCACGGCACCTGAGCCAGAGGGATCCCCCCTGCCCCACAGAGCAGGGGTGCCGCGGCCCCCGGGCTCGATGGAGCCCCCGCAAAGAAGGGAGATGGGAATGGGAATTCAGGGGCACCCCGGCTTGGGGGTGGGCAGGCAGCTGGAGCTGCGCTGGGGGGCGAGGGGAAGGGCATGGGGAGCCTTGGGCCTCATGAGAGGGTGGAGTGGGCCCAGGTCGGGGGGCTGCTGGGGCAGCAAGCAGGGCTGGCTGGGTTGAGACGGGCTGCCCAGGGAAGTGGTTGAGTTACCATCCCTGGAGGTATTCAAAAAGCGAGCGGACGGGCTACTTCAGGACATGGTTTAGTGGGCATGGTTGACGGTTGGACTCGATGATCTTGAAGGTCTTTTCCAACCTAAATGATTCTATGATTCTAAGTTAGCTCAGGGGGCAGCAAGCAAGGCCACTGACATTGCCAGGCTCCGTGGGTGGTGGTAGAGAGAGCTGTAAGTTAGCCTGCAGTAAGGGGGCTTAACAAGCCCAGGGTAAGAGGGGTGTCTTTCCCGCTTTCTTCAGGAAAACACGATGCAACTTTCCAAACGCAACAGCCTCAACCCATAAGGCAGGAGAAATCTGCAAGGGGCCGCCCAGCTCATCACGCAGAGCACACCGTGTTTGGGGGTCTGTGCTTGTACAGAGCGCAAGGCAAAGGGAGAGGAGGTGCTAGGAGAGCCTGGGGGATGCAGCAGAGCAGAGTCCCGCCTCCGCTCTTGCAGCCCCTGGGATGAGGGGGTGTACGCACCCGCGAAGGGCTTCCTGCTAGGGAGACAGCTCTGAACCTGTCAGCTGCCGTCTCGGGGTCCTGCACCTCCATCACAGCAGAGCTGGGCTGGTGGCACTGAAAAATGGAAAGGCCATAGAGAATTGTTTAAATGAGGAGCTGAGGGAAAGTCAGCGGGTGTAGACATTTAGACTTGCACCCCATGTGTGGTGATGTGGCCAGTATCCGGGGAAAGAGCAGCGGGGAAATAAATGGTGCGGCTGCAATAAATAAGGTGAGTTTGGCCGTGCATAGTGCTGGCAGACCCACAGGATTATTATTAAGCAACGAAGCAAGGGTAAAACTGTCCCTATACTAGAAGCTTAAAAAGAAAAAAAGATAATGCCAGGCTTTCCCGTTGCCCTGAATGACAACCCCAGTATCACTGTGGATTTTTCAAGATGGGAAATCCCAGATTGCAACAGGAAAAATGTAGAGCCAGGTCTGTGTTATTGACCCCAAACAGGATAAAGGCAATGATCAGCAAATATAAAATGAGATTAGAGAAACTAGTCAGCTCAGTGATCCATCAGGGAGAAAAAAAAAAAAAATTGGCTACAATAATGAGTCTCCTGGAACAAGGAGTGCTGGAAGCAGAGAGGAGGGCTGCTGCTCTGGGTTTGGTGGGGAGTGGTACACAGGACCTGCTTCACAAGGTGTTTGTGGGAGAGCTGCTCTCTGCTAGTGACCACAAAACAAGCAATTTAATGCTGTAGTGGGAGAGAGCACACCAAATAAATCCAGCTTGTGGCTCTGCAATTTCAAGAAAGGGAACTATGAAAAAAATAGTGATTAGTCAATAACAACAAAACAAAAAGGAACAGACAGAAAGCAAGGAGCCTGCAAGCAGTCTGGAGGCGATTAAAAAATGCTCTATTAAAGCCCAAGTAAAACATGTGCCACAACTCAAAAAAACCTAAGAGGTCCTAAAAAACACCCTGCCTGACTCACTGCTAAGGTTAAGGAGGTATCACGGGGAGAAGGTCAGCGTTTTAAAAGTGGAAAGGTTTCCCACATGAGGAGAAAAGGAAAAAACATAAAACACAGTGAGTAAAGTGTAGACAGAAAATTAAAAGAGCTAAAAAAGAGCATGAAGATTTCCTTGCAAAGGTCTTTTTAAAAAGTTTCTTTAAATATATCAGAAATAAGAAGCTGGCTAGGGACCCATGGTTCAATCCAAAGGTGCAATAGGGTGCCAGGGAGGATAAGGCATGACAAGGCAGCTCAGGCACAACTGTGTTGTCTTCAATGCTGCAGGTATTTGGGACACCCTCAAAACCAGTTCATTCTTTGTAGCCCGTAAGTTAGAGGAATTAGATCGATGTGACTTTACAAATGGCTACTCTATCGAAGGACCAGCAGGTTGCTAAAGTAGCTCCCACCTACAAACCAAGCTCTGGAAGGGGACCCTGGGAGCTAGAGGCGAGTGTCACCTCTGCCCTGCTGGGGTGGTCAGGTCTGCACCAGCAGTGAGCAAACGGGCAGGTGGGAAACAGGCAGCGGACACAGCTGCTGAAGAGGGAAAGCCTGCCTCACCAGCATGTTGGGACTCTTGGAAAATATCAGTATGCACATGGATAGCGAGAACCCAACAGACAGAACAGATGGATGTTTTCAAAAAGATATTGGCAAAATTATTTTTTAAAATGTACATTGCCATGGGGTTGAAACAAAGGTCCTTTTATGGATTGAAACCTAGTTAAAAGATATTCCTGTCTCGTAGGTAGCAAAGAGCAGGTTTTAACAGACAGTGTCTGAGGACAAATGAGATTCAGCAATGGGGTTGCCCAAGAATGCCTGCTGGGTCTAGTTTTATTCAGCACCTTCATTTGTGGCATTGGGAAGGGAATGGACAGCAAAATCTCCAGGTTTGTGGATGATGCTAAGCTCTTTTGGGAAATAAAATGTTTTGCCAATGAAAAAGGGCTCCAGAAGGACCTTGCAAAAGTGAGTGGGCGGGCAAAAAGGGCAGCTGGGATGGATGTGCCAGGGAAAGCTGCAGGCTGGTGCCAGAGGCCACTGGAAACCATCTGGGGTTAGTGTGCATTGGAGGAGTCTTTGGTCGGGTGAGCTAGCTCCCTCCATCATCATCTAACTGGACGAAGGTGTCCCTGCTCTAGATTTGTGACCCATTAGTGTAGCAACAGGCTGTTTCTCTTTTTCTCTCCCCTGAGGCTGAGACCTCATAAGACTAGAGGATACAGAAATGCTTGAGGCAGTGATAAATCTTCTTTAGTGGGCTTTTATTTCCTTTTCTTTCACAATATTTTCTTTAGTTTCCTAGCCAAATTTTTTCTAAGGAAAGATTTCTGACTTCCTTTGAGCCACAGCTCAACATCTGTCCACATTGGGGGCTGAAGTAATACACTGTTAAGGGGTTTTGATGTCAAGCCCAAAACCCCACCAGGGATTTATGCAGCTCTCCCCTTTCCTCCCTCCTCCTCTTCAAACAGTCTTTCATTTGCTCTCACTAATTGTGCTGTCATGCCTTTCTTTTTTCCCCTGGTTGTGCAGACAGCCTTTCATGCAGACAGGTTTCGGTGACAGATGCCTGTGCCATGAGCTTTCCGAGGAGGCGGGTTGCTCTGCAGAGCGTGCGCATCGTCTGAACGCGTCGAGCCGTGCTGAAATGATCCAGGCACCCATCCAGCTCAGGGACGGATTAGGCAGCGACTTCCCTGCCCCCCCTCTGAGGAGCTGCTGGATAGTCGCTGCCGGTCGGGAAAGCCCCGCCAGCCCCAGCCCACCCACAGACACCACTTGCTCCTCTAAGTGGGCAGGAAAAGATTAGCTGAGCATCTCTTGGAAAAATGGAAGGGGAGAGTCTTCAGGAGGATTTGAGCTGGGGACAAGGACACTGCAAAGCCTGGTGTCCCAGGGGAGGTGGCTGTGGGTAAGAGGAGCCCAACCAGGACAGGGGGGATTACACGGGGTTGAACAGAGCGGTTCTGGGCTGTGCCCCCTTCCTCGGGCATACACAGCCAGAGTCATATGGCAGGTGTGAAGACCAGTGCTTTCGATGACTTGCATGAAATTGTGAAACAGAGCTTGGCCCTGGAGACCATGTAAATCAACCTGCTCAAATGGAAACCTGCTCTCAGGCCTCATCAACAAAGGGAGAATGACACTTTTGAGCAGCTATCAGATCTGAAGGCAGCTGGGACACAACCAGAAGCTAATCCTGGAGAAGCTCAAAGCTCAAATTTCCTCAAAGTTGTGTTTGTGCCCAGGGAAGGCTTTGTTGTTGGTGGGAAGGCTTTGTTGTTGGCAGGCAGACTGGGGTGTAGCAGGTGGGGCAATGCACATCTTGAGTTCATAGATGATCCTTGTCCTGTTATCTCTCTTTTCCAGCTTTTCTTTGGGTCAGATAGGGAGGACAGGGAGGGGCTAACCCTGATTATCGGCCAGCTCACAGAGAGCTCCTCAGAGGGGGCTGGGTGCCCAATTTGGGGACCTTTGCTGCCCCTTCCCCACAGGGTGCCTATCCTGGCAGCCCTGCACCCCTCCTGGTGCTACCCCGGGTCCCCATCTCCTCCCCGCTGCAAAGGAAATAGCTGCAAAAGCCACTGCCCTGGGGCTTGTACTGTGGGGTCAATACTATGCCAGAGCCAGAGGGGGAAGGGAACTAGATGTTTATCCCTTTTTTATCTGATTAGATTTTTTTTTTTCTTGTGTTTTAAATGCCTGTCTGCAAAGATTTCCAAGAGAGATAGAGAAGCACTTCATCTGTCCCAGGGTCTGCAGACCTGCACAGGGAGAAGCTGTGAGGTGTCAGGGTCAGGGGCGCTCAGCACTGAATTGCAGGAGGTTTTAAGTGAAGTTATGGTGCACCGTCAGAATGGACTTTTAAAAAGCACTGATAAGTCCTCCCCCACCACTTACATGTGCCCCTGTATCGTGCCGTAGTCAAAATCTGAATGATGTAAGAAATAAGTACAAACCGTGGCTTGTTATTGCTGGTCCAGACTGACTTCAGAAACTAGCTTGTACACAGGTAATGTGAAGTTTGAGGGGCAGCACGTACTATCGCCGAGTCCTCAAGCTCCAGCCATGGTAACGTGATCTAGGTGACAGACTGAAAACAGAGGAAGGTGGCAGTCCCTGCTGCAAATACTCCCACAAGTCAGCAGAGAAATGTGGGATGAGGGTCCATGTCCCTCTTGTGCAAGCTCAAGGACTGGATCCCGCTTAGTCTCTGCTCAGGGGGATACAGGGCTGGATGAAAGGAGCCAGGATACATGAAATATGATAACTGGAAAAAATACAAACCAGAAGATGGGCTGTTTAATGCACTACAGATCCAGCAAAATAACCAGAGCCGAACAAAAAACATTCCTTGTATAGGAACAAAGATACCAGCTCAACCCGGGGAGAACCTGGAAGGACAAGGACGTGTTGAGATGTGTTTTGTTAGCTTGTGTGTCTCCAGACACTGCATGGACCAGACCCAAGGCTAGAATGGGGCGGCAGCTTCCTCCTTTCACTGCATCTCTCCTGCCCTCTCTGAAGTGCTCCTTCCAGCACGAGCACCTCCACGCTCCCCACACTTGGTGTCTATGGCCTCTGCCCTTGTCCTTCCTGCTCTACGTGGCCTTGCTACTGCTACTGCTTCTGCCTCTGGCCTCAGCTCCCCCAGCCCTGAGTTCTTTCTTCTGCTTATTGAATTAGTAGGGGAGTTGCTGCCACTTTTAATCATAGGACTAAAGCAGAGACAGAAAGGTAAGGTCTCCCCCAACCACCAGGATGCTGATGGTTTGCAGAATGAGTTGCTCTGACAGATCACCCACCCAGAAAAGCCTGTCGTCCGTATGGAGACAAGACACCTTGGGCTGGGCTTGGGAGTCAGACCTCAGGTGCAGTACTGGGCAGTGCAGAAACCACCACTCTGCCCCTGGACCTACTGGGATAAATTCAGCCTCTGGATAAGCAGGAATCACATAATTACCTTTACTGGGGAGTTTTTCCAGTTGTTTCCAGGTACTTTTGAGCTGCTGAGCTGAACTCTCCCTACTGGGGATCATTTTCTCCTTGCCACGACGGCAGGAGCTGCAAGGAGCTGGCAGTTGTCAAGAGCCATTTCCCCTTGGAAAGGTCCTCTGCAAGAGTCTGGGGAAAATCATCATGCTAGGGTGCCACGGTCCCACCGTGACAATCCTGGCACCACATCCATGGCTGTATCTGTGCTCACTGACAGCTCTTGGGGGTAACAACCATCCTTTTGTTCTCACTCAAACTCACAGCTGAGTCCTGGTGCATGATGTGACCTCCTACAGCAATACAAATAAAAATGTCAGTACTATGACTATTAATAGTGTTTCTATTCCTGCTGCCATTATGATGGCTTTTGCTACTATTAATAATAATATTTACATATGCAAAACCACAGATGCAAAACAGATGGTTTGGTTGGGACCTCTGAAAAAACTGTGTCTCTGCCACATATATTTATGACAAAGACAGAGGGTTAACCACACAGAATGCCATATAGAGAACAAATAGACAGGGAAAAAGAATGAAATAATTCCTTCCATATTCCTGACAGAGGCCAAAACTTATCCATTCCCTCTCTCTGCTTCTCTCCTTTCTAGCATTTGAGACTCTTTTCCAATACCAGGTCAGGGATGGTTTCCATATTTGTTCAGACTTGTCTAATTTTATTTTCCAGTTCAGCTATTATTTTTTCAGATGCAGCTTTTCCTGATGGATGGAAAATACAAAAGGAATCGCTCATCTGCTCCCTGCAAGCTTTTTCCTGACCGCTGGGAAGCTCAGGCACTATTCCAGGCCTGGAGTAAACCTTGCCTTGTGGAGAAAACTTGATCCTTGTTTGCTGAGTTCACACGTCTGGGAATAATTTAAGCTAAGGCAAAAAGTAAAAGTGAGAAAGGCTACCACCATCCCTGAGCCCACCTCATTCCCTTCACCACACAGCCCTGCCTGGGAGGACATCCATGGTCATACAAGAAGAACAACCACATCTCCACAACTGGCCAATACTGTAAACAAGAAAGCAGCAGCACAGGGCAGGGCAAGACTTTTGGCAGTTTCACCCAGGCTTGTTTCACAGAAAAAGAAAATAATGGGGAGTCTACCAGCAACCTGGCATCCCCCTCTGCTTTCAACGGTGGTTGCCGTAGGGCTGGGCTCTCTCAGGGACACAGCCAGCGGCAGGTGGTGGAGAGGCTTGGCTTGGGCGGCCAACTTGCTCTTTGCTCCTGATTTTCCTGCAAGGATGAGGAGAAGCAGAAGGAAAAGGCTGAAACAAGGACCTCTTTTGCCTGCATTGATAAGTAGCTTTGAACTGGAATTATGCAAGAGTTCCCCCAGCACAAACAGCTTCCCTGTAGGCATGCTTTGGTCTCTTGTCCATATATTTCCAGTTGTGTGAACACCAGAGGCTCCCCCGCACCCATGGGTGTCATGGTTGTGGCCAACGGGACTCCCCAGTCCTTTTCTGCTGACAAACACCCTCAGGGATACCCTGATCTCCCTGAGCAGCCCCAGGCCTGGCTGCTCCTTCCATGAGCAGGAGGAAGAAGAGAAGGAGGAAGGGTCTATATGCTCTGCCACAACACAGCGATGCTTAAACAGAGAAAGCCACCAGACAGCATGCTAATGAGCACAGCACAGCATCCCCGGGCACTAATGAGTAATAAAGTGCCCCAGAAACTAAAGAGCCCCCAAGTGCTACTGAGGACTAAGTAGTCCCCGAATACTCACATCTCTCTCAGGTCAAATTCCACTCTTTAAACCAATGCCCATTACATTTTACACATCGGGTTGTAGAAGGCCTCGGAGGGGCTGTTAGGGTCTATTGTAGGGGAATAAAGCGAGTGTCAAAAAGACTTTTAATGCCCAGTTAAAAATGGCCAAAATACAGCCTGCAGTTACCTGATAAGCTGCAAGGTCTCTACTGGGAGAAATATTTTGGTTTTTAAATTGTCTCAACCCTTGCACACTTACAAGAGGCAGGCCTTAGCTCTAAACTAAAGCTTTGTCAAGTACATTAAAACAATATTAAAAGCCTGGCTTTTGTTCCATAAAGACTTTTAATGCTTGTTGGTTGGGTTTTTTTTTTTCTTGTAATGGTTATGACCAGCAATTATTGAACATATCAGAGTAGTGCAGATATCTGCAGCTCTGCGTGGTTTACAGCATCAATATTTCTCCCAGCACAGCAGCTGTCCCATCACTGCCATCCCAACTGTGCAGGTGTGGGAACCAAAGCACTTGGGGGAAGTAACGTCTCCAGAGATGCATAACAAGTCAGCGCCAAAGCCAAAGGACAATGCCTGAGTCCTATGTTCATGGACGCCGCTCACTGCAAGAGAAAATATTCCCAGTCTTCTCTTTGTGCAAATTACCCTCTTACTCTTTACAGGGAAACTTGAGAGATTGCACCCATTTACTGGTTCAATTAAGCTTTTTTGTGAACCACTACCTAACGGCTATGGACTCTGCCTGGACTATGGTGTCCACCACCATGGCTCTATTGGTATTTTTTATGTAGATATTTGGACATCAAAAAGTTAGATATTTGAACTGCTAGAGGTTATTCCAAAGCAGATCTGTAATTCCTTGAAAGATTCAGTCTCAGAGTGTCAACAGCAAAGAAACACGGGGTTCAATCTGTAACAGGGTGTTTCTTACCATCCTGCCTGTTCCTCTGTTCTGTAAGGGCTCTCTGGGGCAGACCAGCCTCATGGTGCTGTTTTGCTGCTATTGCTGTGCTTTGGGAAGTGTGTTTGCATAGCAGCAAGTGAGGCCAACACACAAAATCAATGGCATCTGAAGTTCAGTGCGAGTCTTGACTGTCAGGAATGCAGCATTAAGAACAAAACTTAAAGCTTCCATATTGCAAAACCTATTAGCTGCTTTACCGTTTTTGCAGTCATGCCAGTTCACTCATACTGGAGCTTTTACCAAAGCATGACAGCTCATTTGTTTAGCTTGGGCCAGGCTTAAAGTTCTGATGAAGCCTAATCTTGTGACCTGTATTTACTTTGGCTGGGATGCTTTTTGCACAGATGACTTCCTATCCTTCCTAATCTTTCCCGCAGGAAAGGAGCTGGGAGTTACGAGTCGGGGGAGGAAGGCAAAGCCAACCAGACATGCAGCAAGAGAGAAACAAGCACTGCACATGTCAGTGAAGTGGGCCAGGTTCAAGGACCTTGTCTGTTAAGGGAAGGAATTAAAGGGGGAGTCAGCACCTCCGCTGTCATCGTCTGAGATGCGTCAAATCCATCACCGTTTCTCTGGAATTTAATCCATCTGGAAACATGGCTGGCTGCATCTGCAACAGCTTCATGGCTTAAGGATGGAAAAGTCTCTGCTTGGCTCGAATTTGTCAAACCTCCTGCTGAAACAGAGAAGAATTTTGTGGGTATAAACCCCTGGTAACCCTCTGGGATTTGTCAGTGATGGGCTGCTCACAGGTCCCGGCTGTCAGTCCCCTACAGAGCGAGCTGGCTCTCGGCAGCGCTGCAAAGCGCCCATGGAAAGAGCTGCTCTCTCCTGTGTGACAACAGAGGGAGCATGGACCCTGTGTCAGGCAGCCTAGCTGGATGCCAACAGTTAGATAACGTGAACTCTCTCGCTCCTTACCTCCATTTCTACAGTCTAAAATTAACTCAGGAGAAGCATGTTTAAATACTGGCCTTGGGCATCATGCTTTTACCACCCCTCTAAAATCGGCCTCTTTGCATCCCCTACAACCACAGGCCACTTTTAACATTATGCTTCAATTTGATGCAAATTCTTTTAAAGAAATCAGGGAATCTGGAATCCGTTCCAGTCTTCACCTTCTGCTTTTGGCCAAGGTCTGCAACGCCAACGTCTGCAGAGAAACCGTACAGGGACCATTCTGGTGCAATTACACCTTGAGCTACATGCAGCAAATACCCAACCCTCCCCTTGGCCTCACCTTCAATTTACTTCACAACCCCTAAACTGTAGCTGTAAGATTAAAGACAGAGAAAAAAAAGAGAGAAAAACCCAGCACACAAATTGGTTGTGTGCTAAGAGAAAGGCAGGACCCTGCGGTGGCGTTTACCTGGCTCTGGAGGCACAAGTCACCTGGGACATGACACCATTTTTCCACTGGAAGCCAGATGCACGAAATACCAAACTGCTTTCTAAAAATGTCTTTCTTATCCTATTTTGAAGTAACATGGTAAGCACAAACCTACCTTTCTAATGCAGCAGTGAGACACTATGCACCACGCTGGCACTAGAAGTGCTGGTGAGCTTCACAAAATCCCTACCTTATATTCAGAAATAGGACTCCGAATGCAGAGACATAACAATGGGGCGGAGGGTGTTTTTGGAAGACGAAAGGCCAGTCAGGTTTGCGCTCTGTTTGATATCTTGGGTTTGACCAATTCCCATGAGCTGAAATAAAAAATTCTGAGTAGCTGGAAATACTCCCCAGTTTCATTCCCACGGAAGAGAAAGTGCTTAAAAGCATTCTAAGGTTAATGGGAATGTGATGAAAGAACCATTTCTGTAGAGCAGCATTTTGAGTTTATGCCTCCTTTAAATGCATTTTCCAAGCATTATAGCAGAGAAATTTGGGATAGAGTTCAAATCTCTCTCAAACCTCTGGAAAGCGAGTGGTGAGGAAGCAATCTATTGCACTGCTGCAGAGATGCTGCAGTTCGGGGCTCAAGGGCTCTGCAGTGGCCGAGCTGGGGCTGCAGGAGCCAGCACCCAGGTGAGCAAATCACCCACTAATGGAGAAACAGAGCACCCACGTTTGCTTTGATAAAACCCCTAAACCCCAGTGCGGCCACCCGAAAGGCATATGCGCACTGCCTGCAGGGATTTGTCCCAGAATAAGGTCTTTCCAAAGCTGCCTGACACTTTCTGCCTCAGAGGGGAAAGCTGTCAGCCTAAGGCTTCCCTAAGTAAGCGGCTGGGGAGCGTGGGAGCACGCTGCACCCCTAATTGAATTTGATCAGTAGAGGTGGTACAGTTTCCTCCTGGTGTAAAACGGCGTATCCCAGGCTTGCTTTACAAACCCAGAAGTGCACTGGAGCAGCACGCGGTGCCCCACAGCAGCTCAGAAGCCATTGATTGATTACTAAATGAGTGACAGCAATGAGTCTCCCTCACCACCAGTGTGTAGTTACCTGCTCCAAAGGGGGCTGGGATTTCCCGAGGGGGTCACAGCAGTTGCAGGGGCACATTGGGTGCTTTCCATCACTGTTGCCACATACTTCAGTACTGCACCATCTACCCAGACTGCATATGCAGTAGCTGTGACCACAAGCAAAAGTTGGTAATGCAATTACACACGTACCTTGTTAATTAACCAGTACCACCATTTTTTACAAAAGAAAAAAGAAAAACTCCCTAGCATCATAAATAGTTGAATAATCACTGTTTAGTTATTATTGGGGGTTTTTTGCTGTTTACAAGTACTTACATTGGACCAAAGTGGTTGCAAAGATTTTGATAAGAATGTCAAACCCACTAGCAATGTTAGGAGAAAGCCTGTGAAGGCCACTGGTTTTTAAACTACTTAAGAACAGCTTAATGTGTGCTGTGCATTGAGTTTAGTTCCGGAATAACTGCCTGCAAGGTTACTTCTCGGCAAAACTGCGATCAGTAACAATAAACCTTAAAAAGGCTTCAGCATAGATATACATTTCAAACCCGATGGCTCCACTGCAGGGAGGGATGTGTTTTATGCAGAACACACGCAGAAGTCTCGCAGGTGATTTGCTGAATCAGGACCTTACAGTGGGAGCTATTTTCTACCACTGCATAGTGGTTCTGTAAGGCATTGAATTTTAAAAGACCTGACTGAAAATGAATGCTGATCTCACCATTGACATGCTCTTGTCCCCTCTGCTCCCGTGCTGCCCTGCCCGCCTGTGTCCGAGCCCAGAGGTTAGGGCACAGCAGATCAAATTGATTGCACACTCCCGTGCTATGGATGTTAGCGAACAAGCTCCTCGTGACCCCTCACCTTTCTGCCATGGGAAAATGTTGGGATACTCATTTCCCCCTGTTTGCAGGAACAAACAGCTGCAGGTTTACATCACAGGAAAATTATATTAACAAGTATGTTTTGTCACATAAGCTACTCTTTGCAGTGTAGTTAAGCAGTTATGCAAACCACCAAGCTACCCCGGCAAAGTTCTCAAGATTCATCAGACTGAGGAAATAAGACAGAAGTTTTACATTTCTGTTGACTTAGTTTTAGTGCCACAGAAGGCACTGGGAAGAACGGATGGAAAGAAAGGCTCTGGTGATAGACTGATCAAGCTGGGTTAGTGAGAAGCAATCAGACCAAAGCAAAGCAAATAAGAAGGCTGCCTGCAGGCAGCCGCGGCCAGGAGGCTGTGCTTGCCTTCCTGTTTGTGTTTACCAGGACATAGCTCCTGCCATTAACTGCATTGTGCTCGCAGGGAGCAGCAGCTCCAGTGATGGATGGCTTCTGCGGAGATCTTTTGTACCTGCCAACAGGGCTGAGCAATAAACAGCCCGAGGCAGCATCCACTTCATTTCCTTAACACGTAAGTGTGCTGGGCCCAGCTTTCAGATCATACGCAGGAGCCAGCTCGCAGTTGCAAAGTGTACGTGTGTCCAGACAATTACACACCAGCAAGCTCCTGCAGCTCCCTCCATCTTGGGAGAGAGGTGAGATACAAAGACCTGAAAGCCAAAAGGAGAAGGCAATAGGTGCTTTATCAATTACCTGTGGATTGCTGACCGTTTGCCTGTGCAGGGTGCAGGTAGAAAAAGGCAAGCTTCATCCTGCAGCTTAGCTGCATTCCCAGCACATGCGTGCATTTAGTTAGGAAGCCATGTTGATGTTCAGGCATTGAGTCACCTCTAAAAGCCACCAGCCAGTCTCCCTGGCCTGCAATGCCAGCACTGAGCGCCACTGGTGCTGGAAGAGTCTCCAGGAGGCAGGCACCACCTCACAGCTCCACGTGCTTTGCAGCTCCACAAGCCGTGTATCAGGAAAAGGGCAGGAAAAGGATTTAGATTAGCTGCGTTCAAGCATTCGTTACCAAACCATCTTAATCCAGGGAAAGGAAAGGCAACGTACCTCTGATCCCAGCATCCGCAACCGCTTACCCCCTGAGAACCTGCCCCCAATTTGCCCTCTCTGACAAGTGGGCTCTCTACAGTCAGTATCCAGCCTGTAGCCGGCACGGGTGGCTCTTTGCAGAAGCCCACGATCTTTAATTTAGCATTGACCTTGGTCTACATAACGTCCAGCAGAGAGTATCAAGGTGTGTGACCTCAGCCTGTCCTAATCCCTCAGCCACTCCAGCCCCAGGATTCCTGCTGACGGCGGTGGGAGCTCCCTGCACCGAGCAGCTCCAGCCTCAGCCCTGTGCACTCCAACTTGCCAGCGTGTTTGCAGAGCAGAACGTGTCATACTTCTAAAGAGTGACAAATTACCAGGAAGGGCTCCCCCCGCACCCCAGCTCTGCTGTGCACAGCCGAATTCCCCTGTGCCGCATTAACAGCTAATAAAACAATAGAGCTTTTAGTGGTGGACTTCAAAGGGGTCTCAGGCAGATGAATGAATTTAGCATTTCTTCACTTACTGTCAGCACTGAGGGAGAGAAGGGCAGGCTGAGGTTGAAGGCTTCAGCAGGCAGCAGCAAACAAATACAGCCTGGTATTTGGGCTACTGCAGAAAAATCAGTGATAAATCAGCTAAGCAGTTGGTAAGTACCAGGTTTTTCTTCGCCTTTATCACTGCTCATCCACTTCAGCTGCCCTATTTTTTTGCTTTGTTCT